>NC_134707.1:49998744-50598744 GCF_043290135.1 Rhipicephalus microplus
TGGACGAACTAGCTTCTTATAGTGCATGGAAAGTGCTCCAGGCACTACTTTTTCCTCTAATGCCACCAACTCTTGTTCTTCTTTACTGTTTCACAGCCCTTTTCCCAGTCGCAAGCACAAGGTAGCAAGCCAGAACCTTATCCTGGTTAACCTCCTTGTCGTTCCTTTATCTTTCTCTTTCTCTCGATTCTTGAAAAGCTGCGCATGAAATAGCCCGGACAGAGATGAGCCACCTTTTTTTTTTTTGGTTTGCAATGATGCATGACGCTTCTCTGTGAGAACAAGTATGTCGACTTAGTAAACAATTGCTAAAAGCATCTCTCTCTCTTTATTTTATGGTATTCATTCCTGTTGTTTTTATAATAATGCTATTTACTTATAGTTTTAACGATCACATGAATTTGCATTCTTGTATTGATATTTTGCTTTTCAATAACTGTGTCAAATGACCGCCGTTGTACACAAACTCATTTTTGTATATTCTTAGGTGTATGTTATTATTACAACTCATGTCCATTTATTAATTTACGTCGTTTTACGCTTTGCATGTGCGTGCTGCCATAAAGGGCCTTCAGGCACTCTCAAGCTGTTTGCAACAGCTTTTCGCCTGAAGGGCCCCACACAAATTGAGAAATAAATTGTTGGAAATAAAGCTTTGATTGGTTAAATGATAGGCAACTGGTCAGTTTGGCAAAGCGATGAGGGCAGTGGCAAAGTGTGGCAGCTAAAAACAGACAGCTTTTTTTTTCATATTTTCGTTTGACTTCTCTTGTCGTATTTTATTCCAGAATATTTATCTGTCATTATATATGTGTTGCAGCTTTCCGCGTAAACATTTAGGGCGAAATACTGCGCTTGTCGTTCTCTAAGTCCTTGTTTTTTGTTTTTTTGTTGTTGGTGATGGTGAATCACAAACCCGCATAGTCGGCCACTTTGACAAGTTGCACTGCGAAAAATATGGAGGCCCCACCAACTGCGAAAATTGATCATCGGCATATTTTTCACAACGTCGCGTTAAAGCAATAAAACTTTCGATTGTTGGTCGGCGCTCGTCCTGTGTTGCTTCGCTGTCCCCGCGTTTATTTGGTAAGATTGTAACAATAAACGGAACATCGCTGAGAAGCGTGCATTGACCGTCTTCCACTCTCGAAGTACACTTCAACAGGGCTGTCGATTGTGAAGTTTGGCGTACGCAAAAGATTGCCTGAATGTGTTATTTATAGAGACTTCTGAGAAATTTGTAGATGACTGGTTGTGGTTTGATAAACATGTGTTCTTTACAGTGGTTCTGCATTTTCCGGAGAACGAAGAGCATAGCCTTCTGTCCGTCAGTGTGGTCACTCCAAAATCGGGCTTCGAGAGGCGGTGGTCAGTGCGGATCGTTCTGTACAGCTGCGGCAGTAAGAAGCTGGGTAAGCTACTATCAATCTAGACAAGCTCTTATAGAATGAGAAGCTTACTACTCGAAAAAAAAAATCGTCCCCGTATCTGCGTGCTTAACTGCGAAGGACGTCGAAAGAGGACAGTCTGGAATTGCTTCGTTATATAGAGCGCCTCAAGGTGAACGGGTTCATCGAGATAGATATATGGAGGCACTCTACGCTGCGTGCAATATGGCGCCCTCTGGCATCAATCTAAAGAAACGAAAGTATTTTAGATTGGAAAGCTACTGCACGGTAGGTGTCAGCATTATGTTGTTTTAGCTGGAGTAACTGTAGGGAGCATGTATGGTTACTCTCGTTGTAGCTGAGCGTGAGAAACACTCGTTATATTCCTTCATAGGGCAGCATTGTCAGAGCATCGTAATAAACACTGTAGTCTTTGAAATTAAGTTTCTGTGTATTTTCTAAAAATAACAACCACACTGTATAATACTCGAGTATTGATAGCGCACCCGAAATGTGCGCAACATTACCTTTCTTCATTGAAAATATATACAAGTATGAACTCCATCGCCAGATCAAGAATGGTGGACGTTGAACCAGACGTCCAACTATCTCTGAGTGGCAATGACAGACGGTCAAACAAGACGGAAAGACAGATTAAACTTTTAGCGTTGGAGGATCCCAGGAAACACAGTTGTCTTAAAAAATACTGGGGAGGATTGAAGCGTGTAAAGAATACTGTTTCAGCTACACTGTACCGATACCTCGACAGGGGCGACTCATGCAGTGTTTTCAGAGACATATATTGTTGATGAGGCAGTACATCTGCCCAGCCTGAAAACGGGGAGGTGGGGAAAGATGTTCCCGTTTCACGGACAGCCTCGGAAAACTGCGTAAGAGTGCACGTTACCCTGAGGTGATTCTTCTTGTTCTTCTGCTACCTTATGGGCCAGGTTTCAATTCCTACGGCATGCAGAAAGGGTCGTTTCTGCTCCGTTAACGTCGTCAGTTATTTGTTGGGCTAAATTTGCGCCTTCTTCATTTTTTAGTGAACCAGTGACGAGTAGTCGGACTTACAGTGTGGCGCATACTTTTCATATTGTTTCCTAAATATACTCTAGAGGGAACTCTGGCGCTAGTGTTTATGGGAGCTGCAACACACGGCACCTCATAGAGCATAAAAATGATGGGTAGCACACGGATTTGCCTAAACTTTGTACTTCTGGCTCCGTGTGTGTTCGTGCGGCATGGAGCTGTTCCTTACGAAACAAAAATAAGCAAATGTTCAGCAGTTGCGCTTCACCACCTTATTTTTTTAGGCTTTCTATTTCAAATCGTGCCGCAAAGCTCAAAAGGGTTCTTTCTTTTATTCCGGAACAAAACCGAAACAGCGAAACAAACAAAGCCACAAGTGTGATTCGCCTCCCGCAAGTACGAACACTGGCAAATCCATGTACTACCCATCATTCCCGAGGTTGCTGAACGATCGCAGCCTCCGAGTCCCCTCTAGTTAGTTTCAGGAAGCTCTATGCACATTTCTATCATCAACCGTAACTACATGACACGCCGTAAGCACAGGAGATGCCGACAAGTCGATCCACTAAGGTGCTTTGCAAATAAAGTTTTCCTTGTGCCCCTGCGTCGATCTGTCGTTAGTTATCCCTTTTGTAATCCTTACGCCACCTTGCGAGATTCCGCAGACCTCACATGCAATAAACCACTCGTGCAAAAAAAAAATCACTGAGACGCCGGAAAAATATACTCATCATGACTAGTGCAGAGAGAGAAACAGAGACAACACCCGTTCGCCAGACTTGCTGCTCTATTTCTGTTTTGTGCCACTCGTCAGCCCAGAACCCAACACCCAGTTCTCACTATTTGATTTCGCATCACATTCGGCCTCACCCACACGAATTCCTCTGCAATAGCATCATTTCCGAGTGATGCTGCAATTAGAAATTTTTCTGCTCTGAAAACGACATGTCATCATGCACCAACATGGTCGCTGGTGAGTGTCTGTGATGAAGAACACTGCAGAACACGTGATCTAAGGCCTTTTCATGGGTGCTGGTGCCGGTACAAAGCATCAACTTCTTTCCCCATCCTAATTCTTTATTCGTTTTTATTCATTCCCCACTGCAGGTTTGTCAATCGGACTCAGCATATCTAATATTTGTTTTTTTTTTCATGTCATCTCTCTTTTTCTGTCGCATGTATATCATTGACCGGCATCGCTAGCGCTGTCCGCTTCAAGAAAATTTAGTTTATGTAAATCAATTATTCAGACATGCAATAAATCAATCAATCAATCAATTGCGCTGCCTTCAACTATTATATTTTAACTTTGAAATGAGGAAATTTGATGGAACGCCGAATGGCAGCTTGGTGACCGCCCAGCCTCTTCTGCAGTCGTCATTGCTCAACAACTTTATTCTTCGGTATCGGTAACCATATCTCGTAGTCTACTTTAGCCATTCCTGTGTGCACAATTCACGGGGTGGTATCACATCAGCTGGTGAGGGAGGTTTGAACACTGTTTCTTGATCCATCTTTCTTGCGTCTATTATTTTCGGTATAAAAAGAATTCTTACAAGTCTGAATTACTTCTCTAAACCCATTAACTCCTTTATCTAATTAGCCTCACGTTAATATGAGAGAAATGAAGAGCTCATTTGCTATCACTATGATACAGCAACTCTAGAAGCCTTATAACACGCGACAAACGACGGGGACGTAACAGCTTTATTTCATCTAATTTTATTTCATTTTATTTCGTTAAGACCCCGTTTTGGTGCAGTAAATAAGAGGTGCTTAAAATAATAGTGAAAGTAAAAGCAGGTGTTATGGGGTGATACATGTTGGCAACGTGACCGAATATTCCGTATGACTTCTCGTAGCAGCATGGCGAGGCAGGTCATTCCAGTCTTTGGCACCTTCAGGGAAAAAAAAAAAGATGAAGCTCTAAATCTTACAGTTCGTGTTCGTGGACGAGTTAACGAGTTACATGCAGATGATGGCTGGTGCGCAGTGATGCGCGTGACGATGATGGCGTGATGTAAGGGGGGTGGTTCGGCGAGCTGTGTAGCAACTTGTGAAGAAAAGAGATGGAGTGACAACGGGACGACGAGAGGAGAGGAACGACAAGTTTGATTCTGCCTTTAGGAGGAAAATGCTGACCCTATATGAATATAAAAAATGAGTGAATGTTGTGACAAAATTCTGAAGTGATTAAAAAGCACTAACGATATATGTCCGATGGGGGTTCCAGATGGCAGCAGCGTATTCCAATTTCGGGGGTATAATAGGCCTGCACTTACATTATTGGTGCCTCATACAGCAAAGTTTGAAAAATGAACATCACAATGTACATTAGGGTCACGTGATTGCGGTGCAGGATAAGAGGGTGCAGTCGTCTCGTGCAGTGTACCATTACTGTCGTGCTAATTGACCTTGCATAAGCGGTACACTAACGACGCTGAGGCGTTATATGAGTGCTATGAAATAACACGAATTCAGAAAAATACATATTCGAAGACTTTGCACTCGGAAATCACAAACACTTTATTTCATACTTTATATGTGTATGTAAGCGGAAATGAAATCGAAAAAGTGCAGCAAACACTTTCAATCGGAAATGATAGTGACGTGGGCTGTCCAACTTATCACAATAAATGCAGAACGGCAGTGTGCTGATGAAGGCAGTGCTGACAGGGCTTTCAAGCGAGACATTCGACCTCGACTATACGCTAATTACTTCGATGCTACCAGTGCCAAATATATTATTGTGATCGTCAGATAGTACTGGCAGCATGATGGGTAATGTTAGCTAAAATAGCTAAATGATGGCTAAATAACGGCTGATAGCTAAATGGCTAACTAGCTATCCTGTCTTATAGCACCAACATTGTTTTCATAGGGGAACGCAAAGTGCTAGAACACCGTGTGCTTGCATATAGGAGCACGTTAAACAACACCATGGAGGTGGTCGAAATTTCTGGAGCCATCCGCGTTACTACGGGCGCTACCGGCTAAAATTAACTACAGGGACCTCTGGTGCTGTGATTGTTCAGCGACCATGGGAATAATAGGTATAGTACACGAATTTTCCTAGTGTTCGTGCTTGTGGGCTTCACGCACACTTGTAGCTTTGTTTACTGCAATGGGTTTGTTTAGTTTGCATTAAAAGAACAAAGTGTACTGAACTTTGTGACCCGATTTGAATTGGTGAGCCTAAAAGGTTAAAGTGGTGAAGGGTAATTGCTAAACCTATGCTAACTGTCATCTCGTGAAAAAGCAGCTCCAAGCCACAGGGAGCCAACCGAAGCCGAAAGTAGAAGCATTAGACAAATCCGTGTGCCAGCCATCATTCCCACGCTTGCTAAAGCGCCACGCGTCAGAGCTGCCAAAGGCACTGGCGCCAGAGTTCCCTCTTGTGTATTTATAGGAAACTCTGCGACTAAGGCGTGCCTCATAATGGTATTGTGGCGTTGACACTGGATCCTGGCAATAAATATTAAAAATTGATTTAATGCGATCTAACATTCAACAATGAACTGCCCATCGTGTTTCCTTAACTGTGCGTTTCTCTCCGTCTTCGCAGCTCAGCCCGGTTGCTTGCAGCATCACGGCAGTTGCCGAGGCTCCTTTCGAAGTTTTGCGTACACCGAGGAGGCCCTGCACTTCGTGCGCGCCCTCAACTACGCCGTCTGCATCGCGCGCCCCAGCTGGCTGCAAGCCATATCTCTCAAGATACGCACCGTCTCTGGGTACTCGCCAGCCGCCGCGACCCGCCGTGGAGACGCCGGCAACGACGACGGTGGGGTCGGCGCGGAGCAGGAGTGTCGGAGCAACTTCATCCAGCTGCCGCCCGGATACGACAGCCGGAGAGGTCTGGCCGCGCCCGTCAGAATATGCGGCGGCAACAGAACGGTCATCCTACACAGTGAGTTCGCCTCTTTAATTATTGGGGCCTTCATTCACAAACTAACCATATCTCTTATTTTCGTTTTTGTTCTTGTGCCTTTAAGGCGCGTTTAGAGCTCAGAAACACCCACTAGGTTGGCGAAAGATATGTCAGGTTGGTTTGTAAATGTGGCCTTCATGTTTATTTAGGAAGTACATTAAGGGAACACAAACAACAAGGAGCAGAAGCAGTAAAGTTGAGGTTTATTTGGCAACATGGGTGTACTACAGCTGTTGTTGTACTGCAATGTTATGTTGAATATCTGCCGAACAACTACTGATTGTATCGATCTTTAGGAGCTTGCTCGTAGAGCTTGCGCCCGGTCTGGCGTCTACCGGCGTGCGCATGAGTGTTGGCACTGTGCACTTCTCGAGTCGCAGCGCATGGTCACTGCTCCGGTGATTCCAGCAATGCTCTCTAGATGGCGTGACGCCACCCAAGGCGTTGCCAAGGAAAGGATCTCTGATAATACTCGGGGTAGTTCTCTACTGTTTGAGGCCAGGACGGGAGTGTTGCGAACAAAGACATATCGGGCCAAATACGAAGGGGTAGACACAGTATGCAGTGCGTGTGGAGAGGAAGAAGAAACTGCCGAACACTTGATAATGTTCTGTGAAGGGCTTCACCCTATAGTTCAGGATGATGGCGCAGAGTTTTTCAAAGCACTGTGGTTTAGGGACAGGGAGGGCAAAATAGACTTTAAGCGGGTAGACTTAACTAGAAGGAGGGTATCTGATTGGTGGCTAAAGTCAAAGCACGAGTGAAAATTAAGCCCTTCACTGCAAAGTACGAATCCTCAACCTCACTATTTAAAGGGGAAAAAAGATAAATCTAATGGTTAGTTCACTAAGTATCATGGCTAGGTGGCGTTAGCCGCCGCCTGATCTAAAGGGTACAGCCACATCCATCCATCCATCCATCCATCCATCCATCCATCCATCCATCCATCCATCCATCCATCCATCCATCCATCCATCCATCCATCCATCCATCCATCCATCCATCCATCCATCCATCCATTGTTTTTTTTTTTTCACTGGCTAGGTCACAATATCTGTGACCACCCGATTCTTAAGGGAACAGCCACCTATCATCATCGTCGTCGTCGTCGGTTTTGGATAAACCGCGCGCTTTTCATCTCGCGACTACGTCCACTTTGTTATCGTCGCTTCGTAGGAACGGCAGCACGTAACACGCTTCTACGATGAGTGTTACGCACCGGTGCCGATATCATCCCGAGCTCCCTCACCTGCCTGCTCTCGACCCCATTGAGGAATGCCTGATAGCTCCACGTCTGCCATTTATTAGAACATTTATTGGAGCCGACAGACGGAAACACGTAGGGGGATAAAAAAAAATATCGGGGTGAACTGAGGAAGTGCCTCCGACAGGCTGGCCGACGTTTCGGTAGGAGGACCTATCTTTGTCAAAGGCGACTTGACTAACACGCCAAGGATGACATGGCGTCATTGGCAAAGATAGGTCCTCCTATCGAAACGTCAGCCAGCCTGTCGGATGCACTTCTACTGTTGACCTTGATTATCCCACATTTATGAGCCTTAGGCATTTCACTCAGGTCAGCGGCCAGGGTGGCATAAAGAGGCATAAAGAGTTTACGTGCCGATCAACGTGGGCAGCACTGCACAGTGCCAGCCGCGTAACGTGCCCAAGAACGCTGCTTTCGACGTACACGTCACGCGCTGGCTCATCAACAAGCCTTCCTACAAAAACGGTCTCGCCTATAAACGCCCCGTGCACCTCCTAGCAAGCTCCTCCATCATTATTCACTTAGTCGATATGCCGTTCATTTTTTCAGGGGCGAAGCACCTTATGGTAGGGTCGCACGATGCCCGACCATTGTCTTCAAGGCTCGCCTCGTTGTTGTCTTTAGTCGAAGTGCAGGTGTGAAACACATGTGCGCAATAACGTGTGCAAAGCGTACATATTACGCATGTGGTTTAAAAAAAATATGAGGCAACAACATCGTTAAAACGCCGGCGTTCAACCACCCAATAATTAAAACATTGACAAAGCAAAAAATTAACATGAGTAAAAATAAAAAAATATCTCAAGCAGAACAAAAAGAGAAGACCACCGCACCATTAAGGTAGTTATGCAACAACGTCTACTATATATGAATAAACCGAAACATCTGTGAACAACGAAAGGGTTAACAAAAGGCTGTTAACCAGAAGAAAGAAAATAAAAGTCTACAACACCGCAACAACATAGATATTTACTCATGAGTTCACGCATAAGACAGAACAAAAAGAACAAAGTAAAAGAGTGTTAATTAGAACAAAATATAAGGCCACAAATCCCGATCCAAAGTACACTGCTTCGCCCCATCATCATCATTCACTTTGGGGTTATGCAGCAATTTTTTCTTCGTTTCCTCTTTTTGTGTTAGTTCACATTCTCGTTTGAAAAATTCTTAAACATGTACTGAGATGTGCATCTTACTTAACCTGCTTTTACTCTGGGATGTCCTCCTGTATTGCATCGACTAATATGATGCAGAATAAGGGCCTAAATAAAGGGCCCAGCGGATCTCCTGGTAATACAGCTGGAATATGTTCAAGACAGTCTGAATAGTTGAAATGAACACTTTCGTTGGTACTGTTCTCGTACAGATGATATACTTGACTATTCGTTATTCCACGGCCACTTTCACCACCATTCCTTTATACATTTACTGTCATAATGCCACGGAATTAACAACACTCCTGAAACTATGATATCAGCTTTGAAAATTTGTTATGTACGGATTGCCTGTTTCTATGTTTCTGTAGTCCCCATACTGCTCACTTTAAAAAAGTGTTCGACAATTTTCAGGTAAGCGAGCTTCTTCTAAGAAGCCGACTCTATTTCTTCAAGTCCCGTAAGATCATTCATAGAGTCCGAACAGGTGAATTGATTGGCTGGGGTAATGAAACTGCATAAAAGCAGCCATGAGCGTATCCAAGGCTGGACATTGAAGTCACAGAAAGACAGCTCTCATAGATGTACATAAAGTAGTTTAAATGACAATAAACAGATTTAACAGTAAACTTAGTTAAATAGAGCAGTCTATTTCAGCGACTGCATTTGATGAAACCCGATGTATGGTCGCACAGCATGGTGGTCAGGTCGTAAGAAGAGATAGGCAAGAAATAGGAAAAGCTACTCTTAAGGTAGCCGACTTCAACCAAGGGCAGTAAAAATAACCATAAGTAGTTACAAATGCAAAGACAAACTTGACAGCATTGTTAAAATGACTGAATTGAAGACCCTTTTGGTAGAAATGTTCTTCAAAACCTTTTGAAACAGTAGTTTCTGAGATTAAAGCATAAAATGTAGACTAGCAACCATTCCGTGGAGAACGGCCACGCATTTTGTGCTATTGCACAACTAACATTCCCTTTATGCATCTTGCGTGGCTTTTCTTAAAAGCATAAAAGTATCAGAGACAATAAAAACAGTACTGCATGAATGTTCCTAAAACCATAGTTGTTATTGAAGCATAATTTTCAACACCTCCCGCAATTGCCTTTCTGAAGATGCTGGAGCGCCACTACTTACTACTGTTATGTTCCTATACCTTCTAAAAAAAACGACAAAAGCAGTTCGTGAAATATCGGATTTCTAATGCTGACCAGTGCAGGCCACCACAATTACAGAGCGTTTTCTGTTGTCCAGTTCACCTGCAATGGCAGTTGAAAGTCGCGTTCACAATTAGGTCAGTCGGTCAGACGAACTTTTATTTCACCAGTAGGTGGTCTGCGAAATTTGACGCGCTGCAAGTTTTTCTCCGTTCACCGCCACTTGGGCAAAAAAAAAAAAACTCCTTGTTCGTTTGTGTTCTAAACTCTAAAATAAATTTTTAGGAGCGCGAAACACTTTTTTCGCCATGTAATAATACGACATACTCGAGCGTAAACGGTTGTGAAATCACAAGCTAACGCTGATCTGGTTCAAATTGAGGCAACAGGAGACTAGCAAAAAGGAGCCAAGACTTGTCCTACGGCCACCGGCCTAAGAAGTAGAAAAATTGACATAAGGTGGCCCAACGTGGTAACCTTTTCCGACAATGAAGTCCGGGTTGCGATGACCACCGACGAACGATATGACATGGCGAGGGAACAGCTTTCAAGACTCATTCATCACTTAGCTCACTACATTACTTTGAATATTTTTATTCTGCATGACATTTTAAGACACGGATTCCTCATTTCGAGATGCCACTTGTTATTGCCATTTCTTTGAACTATTCGCAACAAGAAGAACATGAACACTGCGTTAACACAGAACTAAACAATTCTACCTAAACGTCTTCCCCCTCTCTTGAGACTGAAGTATTTTGCAACACAGGAACCCCTTGGCAAAGGCATGCACCGTGTTTAATTAGACGTAGTATGTGGGGCATTTCGTTAAGACTTACAAAATGCTTTTTGCCCTAGCTGTTTGGAATGCTTGCCGTCAGAAGATCTCATATAATGTGAGTGTGCCCTGTCACTCGTTTTATGGAGAAGTGCGGCATTACTAATATCAGTATAATGAGACATTTACTCACGTTGTAATTGAGTGTATCTGTACGAAATACACTGTGAACTATTTTAACAACTTTACTTGCTTTATTGTGGACCTCCCTAACCTTGCGATCAAATTATGTCTTTCTCATATAGTTTCCCAAATACAAGAAATACAATAAAAATTATGCAAACTTTCCGTATTCACAGACGTTCAGTCGTTATGCGTGTCGCAAAGGGGTAACTTTTTTTTTTTTTGCTGAAACTTTTGTTTCGTGCACCCTTCCCGTTGTAAAGCTGACAACCATTTTCTTTTCAGTGTCCGTCCAAGGCCCCCTGGTTTTCTACATCGTCAGCAGTGACGGCGTCGACCAGCGCACACAGTTTCGTGTCGACTACAGTCTGTACCCTTGCTCAGAGAGCTCACGATGAACAATTTTCTCAAATACTTTGCTCATTATTACGGCGTCATGCATTGAACTAAGCTAGCCGACAAGAAGATAATTCGGCGCCCTAAACCCCAGGAGCATTGACATTGAAACATCCATACAACATATCCGGTAGTCAGTGGCAGTTAACAATATGCAGCTATAACGCGTGACTGTGCAACAGGTAGCTCACATCCAACTACTGCGCAATGAAAAAAGCACACTTCACGATCACACATTTTGTACACCTGGCGTGACTCACTGCAAAGTCGCGAATTCATCGAGATGAATATGCCCGAGTCAACTTTTCCGGTGGTGGCAGTAGTGCGTCTTAACTTCTTATACTTTAGCACTGAATGCAAATGTTGCGAGAGCCAATTTCGCAGACGCTGAAGCTTATGGCCACTTAGTAATACTTATTTTGGGCTAGTTCGTACAAGCTTGCCGAAGTACAAAAATTGTTTAAGCACCATAGAAGGGCAAAAAAATATGAAAAGACAGTTTTCTGTGTCATGTCACTTCCATGGTGTCTACGACTTCTTTTGTATACCGGTAACCTAGAATAGATCTCAGAAAAATGGCGGAGTATGTCAATACCTGCCGACTACTTGTGTTTGTTTTTTGGATAATTGTGAGCACCCCACCGAGCGAATACGGAAAGGCACATATAAGCTATGTATTTGTCATTACACGTGATTGTGGTTGATGTAGACAACGCCAGGTGCTTTCAGGTTGCATGGCTTCACTGCGCGAATGTGATCGGTTGTTATTTCATGCTGCGATTTTCAGAAATTGTTTCATCAAGAAGGACTTGAAAGAAATGAAAGCATTGTGTGAAGCCCTGGCAAAAAGTTCAATAAGGTGTTTCTAAGGATCATTTATTATAAACACAAACAGGAAAACACGCATGAAGAACACAAGAGGACGAGTGCTGTCCTGTCTATTCGATCAATTCTTCGTTATTTCTTTGCGCTTTTTACGATATGTTATCCATGCCAACTGACTTTCATCAATACTTCTAACCTGTTTTAAGTGTTTCTTTGAATCAAAACCTAAACCTTTTGGTAAACGATGCGTCAATATTGGACACAAAACGTATTTTATTCTATTTTTCTTTCTTTCACACTTTGTATTGAGTGTTCTCTCCTGGTGCACAGTAAGGTATGTTTAGCAGTGTTTATGTCAGGGCAAGCTGGTGCAACATTTGCGAAATAAATCGGCACGTGATACGCGACAAAAACACACAATGATAAGACTAGTGCTGAACTACAGACCTTGATTGGTAGTCCAGCATTATTCTTGTGGCTGTGTGCCTTTCGTCCGGTCTTTCATGCGGTTTTGTTTTGCCAATACGGTACTTCGTTGCCCTCACAGATGACATTTTTATGAAAACACAGACGATTTTTAGTTCGGACACTGTACGAATGTACAAGTATGCAGAATGCAGAACTGTGTTGCTGCAGGAGTTGCGTCTCTGTCTGTTTTTGTTACAGAAGTTGAGTTCCTTTTTTACGTGACTGCCCTCACAGCGTAAATGACATGTATTTTAGACAACGTAACTCCTATTTTTATCGAAATGCGGCTTTCAGTTGCTTTTCGTTGCAGGAAGCTCATAAGTTCTGCAGAAATAAATATTTTGCGATTAAGTTATTCACGCTTCTTGCATAATCCAGCAATGTCGTCCGATAACCAAAAACACTGGTAAACTATCGGTTCTTTAAGGCTTAAGTTCCAATTGCACTTCCTTATTTCACAAAATCTTTAGTTTTTAGGCTATTATTAGACTTCGTATTAATAGATCATTGTTTGACGATTAGACTTCGTATTGATGACAACGTAGAGATTCTACGACAGGCAAAAAGCAGACACGAAGCAAAAAGTGCGGGGACGAAGTGATTAAACGCACTGACAAGCACGTTTCTTCACTTCATCATCGTACTCGTTTCGCCGTGTCTCTTTATTCCTCAAGTATGAACCAACTAGCTCAGCAACAAGCCTCGTCCTAGTTTGTTGGACGGCTTACGTGCACACTCATGTTACTGCCGAAGAATTTCGTTTTTGTGGCCTGGTAGTTGTGACTGTAGCCGTAATGAACTATTTTGGGTAATATTGGAGCTTGTATTATAATTAGTTTTACATCCTTTTACTCAACACACTTAGATGTTCTTTTCAAAATGATGACAGTGAAGAAGACAGAATCTGTATTGGTGGCAGCTGCATTTCCGATGGAGGCGGAAATGTAGGCCCGTGTGCTCAGATTTTGGTGCATGTTAAAGAACCCCAGGTGGTCGAAATTTCCGGAGCCCTCCACTACGGCGTCTCTCATAATCATATGGTGGCTTTGGGACGTTAAGCCCCACAAATCAATCAGAATCTGTGTTGGGTCAGTATGTAAAATAATTTCTTAATAATGTGTGCGGCTAACGTCAAAGGGACCCTGGAACGCTTTTTTTAATTGTAGCCATGGAATGAATTCACTAAAAGAGCTTGATGCCTTACGAAATCACTAGCTCAGAATTTTCGGAGTTCATCCAGTACGAGCGGAGTAAGAAAGATTCGTCACACGCTACAATTTCATTCTCTCTTCTTTCGTGCAAACGAAAGTGCTCAATGTTAAACAGGGAGTGATGGCGCAGGGAACTGCCTCGTGCCTCGTGACGTTGACTTCTTTTTTTCTTCATATATGCTGCTTTTCAGTGGGATAGAGGGCGCACGCGGACAAGTCGCCGCCTCCCGCGGAGGCTTCAATAACGTCCAAGTGCGTCTTGCTCAAATCAGCCAATGGCGTATACAATGGCTGTAACGAGTGGTTTTTGAGCTTGTAGCGTCACTTCTCGAGAAGAGAGAAAGCAATTTTCAGCTAACTTTGAGAGTATATTGTGGATTCCAGGCCGAGTGTACAACTACATCATTTGGCTCACGTCTACTCGCAATCCTCGACTACCGATCAGCTGCGTTTCCTGGCCGTGATCAAAGTGTTCCGGGGTCCCTTTTACGCTTTGTGTTGCAGTAGGACACATCGAAAAGTAAGCACATATTCAGGGATATTAGGTGCGCTAGACATTTTCGAAAACAAAAGAAGGGACAGCCAAATAAGGAAATAAAAATGGTTGGCACTTGTGGTGAAGTATACTTTACAGGAACAGAGCACAGTGCTATGAATGCTCAGACAATGCGCAACTGCAGGTGGTGGCCTGCTAAAGGGCGGTCCACACGTCATTCTTCTTCACAGCTTGAGAAATGATACTCCGTCCCACTTGCTTGGCCATTTCATTCCCAGTACCCGTTGGAGCAATCACGACATGGTGCTTTCATGGGGCAGTGGGACAGTGTCTCTCCACTTTTTCAAAACACTCATGAAGCAGTGGGACAATTATGTCCCACTCTGTTCCATAAACTACCGGCTCAAATTTGATTAAATTTGCTTCGTACTATTTTTTGTAGTTTACATCAATATGCCATAGCCGTTTTTCACACTACTGTGTCAAAAATATACCTCAACCTACAAAGCATTTGAAGGGAACAGGTAAAAATAAAGATGTAGACTTTCAAATGTGAAGAGATGTCTTAAATAAGTGAGTCGTCAATGCAAGGAGGTTTTTACGTGCCATGCATTCAGCCCTAAACTTCAATAAAATTCTGGGTAAAGTACTGGCTATGAGCAAAAAAAGCAGATGCAAAATAGTACGCTTCTGACTATACCAACCAAATTTTTCAACACTTGCCTAATTTGTAGGGATTCACGTGTGATCTTCCACGTAGTAGAGCCCAAGGAGGACTAGAAAAAGTTCGGTGCAATTCTGAAGCTGACTCAAAACTAAAGGGTTTCTTGGCAATGCTTTGAAAGTGGTTCGTTAGAACTACTAACTTATTGGCGCCAGGTGTGATGGAACGACAATTGAATCTAAACGTAAAATTTTGAAGAAAAATGTGGTGACCAATCCCAATAAATGGCGTAACAAAGTGTAATCTGCAATCCCTATCAGCAAATCAGGATATGCGATACTATACAACTGATTAAAGAACAAAGTTATTCCCACGAAACTCTAGTCTGGGTTGCACCATCTCTACGAACAGCTATGCCATTCCAACAAAGCAGCTAGTGTCGAGAGCCTGAGAGTGGTTAGATGTGCGTGATTGCATCACAGTGATAAAGTGCCACGTAGTGCTTTTGACGATGATATCCGGATTTCATTTATACAAAACAATAACATAGTTCATGGCGTTGACAACCAAAAGATAGCCTTGCTGAGTGACATTCCTTTCTGAAATGCCTGACAGGCCGTTTCTTGATTCCAGGTTAAAACGAATGGTTGTGGTACTAAGTGTCAAGACAATCATGTCACACACATTGTCCATTTTTATACAGTGAAGAGCAGCGCCCAGCTTGCCTCATTCTCGAAAAGTCTTCGGAATATGTGTCCCATACGGGTATCATTCAATTCTCACATCATTCAATCCGCGCAATTTCTATTTGACCGCTCTGCCTCGGTGGAACAGTGGCTACGGCGTTCGGCTGCTGACCCGACCCGAAGGACACTGGTTCGACCTTGATCACCACGGTCGCATTTCAGTGGAGGCGAAAGAATGGGGACCCGTGTACTCTGTGACATCAGTGTGCGTTAAAGAACATCGGATGGCAAAAACTTTCGGGGCCCTCAATTACGGCCTCTTTCTCATAACGTGGTTTTTGTATGTCAAGTCCCATAACTTCTTCTTCTTCTTCTTTGTTTTTTTCATTTTCTTCTTTTCTTCTTCATTTTCTTTTTCAATTATTATTATTATTATTATTATTATTATTATTATTATTATTATTATTATTATTATTATTATTATTATTATTATTATTATTATTATTCTCATGGCTCTCAGCACGGGATTGGTTGAGTGTTAAGGTGATTTTCTTTAAGTGTTTTCTATGCCTACTTTTGTGTCGTTCATGTATCTCACATAATTCTGACTGTGAAATGGCGCTAGGAGGCGGCAGTTGGATTAGCATAGTTTTTAATTTCTGACTCAGGTTTCTGAACTCCCTTTGTTTGTTTCACTAAATTTTTGTTGGTATCAATGAATAGCAAGCTTAAGTGCGCGTAAAGTTCGAAACTCTTCAGCCCCCTTCCCTCCGTTTAAGTTCATCTAATTTACGAACAATCAATGCATTGTCCCGAATTAGAAGTTTCCGGCATTCAGCCATCGTAATTTCAATTAAAGGCGTGCTGTAGTCAAGTCTATCCTTCTGTATTTCTACTTCTTGACGGCAGTGCAACGCAACGCCTTAATATCGAATTTACGTAAATAGTATGCGCACGTGCGACTATTCTTCGATGAACCCCCTTCCCCGTTCACCGCCATCCTCTTTATTGTGCTTATGTCGTCAAAACAAGTCGGATGCGAAATAACCGTTGGTGTACACTCATTGGACTGCAGATTATTGTCTGACCCGAATTAGGCTCAGGTCCTCTGACCAGGACACATGAGTGAGAACTCCTACGGGGCCCACGACAGCAAAGCCGGCTTGAAAAAAAAAAGTAGATAAAAACAAAAATCTCTCGACCTCCGACATATATACGCTTCTCAACCGTACCTCTACAAAAATCTACTGGCGCGACCCTTTCATACACCCCTCGACTACGCCGTTGCCTAATCCCTAAAGTGTTTCTCCTCTCTCTGGTGTATACCAGTTACAAATAAACAACAAAAAAAGTCAGACACGCTTTTGGAGCTCGTGTTTTCATGAAGGCGGGTCACTCGGCGTATTCTGTGCGAGATATGTTGCCGACTGCCAGTGTCTGGCGCGCACTTGTCGAAGCGCAAGAATATGTAGAAGCGTTCCTTTCAGATCCTGTCAGTTTTATTTTTGGGTCTCGCTCCTATTACAAATGCGACCCCGGCCGGCGCTTTGACGCCAATATGCCCAGCATAGAACCGAGATCGAGGCGTTGAGCCTTTACTCTGGGCTGGCCTGTGAATTCGCTGTATTAGATTTTCTTTTCGACTTGTGTTTCTTTGACCAATGAACAAGACGCAGTAGAGGAGCTCGAAAGCCTTAAGACTTGTAGCAAAAGCCCATATCGCCTCTAAATGCACCCTGGATCCACTTTGCGCCTGACTTTAATTGTTTGTGTGGCCGGCTGCTTGTGGTGGGTTGGTCGAATGCCCACACCTACTTAATTATGCGCCATGTTACAGCTGTAGATATGTTTCGAGCTTAAGGCAGAATTCACGTTAGAACATAGATAACAGGGAGAGGACGTCCTTCGGTTTCAGCATCGAGCGCCGTAAACTGAGAATTGTTTTATTTCTGAATCTGTCTTTCTTGAACGCCATTCCGAGTGGTGAACCTGTGCATCTCATACAGGGCTCTTCGCCACATCTTCGTTCATTGCATCTCGGATTCGTGCTGTTGGAATTTGTGCGATGTTCCTTCGTGAACAACGCAGTTACCTTTTGTTTCTTGATAGGCACATGCAAGCGTGTCTGATTGGAAGTTAATGACGGTTATTGGGGATTTTATGCCCCAGACTCGCGATACCAAATAACGTGCATGGCTGCGAAGATTTCGACTGCCTTGGGTTCTTTAAAGTAAACGTAAATTTAAGTACATTGTACATAGGCACTTTCGCCTTCATCGAAAATGCGGCCACCGTGAACGAGTTTCTCAAGAAGAGGTGAATGAACAATACACGTTTAAACAAGATATAATCAAGTTTCACTTTTATCCAATGAAACGGTTAACAATTTCAATTTAACCGAAACTCGATCTGACTGAAAATTCAGTACTATGTGAAAGAGCATAGGGCACAGGGGATATGGAGTCAAAGGAAGAACTACGATAAACTTAAACACATGAATATACATGAAGTGCGTAACAGTTACACTGCTATCTACTTTTACCACCAATAAATCTGGCATTTTCATTTGTGCCGTGCTACCACAGTACTATAAGTAACAAACCTGTCTAAATAGTCTTAATTGATTGATTGATTGATTTGTAGGGTTTAACGTCCCAAAACCACCATATGATTATGAGAGAAACCGTAGCGGAGGGCTCCGGAGATATCGACCACCTGGGGTTCTTTAACGTGCACCCAAATCTGAGCACACGGGCCTACAACATTTCCGCCTCTCTCGGAGATGGAGCCGCCGCAGCCGGGATTCGCTCCCGCGACCTGCGGGTCAGCAGCCAAGTGCCTTAGCAACTAGACCACCGCAGCGGGGCCTAAACAGTCTGTGTGCTTATACATTTCCTGCGGCACAAATTGCTCCTCAGATAAAAGGCCACGCAACTTTTCAACGCGTCCTGAGGCTCCAGGGGGTGGTACAGGATGTGGATCTGCAGCCTTTACTGCGCGTGCTCATCGTTCTTATTATTCTTATTCGGTATGAACACTGCAGCGATTTTCATAACCATCAGTTTCAAAATGGTGTGGCGTCAACTGATTAAGTTCGCCCAACTGAATTATTCACTCTTCTGAAAGTCAATTAGCTGGAAGATCTTTGCATAGAGTGCGTAGGAAAACCACCGGGAATACTTCAAAGGCTAGTTCTTGAACGTTTTTCAGGAACTTATTAGTCCCCTGATCCTGCAGAACAACTCACAATTGCATGAAAAGAAGACAAAATGTAAGGAGGGACGTTTTATGCAAGATTATATAGGCAGTCCGTCTGGTCTCTGTAGCCCAGACAAAAAAAAATCACTCGAGGAATCAGCGCAGGACTCAACCGAAGTGATCGGGCAGAGTGCGGTCCCAAGTTTTTCATATCGACACATACATGTCAGCGGCAGCCCGTCCATTTCAGCCTCGTCGCATAACGCCACCGGTAGGATCGGTGCGCATGCTGTCGCCCACATCCGAGATTAACAAGCCGCCCGTGCCGTTTTGACCAATCGGAGCTCCGATTGGGTGCTTTGCGGCATTGCTTTGACGAGCCAATCAGGATTCGTCGTTGGCGTCGGGCTACGCATTAAAGGGGGCATGGCTTCTTCGTAAAGCCCAGAAGCGGCAAGAAGTTGCGGTGTGTCGTTTTCAACTCCGAACCAACGGAAGTGTTCGCTTATAACAACCAACCTCTCATGGCTTCCAAGTGACGTCCCAGTCGTCGCATTTCGACGGTACCGGGAGTGGCCGGCTTCCAGAGTGTCCGGCCGACAATCTCAGTCGCCGTACAGTCCCCTATAGCTTCCGTGTAGGTGAGTTTTCTCCATAGCACTCACTTTTTATACTACTGCAGTTAATCTTATTCATTGTTACCTTATTGTTAATAGAAAGTATTTTATACAAGAATGATTAATTGAGATGATGTTAAGTCTACGCAGCAAAGGGCACAATCGCCTCACACACAAATCTATATATAGGAACAACTATCAACATGCAGAAAATGCTGGGAACCATTGCCAGTCATATATATGCTAATTACGTGTCTCTGTATTGAAACACAAAGACGGAGATATTTAACCAACTTATACAAGCAACGTTGTACTCCTATTGTTGAGTAGTCTTTTAACATTGCAATAAGGTCCGCCTATCGAGTTTACACTGTCGGCCCTTCTTCTGTACGAAAGTGACTACTTTCTGATATGTATTTACTATTGAATAAGCCTTAAACATGAAACTTCAAAATACCCTTAAACAACGGTGTAATCCTACGAGATGGCCAGGTTATTCCGTTCGCGAATGTTACAACTATTTATGTAAACTGGCTGTTTAAGTCAACTCGTAAGCTGTGTAGCCTAGTAGCTATTCAGTGCTCAACAACGTGTGGTTGGCGCATTGTGATGGGCGCATATGGCCTCCATTGCTTTGGCTCCATAAAGTCTCAACTAACAAAACGTTTTCTTACAGTATCATATACTGTTACTTCTTCAGCGGGTAAGCTATAAAACGAAATCGCAGCCTTAACGCTCCTCACAGATGGTTAACGAGCGAAGCTGAAATGTGGGGCTGCGATGCTCATCTGGAGCTGGAGCCTATCGAAGCACCTTCTATTGTAGTGTTTTGATATCTCTCTGACGAAACTTCAAACATACATGCCTAAAGGGAGATTAAAGAAAAAGAAGAACTTCGTTTAGATTGACAAACTGCACTCTCAGAGCTTTAATGCCTTATGTTTTTGTAGTATTAATTGACACGTGCGGTTCTTTTGGTTTACGAAGAAAGCCGCTATCACTTTCTGTTAAGCGCAACGCAGGCCGCGTTTATCTTGTATGCCACTCTGGAACGCGTTATGACGCGTGTATAAAAGACTGACACGTGCGGTTCTTTTGGTTTACGAAGGAAGCCGCTATCACTTTCTGTTAAGCGCAACGCAGGCCGCGTTTATCTTGCATGCCACTCTGGAACGCGTTATGACGCGTGTATAAAAGACTGACACGTGCGGTTCTTTTGGTTTACGAAGGAAGCCGCTATCACTTTCTGTTAAGCGCAACGCAGGCCGCGTTTATCTTGTATGCCACTCTGGAACGCGTTATGACGCGTGTATAAAAGACTGACACGTGCGGTTCTTTTGGTTTACGAAGGAAGCCGCTATCACTTTCTGTTAAGCGCAACGCAGGCCGCGTTTATCTTGTATGCCACTCTGGAACGCGTTATGACGCGTGTATAAAAGACTGACACGTGCGGTTCTTTTGGTTTACGAAGGAAGCCGCTATCACTTTCTGTTAAGCGCAACGCAGGCCGCGTTTATCTTGTATGCCACTCTGGAACGCGTTACGACGCGTGTATAAAAGACTGACACGTGCGGTTCTTTTGGTTAACGAAGGAAGCCGCTATCACTTTCTGTTAAGCGCAACGCAGGCCGCGTTTATCTTGTATGCCACTCTGGAACGCGTTATGACGCGTGTATAAAAGACTGACACGTGCGGTTCTTTTGGTTTACGAAGGAAGCCGCTATCACTTTCTGTTAAGCGCAACGCAGGCCGCGTTTATCTTGTATGCCACTCTGGAACGCGTTACGACGCGTGTATAAAAGCCGGCGCAGTGCGCCACCGGGGAGTCTTTTTTTTTTTTCCTTTCAAAGTCGTGAGTGACCACCACGCCTTGTGTTGGCTAGCTAACTTGAAGGATCCATCAGGGCGCCTCGCACGGTGGAGTCTCAGACTACAAGAATTTGACATCACCGTCGTCTACAAGAGCGGACGAAAGCACTCCGACGCCGACTGCTTGTCTCGCGCCCCTGTCGATCCGCCGCCCCAGGATGACCAGGACGACGACTCTTTCCTGGGACCCATAAGTACCGACGACTTCGCGGAACGCCAACGAGCTGACCCAGAGCTCAAGATCCTCATGGACTACCTGCAAGGCAAGACCGCCGACGTGCCGAAAGTATTCCGCCGAGGACTGGCTTCGTTTTTCCTGCGAAACAACGTCCTCCTGAAGAAGAACTTCTCGCCGCTCCGCGCCGACCACCTCCTCGTGGTGCCTTCAGCGTTACGTCCAGAGGTTCTGGAAGCATTACACGACGACCCGACAGCCGGACATCTTGGTGTTTCCCGCACACTGTCACGAATACAAGAGAAGTACTATTGGCCTCGCCTCACTGCCGACGTCGCCCACTACGTAAAAACATGCAGAGACTGTCAGCGACGCAAGACGCCGACAACTAGGCCAGCCGGACTTCTGCAACCCGTCGAACCACCTCAACGGCCATTCCAACAAATCGGCATGGACTTACTGGGGCCGTTCCCGACGTCAACTTCTGGCAACAAATAGATTGTCGTAGCGACTGACTACCTCACCCGCTATGCCGAAACAAGGGCCTTGCCCAAGGGCACTGCCGCCGAGGTCGCCAAGTTCTTCATTGAGAACATCGTCCTCCGCCACGGAGCCCCCGAGGTCCTCATCACCGACAGAGGTACGGCCTTTACGGCTGACCTAACGCAAGCGATCTTGAGGTACAGTCAGACAAGCCACCGCCGAACCACCGCGTACCACCCACAGACGAATGGCCTCACCGAGCGTCTAAATAAGACCATCGTCGACATGCTGGCCATGTACGTGGACGTCGAGCACAAGACGTGGGACGCCATACTCCCGTATGTAACCTTCGCGTACAACACGGCCGTGCAGGAAACGACGCAGTTTGCTCCATACAAGCTCGTCTACGGACGGAGCCCAACAACGACGCTTGACGCCATGCTACCGGTCGGCACCGACGAAGAAGACCTCGACGTCGCCAGCTACCTGGATCGCGCTGAAGAAGCTCGACAGCTAGCCCGCCTGCGTATCAAGAGCCAACAGACGGTCGACAGGCGCCACTACAACCTTCGACGACACCACACCGAATACCAACCCGGCGACCTTGTCTGGGTCTGGACGCCGATACGACGACGGGGATTGTCTGAGAAGCTCCTGCGACGCTACTTTGGACCCTACAAGGTAGTCCGACGTCGTGGTGAACTGGACTATGAGGTCGTGCCCGATGGCTTAACGTCATCCCAACGACGCCGTGCACGACCCGAAGTCGTACACGTGGTGCGACTTAAACCTTATTACGCGCGCTGATTAGCTGTGACGCATTGTTAATGTAATTTATTGCATGTACTCTCTCTTATGTTCTGTCTTTAGCATCGGGACGATGCTTTTTCAGAGGGGGGTAGTGACACGTGCGGTTCTTTTGGTTTACGAAGAAAGCCGCTATCACTTTCTGTTAAGCGCAACGCAGGCCGCGTTTATCTTGTATGCCACTCTGGAACGCGTTACGACGCGTGTATAAAAGCCGGCGCAGTGCGCCACTGGGCGGTCTTCTTTTTTCCGTCGGCCGACGACTGTTCACGCCGCTGTTGCTGTGAGTTGTGTTTGGCCCTGTTTTGCTGGGCACAAGTTCGCCCAATAAACAGTTCGCCTGACACCGCCCTGACTCCTGCGTGCTTCCTCTCAAGTACTGCGTGTATCACAACCTCGTGACATAATGTTACAATGTTTCTACGTTTTTAATACCCTAGTAACTAACTGTCAGCAGTTCGTTATTAGAGGAGAAAATCGAAGTTGAAGTTTAATTTGGTAGTTTGGCGCCAAAAACTCTGCACGGGACTTGAGAAATTTCAAAATGTATTTTTTGTACCTGCGTGGCAGTGGCTTTATGACATTTTTTGAAAGTTCATGATCGAGGTCTCTAGCACCCCCTGACGGCAATGCGCTCCACCACTTTATTAATTAAAAGCTACGTAGAATAAAAATTTGAAGCTCACTAGATGCCTTCGGAATCTACTACGTGATGGTCTTTGGTGCAAAATGCCAAGATGGCGTCTGCACGCGCATTTTATTTTCGTGCTCTTTTTCTCTTACCAACCGTCGTCTCCCGAGAAAAGTGGTGTTTTCTGCACTGTGGGATCGCACTTTACTAGTACGCTGAAATCGCTTTCCTCTTTAGCGTCTCTTTAATGGCCAGAGTCGTGACCGTACAGAATTATTGCGATAATGATAGCCGAGTACTCTTATCGTAGCATTTCAAGAAGAGATTACTTCGCCATGTACCCCTCCAAAGGTATGAACCAATGGCTGGCTGCTGGGCGCAATACGACATCGCTTCATCTTCATTGGTGTCCACTGCGAATTTTCTTTTCTTAAAGGCTCTAATACCTGGGGGGAGGGGGGGAGGCCTTTGCGGAGATATGTGGCGCCCCCCCCCCCCCTAATGGAGTTACGTCGACATATGCGATTAAGAAGTTTGTGGACATAACATGGCAGGAGCAAGCGAAGGACCAGGTTGATTTGTGGAACATGGGAGAGAACCTTTGTGCTGCAGTGGGCGAAGTTGGGCAGACAAAGACGATGATGATAATGATGATATGAAGAACCTTGCACATGCCATTGCAAGGAATCGTGGACCTACAGAGCCACCCCTTGGAGAGGGCGGAGACGTTTTTCTAACGCCCCTCCCTGTCAAAAAAAAAAAAGAAAGCTAGCGAAGGAGGAATTTCTCCTTTCAACTACCTAAAAAGAGTCAGAATAAGTTGATAACCCAAAGCAAGCTGATGTGGTCCAGGCACGATGCGCAGAAAAGTACCTTTCATAATTTCCATATTAAAGTTTCACAGCGTTCGGTCTATGTGTTGTGAGCTCCAACATTTTCGCCTTACCTGACAAAGGGCGGCTTTCTGAAGCTACTTCCCGAAAGTAAACGCCAATTCTTTCTTTGTGCGTCTGTTGCACTTCGACAAACTGATGGGATTGTACGGGCTCACATCTTTACCCTCCCCATCGTCATCCATTACTCTTTTTCCCCTCTATTCTCCTCCCTCATTGAACAGTAGCAGGCTAGAACACACTATCATTCAGGTCAACATCTCTGCTTTTCTCTAAATGGACCTTTCTCTCTCTTTCTCTCTCATTCTCTCGGTTTTTTTGTTTCTCTTCAACGACCGGGTACAAGGTGCGAGGGGAGAGGGCTCTGGTCATGCTTGCGCAGTGGACCGCACTGTGGTTGGGCTTTCTCGCCGCCGGTCCACGAGCGGCGACAGCCAATGGGGAAGCCCCTGATTGGAACGAGATCTTCAGCAACCGGTAAGCGTTGAATTTATTTTATTTCGTTTTTGCTTGCAGCAGTAGACTCTCGTAAAGGCCAAGGTTAATTCTTGTGGATCCGTCTTCCGCACTGTCTAGCCCGGCTGCGAAAGTGAAATCTGGAGAGAGGGCGTAACCTCCCTCCCAAAGAGACACGCACACTTAGCCATAGATTGAATAACATTAAAGCAGCATTGAGCCAATTTCTTCCCAGAAAAAATTCAAGATACGTGGTAACAACTCCGAATTACTGATTGTTGGCGCGGTCGGTATTTGTTTAACAATACTTTGTTGAATAGCTCGGAACAACAATGCTAGATTTATGATCTCACAAGGCATTGGTGGATGATTTTGAACTTGTTGCCTCCAGCCATCTATAAGTTTTGTTCTTGGGTTGTTTTTACTCGCGAACACCTTCCTAGCGGTAAGCCGCGGTGTTTGGTATTTTCTAAGTGTAATTATCCGACTCGAACTCAATAATACGTCGCTTAAAAGTCGTCATACGAAATAGAGAAATAAATGAAGTAAATAAAGCGATGTTAACTAGAGGAAATGAAAGCTTGCTTTAGTCGGTCACTCCAGCAAACAATTTCCACTTTGCCGCACAAGATTGTCATGCACTGTCATCTAGCGTGGAAAATAGGAAGTTTGAAGCAGCAATCCCGAGAGGCTCCGCTAGGTGGCTAGATCGTCCAATACCGGCACGTAAACCCGATCCCGTGTTTTTGTAATAATTTTCTTTATAAAATAAAATACTTTTTAATTTGGGCAAGTGTGAACTATTTTATCTGCACATTTTACCCACAATGATTACCTGAACATGAGAAACAGAAATTTTCTCTCCAGAAGCGTGACAGCGCACTCCCACTGCGCATGCTTGTGCTGACACCGCACTCACGCTGACATCACACATGTAATACACCGGCTCCAGATTTTGCTAATATAGTACATCCATTAACAGGGAGCAGAAAGTATGTTCTTCGTAATAATACCTTTGAGAGCCGGATATCCATCAACACCTAACAAAAGACGGAATAAACAAAAGACCTGTTCAGCAGCTGAACAGAAAATGAACTGTGAAGTATTTATGACTGTGTGTTAAACGTATGACGGGCCAACAAGAAATAGAAGTCTTTTCTTTTATTTACTAGACAAAAAATTATTCCGACACCGGGAATCGAACCCGGGCCTCCTGGGTGAGAGCCAGGTATCCTAACCACTAGACCATGCCGGAGAATGGCTTTCGCGCTTCAATTAAAGCAACACATTCTTGCACAACCTCCTCGCTTTACAGTTATGCTTCATCTTAGAACGACGCTTCGGTGTGCTTCATAATTTTCATGCCATGGAGACGCAGCGTGACACGTCAAGTGTCCCAGACTTCTTTCGGCAAAACCAACCGATTTCACGTTGGCGGGAAGTTCAATGGTCCCCACCGAGCTTGTTACTTAAAATCGTGTTTTCTAACAAACGTGATCCAGTTTGTAATAAAACTTTACATTTTAAATGCTCATATGTTTTACCCACCGTAGTGCGTGGAGTTTTAGGCCCCTATACAGCCGTATAGTATTATAGTCACATAATCAATACGTCACCGCGAACCACGCATCATTGCTATTTAATGTAATTTTGCATGGCGCTATTCAACCAAATATGGCCCTTGCGCCAATAAAAACACATATCATCGTTAGATAGATAGATAGATAGATAGATAGATAGATAGATAGATAGATAGATAGATAGATAGATAGATAGATAGATAGATAGATAGATAGATAGATAGATAGATAGATAGATAGATAGATAGATAGATAGATAGATAGATAGAAATGCTTCGCATTTATTAACAAAAATACTAACGAAATTCAAAGTAGCCAGAATGCAGCCATGGGTACAACTTGAACTTTTTGTCGCAATACAAGGTCGTCAAGCAGCCGATTTGGCGCAGAGTAGCCATCAACGGCTGCCTAGCAGGGTGCGTCCAGCGCATGACTCTAAATGAATGTGTACAGCCTGCTGTGCGTTGGAGGCCCCGTAATTTTACAGTGTACAGCTAGATGTGAAATATAGCCAAAGAAACATTGCACGTGGTCAAATAAATGGCACTAAAAAACTTAAGTCTCAGGGCTGCAAATTTTTTTATTAGTGTTCCATTCTCCGCTTTGCGTCTACCAAAGTCAATATGTTACATATGTTACATGAGTGTTTTGTAATACTTCATGGTCAAACCGTGCTAATACGGATATGTTAGTCATGCATTTGACAGAGCGAATAAACGAGCGAAGTTGGTTTAAGTCTCCCATGAGTTGTTTTTTTTTTTTTGTAAATAGGCAAAGTCAAGCACAATCAGCTTGAGTAAGCTGTCGTTAATTAGAGACGACTAGAAGAAACCTGGTGAAAAGTAGGCGCGATGCTGAAGGTATATATAATTATCATGATAGAAAAGAACCGCAAGAAATCTAATTATGAAAATAATCGTAGCCAGCAGAAGAGGAATTTCGTAAATCAATATGCTATACATTGTTTTGTAATTTTCTAGGGCTTGAAAAAACGCGGACAGAGAAAGACGGGACAGGTGCTACCGTTATCATCTGTCCTATCTTTCTCTGTCCGTGTTTTGTCGTGCGCTAGAAAACTGCAGTATGAAGTACCAAAACGCCCAAAGTGCAACGGTACTATACATTGCTCCCACCAGAGCGGGCATCATTTGAGTATACAGCGCAATAACTGTGCATTTTTTTTCATGGAACAACATAAGTGGTCCTAACGGGCCTGTCTTTGTCTTGACAGAAACGATGACGATTGGGCGCGGGTGTGGCACGTGGAACGCCACCGGCGCTGCTACCACGAGCTGCTGTCACACATGAGCTGGGTATGCGAGAAGGACATCTACAAGATGCGCCGCCGAAAAAGGGATGCGCCCCTCGACAAGGATGCCGGTGAGAGCTATATGATGTGGGCAGTGATTGCACTTCATCCTTTTCCGGAGCGAAGCTCCTTAAGCGTGCACCTTTGTGTCACGTGCGCCGGGCAAGCGCAGCGAGCAAAACAACTCCTTAAGCGCGCACGTCGGCGTCACCATAGCCGTTGAAGCTCCCTGCGCCGGGCAAGTGCACCGAGCAAAACAACATGAGCGTGTTCCTTGCGCAATGGGAGCGCAAGCGCAGTGGCAGATGGCTCGCGCTGCGCGGCGTGCGCCGCACGCTCACTCGCTCACTTGCTCCCGCCACCCAGCGGAGCGAACGCTCTCCCTACCCACTCTCCATCCAACTACCTTCACTGAAGCCAGCAGCGCGATCACTTGTATAGTCGTTTCCATTTCCAAGGAGCTCCGCTTATCGGTTGTATTCGCACATGGAAAAAACTACGAGTTTTTGAAGTGCTTGCGGCCTTGTCATACTACCATGCCGACTCTTGCCATGAAAGCTTAGAGCATATGTGTTGCCTCCTGCTTCCGGAGCTAATAACCACGCGTGTGCTAAGATGATTTACGCAACGATCAGAAAGAATAACTTTTGCGCCAGTGAGTATCCACCACAAAACAGGTAACTGTTTCAAACATGCCCTGAGTTACTTAACAGAAACAAAGATACCTCGCTATCATGCCATCTTTCTTACCTCTTTCGTACCAGTTGCACTTACCTTTTTAAGCATTTTTGTCTCACACACATAATTCACTTATAGAATATTTACGTTTTTGTTTATTTGTATTCCTCGCTTTTTTATATCTTTCACAACTGTTTTTTACAATATTGAAATTATTCCTCGGGATGTGGCTGATAGCTAACGTTGGCTGAGTGGAACGTGCCACCCAAACAGCAGCATCAGTAGTCGAACGACATTTACAGAGCTTGGAATCACAAGTCATAATCATTCATTATGAAATATAGCAATATTTTAGACAGATTAGATGCACCGTAAATGAAAAAAATAGAAAAAAACACGATTAAAAACACACACAACAACGTTATAAGTTCACTAAAGATTTCAACAGTGAAGGCTAAAACATATACCAAACTAGCATTGATGAGATGTTAGTTATACTTTGACACCAATAAGCGGTTTCTCCTATTTTTTATTAATTTTTGTTCACGCAGACTCAACTCAATCTAAACTCAACTAGCTCTGATTACTGCTCATTCAACTCCTGCTTCCTATTCGCGTAGCAGACCTGGCCGAGGTTTTTCTGAAGCCCGAGGCAGCGCTGAGCCTGCTCAGTTCGTCAGCAACGGGCAAGCAGGCCGGCGGAGGACGACGCAAGTCCTGGCGGCGCCAGAGGCTCGGAGGGCGTGGCATCATGGACGAATGCTGCGACGTACAGACTGGCTGTAGCTGGGAGGAGTACGCGGAGTACTGCCCCACCAGTAGGAGGATACGCAACCGCAGGCGCTAAACCAGGCAGGGGTTACTGCGAACGCACGGCCAACGTGAGCCGGTCACACTCTTGAGAACAATGGAAGCCCCTGGTTTACTTTGGTTGAGCTCATTCATTTCCAACAAATGTGTTTACTTACGTGATGAAGGCATGCGGGAGTAAGAACCACTGGAAAGCAGTTTGGCAGTGCTTTCGTGTCTCTCGTGTACTTGGCAGTGCGCAGCAAGAAACACAGAATACACTGTTCAGACGACACATAATGGCACTTTCAACAGGTGATACCACAGTACATTACGGTAACGAAGTTATAATACACGAGAGTAAAAAGTTCAAGGCATGATGGGGCCCACCAAGCGCTTCCTTTGTTCTTTCGAGTGTGAAGAAACGCGTGTAACCAGAAGGCACGTCCGTCATTGAGGAGCCCACTTGAATGAATCTGTGGTGTTCTGGCTGTGACTCGTCACTCCTTCAAAAAAAAAAAAAGAAAATATCGCATACCAGCAAAGTGAGGGGCATCTTTTTCTTAGCATCGCAGCCTCCATCGCGTCCCTATGCGGGACAAGACGAAGGCACTGGATCACATAGTTACCAAACCTCCCTATGTCTCTCAATAAGAGCTGGTCTTAGTAAACGTCCCATCATTTCTTCCTTTTGTTGGTGTGTGGTTCACATCTGTTCATGTGTATGGCAATGAGAAGGCAGAGCAAGAAGTAACGCTGCAAGCGGTTAAAGCATAAATGTAGTCAGGTATCCACTCACCCATAGGTAGCCAGATCTGCTCCTTTAAGCTATCATTTACACTGACAAGTTACATTGGGATTTTTGAAACCTACTGCATTTTCCTTTTAGTCCCGAACCTACTTAATCCTCGTATATAAGCATGCATAGGCCATGTAAACAAATAACAAGGCTGATAACACATGTCTTCCATCGTACAACCAAAGTTTAGTCATGGTGATCTGTTTCCCTACCTGGCATTCTTGAGTAATGTTTTTCCTGTTCCTTACCTAGCATGCCTGTGAGCTTCTGTTTAAGCTTCCAGCATTCTTTCTACGGGCACGCTTGTCCGTGTTCCGGTATATTACCTCCAAAAATCACAGATAGTGTGCTGTGGACTGGGTAGATGCACGCGTCAGTGCAAACTTCATTACCCGAATGCCTAATGTCGAGCTTCTGTTGTCTCGTGGTGCCATTGTTTCTTGAATGAGTAACTTTATTGTTTCTTACCGCCATTCTTCTAACCGTCGTTCTTCTTACATTGCTGCTTCACCTGTGGCATCTAGCCAAAGTGCAAAAGCCTTGCGTTTCAGGTGAGCCCTGTTGGTCACCAGCCACACCCCGCTTGACGCAAGCGCTAAAGGGGTGCTGTGATAAAACGTCGTTGTGATATGCAAGAGAGAGCCCTTATCTGACCGATCCTATCGTTGTCCTGGATGTTTGAGGGCCATTGCATGTTCGCGCCTCAGACAGACGCGCCGTCTGGTGACGCGATTGAGAGCTGGGGAAGGGGGAGGAGCCAGACAAGACACATAGCACCATTGTAGCGTATATTCTTGCTGTCCTTCAACTGCATGGACATCCTCAGTGTCCCTGGGAAACAAAATAAAAGAAAACAAAAGAACTCTGCACACAGGGTGCTGAGTTTTCTAGGCGTTAGAGCCGTTCCTTTATTACACCCTTCCCAATCCCTGGAGAGCTCAAGCGCACAGCTTGCGACTCTCCAAAAACACAAAAAAGTTATACTGCGTATGCATAGAAGCATCTTTGAGCACACCTCAGGTGAAATAAAATCTATGTATAGGCTTTTCGAAGCCGCCAAGAAAAATAAAAAAAAACGAGCCCCAAGCGTTGTTCGTGGTGTTGGCGTAAAAATAAAACATCTCAAAATCAATAGAATCTTTCAGTGTCTCATTTTCCTTAAACTAACATCAACGGTCCGGCGTCGATATGTTATGCTAACACTTCCTGTAATCAGCAGGATGTGAAAAGTCACTTGTCGTCGTCATATTATTAGTACTACGATACCAGCACTGTACGTCTTCGAACATTGGACGAAACCGACAAAACAAGTAAGTCTTTCTTCTGGGTCGACTACTCTTAGAGCCACCGGGATGTTTTCTTCGTCACTGTTCAATTTAGCATGGATAACGAAAGAATGTCTTGCTAAGAAGCTGCCGGTTTTAGTTTGTAGGGACAACAGTAAGCTCTCAACCATGTCCCCGCGTTAACTGTCGAGTGTTTAGAGACTATATACTTTCGTTAAGACATCTAGGGGCCACCGTCTTGAGCTGTTAAGCTAATGTTTTCTTGTTTTTGTACACAGGGAGGTGAAATTATAGTGCCATGCAACATTGTATGTACTAACCCAACAGTTACCGTGCATATGCTTCCGCCCTAACTATGTTCGTTTTGCGGTTAAAAAAAAAACGAAACACAAAGGTGGAGAGACCAATAAGGCGGCCCTCAAACACTACCGTAAAATATTCTATATATTATGACGTGGCCACGGCAGTCAAGAACCTGGCAGTTGGGCTGGGGAGGACAAAGCTCTGTATTGAAAGAACTCTAGTGCAGCAAAAAAAAAAAAAATTGTAGGCCCGTGTGCTCAGATTTGGGTGCACGTTAAAGAACCCCAGGTGGTCGAAATTTCCGGAGCCCTCCACTACGGCGTTTCTCATAATCATATGGTGGTTTTGGGACGTTAAACCACACAAATCAATCAATGCAGCAAAAAAAAAAAGTCAAAGAACGAGAAATATGCGCTGTGCATTGATAGCAGCTATCAGAGTAGTCGGTTGTCAGTAATCTGCTGATCTGCGACATGGTGAGTAAAATGTATTGGCTTTTAGGCATGCCTTAATGAAATATTTAGCGTAATTGTGGTTGCTCGCGTTAGTTTTATATTGAACTCGGTTATTCATCTACTCAGCCTGACCTCAGCAGAACAACCTGAAAAAAAATTGCGAAGTTTGTAAACACAGTGGAAACATCTCGCGATTTACATCACAAATTCACGATGTGACCTTGGGGGACGTTGTAGAGTGCAACTCCGAAAATATTGCCCATCTGATGTTCTTTAAGGTGCTAAGACATCGCACAGTACATCGGCTTCTAGCATTTGCCTCCATCGAAATAGGACCACCGTCACCAGGATCGGACACGCCACGCCCGGGTCGCTGTGTAACACCGTAACCACCGACCCAGCGCGGCGGACACTTTCTAAACAATGCGGCGAGGCCGGCGAAGAACTGCTGTTATACTTTTTGTGGGTGTAAACCGAGGCAACGGTAATTTCAGGCCTGGTGAGTATTCTTCGCGCGAGTTCGGGCATCACTCCGTTTTAATCACTTTGTGTCATGGTCATCATGTCGGTTGCGAAACTTGGAACGAAAAGTGTCGAAAACTCATTGCCATGGGTATTAGTGCTCGCCGACGAATAAAGCGTGATTGGTTGAGGAGGAGTAAAATAACCAAAACCAAAAACATTTCAATTTTTTTTTCACATCGTCATACCGTAAAAACCCGCGTATAGCCCAGGGTTTTTTTCAAAAATTTAGGGTGCGAAATTTCAGCCCCGTACTCTATGCGGATCCCAAAAAAAAAGTTTCGGCCCGAATTCAGTTTTGGTTTCGGCATTGGTCGGTGCTATCATCATTATCAGGTGTCTGCGCACTTCTACGTTAGGTGGCGTGGTAGCGTGAGTGGCGTTAGTCCTATAGAGACCTATAGGTACAGGCGTGCATCAGGCGAGCAACAGTGGCCATTGCAATCACTTGGCGCACATCACGACGGCGCACATCACTTGACCACATCAGGCGCCTGTATATGGAGTGGATGAGGTCCGGAGAGCCAGAAGTGACCCCTGCCGGACGGCTGAAACGGGCCTCGCCAGCTCTGCTCTGCTCGTGGATCGCCGGGGCGTGGGCCCGCATTCCCGAGGCGCTCGTTTGCCGTGCCTTCAAGAAGTGCTCCATCTCAAACGCGCTTGATGGCACGGAAGATGAGGTGCTGTGGGAGGACATTTTGAATAAGGGAGATTCGGAAGACAGTGTGTCACACGAAGACGACGACTAATCGTGCGCGCGCGTGCGTGCGCATGCAAGTGTGTAAATAAATGCATTTTTTCTGTTTTCCTCGAACAATATTCGCGTGAAAATGTTTTTTCTCGCGTTTGCTATCCCCGAGTTACACCTCGAACTATACGCGGGTTTTTACGGTATTTCAATATGGGTCAAAGCTAACTGTAAATTTACTGTTTGTCTTTCACTTGCATAAATGAATCAGTGGCTCAATTTTTCTATCGAGTGACATAAATGGGGGGCGTATCCAGACGATGTGCTTCTGTTAAAGTTCGGCTTCTTGCCGGGTGCAAAAGGCATCGCTCATTTTTCCTTCGTGGTTTCGTGCGCATCATAAAACCACTGCCAAAGAACATGTTGGCCAGCCATCACGACGGTAGAAGGAAAGCGAGGGCCAAATTCTTGCAAAAAACGTACGCGTCCAACCCAACCGTTGCGTACGTTGACGCCGCCCAATACCGAGAGTTTACTAAAGCATATGCAATAAGCGTAATCACTCTCCCCGGCAACAACGCCAATTCACCTCAAATTAAAGCGGCTGCTTCCGTCCGTGTGCTTAATACGACAGAAGCTGAGGAAGCGGCGATAGCGCTAGCAGCAGCATCCGGATTCACCACTATACTCAGTGACTCAAAGGCTGCTATATCCAACTTCGCACGTGGCATTGTGGCCCCCACAACTCTGCGTTTACTATTGCCCAGTCTCCTTACAGATGCTGAGGAAGACGCACTATCCTCCATTGCGCTGGTATGGGTGCCGGCTCACGCGGGGAACCCAGGGAACGAGGCGGCCCACCTATATGCTCGAGGATTCGTCAGCCGAGCGGTGGTACCCGCCTCTGATTTGGAAAACCCTGGTGAAGCCTTGACATCCTACCATGACATCACACAATATTACCGTCTTTCGAGGCAGACAAAACCACCCCCGCACCATAAGCTAACTAAGCGCCAGGAGGTTATCTGGCGCCGCTTGCAAACACATTCATTTCCGTGCCCATACATTTATGCACGTATATACCCCGACTCGATTGATCCGCATTGCTCGCATTGTGGCTCAATAGCCACACTTAATCACATTCTCTGGGCCTGCAGGGAAGATCCCCCCTCTCTCGATCTCCTAGCCGCTCCCTCGCCAGAGGGGTGGGAGGCAGTTCTGACCTCCACCAGCCTGGCCGTTCAGCTCCAGGCCGTACAAAGGGCAGAGGAGGTGGCCATCAGGTTCAGCCTGGCGGGTCACCTACCTCCTTAAGTCTGACGACAATAAAGTTGTGTTCTCTCTCTTCTCTCTCGTGCGCATCGTCCGTGGTTTATTTATTTGCTTATGCGCTGTTCACAGGCGCGAGACTTCAGAGCTCAACTGGCTCCCAGCATGTGCAGATAGCCGCTCCTGTGACTGCCGACTGCCTTCGCTGGCGCACGGCCGCCGCGCCCTGGCATTTGGTGACGATAAATGCGACACGCTAAGCAACGAGACGCAGTGCGTTAGTTGCGGTTGCCAAACCGAGGCTGCTGTATCGCTGTAGTGGCTTTTCATGATTGGTCAACGTGAGTTTTCGAACTATTATGCTATTGTGCTCGTCAACAGTTGTGTCACAATCACGGTGCAAGAATACTTTAGGTGAGTGAACGCCGCGGAGCCAGCGCTTAGCGAGGAGGGACCGATTATGTTCTCGTTTGCAGCAGGCCGATAGATGGATCGCCTGACTGAGGACCGTGGCGGATTGGATTGACCGAGGACCGTGGCGGGCTGCTGGCGAATTCCGCAAAGCACATCGGGCACGTGGGCGGCGGATGTCAAATCTGAGAAAACCGGGTTATCAGGCGATCAACTAGCGGTGGCGCGAAATAGGGGGTGATAAGAGAGGAGGTTGACGGCGCGGTGAGGGTAAGAAGGTGTCCTTGGGCGAGGATGTTGTGGTGACGATAAATAAGCACCGCTACCTTCTTACGTGACGGGCTTTCTTAAACCGAGAGGGGGAGGGGGAGCAGGGACATAAAGTTACTGTATATGCTACCTTTAGGTAGCATATATAAGCTACCTAGAGGTAGCGTATACAGTAACTCTGGACAAAGTTCGTAGCGCCATCTTTAGGGCTTATTTTGAAGCAGAGCATTATCAGGCAGCGGATAGTCCCGGAGTTCGCTAACCTAAAGTATTCTTGCACCGTGGTCATAATTTCACCTGCAAAGAGAGCTTCGGAATAGCGGCTTCACCCACCCACTACCCATATATTTTTTTCTAATAAACCTTTTGATATATATTTCTGTGGTATTGTCTGTATCGTATTTGGATAATAAAAAAACCTTGCTCTCTTAGTCTTTCTTGTTGGTCATCCTTTTCTCTCGAGCATGCAACTAGCAAGCCATCCAGCGCAATGAAAGCGCGTGCTTCTAATGGCACGCAATAGGTGATAAATTAAGAAAAAGTTTTATTTAGTGTGACGTAGGGCAAATGCACGGCATTGCTACCACCTCCAGCTGTGACGTCATATTACATCAAACGCAGTTATGCGATCACAACACGGGTCCCGTCATCCATTAACTGTGGCACGTATACACACTTCCGGCGTAATTCTTTATTATCATCAGCAACTAAATGCAACACAAAATTTGCACAAATTTAGTTGCAACTGTTAAGTGGATACCAGGATTCTCCGAAGAATGACGAAGAATAGCATAGTGAATGCCGGCCTACTACACAGAAATTATGATTATTTATGGCGTGGTGCGTACCCAGCAAGTGTGCTTTTATCATTTACCCAAAGAGTGTTTAAAGAAAACTCGGGAAGGCCGCTCTTCATGATTTCGCTGTGACTTTGCAGCGTTTTCCTCGCAGGCCTGGTGATTTTCTTTATTTTTTATGAGCTGGCAGTTCTCCCCTCAACATGTAGATGGCGACGGTGGCAACGAGCCACTCATACATGGGCCTCTGTGGAAGTTACTCCACCAGTTTAAATATACTTTAGTCGTGTTTCGCTGTAGGGACAGTACGGACGTGTCCACGCTTCTTCACGCTCCCTCGACTGAAACGAATCGACAAGCCTAACGAACGCTTTCGCGCCGGGCTGGTGTGCCTGTTGGCGACGGTAGAGAACCACGTTTTTTTTTTGTTTTTGTTTTTTGTGTTTGTGCATCCGAGAACTGTGGCGTGGATTTGTGATGCGCTTTGTGCTCTGCATATTTGCACAGTGGAAGACCGCGCATCACGAAGATGGGGCGGTGCTGCGTGCCGGACTGACACGGATATTACGACAATGGACCGAAGGTGTGGGCGTTCTCGTTTCTTAAAGACGACCGAAGAACGACATTCGTTCCCTTCGAGACACCGAGGGTACGTGACCGTCCGTACTACATATTTTTAAGTCGTGCTAATGACACTCTCTTCAGCATGTTCCGTTCTCGCTCTAAAACGAAGATGTGGGCGCTTCTGACTTTTTAGCGTTAGCCCTGACATTGGAGGAATAAGCGCGCGTGGCAGCACTTTTTCAGAAAAGGCGTTTTTATTTAAGAGTGAGTAAACATCTCGCTATTTGCGAATATCAAGGCGCGCGCCTTCGTTTGCTTCGTTGAGAAAAAAAGGAAGAAGTGCTAGGGCGTTGCTTAGTGCATTGCTTTTGTGCACAGCGTTTTCTTGCCGGTATTCGAACCACTTTTTTGTGGTGTTATCATTTCACACCAGTCACACCAGCCCTTTACTACATGATGCTTTCTAGAAATATGTACCGATCTATAGATACAGCCGGTTTTGAATGCTCGTAGACACGTACGGTAAGGCGCTTTCTTGAACAGTTTTCAATTGTGTGAGCTCCTTTTTATGAAAGAAAATTTAAGGTTCACAGCCAAAAGTACCAGTCCTAGAACCAGCAGGATAGTTGAAGCTCCCCATGGGTGCTTACGTGGCTTACTCTAGATGCAGTGGTGACAAGCTTTCGAATGTTCAAAGTTATATGAGTGGTTACGCACCAGTGCGAGAGGGACCAGATCAAAAAAAGAAACGCCGCTTCTTATGTCCGTGTCACAAGAATTTTTTTGTCAAACAGATTTCCATGTCTATTCCAATGCTCTTCAACCAGACATTATACTGAATAACATCGTTTTGGCAGCAGCATAGACTCTTTTCAGTATTTAAGTCTGTAAGAAGACAGGTGTTTTGAAGAAATAGTGGTAACTCAAAGAAAGGTGCAGAAACATAGCATATGAGTGCACACCAAGCTGAAAATGACTGAAGTGGGGCACGCCATTGGTTCTTTACGTGATCCAACGGGCTACCTCAGATTTGAACCAACCCAGGACTAACTACGGGAGCAACTGTAAGGGGTCCAACTGTCACCCCCTAGCTCTTACTCCACTTGGTTTCAATATTGGTCCTCGTAGAATGCGCCAGTGGGACTAGCAATGCAACTATTTGGAGGAATGCAAAAAAATTGTGACCCTGCCTTTGAGAGGTGTACTTAATACTTATTGCAACTTAATCAGCACTGGAGAACACAGTATATTGGGCATGCAACACACACTTATACAGGGTGCCCCAGTTATCTGTCGCCGGAATTCAAAAATATGCCGGCACACGCAATTACGACACGATTAAATGCATGTTGCTGACCATTGCCTGGAGTTGTCAGTTTTTTTTTGTGTTCTAAAATATTGTTTAATCAGATCTGTTCAATTAACTTTCGAATAAACAAACCTCGATAAAAAATTCAATAAGAAAGTTGCAGATCAGTTTGCAAAACGCCCGAATAGACAGCTTCAAACTTTATATGTTATTACTAAAGTTTTTCTGCTAACTACCAATGCCCGCGAAATACAAACCACGTGACAAACCCGCTCGTGTGCACGATGATTCTAGTGCTCTCTAACGTTACGAACGACCAAAGCTTCTGTCCGATTGTGCCAATCGTCTCAACAGGGCCGCAACGATGGTGATTGCTTTGCGATGAACACGTTTTGCTATCGGCCGCAATAGCGAAATTACTGACTGCTTATCGTTGTCATTAACCGGTGTGACGGAAGAAGAGAATCGTTCGTACGGGGAACGTTAGAGCACCAGAATCAAGGCGTGCGTAGGCGCGTCAGTGGGTTTGACCCGCGGTATTTTTTTTTAATTCGCGGGCATCTGTATTTACCGGAAAATGGTAAATAACTAACATATCAAGTTCAAAACTGTTTAATCAGACCTTTTGCTAACTAATCTACAACTTTGTCATCAAAAGTTTTCATCCATTTTCGTTCGTTTACAAGTTAGTTATTTAAATAATGTAAATAAACATTTTAGAACACAAAAACAAGTCTAATCTCAGCCAATGGTCAGCAACATCCATTCGTTCACATCGTCTAGTGGCTAAGGTACTCGGCTGCTGACCCGCAGGTCGCGGGTTCAAATACCGGCTGCATTTCCGATGGAGGCGGAAATGTTGCAGGCCCGTATGCTCAGATTCGGGCGCACGTTAAAGAACCCCAGGTGGTCGAAATTTCTGGAGCCCTCCACTACGGCGTCTCTCACAATCATATGGTGGTTTTGGGACGTTAAACACCACATATCAATCAATTCGGTCACATCGTAATTGCGTGTGCCGGCATATTTTCAAACTCTGGCTAAAGATTACTCTTGCACATTGTGTACTATATACAAACGCGCACCAGCCCTGTACTACTTAAAAGTAAAACATCGCAAACACCGACCGCCCGTGCTCCTGCGACCTCTCTCGTATTGCCGATGGAATACTTCTGCTCGGCGGGGAAACAAAAAACATGGACAGCGTGGTACGTGAAAACTTACTTGGGCTACTTAGTAGCACCGAAGCGCACTGATCTTTTAATATGAATCGCTCTACAACATTCTTACATTCGGAACACAAATTTTTAGTTGGGATTCAATCGTGTCGCCCGGGTCACCGTTCGCAGTGATCGCCCCGCCGCGGTGGTCTAGTGGCTGAGGTACTCGGCTGCTGACCCGCAGGGCGCGGGTTCGAATCCCGGCTGCGGCGGCTGCATTTCCGATGGAGGCGGAAATGTTGTAGGCCCATGTGCTCAGATTTGGGTGCACGTTAAAGAACCCCAGGTGGTCTAAATTTCCGGAGCCCTCCACTACGGCGTCTCTCATAATCAAATGGTGGTTTTGGGACGTTAAACCCCACATATTAATCAAATCAGCCACTAACGCCATCTAGTTATAGTATTTCCAATGACATACACACAGCGCCATCTATTAAGCAACTCAAACTTGAGGTGGCTACATACTACTACGACTATAGAGGAGGGAACGACCCACAGTTTAAGAAACTTCGCCCCTAATAAACATGACTATATTCGGCGGCAACATTTCTTGGCCATGAAGGAAAAGCTAGTGGTCCGTTTTCGTAAGCTTCTCGTAACTATCCGGAGCTCTCCACTACGGCGTCTCTGATAATCATATGGTGGTTTTGGGACGTTAAACCCCACACATCAATCAATCTCGTAAGGCTGTGAAAGGTGACGGGAGCGCACTACCAGCGTTTCATGTAGACTCAAACACCGTTTAGCGTTTCATTTATACGTGAAGAGGCAGGACTTTCTCGGGAGTTCAAAAACGTGAAGTCACAACGAATAAATCTAAAAAAAATTGGCAGATCCCAGGTACAATTGGAATCAATGTAAGGCGTAGCATGAATGATAAATGTTGATATGTCACTTTCAAATCAGCACAACGTTACGAGGTGGAGGTAAATGATGCCGTACATGACTTCCGTTTCATGGTTATCACGTTTGGGTGTGTCGTTTATCTTCATCTATTCACGTCTCGTGATACCAAATTTAGTATATGTGGAGCTAGCGAAACGGCCGTGAGCACGCTATGAGCGTGGTATGTTGTCATGTGCTTACATGACACGTGTGTCAGGATTATCATGTTTGCACCATTCATAAATTTCAGCATCCATTCAAGTCACGTAACGCCAAGTTTGCTATATGCACAGCAAGCAAAACGGTGGCGAGCGCATCACGAAGGGCCCGATATACTCAATGTAGCGTTGACGCGTGCGCACGCTGAGCACAACGAGGCTACGTTAGCAAAACGCGAGCACTTATAGCGAGACGCAAGGCGCGACCAGCGTTCGTCGGCGCATCTCGACGGCGACTGGCGCGAAATGCGACAACCGCATTTCGCGGCGATGCCATGGAGTAACATCACTTTATGTCGATGCGTTAGCCAGACAATACTGCGTCTCCCTCCTTTCGTGACGGAAGGACGTCAGACGCGCTGAAACGCGTATGCGTCAACGCAACGCGGCACGCGCCGGCGAGTATATGGCAGGACCGGCGCCTGGCGAGGTAACGCCGGCATGACGCGACAAAATTATTGCAGGCGAGCACGCGCACCGCGTCATGTTGAAACGTATTGGCACCTTGACTGTGGCATGTAGTCATGTTCTCATATGACACCCATCTCATGATTATCATGTTTGCACCAGTATCATACCTTCGTCATCCGTTCACGTCCCGTAATACCAAATTTGGTATATATGACGCCAGCGAAACGGCCGCGAGCGCATCATGATCGCGGCATGTAGTCATGTTGTTACATGAAACGCATGTCATGATTTTCATGTTATGGTCTGTCGCTTGTCTTCGGCATGCAATCATGCCATACCACACCAGTTTTTCAACATGCCATCTGAACGAAACCACCGCAAGCGCTGCAGGACCATGAAGTGTAAATCATGACATTCATGACATATACGTCATTATTTTCATGTTATTACCAGTCAAATGTGTTTTACATACAGTCAAGTTATGCCATACCAAGTTTGGTATTGATACCATTATTGAAACTGTCAGGAGAACTAAATGTCGTAGGCGGCTGGATAGATAGATACGCTCAAAGTCGCCGAAGTTCGCTAAGAAATGCTTCTCACTTAAAACAAGCGCTGACTTTCTACTGCTTATTTTATGGGCGAAGCATCTTATAGCGGCACCCGTTCGTCCGTCGTAGTCGTAATAGTAGTGTGTAACTAGTCTTACATTTTGACATTCAAGATGGTGCTGGTGGGATATTTCTTCTGTGCGTTGTTGAACAATAAAAAACTCGCAGCGTGCGCGTTATCTAAAAGCCGATTTCTCCTCTCTCATTTCCTCTTAGCAGCCATTGACATGTACATTAAGCACTATCTGACAAGAAAGGGTTGCTACGTTATACTCGCTGGGCGTAACCTCCTTGGTTTTAGAAAGGTTTAGCGAGCGTTGGGCCGCAGTGCCATGAATACAGTGAACTAGTTTATACCATGAACTCGAGGTGGTTAAAGGTGGGAAGTAGACACGAAGCGCAAATCGTAAGAACGTGTGCGTGTGCAACCTCTCGTTTAGTCCTTGGAATGTCCGCTGGATGGTGGTCTTCTATATGAGGAATATATGATGATAAGATGCGAGATGGTGGTACTTAGGGTGCTGAATAGGGGGACGAACGCACACATGCATGGACGGACGCACGGATGGCTGCACGGACGGATGGACGAATGGACGGACGCAGGAACGGACGCACAGATGGACGTGCAGACGCACGAACAGACGCACGCACGCATGGACGGGCGGATGGACGCACGGGCGGCCACACAGACGCACGCATGGACGGACTGAAGCAAGAACGAATGGACGGACGGATGCTTCGCCCCCTCTCCATCATTCACTCCGTGGATATGCTGCCACTTTTTTTTTGAAGAGACACAGAACTTACAGCCATGACACACCCTACATGCATAATTACCACTACATGCATAAAAACTTCTTTTAGGGGCGAAGCTCTTTATGGCGTGGCTTGTGCGTCCCTCGTTGTAGTGCTTAACCACCGGTGGCACATACCTGAAAGAGTGGTTCTTAGAATGTTCGATGGGTAGCGGAACTTGTATATGATGAATACATGATGAAAAAGATGTGATATGGTGGTACTTGAAGTGTTCACTAGGCAGATGGACGGACGGATGGACACACAGATGGACTGACGGACTGATGAACAAACGTACAGACATAGAAGGCAGGCGCACGGACGAAGGGACGGATGGACAGGAGGACGGCCACACGAATAGACGTACGGATGGACGTATGAACGGACGGACGCACCAATGATTACAGGGATGGATGGACACACAGACGGACGCATGGACTCATGCAAGCACGAACGAATGGGCGGACGGAAGCACGGACGGAGTGACGAACGCTTCGCCCCACCAATCATAATTCATTCCGTGAATATGCTGGGATTTTTTTTTCTGAAAAACTATTAAAGGTGTGCTAAAACTGATCGCCAAGGATATTAATCAATCGTAAAAGTTTACATTGCATGACGATGACGGTATGAAGGAAGAAACACATACACACACACAAGCGCAGTGTGTTTGTATGTGTTCCCTGTTTCCTCCCGACCCTCCCGACTTCGTCCCGCAGTTTATACCTTTACGATACTATGAACCAACTAAACCAACAACATGCCTCGCTTATCAATCAAATACGCATCTTCGATGTCACGCGTGATCTGTTCACGGCATAGTTTCATACAATGATACCTGGAGGGGAATCGGGTGCTAGTGGCTAAGTGGGCTCTTTCAGCGGCACGTGTACCCAAATGGGAATAATTAGATGTACAGGCTTCGCATTTTCTGCGGATAGATTACGTTCTTGAGATTTGCGATGCTTCTTTTTCGAGTGTAAAACAAGCGATATCAACGTATAATTGTTAGAAAGTTGCTTTATTTATTTGTACGCAAGCTTTACTTCCAAACGTTTTCGTGACGAGGCGGCGAAAGTGAAACCTGGACAAATTGAACCATCAAGGTATGCACTGTTCTGTCGTATAGTTCCAGATTTGGCAGCAAGATTTATTGAAATACTTTTTTTTACAACACTTGAATAGAACCATGCTCATTGTTCTTTCAAAAGTACCCCGCAAAGGCGCCTGCGCAAGTAGGCGTTTGGTGTGTAGCGACACCACGGACCCGAGCTAACGGGGGAGCTTTGACTCCCTCCCACGCCTAGCCGTGCGTGGCTTTGCCGTGTCCGGGGAAAAGGGGATCCGGGGGGTTGAGCCGATGCTGGGTGATTGGACCTTTAAGGCCCCCCGGCAGAGGCAACACGCCCCTTTGGCCCCGGCTTCACGTAGACGGCACCCCTGGGCTGACCCACCCAGGGTTTCCTTTTCCTATCTCTCTCTCCCTACATCTTCGTCTTTAGTTCTCACTTTACATCTTTCCTGTATTCTCCTCACTTCATTTTACTTCCAATTTTTCCTGGCGGCAAGGGTTAACCTAGTGTAAATATCCAACCTTGGGTAGATATATTAGGTTATAGCGGCCATGTACGTTTGGCGCCTGCGCCTCCTTCGCGTCTCGCAGCGTCCCCTTGTTGGGCTCGGTGGTGGGTGGCTGGCATGGCCGCAGAATAAGCTACCAAATTTATGGGACCCTCCAAGAGGTGGCGCACCGATGCAATTTTTGAACTTCTTCCAAATCAAGAAAAATAACTACCCGAAATACCACATTATCCCCTGTGAAAGTAGAGAAAGGAAAGCTAGAAGCATTTCACCTTTCCTTGTGTCCAAATGCCTTATAGAAACGCTGGGCGCAGGCTACAATGCCACAAAGACCGCCAGTGGTGACCTGTTACTCGAAATGAAAGACAACGCACTGTACCAGAGACTGCATAAACTTACAGCATTTGGGGATCAGCCTATCACAATCACACCGCATCGAACCATGAACACCGTGAAGGGTGTTGTATCAGAAGGAGACCTGATGGACCTCTCTGATGATGAACTTCTAACAGGCTGGAAAGAGGGAAATGTCATTCAGGTGCAGCGTATCAAAATAAGAAGAGAAAATAAGGAAATCCCAACGAAGCACATCATACTCACTTTCGCATCTAGCACTCTCCCCACTGAAATAGCAACAGGATATCTTAAACTGCCAGTTAGACCATACATACCCAAACCGCGGCGCTGCTTTAAGTGTCAGAGGTTCGGGCACGGCTCCCAGAGCTGCCGAGGACAGCTCACCTGCGCGAAATGTGGCACGAAAGGTCATACCGCTGACGATGACTGTCAGCTACAAGTCCACTGCGCAAACTGTGAGGGTGACCATCCTGCATATTTCAGGTCATGCGTGGCCTGGAAAATGGAAAAAGAAATTATTAATACAAAGTTTATATTAAACATAAGCTTCCGTGAAGCGCGGCAGCGCGTTTCCCCGCATTTTGCTGGGAACACATCATATGCCGAAGTGGTGCGAGGGGGGTCAGCACCACTTCGGTTTTCGGCAATGCCTTGGACCACGCCCAGCGTGCCGAGGCAAACGCCACAAGCCCCCATGGGGGGAGCAGCCTCGGCTGCCCCACCCTCCTTGAATACAGCCCCATCGAAGGCCCCTGTGAACCCTGGCAGCAACCAGGGCACCACACAAGCTAAAGAGGTCCCTTCAACCTCCAGCCCAGTGGGGTTTAAGGCTCCGTCTGTCACGACGAAGCCTACAACGAAAACAACATTGTCTGTCGTCTCTCCTGAGGCGATGGACACATCAACTGCACCGGCGCAGACTGCGCCAAAGGAGCGGCGGGGTTCCCTCGACCGCTCTAAAAAAGACAAAACGGTAATTACAGGGCCTTCTAAAGGCTCTGTAAGATAAGTCACTTCTCTCTTTAGACGCCAGCCACACTCATTTCGTACACACAGCACTTCTTTACTCCCATAATGAAAACACAAATTATACAATGGAACGTCAGAGGACTACTTCGAAACCTCGACGATGTCCAAGAACTTCTACACAAACATTCTCCAAACGTGCTGTGTGTACAGGAAACACACTTAAAATCCAAGAATACAAATTTTTTTTGCGTCAATATGTTGTCTTCCGAAAGGACAGAGATGATGCTGTGGCGTCATCTGGTGGTGTAGCCATTATTGTTAATCGAGGAGTAGCATGTAGTCATCTACCACTACTAACATCCCTAGAGGCAGTGGCTGTTCGAGCAGTTCTAATGAATAAGCTCGTCACCATATACTCTGTATACATACCGCCGCAACACCACCTGGAAAAACATGATTTCCAGTCTTGAATACATGAGTTACCAGAACCTTATCTGGTTCTAGGGGACCTGAATGCGCACAGCGGTTTAGGGGGTGACTGTCGATGTCATGCACGAGGTCGTCTCATCGAACAGTTCCTCTTTGCATCAGGTGCTTGTCTGTTGAATAGGAAAGAGGCAACATATTATAACCTTGCAAACAATACTTACTCCTCCATAGACCTCAGTATCACATCTCCTTCACTTGTACCATTACTTCAGTGAAAAGCCATAAATAATCCATATGGAAGTGACCATTTCCCTTTAGTTTTGAGTACACCAATAATATATGAATGTCCGCCACATGTTCCCAAATGGCTGGTAAATAAAGCCGACTGGGAACAATTTCAAAAGATTACACACTTAAGTTGGACCGACATATGCGGATTAGGCATAGACGAAGCTGTGCAGTACTTCACGGCTTTTCTTACTAACGCAGCAGCCAAGTGCATTCCACAAACATCTGGACTGCCCGGCAAACGACACGTCCCGTGGTGGAACACTGAGTGTCAGAATGCGCGAAAGGAACAGAACAGGGCATGGAGGTTGCTGCGGAACTCGCCGACAGCGGAAAACCTAGAGAGCTTTAAGAAAATAAAATCTCGAGGCAGGAGAACGCGTCGGCAGGCCAGAAGAGAAAGCTGGCACAAGTTTTTATCAGGGATAAATTCATATACACAAGAGGCTAAAGTTTTGGACATGGTTCGTAGGGTAGCAGGAAGACAAGTAGACTAACTCCCACTCGTAAACACACAGGGTGACAGCCTGGAAGATCAGGCGAACTTCCTCGGTGCACACTACGAGCAAGTGTCTAGCTCGTCACACTATACTGAAGTTTTCCAAAGATATAAAGCAAGGATAGAAAAGCAGAAACTAGAATACAAGTGCACAAAACATGAGGCATACAACCAACCTTTCAACTTAGCTGAGCTACAAACATCACTAAACTCTAGCAGTAATTCTGCACCAGGCTACGACCGTGTCACGTATGAAATGTTGAAAAACCTGCCGCCTAAAACGCGGAAAACTTTACTCTCTCTATACAATGCTATCTGGCTTTCTGGCACCATCCCTGCTTTTTGAAAAGAGGCTATTGTTATCCCTATTTTGAAACAGGGCAAGAACCCTTCCTCAGTTTCAAGTTATAGGCCCATTGCACTAACCAGCTGCCTTTGTAAACTTTTTGAAAAAGTGATAAACCGCCGACTTTTACATTTCCTTGAAACACACAATCTGCTTGACCAGTTCCAGTGTGGGTTTCGAGAGGGTAGATCCACCACCAACCATCTGGTGCGTATCGAGGCACAGATCTGAGACGCTTTTGTCCACAAACAATAGTTCCTCTCAGTGTTTCTCAATATCGAGAAGGCTTACGACACAACATGGCGTTTTGGCATATTAAGAGACTTGTCTCACCTGGGTGTGTGCGGTAGAATGTTTTCCATAATCGAGAGTTACTTGTCCAATCGGAAATTCCGTGTCCGTGTGGGCAGTATTCTCGCCCAAACATTTGTGCAAGAAACGGGAGTACCGAAGGTGGTGTACTTAGTTGTACACTTTTTATTATTAAAATGAATTCCTTGCACCTGTCCATCCCCCGCAACAGGTTCTATTCCACATATGTCGATGACGTCCAGCTTGACTTTGTCATGCAACCTAGCAATGTGTGAGCGGCAGGTTCAGTTAGGTTTAAACAAGCTCTCCAAATGGGCAGAGGAAAACGGATTCCGGCTGAACCCTGAAAAAAGCACGTGTGTCTTGTTCTCCCGAAAAAGAGGCGTGCACTCAGAACCTGACATTGAATTGAACGGTCAACGTCTGTCTGTCAATGCGGAGCATAAATTCTTAGGCTTAATCTCGGACAACAAGTTGACATTCGTACCACACATCAAGTATTTAAAAACAAAATGTCTAAAAGCCATGAATGTTATAAAAGTGTTGTCACGTACTACGTGGGGTAGTGACAGGAAATGTCTCATGAACCTTTATAGAAGCCTGATTCGCACCCGCTTAGATTATGGGGCTGTTGTTTATCAGTCTGCGACTCAAAGTGCTTTGAAGATGCTGGATCCCGTGCACCATTTGGCATCCGCCATTCTACGGGTGCTTTTCGCACCAGCCCTGTAGAAAGCCTTTACGTTGAGTCAAATGAATGGTCACTTTATCTACAAAGAACTTTCATATCCTTTGTATATTTTCATTAAGGTGAAAGCAGACAAGAAGCACCCTTCCTACTCCACTATTAATGATTTGTCGAGCTATATTCTGTTTCAAAACAGGCCTTCGATGAGGCAGCCCTTCTCAGTTAGCCTGAAGGGTCTAGCTGAGGAAACTGGAGTGTCACTTCAACACAGCTTAATGGCTCCTGTAGTATACCCGCCACCGTGGCAGTGGCAGATTATAGACTGCGATGTGTCTTTCCTAGAAGTTACAAAACATGCACCTATTGCCCATATCGGAAACTACTTCCTGGAACTTCAACACAAATACACACGTCCTGAGTTCTTTACAGATGTCTCCAAGTCTAAGTCCTCCGTGTCCTACGCTGCTGTTGGCCCATCCTTTTCGGATGCTGGCGCTCTACATCCAGGCACAAGTATCTTCACAGCGGAAGCTTACGCGATACTTGTGGCGGCTAAACACATCAAACAGTCACAAATACAAAAAGCAGTAATTTATACGGACTCCCTCAGTGTGGTAACGGCTCTGCACAATCTTAAAAAACAAAAAAAACCCTGTCCTCGTCTCACTTTACTCTATTTTATGCACACTCTACACACTTAAACAACATGTTGTAGTGTGCTGGGTGCCAGGGCACCGTGAGATTCAAGGCAACGTGAGGGCGGATCAGCTTGCTGCATCCGTCCACGAAAGCACTGCCACTACACCCATACAAATCCCAGCCCTTGATCTTAAGCCATTTCTCAAACGAAAGCTCAGGGACTACTGGCAGAGCAAGTGGGATAGACACACGCAAAACAAGCTACACGTTATCAAGCCACACCTTGGCCATTGGCCACCAGTATCAAAATCACGTCTAACAGAGGTGACACTAACAAGGCTCAGGATAGGACACACATACACGACACACTCATAGCTTTTGTCCGGTGGCGATCCACCATTGTGTGACAAATGTGGTGAGGCATTAACAGTTTTTCACGTTTTAATCCAGTGTAAACAATTAGACCCTCTAAGAAGACAACACTTTCCATTACCCTACCGACAACATATACCATTACACCCCACAATGTTTGTCGGTAGGGAACCACTTTTCACACATAAACCATTGCTAGCTTAAGAGATGTCGGTTTTTACCATGTAATATACCCAGGCACTGCGTAGCGCGACCTCTTAAGAGAGGTTGCTGCTGCAGTGACTACATTTAAAAGCACTTGCCTCACAGCCCTTGGACACAAGGGCGCTGATGAGGCACTTGTGCTAGTGCCAAATATTTTTACGCATTTTTATTATCAAAACCTTTGTCCCCCTTTTTACTATGCATATCACGCAACTGTCATGCTTTTTATACTTATGTTTTTACCCGCATTATCGCGAGGAATTTTAAGGCCCCTATACAGCCACGCAACATATCATTGTCCACATCTCTACTCATTGAAATGGCGCTCTTTGGCCATCAATTGGCCCTTGCGCCATAAAGCGCCACACATCATCATGTTCTTTCAAAAGTACGCATTATTTATTTATAGAAATAACAGCACAGCATTAAGCGAGAAACGCTTAACCTTTCGTTTTAAGCGATGCTAGGTGCGTCTGTGCAAGTGGTCTGCCCCCAACGCACCTCTGGTTTGTTGTGAAGTCGAGTCAGCGGAGTGTGGTGGTGCGTTTAGTTAGCGTTATCATTGTTTTTCAGACTATTTAAAAAAGGGAAGGAAAAGGAAGGAAGGAAAAACTTTATTTGCAAGGGTTTGGGACAAGGGTCATGAGCTTGATGGGTGAGGCCCCAAGTCCGGGGGTCCACTGGCTGCCGCCGCCAGTTTGACGTGACGCAGAAGAGCAAGCTGCACCTCTGGGTCAGAGCTGGCGAGCTGTGCCTCCCATTGCTCGAAAGTATTTCAAAGCTTGTACTGACCTAAAAAGGTATCTAAATTTGGTGGTCGTTTTCAGAAACGAGATGAAGTGAGACGTGTCAGTGCGTATATGCGTTTTGTGCACTGTGACTGGTGCGCAGAAATGCTCGTGTACGCTTTTCATAGGCATTTGAAAAAAAAAACAGCGCAATATGTTTGCTGAATGATCTATGTGATCTGACCACGGAATATGCCAAAACTGCAAAAGTTATCGCATGATTTTTCAGCCTCAAAGGTCAAGTGACACATGCTAACCGACTGCAGACAAAAAGACGTCATGCAATGAAACTGAAGTTAGCCCTTCGAAAACATAGGCGTAATTTTTGGGGGGACATTGGTTATGACTGCTCAGCTGACAAGCTAAAGCTGTTGTCTTAAGGAAGCTGTTCTTGTATGCATATGGCAAATTTTTCTCACTGTTCCTGCTCTTGTTATTATGTACATTTTAGTATTGCATTGCTCTTTCGGTATTGTGTATATAAATGACGAGACCGAATTGTAAGAATAGACCACTGTGGTTGTCAAATGTTTTAAAGTAGAACATGTTTCACTGCCTGCAAGGTTGCATTGTTCTATGTGAAACATGTTGAAAGACACAAATTTATATTAGGCATGTACTGTCTCAAAGCATTACTTAGCAGACTAAGTGACGGAGAAAATGAACAGCTGATAAATATGTACCATCAAATGCTTGCTTCGGAAAATCTTGCACTATTTAAATAAAGAGCAAAACAATAAACATGTGACCACAAAGCTCGTGTTGGCAATTTCCGTCCTACAAGATTTCAGAATCATCTCATGGAATTCTGGGCAAATCAAGGTATGGGCGGACAGACAGATGAATAGACTGACGCATGGACGGATGGACAGACGGCATAGATGATCATATCATGCTCTTGATCTTTGTCATCCACTTGACTGAAGTACACATAAAGTCGAATTTCTTACACAGATGTCCTCCTTTTTTATTGTGCATGTGTTCAGTTACTGTTTCAGTTTTGTAGACAGTGACGGACGCCAACAAGGCACGGCCCTGAAAGTTTGGCCCTTAAAAGTTACTCCCATTAATGGTATATATGTGCTTAATCCGAATACATGGCTATACAAGACATCAGATGAAGATGGTTTAGATTTATCACCGTGTGTATTTGGTAGGCATCATGAACTCCCATATTATAAAATGAGAAATAAGCGATGTCTTTTTCATAAACGCACCTTTTTGTGCACACATGCTGTGTTCCAAGACGAAATTCCTGCCTCACCGCGATTCTCGTTCGAGTGTGGGCACGATCACTATATGTATTTGTTTAAAACTGGAAATATTATTGATTATTCTGTGACTATCACGGTTTACTTGAGCCAAACGCTTTTCCCAAGCTACCTATTAAAAAACAAAAACAAGTGGTCTTTTTGGAACTACAAGCCAAGACCCGAAGCCCCAAGGATTATTTCCTATAAATGTATATCATGTTAGTTGTTTCTATCATATCCTAAACCTTCAACGGACCTAAAACGAAAGTTGTTGGAGCGTTATAACATGGAAACAGTGCGAAATTTTGAGAGGAGACAAATGAAGAATGCATGACAACTTGCTCTGTGTCACGTCACAGATTAGCGCTGTTATTTCTCTGTTGTAAGCATGATGCAACAAGCCCAAGCCCCAACCCTAGCACATTAGTAGATCCCTTGAAGGTGCAGCTAAATATACTAGAAATTCTAAATGCGTAAACACCGCATCAAAGATAAATAGTGAGGCCCTGCAAACCTAAAAAACGGGTAAAAAAGGGTAAATGATTATTGCATAAATGGTAGTCATTTTCGTATGACGAAGTAAATAGCTGCACTACACAAGCTTTCAGGGTTTTGCATATAATGTGCCAGCACGAATGAAATATATCATACTTTTGCCCACTTTATTTTTTTATTGAATACACCTAATACTTGCGCACTATAGTAAACTATTAAAATATTAAGCGTTATGAATAACGCTTTCTGAGTCGAATACATGCATTCAATTCGATACCCGAAATTGTTCAGTGTTTGAATATTTGGGCACCTCTAAAATATATTCAGGGTCAAAATTTTCAGAGTGTGTAGAATTCGGCGTAATCGCCTAACATGCGTCCTATGTGCAGCATTCTCGTATGCAGAATTTTTAATGCAAACTAACTAGCATGTATGAAAGTTGAACAATATTTTTTTTATGGAGTTAACGCACAATGGCTCGGGAAGTCTTTCCTTCCGTAAATAATCGTTGCACTGAAAAACATTTTGCGGTGTTGGCATGGCGATGTGGTGGTGATAAAAGGAGCTAGAAATGTTCCTGCAAGTGATGTTCGGCTGGCTAATGGACTGGAACCACCTGTTCATGACCCCAGAATTGCATCTGCAATATTCGAGCCGTTACTTATGCGTGTGTGAAAAATTCAAATAGTCGATATTATTTAGGGGTTGGTGTGTTTTAGTGTCATTTTCAACTCTTCAGCTAACTTAATTACCCTTAGCGAGTTGATTTTTTTTATAGACGGGAGTAAGCAATAAAAGCAAAAAATGAATTTCTAGCGACAAACTAATAAAACCGACCAAAATGCTAAAAGATAATGTATCTCACAGCAGTGGCTTCAGGATGTGGTGTACACGTGACTTTTTAATCCGCTTAAAATTAAGCTCCGTTTTAATTCCTGGTGATAAGGTCGGATATGCCAGGACGACTTGGTACACAGTGTCTTCACGGTAGTGCCGCTCCGTACATCACTTTGGGTCGGAACAGAAATCGTAGTATACAATGCTGGTCTTGCGAGCCACTCCATGAAATCTGTCCAAGCATTCCTGCTCCGGCACTTTTCTCTTGTTTGGGTCTTTAAACCTAAGGTCACGCCAGCCACGATGACCTGGATGTGTGAATTTCAAATATTAGTGAATTAGGTAAATCAAATGTACAAGATGTTCAACCTGGAAGGGCGGGAAACATGTATGAGGATAATTTCTTTCAACTTAGGATTCAGTTCACACTGCCTGCGTTATGAATGTTGACACTCAAATTTTATGAGCTCATAAAATCCGATTTTACAAAGATATTGAAGTCCTTATGTATTTGGTCTCTACGGTCACGCTTTCAATTTGTTGTAACCTCATACGAGAGTATATCTGCATGTGTGGCTGCAAAGTAAGCGTAATTGATTTAAATATATGCGAGCATTGCAGGTTCAAGATCATAATTTAAATAAATGTAAAATTCTTACCGAAACCTGGGTGGTTATCCGTCGAGAATTCGGACCACAAGGATGATTCGGCCAAGAATGAGAAAAAATGAACACAATTATTAGGTGCAGACTCGAAAGGACAAGTAAAACCACGATAACAAAAAAAATGTGGCTCATCCCCCTGTATAAAAATAGGTTTGACACGAAAGTGAAACATGTCTTTGCTGAAGTAGTGTTTATGGTGCATTGTTTCAGCAACAGCAACCAATTTGCCCTAAAAAATTACCGCACGTGTTCCTTTATTTCTATCTTAACCTGACAATACGCGCGTAACTTCTGCCTTGCGCAAAACACGTTAGTGTTTGTTCTTAAATTTTGGCGGTCGCTTGCGAAAACGCTAGAATCGTCGATGGTAAATGTATGAACGCTGCCACGCTTCACCATTTGGCTGGTCATCGAAGACCAACGCTGTCTGCTATCAGTGTACAGTATGTATTTCTGTAATTTTAGCTATGGTGTCCGGGCACAAGTTTGCCTAAATAAGGTTTCCTCATGAACACGTCGATTGCTGCGTTCGACAACGTCACGATCGCGTGACAATATTTTGAGCTGCACAAGAATGATCAGCCCCTTTGCAAGGAAGGAAGGAAAATAGGAGGAAAAGAATAACAGGGAGGGGAACCAGCCTATAGGCAGCTGGTTTGCTACCCTGCACATGGGAGGGGAATGGGGGAGAGAAAATAGATTAGGGGTGAAGCCCCTCTTTGACTGAAATGTGTAACGCCGTAAGTACGTGCGTCCATACGAAGCGCCGCAGGGCGTTCTCGTCGCCACAGGTATTCTAGCGGTGTCAATTAGGTTACTTCGCAGCTGCGCGTCAGCGTCTTGCTCTCCTCGCACACTTCTTTCGAAGGTGCGTGTTGACGTCACTCTTTCCATCATCCGCAGCACGCCCGCCGCAGCGCCCGCAGCTCCCGGCTCCTCCACCAGCTCGCAACACACTTCTCTCTCGTGTCACGCTCTCCACCACCCGCAACGCTCCACTGCTGGTCGGGCGGATAGCCTCTTTAGGCTCATTTGTCTACGAGGAAACTTCCACGAAACCTAACCCACCTCAGTTGTCTTTGCGTTTAAAACAAACGCTTACTCGAGTAAATGCTACACCAAGTTTCGCTTCAAGACGTTCTTCCATCACCCGCGTCGACGCCTGTTTCTACCGGGTCAATGCCGCGCGCACCACTGCTGCTTGGCATGCCATCAGGGTTCTTGTCGGGGAGACGGTCCATAATTTTGTCATATTTAGCTCCGGTGCCGTAGTAGTCAATAGTTAAGCTTCTGCTTCTCAGCACTAGATGACTTCCACATCTATATGGTGGCAGTTGTAAAAAAATCTATGCACATCTCAGCACAAGGCTTATAACCGTGTTCCTGCTTTTGCGATTTGTTTTCACCACCGTGTAAAGTTTACGCGTGAACCGAGCAACCTACAGACAAGTCTATTCCACTTCAGTCGTCAGCTGAGGCAACGCGGGGACTTATTCAGGGGTCATTTTGTTTGTGCGGTCGCAGATAATCAAATATGGCTGAGCCCCTTTGTATATTACGAGAATTTTTAACTACTGAATCGTTGTGAAGTTCACATGATGTCAGGCTTCATGTAATTTCGCGCTTATACCTCAAAATATTACGTAAGCTAACATTACTCCTCGTTCGATATGACACCTGTATAGATTTTTCTACAGAAAATGTTTTAAGCACTGACATGCCTTTTTGTTTCATACTTTGTAGCAGAAACGCAGCCAAGAATGTTTTCGGGGGGCCCAAGGCCTAGTTGTTCGAAAGAAGCTATTTTCACAGCAAATAGAAAGTTTCCCGGGAGTAAAAAAGGGGCTTAGTGATTAGAAGAAAGTGAGAACAAAGTGTAATGCGGCACAAGAGATTAGTTAATGAGTGATGTAAAGCGAATTTTGACATTGCAGTAATGCTAGTGCGTGTGCAACAAAAAGAATGTTCTCCTACCAGATACTGCATTTCCGATGGAGGCGGAAATGTCGTAGGCCCGTGTGCCCAGATTTGGGCGCACGTTAAAGAACCCCAGGTGGTCAAAATTTCCGGAGCCCTCCACTACGGCGTCTCTCATAATCAAATGGTGGTTTTGGGACGTTAAACCCCACAAATCATCAAATCCTACCAGATACTTTCAACCAAGAAGGCCCATACGGTGTCAGTAATGGAAATACGAGTGAGAAAAAAACGGGGGGGGGGGGGGGGGGGCAGATGCAAGGGTATACTGGTAGTCCGCTTACACATGTGCGGCAAAAAAAAAAGAATATCAGACGCTGTCTCTGCCGACATTATCACACTTTTGACAACAGGCCAGCGAGAACATCAGCTATTTTATGGCAGATAATTTTAAGCAAACTACAAACACGTTCGGGAAAACGGTTCAAACCGACAACAAAGAACTACAACACGGATCCTTCCCTGACACGAAAGAGGCAGAGCGTTAACATTAATTTTAGGAAGTAATCTTAAACAATGACATTGGCAATGGTTTTACCAAATAGTAAAAGTCAATGAAAAAACATTATGAAACATCTCCCCGAAGGGAACCTTGATGGAATGCGAAGCAGCAGCGGTGCGCACGGCGTTGACCCGGTTGAAACGGGCGTCGACGCGGGCGCTGGAAGAACTGTTTGAAGTGACTCAGTGTAGCATTTACTCGAGTAAACGTTTCTTTGTGACGCAAATCTGCGGGAGTCGGGTTGAATTCCATGTGCGTTTTATTGCAGATACACGAGCCGAAAGAGTGTTTCCACTCGACGTACGTATGGTCGAGCGCTGCGAGCTGTGGAGAGGGTGCAACGAGAGAGAAGTGTGTGGCGGGTGGAAGAGCAACACCACCTAGGCGTGTTGGGAGGAGCCGGCAGCTGCTGCGGATGAGAGAGAGAGAGAGTGACGTCAACGCGCATCTGCGACTTGACCTACTTGGCATCGTTCTAACGACTGTGATGGGGGGAACGTGGTTATGTGCTTTGGCACGGAGACATAGATGGACAGTGCTACACAGGCTAGCTGCTTTGCATCTAAAAAAACGAACATGTAGACTGGCCGTAAAAAACGGTCCATGCTGCCGTTTTCATGCGTCGCGGTTTCTCCACAAACACAGCCATAACTCCGTCAGCACTTACTTGTATCCGGTGAATAGACATTATGGCGAGACCATCAAGCCGCTCCTAAGCCTACTGGTTACTCGAATACGTTTTCACTCTTTTCCGTGTCGAGAAGCTGCACTATGCAGCAGTTGTACTCACTAGTAGCGTTGCCAATATCTTAAGGAACATGAAAAATTTCAGGAAGAAAGCTTTGTCGCATTCAGCGAAGGCATCCGTCACAAAGCGGAGAAATTCGCCCTCTTGCATGGCTTGCCATTTAGTTTTTCAGATTTCCGATTGACCTTTGAATGTAAGGGTAAAAATTGTTCTCATATCTCTCCAGTAAAAATAGAACACCAGCAGTACGGGTTGAAAGGTGTCCTTAGAGGCGTGATTTGGCATAACAGTCGCAAATTTTGCAGTTTTCTGGGAGAGTTTTCAAAGCGCCATTTCAGGGAAGCTTTCGGGTAATCTTCGAATGGAACGAACATGAGTCGCCTGAAATACTCATTTGTAGGAGAACAATCGTAGTTGTCCAGGTATCTCTGTGTTCATACCTCCCGTAGAATATCGCACTTTAGTCCAAACTGTGCCGGTTGGTCTTGGCATAGAGAAAATAGTTTGTGGAATTCTGCCTCCGCGTTAGTTTCCATCTGTTCCGGCTTTGTCAGCACCCAGTCAGCGGCCGTGACCAGGTCAACCTGCTCCAAGGCGGCGCTCATGTCAATATATGGGCTCTGCAGATACACAGAGAAGTGGTGTGTGAAGCCGAGGAATGTCCAACAGCGATCGCATATAAGAAACTTCGGGAAACAGATTCGCTGATGGAGGAATGGAGCGGTGGGCGCTGTCGCTTCGTTACCGGAGGTGTCCACGAACTTTTCAAGTGAGCGAACTGAGCGAACTGTCTGGGAAAGTGCTTCTCCAAACTATGTGACTGAATCATGACGTTCCACACAGCTTATTTCACAATATTGGCGTATTTAGCTGAATGACATTTTACCATTGTCACCATGATCGAGTGCATCCAATCGGTGCCGATACGGCAAAACGAAAGTTTGAGAACAAAAAGCGACGCATGAACTGGAACAATGTTGGAGCGGCTCCTCGGTCCCAACGCATGGCGGCGATCCATTGCTTCCGTGGCTCTTTCTCGTAAAGCCTTGTGGTAAATGAGTAAACGCATGTTGCGGGCGAGTTTTCGTAGGTGTTGAGTACCCCACTCCAGAGCAATTATCAGACATCTGTTTCAGCCACCGCACAATGAGGGACGCTGCTATTTTCTAACGGAAACGGCACCGCAAACAACGCGGCACCACACGTACAACGACGTAAATAACAACGGTCGTCGGACGCTTTTTTTTCCCGAGGGTGCTGAGCAAGTTCGCCCAGTATGGCGCTTCCACCGGTGCGCAATAGACGAATAACTTGAGAGTGGCATAAACACTCATTGAACCGGCGGGTGTCCCAACTGTAGCAAATGGTTTACACTGTTCACCCTTTTCACCACGTGGGCACCTGCCTGAAAACAGAGGCAGGAGACAAAGTGCCGTCAGTTTGAATAAAAGCGATTGGGGTCGAACGGGTAGTTAGGTCGTCTAAGCCATCGCATTTCATAGTGAAGTTCCCATATCCAAGCTCTCCGCGTAAAACGTCACTTGGGATCCCTCATTGGGCGGTTTTCGGCAATATGTAAAGAGCATGCGGTCGTAGGCTTGTTAGTAACTCAGATGTGTTTTTTCCTGTACGGGCAATGGTTTCGCTGACGCCTCAGACATATGAGTGGGGTTTCTGTTGTGTTTTTGATTGAAGGGCAGGGGACTGAATTTCTTAGCGAGCGTCGCCATACTTTGCGAATAATGCTTAATCGGTAGCCATTTTCGTTTAGTTGGCCCGTCCAAACTATCACGCATCAGATTCCGCCGCAGAAACAAAAGACTGAGCAGTAACAGACCTCGGTCGCCAGCAAGGAAAAAGTGGCCCACGTGGCGCTCTTGGACCAGGCACGGCGTGCTACTGAGTCCAGTAAAGCCCTGCACTAGGGCTCCTATGCCCACTAGCCTCTCTTATTTCCTTTTTATTCTGTACTAAAACTTTTTCCGTTCAATAAATAGCGTTTGCTTCTCATTTGTTTATATGCGCATGCCACTATACTTGTATCTCTATACTCTGGCGTTATTGGTCAACTGGACAAATTTCGAGGTGGGGTGAGAAGCCCTTGGCCTACTTGCCTACGTACCTGCTTTGTAGCCTATCATAATCGCAAGGTTTGATTCCCCAGTCGGATAGTTTGTCGCAGTTTTTTTTTTCATGGGGGTATTGCTATGCACGAAGCACTAGTAGCATCTATTAGACGAATGCTGCACGTAGGCTCCACCAGAAAAAATATGCAGAAACCACTGAAACTAGCTGTCAGTTGGTGCGACCATCTGAACGTTGTTACATAGCAATTCGGCGTTGCGTTGCTAATCGGATGCCGTTGTAATCTCACAGCAGCATTCGCTGCAAAATCGCGCCAATGTATCATTTTGACGACTTCTAAATAAGGTTATAGGTTTTTTTTTTTTTTTGAGGGGGGGGGGGGGGGGGATATATTCCACCAGTGGAATGATGTGGCTGGCTTCTGCTATTCCTCGTCAGACCTCTATAACTTCAGCTTTATAGCCCCACCACGGTGGTCTGGTGGCTAAGGTACTCAGCTGCTGACCCGGAGGTCACGGGATGGAACCCCGGCTGCGGCCGCTGGATTACCGATGGAGGTGAAAATGCTATAAGCCTATGTGCTTAGATTTGGGTGCTTGTAAATGAACCTCGGGTGGTAAAAATTTTCGAAGCCCTCCACGACGGCGTCTCTCATTATCATTTGGTGGCTTTGGGCGTTATACTTTACATATCAATCATATCAGTCAACTTCAACATTATAATCATGTGTTCTATAAAACCATCATTCTCTTTCATTTGCGACAGCGTCAATGCTTGTTTTAGCAGTGCTTTTTTGACCGATGATTTTGCAGTGTTTTTTTTTACCGATGTCTAAACTAGTCGAAATAAAAATGCACATTTTTGTTGCAAACACAACGTTATATAGGTATCACGCACTAGACCATACATTATATCTCGCGTCATCTACTGTTTCATATCTTTTGTTCTAAAGCAATTGTGAACGCCAGTTTATTTCATTCATGTGTAAAATATAACACAATTGGTTGTATACATGCAAAGGCCATAAAGTAAAGTCAAGATTTCCCATTATACGTACCGTTCGCAGGTCTCACATAAAAGATTCCGCACATATAGCTGCTGCTTGCGAACTCTAACGATTCAATACGAGTTTTCAGTCCACCTGGATGCGTGAAATGTTTTCATTAGCACGGTTGTTATTCACTCAAGTTGTCATGTGTTTTCTGTGTGACCGAATATCTTATACAGGAAATACATAATAGAGCCATAATTAGTATTGAGTGATCCTTACGTATAGCATCGCAAATAGAAAAATAATAATAAAACACAGCTTTACGAATGTAATAACAAGGTATACTACACAAGAATGAATTTGCTGGCGCATTGCACAGATCAAATGGTATTACTGTGAATTCGTATAAGCTATCTAGCATGACCAACGCTGTTTTAGAACCATCACAGTCTGTGAACGACACCTGCCAATATCCCGAACGTAAATACAATGACGAAAAGTATTCGGCCTCTTGCAGGCAATTGATGGCGTCATCAATGCGGGGAGGAGGGTAGACATCTTTCGGCGTAATCTTGTTCAGGCGTCCGTAATACACACAAAATCTAATCGAATCATTTTTTTTATGACGATAACTACAGGCGAAGACCAGGGACGTGAGGAGGGCATGACAACATCGTGGCGAATCATGTCCTTCACTTGCTCCGCAATGATATTACGATCTGTTGCTGATACGCGGTAGGGGCGTTGTCACAAAGTATTCATTCCCATGTCGATACTTTGAGTGACGGTGTTGGTTTGACTCAGCGGCTTCTGCGGAAAGTCGAATGAATGTCTAAACTTATGAAGAAGCTCCGTAAGCTGTGCCCATGATCCTGAGGCAGCTCGCTGTCGATGGAGCGGGGTAATACATCCGGAGAGACGTTATCCGGGGAGAAACTAGGAGTTACAGCAACCAGCTGAAGGTTTGGGTCAGTGTCATGGGATTCAATAGGCACGAGAGATCTAGGATCTATCGTGCCCTGTACATATTCTGGGATTGCAAGGAAATATTGCATTTGCATCTTGATTGGGTGGCAGAATGGCATATGGCCGAGAGGTGCCGTGGCTGATGGCATGAACATAACAGTGGGGCCAGATAAGTCGGTGTGGTCGACACGAGCAATGACGTTCCTGAGAGGAGGAAAGTCAGTGTCAGTGGCCACACGAAGGTTGCCAACGCTAGTTCAGTCGTTGTCGGCAGACGGGGCATCGGCCAACACAGAAAGTTCCACCTGAGTGCGGGCGCAGTCAATTATGGCGTGGTGACGCGGCAACAAGTCCCATTTGAGTATTACGTCATGCGAACACGCGGTTTCCACTAGAACGTCTATGTGGTACAAGATGTTCTAAATGGTGACTCTGGCCGTACATGCTCCCGCTGGCCAAATTTGTTGCGCGCTCGCTGTACTAAGCGAAAATTTGGATGGTGGCGTCATGATTTTCGTAGAGAGAGGCAAAGTTTTCGGCTCATGACAGAAATGCCAGCTCCGGCATAAACAAATGCAAAAGTTCGTAAACCTTTGACAAACACTTCCAGAACATTCGCGGGGGACAGGCGAGGACTTGCACACTGTGACGACGACGCAGCTCATGCCTCCGGAGCGGTGGTAGTCAGTTTTCCGGTCCCGGCCAGTGACGCAGAGGTGACAGAGAACTGCGGCTGGAAAAATAAGTGACGAGGTGGGAATGGTTCGTTATAGGTAGCAGGTTGACGGCCTCGTTTGTGTGGTAGCGTTTCACGTTCACTTAGTAGTTGGTCATGTTGTGGCGGTCAGTCTCATCACGCGTGATACGGGGTCCGCAAACAGTAGTAGGAATATCTTGCTGCCAGTGGGGTCGCTGTGAAGAGCCGTCGACAGGAGCACGTGACAATGTCTGGGTATCTGAACGCGTAGCCAATGGGACGGTTATCAGCTGAGCGCCAGGGGTTGCCCGAAGACTGCGGTGTACTAGGCGTCACTGGTACTCGAACCGGTTGAGAAGTCGACAAGGGTAGAGGTAGAGGCGTAGTAGCAGCAACATGAGCGTAAGTCAATGGTGCGGGGACTGGTGTTGTCTGAGAGGAGGACCGCAGTGCCTCAGCGACCTGCGTCTGTATTACCTGTCTGATGACGGGTGCGAGGCCTTCAGAAGTAAGTTCCGTTTTCGGTATATTCGACCGGCGGGAAAGTTGTCGGGCCACCTCCTCACGTAGGTATCGTTTGAATTCCGATATTAGCGTGTGGTGGTCTCCACCAAGGGTCAACGCCACGAAAGTTTCGTCGGTAGCCGCTGGCCGCCATGTCGTGACTCATTGTTTACCCTACTCCTCAAAGCTCTGGCAAAGCATGACGATTTTGAACACGGTCCGTGGGCCCTTGGCCAGCCACATCCGGAAGGCGTCGTCATCTGTTCTCTTCAAGATGTGTTTGATCTTGTCTGCTTCTGTTATTTAACGGTCAAGGTGCTTTCACAAGTCGAGCACGTCCTCGATGTAGGTTGCGAAGCCTTCATTCTGAATTCGCGCGCGTCCCCGTAGACGCTGTTCGGCACGGAGCTTGCGTACTTTGGGCCACTGAACACATCGGCGATGCGTAGTTTAAAAGAACCCAAGTGGCGAATTCTGAGAACTGGTTGATAACCCAGAGACTCGCTACCTTTCTCAGGTAAAACGGAACATATTGCAGCTTCGAAGGGTCATCCCACCTGTTGCTCATGGCTACCTTTACAAATGTCTACAACCAATCATCGACGTCTTGCTCGTCGGTACAGTCGGAAAAAAGGTGGATTGCGCATGCCTAGCGCAGTGGGCACGATCGCCATCGGAAGCTGGGTCGTACCTAGCTGGGTGTTTTCGTCAGCCACTTCTGGGGTGGCAGGTAGTTTTCAGTTGCGGAGTTCCAGGTTGAGCTACCCCGGCTCCTCTATCACTCTGAAACAGGGTTTATTGGCGTAGGTAGGACTTGAACTGCAGTTCTATTGATACTGAAAGCGGGCGGCGACAAGCGACGCAGAAAGCACATCGCTAGAGGCCACAAGCTCACGCTCTATGCATCTAGCTAAAAAGATGACGCAATATGATGCGTATGTTCTTCCTCCTTACAGGGATAAAGTATTTATTAAGAAAAAGTGCCGCCACATCCACGAAGTGAATGATGATGAGTGGGCGAAGCTCCGGAGGTAAACCTGGTAAACCATGAATCCTCCGTACATTTTGCCCACTCGACTTTATTGCAACGCTCCCCCTAGCGTACGTCGCCGCACTATATCGAACGATGACACGCGCCATATGTGGCATCATTCCTATTTTATAACACCTCGCATCTTTCATAATCAACTACACGTACCGCCGTCTAGTTTATAACATCTTGCATCTTTTGGACGGACGGACGGACGGACGGATGGATGGATGGATGGACGGATGGATATGGCTGTACCCTTTAGATCGGGCGGTGGCTAGCGTAATACTTAATGCCGTCAGCTACAAGTACCGCCATCTAGTGAACACTGCAAGAACTGAACGAGAGGTGGCTACATACAGGGGACGCACAGCCCACGCCTTAAGGAGCTTCGCTCCTAAAAAAACAACAGAGGCATACAGCAACCACCTCATAAGAGAACGGCCCCCACAACCAGTAGGTGTGGATCCCTAGTACGGGACCCCATCGGCGTTAGCTGCTGCCTGGGCTGGTCCTACGAAGGCCGTTTGGGCCTGAAGGTTAGAAGAGCCAAGCAGGGTCGCCTCCCACACCTCCAGGTTCGGGTTGGGGATAGGTGGTACAGCAAAGTTGCAAGGGCAGGACCGCACCATATGGTGGATGTCTGAACACTTTTCCCTACAGTGTGAACAACTGCCAGAAAAGGCGGGATCGAAACGTTTCAGGGACGCCGGGCACAGCTCCTCCTTTTTTCTTAGACTGTTGCATGGGCGTGGATAAACGCTGTGATCGGAGTGGTAATATTGCACATTTTTTCGCAAAGCATACACCAGATTTAATTCAATCTTCCCATTTGAATGGGATGTCAGTCTTCGTGATCGCTGTCAGTGGCTTGGTGACCTGAGAAAAATTTTTGACGAAGCGTCCGTAATAGGCCCACAAGCCGAAGGATCGGCACACTGCCTTTTTGTCGGTGGGTGGCGGAACGTTGGTGATGGCGGCTCAATTCAGATTCAGAACAGGAGCTCAATCCAAGAATAAAACGAGCAGGTAGTCTGCTGCACGCAGAACATGAGAGTGATGCCGTCAGTGGTAGAGAAAAAAAAGACACATGAAGTAATTATAATGGCATTTGGTATAGCTTCTGGATCTGTGGAGGATTGGCCATTAAGAATAAACAATGAGGGCATAGATGATGCAGGAGTAATTGACTTCTAGGACCTCTATGGATTTATTTTTCATAAATGTAGCGCACGTATTGCTAAGGTAGCAATTCTTCATTTACTTTTCAATGCACTAGTTTATGAATTATTTTATAATGATCAACCTGGAATGACGATTCTTATCTAAGCGCTTTATGCGACGAGTGAGATATTTTAAATCTTCATGGTAGCATGGGTGCCTAGGGTTACAATGAAAATATTTGTGTGACTCACTTTGATAATCATTATCAGGAAACGTAATAAGGAGCCCATGTACATTGCGAAATTCACTACAGCATTCAAATTCCTCAAATGATGACGCTAAAATGTTCCGAATGGAAGTGCCACCAACTTTGAGAAAGTTCAAAACTGTTTCGATCTCAGGTCTTTGGGGAGAGAACACGCTAAGTTTTAGGCAACTCGGTTATATGGTCAGAAAAGCCTTCGGAAACTTCACATTTTACACCGTGTGATAGGAAGTTGCAGCTTCATAATGAACGTATGCTGCAGCTAACTTTTTCATCTGAACTCGCGAAACTGTAAAACGCTAGTGTATGGGAATATGGCTGCTCCCGGGAAAAAAGCAAGGTTTGTACGGTAATAACTAATAACATAGCGTGTAGAAGGGTAAGCGAGCTGTTTGCTGATGCCTACTTAAATAACGAACGCGCTAGCGTGTGCCAGAACTCGAGACTATGACCTTATGGTCAAAGTTCACAGAAGCGAATCGAGCCACGCAGCCTCCTACCTGTGTGTCCTTTCATACTCCTTCGTCCAGCAAAAGGCATGCAGACAGGGCTTCCTTTCCAGTTGAAGAACAATCGGCGGTAGGCATCGCATGCGAAGTGATGTTAACGCATGCGCCCTCCGTGCGGTCGACATGAGCAGCTTGTTTCATCAATGCTTCAGCAGTGTTTCTCGCTACAGCGCTCATGAGATTTTATTCGCGAGAACAGCATACACTGTGCGTACAAAAGTAATTTGTTTGGAATTTATATGGAACATGACAGGGATGATCAAAGCCTGCAGAGTGTTTATATAGTTCTCGCAATCAAAAAATAAACAAGAACCGTCGAAGTGGCCTCGCCTTTCTAGCTGCGTTGTCTTCGCTGTGAAGAATTCGCCCGTTCGGTGAATGAAATATTTCCGAGAATTTTCTTTTGGTTTCATTCTAAATTACACTGCACCATAATCTCTTCAATGCAATTTTTACAGGCTCTTCCACATTTATGTCTTCACAAACATGTGTGCAATGTGAGCGCTAAGCGTTGAGCCGATCAGGATTTCGAGCTTCCTGGCTACACTCTTCTTATTTCCACTTGCGCAGTTGGAAACTCACAAACTGCAGCGAAATCAAAAGTTCATCACTCAGGATGACCCTAGGAGACGCGAGGAAGTACGGGGGGGGGGTGGTGATTGCATTGCAAAGGAGGGTAGAAAACAATTTACAACTTATATTTGTCGCGTATAGACCATTATATAGTATATGCCCTAGTCACGTCACGCAAATCACTGTGCTGGTGTCGCGAAGGGCACCAAAAGAACGAGAATGTTCAAGAGAGGATAACAAGCTCGAATGTGTCTCTTCAAAAGCCGTTTGAGGGCTCTCACACAGCGCATGTAAACACGCAAACAAGAGGGCACTCACGACACCGACAATGCCGCGCTTAGAAATCGTAAAGCTGCAGAGAAGAAGGTGAAGTAATGTATTTTATGCCCAGATTGCTCGCTAAGATGAAAATAAGATAAACGGCGGCACGCCGCAAAGTGCGGTGGCGCAGTGGCGTGGTCTGTCTCGGAACTACTACTGCGGCGGCGTGAACGGCGTGAACGAAAATGGCTGGCGGTGGTGGCGGCGCACAGCTCTACTTCATACTGGTGTGAAAGTTAGTTTAAATTATGGAAGTATCAACTATAAAAACTGTCCCGCTACGGTGGTTTAGTGACTAAGGTACTCCGCTGCTGACCCGCAGGTCGTGAAATCGAATCCCGGCTGCTGCGGCTGCACTTCCGACGGGGGCGGAAATGTTGTGGGCCTGTGTGCTCAGATTTGTGTGGACGTTAAGGAACCCCAGGTGGTTGAAATTTCCGAAGCCGTCCACTACGGCGTCTCTCATAATCATATGGTGGTTTTGGGACGTCAAACCCCACATAATAATGAAACTATAAAAAACTATGAAAACGGAACTATTTGGAGCTAATCAATTTTGTCTTGACTCGTGTTACTGACACTTATTGCATTAATATACTTGCTTTCAGTTATGGTAAAGCATTTTTTGTAAGATATTCAGAAATCTTCATAAAAAATAAGTTCTACTTCTCTTGAGATTAACCATGAAGATTGGTAGTGGAAAAACGAGACCCACTGATAAGAGAAAGTTTTGCGCCATAGGTCTCCCACTAGGCGTCTGTTTCTAGTAGGACAATGATATAGCGGATTCTTCTAAGGCTCTGCACTTTTCATGCAAGAATATAAGAGGTCAGCGTTTAAGCGTGAAGTACCGTCCACGCTCAAACTTGTAAATATTTGCAACATACCTATGGGGCCCACAGTCATTAAACTTTTGTCTCTTGCATCAAAGTTTGCTTGCATTGGATAAGTTTTCCTGTATGATAGAAAAAAAATGTTAGTAAAATTTAAGTTTTCGTTGCACTTCGTTAGTGATACTCACCATTTTTCGTAATAGTAGGATCTGTTGAAGTACACGACATCGTTTGTTATGTTGCACACGTCATCCTTAAAGCAAGTGTACTTAGTTGTTTTCGTAGTATTGTACGTCCAAATTGTAAAGTTTGTATCCATAAACTGAAACGAGTGCAGAAACCAACACTAAATTTCCATGCCTCTTCAATTAATGTATCCCTTATACTCGGCACACAACACATACTCGTGCCACTTATCATCCTGAAAAAGTAGTCGACAACAGGCTGCAGCGAAAAGGAAAAACGTTGGAGTGTGTGGCATACAATTATGTCAGTTGCAACATATCCCACCACATTTTTCCGCTTTTTACGTTTTCACAATGCAATCTAAGTGAGGTCCTCTCCGCCGTCTTCTCGCCAAACAGAAATGATCGTTCCCTAAATAATGCACGATGCTTGAAAGTACCTCGCTTGCACACTTGCAGGCCACCCACATCATTAGCGCAAATAATGTATCTCTTTTACTCCCTTATTCCCCTCTTCCAACGTGTAGTATAGCAAGCTGGATGTATACTATAGTGTATTGATTCCTCTACCTTTCTTTTGGTCAGTTTCTCTCTCTCTCTCTCTCTGTACATTCTTTATGCAGAAGTGAGTGAGCACTAATTTTTGAAATAACACAAGCAAAGCCGGTGACGAGTATCATTTATTACAAATCATCACCCCATATAATGTCTGCTGCACTGTTTTGAATGAACGGCTGCGAAGTGTAGTTCCCCCGACATTGCATTGAAGAAGTTGGCATGCCGTTCGTGCTTTAAGATGCGTTTTGCATTAAATGATTGGCTCATCGGGTGAAACAATTGTTAATAGGATTAAAACAACGTTTCTTCTATATTGCACCAACAAGCTTAGTTAGTAGCACGACTGAAAAATTCTGACATTAACTCTTAACTAGCTTATTTTGCCTCTTTTAAAGATGTTTGTGCCAATGCGTGTTTGGTCAGCCTTCCCAGAAGAGAGGACAAAGCACTCGAAAAAAGTCAGGCCTACACAAATGCGAAACACTTATTTTTGTTTCCTCATCCTTGGGATGAACTAAAATTGAATTGAAATGAAATTGAATATGTGGCCACCATCACCGATCACCATAATTTTCGTTGGGCAATAGCCCATATTTTATCTGATAATACTTAAAATATTTACGTTTTAAAACCACAGTGTGGTTTTTATGGATGCCTTAGCATAGAGATAAGAGAAGTTGTAAGAGAAGTTGTGTAATGTTCGTTGCTTTGTTATAAAATTAGATATCCAGAAACGCAACAAACATCACACCAGCATATAGGGTAATTTGTTTTAACACTTTATAGTGCTGGAATAATATTGCTGTCTTTAGCGATACCTCAAGGCGGAGGCTCGGCTCTGTTCTTTGTTTTTTTTAACTTTTGGAGAACCGAATCAGTTCCCATTTGTCTGCTGAGTACTGAAGTCCTCTTTCTTTAGTGTGCTTGCGCTGACATTGTTCTAGCTGCTAGTTGGAGCCGCTTTTCTTTCTCTCCCAAGCTACCCTTGATGTTGGAGTCCTAGAGATATGGCTACAGTCCAATCAGCAATGTCTTCACATACTGAATATGCTTAAATTAACAGCTCAACAAATTGTTCGTATGATAGTTTGAATAGCGAACAATCGTGCTGGATTAAAAGAGCAAGACGCGCTTCGTTTGGTAAAGTCATCAGCAGACTAACATACTCGCTACCTTACCACACCATGAATAGAAAGGAGAAAGAAAAAGCAGACAAAATAAGAATGTCGTATAAAGCGGCCCTGCGACTACCACAAAGCACTTCAACTGCAAAGCCATTAGCGCTCGGACTTCACAATAAATTTGATAAGTTGGCTGAAGCGCAAGTAACCACCCAGATTAACCACCTGCTACAGACGCCAACCCCGGCAGTGATCTTCTTCAGAGGATCGGCCTCGGTGAAGAAGTATAGGCACATGGAAGAGCTAAGGAATTGTCGTACTCAGTCAGAGCCTGGTACAAAATATATCCCCTACTGAAGAACATGGACCCAGTTCCACATGCTGGAAGACGTAAAGCAAAAGCCACTTACATAGATAAAAAGACAAAATATTTGAATACGACGAGATTTAGAGATGCTGCACCATATCATACAAATGCAAAGAACATGATGGCCATGGTAACTCACCAAAAAGGAAACGTTACAAGTTGTGCCTCCATCACAGAATCCCGCAGGGGCGCCTGCGCAAACAGGCGTTCGGTCCCGAGCTAACGGGGGAGTTTCTACTCCCTCCCACGCCTAGCCGTGCGTGGCTTTGCCGTGTCCGGGGAAAAGGGGATCCTGGGGGTTGAGCCAATGCTGGGTGATTGGACCTTTAAGGCCCCCCGGCAGAGGCAACACACCCCTTTGGCCCCGGCTTCACGTAGACGGCACCCCTGGGCTGACCCACCCAGGGGAAATCGGCAGTCGCCTTTTCCTATCTCTCTCTCCCTACATCTTCGTCTTTATCTCTCACTTTTTATCTATCCTGTCTTCTAGTCTCTTCCGTTTACTTCCAAACTTCCAGGCGGCTAGGGTTAACCCTGTGTAGTTACCCAACCTTGGGTAGTTATATCTGGTTATAGCGGCGATGTATGACTAGCGCCTTCAAGTGTTCTACCTTGTAGCGTCCCCTTGTTGGGCTCGTTGGTGGGTGGTCACCATCGCCGCCGAACATGAAATGCACCACATGGCAAAATCTTTCCCCCCTCTCAATGATCGGTCCCTGAAAAGGAACCGCACCGATGAAATCTCCAAACGAACCGGAAGTGATTGTGACCACTTCCCACGATTTCTAGTCATACACTCTCTGGCAGATAACGTCTCTGTTGCACGACTGTCGGTTTTCCTGATAGCTAAAACCCTTGCTAACCTAATAGGCAAAAAGTATGACGCAAAGAAACTGTCATCCGGTGATCTTCTTGTTGAAGTAAGCCAGAAACAGCATGCAAACACTCTCCTTAAACAGAAGCAGTTCGCCCACCTGGACGTGCCTATCACCCCCCACCGCAGTCTTAACACTGTTCAAGGCGTCATTTCACAACGTGATCTGATGCGAGAAACTGAAGCTGACCTCCTTGAAGGCTTTCGAGAGCAAGGCGTAGTCGCCATCTGGCGGATAACCATCAGGCGAAACAATGAAGAAGTGGTGACGCCTCATATAGTACTAACATTTAACCGCTCCATCCTGCCAGAATCCGTGAAAGCTGCATTCCATCACTGCAAAGTCCGCCCCTACATACCCAATCCTAGAAGGTGCTACAAATGCCAGAAATACGAACATGGGTCAAACACCTGTCGCAGAAAACAAACATGTGCAAAATGTGGTGATCATGAGCACCCTACCGAGAGCTGTACTTACACGCAAACAGAGTGCCCTAACTGTCACGGGCCGCACGCAGCATACTCGCGGACATGTGAAATTTTCAAGAAGGAAAAGGAAATCATCCAGATAAAAGTAACGGAAAACATCACATTCTCTGAAGCCCGAAAGAAGGTGTCGCTCTTCTCTGGAAGAACGTACGCTGACGCAGCGCGCCGGGGGGCTGGGCGGCGTCTAGTAACCGTGGGCACGCAGTACAGCTTTGCTGATGCGTGCACATCTCGGCCCCCAACCAAGCAGCCGCAGGCTGCACCAACGTTCGAAGTCTCGCAGATCCACCTCCATCAGACCTTGGAGACAAAAGAGACAATTCAAACCCCGCAGGTCAACCTCCGTGAGACCTCGGGGACGACGCAGACAACTGAGAGGGCACCTGTCCCTCTTAAGAAACCTCCGTCAGCCTCCGAGTGTTCACAGGGGGCAATGGATGTGACACCGGCGTCGTCAGCGTCTCCGATGCTCACGGAATCCACCCTATTGAAGCAGAGCTCAACAGAACGCCTCAAAGGGAAGAAACACCCTCCAGTCCAGGCACCTGACAAACGCGGCAAAGTCTGAATAACCCTCCTACCTTTCTTCTTTCTCAAAAGTGGCTGCTGAGAGTATCATCTACTGGAACGGCCGAGGTCTACTGAAGAACCTGGATGACATTTATGAAATACTTGCGCAACACCAACCTAACATACTTTGCCTGCAGGAGACACACTTAAACTCAACACACACTAACTTTCGAAGAAGATATGCGGTATACCGAAAGGACAGGCATGGCACTGCCCATTCATCCGGCGGTGTCGCTATCGTGGTGCAGAAAGCACTACCGTCCCAAAACCTCCCTCTGGTCACTGACTTAGAGGCAGTGGCAATACGAACCCTTATCTTTGGACGAATGACAACTGTGTGCTCATTATATATCCCTCCAGATTACCGCCTGTCTACTAAAGAGTTTGAAACTCTAGTCGACCAGCTCCCGCATCCATTCCTCTTGGTTGGAGATTTTAATGCGCACAACCCCCTATGGGGATGCAAAAGAACAGATTCTCGAGGCTCCTTAATCGAAAACTTCCTCTTGTACTCCGGCTCCTGTATATTTAACAAAAAAGAACCAACGTACTTTAGCGCAGCGTGCAACTCATACACAGCCATAGATCTTGCTATCGGCTCTCCTTCACTCATGGCAACCATAGATTGGTCTGTTATTCATAACCTCTATGGAAGTGATCATTTTCCTGTCTGCCTAAAACACACAGGAAGTACAAGTAAGACGACTACAAATGTATTCAGGTTTAGAGAACAGGATGCTGACTGGACAAAATTCCGAGAACTTACAGAACTGTCGCGTTCTTCTATTGAAAACCTAGACATTGATGACTGTGAAGCATTGGTCGTACTTCATATCATACAGGCCGCAGAGCGATCGATCCCACAGACATCTGACAAGACGCGAAACAAACGACGGCCCTGGTGGAATGCGGAGTGCAAAAAAGCTCGCGAGAACCAAAACAAAGTTTGGTCTAAATTTCGCAGGTACCCGACAGCTGACAACCTGATGAACTTCAAGCGTGCAAAAGCAAATGGTAGGCGTATCCGACGGGAATCAAAGAGGCAGAGCTGGCAGTCCTTCCTCTCGTCAGTTAACTCCTATACTGATACGCATAGGGTGTACAACAGAGTAAGAGCACTTCAAGGGCACAACACTCATCCGGTCCCTCTCGTCAGTACTGCTGGTGATACGCTGGAACACCAGGCAGATGCCATAGGCCAACACTTTGAGTATATCTTCAGCTCAGCACATTATACAGAGTCCTTTAAACGACACAAGCTTGCTGAGGAACGTAAGCCCATCCGTGACAGAAGGCCATCTGCTGGAGGCTACAATACTCTGTTTACCATCGACGAATTAAAGGCAGTGCTGGCAACATGTGGCAACTCAGCTGCAGGCCAAGACAAGATTACATATGGCATGCTGAAACACTTACACGAACACACGCTTGATGTCATTCTCTTACTGTTCAACAGTGTATGGTCCTCCGGGCGTCTACCCAAGGCCTGGAAAGAGGCAGTTATAATACCCATCCTCAAACAAGGAAAGGAAGCCACACTTGTTGCTAGTTATAGGCCTATCGTCCTGACTAGCTGCTTGTGCAAGGTTTTTGAAAAAATAATAAACCGCCGCCTCATGTATTATCTTGAATATAATGGCCTCCTTGACCGCCGTCAAGCTGGATTCAGATCAGGCCGGTCGACAGCTGACCAACTCGTAGCGTTCGAATCCTACGTCAGGGATGCCTTCATTCACAAACAACACTGCCTTTCTGTATTTTTTGACTTGGAGAAGGCTTATGACACGACATGGCGTTATGGCATTCTCCGTGACTTGCAATTCCTTGGAGTGTTAGGGAACAAGGGAACATGCTGAATACAATTCAAAGCTACCTCTCTGAACGTACGTTCGTGGTTCGTGTTGGAAATGTTCTTTCAAGGCGGTTTACTCAGGAAAATGGTGTCCCCCAGGGTGGCGTACTTAGTTGCACACTATTTATCGTAAAAATGAACTCCATAAACACTATACTGCCTAAAACAATTTCCTACTCTGTATATGTTGATGACATTCAGATCAGCTTCAAATCATGCAACCTAGCCATCTGCGAACGTCAGATTCAGTTGGCAGTAAATAAGCTCTCAAGCTGGGCAGACAAAAATGGTTTTAAGTTTAACTGTGACAAGACTGTCTGCCTACTCTTTTCAAAACTACGTGGTATAAGGCCGCCCCCCAACATTTCTATGAATGGACACACCATCGCTACTAAGAAGGATCATAAATTTTTAGGTGTTGTGATGGATGAAAAGCTCAGCTTTGTCCCACACATCAAGCAGCTGCGACTGAAATGCTTGAAAGCCTTGAACTTGCTCAAGATTCTCTCGCATCAGTCATGGGGTACAGATCGGGACTGTCTATTAAACCTTCTCAGTAGTGTTGTGCTCTCACGTATTGATTATGGCTCGGTTGTGTACGAATCAGCATCAAGATCCACACTTAAGATGCTCGACCCAGTGCATCACCATGGGCTTCGTCTGGCTAGTGGCGCCTTCCGAACCAGGCCAATAGCCAGCCTGTATGTTGAGACAGATCGGTGGTCATTAGAACGACGACGGCAGTTCACAAGCATCAAGTATGCAACCAAGGTGCTCTCTCATGTCGACCACCCATCTCGCGAGCTATTGCAGGATACATCAAACGCCCACCTGTTCTTGAGGCGACCATCAGCCACGCCAACGTATCCCATTAGAGTGGCCTCACACTTTGAAAATCTGAATATACCTGTCTCCAATCTTCAACTAAGTTCCCACAAGGACACTGTGGCACCATGGGAAATGCGAGCTATCAATTGCGACTTGTCATTCCTAGAGGTAGGAAAGCATGGCCTCCCAATCGCAATCGAACAGCATTTCATGTACTTGCAGGCAAAATACAGGTGTGCTGAGTACTACACTGATGCTTCCAAGTCCTCGGCCGTAATGCCGAGGACTTGGAATGCTCTGCGTTATGCGCAAATAAAGTTTTTAGGGGCGAAGCTTTTTATAGCGGCACTCATTCGTCCCTCGAAGCCGTTGGAGTGTGTAACAAGAATAACATTTTGACCTCCAAAGTGGTGCCGGCGAGAGATTTCTTCTGCGTGTTGTTGAACAATAAAAAATAGTGCTCAATGTACATGCCAATGGCTGCTAATGAGGAATGAAAGACAGGAGCATTCGGCTTTTAGTTAACGCGCATGCCGCGATCCCCATTAGCAGCCAATGGCATGTACATTGTGCACTGACAAGAAATGGTTGCTACGTTGTACTCGCTGGGTGCAACTTCCTCAGTTTTAGAAAGGTTTAGCGACCGTTGAGTCGCAGTGCCATGAATTCAATGAACTAGTATATACCATGAATTAACTCGAAGTGGCTAAAGGTGGGAAGTAGATACGAAGCGCAAGCCGTAAGAAAGTAAAAGCCGAATTTTCCTGTCTCTCATTTCCCATAAGCAGCCATTGGCATGTACATTGAGCACTATCTGACAGGAAAAGGTTGGTACGTTATACTCGCTGGGTGTAACCTCCTTGCTTTTAGAAAGGTTTAGCGAGCGTTGAGCCGCAGTGCCATGAACACAGTGAACTAGTATATACCATGAACTCGAGGTGAAAAAAGATGGGAAGTAGACCTGAAGCACAAGCCGTTAGAAAGTATGCGTGTGCCAACTCTCGTGTAGTCCTTGGAATGTATGCTGGATGGCGGTGCTTCTATGTGCGGAATATATGATGAAAAGAAGCGAGATAGTGCTACTTGGAGTGTTGACTAGATAAACGAACGGACACACAGACAGATGCATGGACGGACGCACGGATGGCCGCTAGGACGGATGGACGCATGGACGGATGCTGGGGCGGATGCATGGACGAACGCAGGGACGGACGCACGAACAGACGCACGCTCGGATGGGCGGATGGACGCATAGACGGTCACACAGACGGACGTATATATGATGAAAAAATGCGAGGTGGTGGTACTTGGAGTGTTGACTTGATAAACGAACGGACACACAGACAGACGCATGGACGGACGCATGGACGGACGCACGGATGGCTGCACGGACGGATGGACGCATGGACGAATGCAGGGACGGACGCACGGATGGACGTTTGGACGCACGAACAGACGCATGCACGGATGGGCGGATGGACGCACGGATGGTCACACTGACAGACGCATGAACGGACGGAAGAAAGAACGAATGGACGGACGGATGCTTCGCCCCACTCTCCGTCATTCACCCCGTGGATATGCTGCCATTTTTTTTATGAAGCACTCAAGTTTATAACACCAATGACGGTTCTCGCCGTTCATGGATGGCTATAAAATGTCAATCACCTTTGCTGCATACACGTACACCAAGGCTCACGACACATGTCTGTGGTACGTGGCAAACATTTCTGGAGGGAATGGTATGACGGCGTAAGTCACAGGATTTTCACGTCATTCATTGTTTCATCTGACAGTCAATTTTGTCAAACCCGATTACCCTCTCATGCTAATATAGGAGCACCCAGACTTAGGTCACTAGACATACAGGCAGAGATGGATGGATGGATGGATGGATGGATGGATGGATGGATGGATGGATGGATGGATGGATGGTGGATGGATGGATGGATGGATTCATTCAAAGTCGGCAAAGTTTGCTTTCGCTGAACAGTATATGTGCATAGTATATGTACATACCTAAACAGTATATGTGCAGGAATACTTCAAGCGACTTCAAAAGGCGAATTCTGCGTCAAGAAATCCTTCGAATGCCCTGCGCTGAAATCGTTCAACTGGCCAAGCATGGCCTGAAATATACGCACTGCCGCGAAACGAAACCACGAGGAAGTTCTGTTTATTATAGAGAATATCACCTTCACTGATATGTTTGTTGCGCACCTTTTTCAACTTTCGCAATAAAAAAATCGCCAAGCTTATGGTACTTGCTCGCATTTGAGGCTTCTCGGACCTAGCTACGTATGTTCACCTCGGAAGGAATTCGGAGCTTTTAGATAATAATAATTTTCAGACCAACGACAATTGTCTCAGGGAATGTCCGGCTATTACCAGGACTTTGGTAGCTATTGGGCGGATATAGCAATGTTCTAGTGAAGGTAAAAACCATAGATTGAGATTAGGTTCATCAATTTGAGAAATACCGAAAACAAGCAAACTTCATAGAAAAAAAATCCCAATCGCAAAGTTTACTGATCTACAACGTCAATCCAGGAAAGAACTGTGAAAATTTTCGAATTCGTAATTATGAAGGGTTGATATCATTTTGTGGGTATATCTAAAGGTATACCTTGGTATACCTTGTAATTTGCGAACATTGTTTGACCAAATATTGGCGTGTTTTATTTTTCAGAGTTCCGAAGTGGCCTGTAGACGTGTGCAGTTTATAATTGCTACTACTGGTATACAGACTTGTGAAACTGTTTTTCGGGGGTGTAATTCACAGCTGATAGTCATTTCTCTTCTTCAAATTTTGCAGTGTCCAGCTAACCATACTTATAAATTTGTGGCTCGAATAAAAACACTTTTAGTCACTATACTTCGCCAGTTCTTCCTAAGAGAAAGAAACGACATTAAGTTTAGTACAGTTTCCATGCATGCTCCGTGTATCACTTTTACAGCTAGCTTTAGCTGCTTCAGCAGTGACCTTTCAACAAAATTCCAATGACATGAAAAATCGCTTCCGCCCTCTCAGACACCAGCTATACCGGAGCTATTTTATACTTTTCCCATGCGTCATTTTGTTTTTATTCGTCTGTTTTCTATCCACCAATGAAGCTAATGGTAAGGAACGCAAAACACAATGAAAAGCTAACATAATTTGTTAGCATTACTTTTTTAAAGTCGCAGTTTTTGTTTTCGCCACGCTCCGCCATGGTGGTCTAGTGGCTAAGGTACTCGGCTGCTTACCCGCAGGTCGCGGGTGCGAATTCCGGCTGCGGCGGCTGCATTTCCGATGGAGGCGGAATCGTTGTAGGCCCGTGTGCTCAGATTTGGGGGCACTTTAAAGAACCCCAGGTGGTCGAAATTTCCGGAGCCCTTCACTACGGCGTCTCATCATCATCATCATCATCATCATCATGATCATCAGCCTGACTACGTCCGCTGCAGGACAAAGGCCTCTCCCATGTTCCGCCCGTTAACCCGGTACTGTGCTTGCTGCTGCCAATTTATACCCGCAAATTTCTTAATCTCATCTGCCCACCTAACCTTCTGTCTCCCCCTAACCCGCTTCCCTTCTCTGGGAATCCAGTTAGTTACCCCTAATGACCAGCGGTTATCCTGTCTACGCGCTACCTGCCAGGCCCGTGTTCATTTCTTCTTTTTTATTTCAACTATTATATCCTTAACCCCCGTTTTTCCCCTAATCCACTCTGCTCTCTTCTTGTCTTTTAAGGTTACACCTACCATTTTTCTTTCCATTGCTCGCTGCGTCGTCCTCAATTTAAGCTGAACCCTCTTTGTAAGTCTCCAGGTTTCTGCTCCGTAGCTAAGTACCGGCAAGATATAGATGTTATATACCTTCCTCTCGAGGGATAGTGGCAATCTACCTGTCATAATTTGAGAGTGCTTGCCGAATGTGCTCCACCCCATTTTTATTCTTCTAGTTACTTCTATCTCGTCGTTCGGCTCTGCGGTTATTACCTGCCCTAAGTAGACATAGCCTTTACAACTTCAAGTGCTCTATTACCTATCTTGAAGCGCTGCTCTTTTCCGAGGTTGTTGTACATTACTTTTGTTTTCTGCATATTAATTTTAAGACCCAACTTTCTGCTCTCCTTGTATAACTCCGTAATCATGAGTTGCAATTCGCCCCTGAGTTACTCAGCAATGCAATGCCATCGGCGAAGCGCAGGTTACTAAGGTATTCTCCATTAACTCTTATCCCTAACTGTTCCCATTCTAGGCTTCTGAAAACCTCCTGTAAGCACGCGGCAAATAGCATTGGGGAGATTGTGTCCCCCTGCCTTACACCCTTCTTGATTGGTATTCTGTTGCTTTCTTTATGAAGCACTATGGTAGCAGTTGATCCCCTGTAGATTTGTTCCAGAATGTTTATATATACTTCATCTACGCCCTGATTCCACAGTGTCTGCATGACGGCTGATATTTCTACTGAATTGAACGCCTTCTCGTAATCTATGAAGGCTATGTATAGTGGTTGGTTATACTCTGAGCATTTCTCTATTACCTGATTGATAGTATGAATGTGGTCAATTGTTGAGTAGCCTGTTCGAAATCCTGCTTGTTCCTTTGGTTGATTGAATTCTAATGTTTTCTTTACTCTGTTAGCAATTACCTTTGTAAGTAGCTTGTACACTACAGAGAGCAAGCTGATCGGCCTGTAATTCTTCAAGTCCTTGTCATCTTCTTTGTTATGTATTAAGATGTTGGCGTTCTTCGAACACTCTGGTACTCTTCCCGTCAGGACACACCTCGTAAACAGGGTAGCTAGTTTTTCTAACACAATCTGTCCTCCATCTTTCAGCAGATCTGATGTTACCTGATCCTCACCAGCAGCGTTGCCTCTTTGCATGCTCCCCAAAGCTTTTCTGACTTCTTCTATCATTACTGGTGGGGTGTCATCTGGGTTACTGCTAGTCCTTATAGTATTGAGGTCGTGGTTGTCTCAGCTACTTTGCAGATCTCTGTAAAACTCCTCCGCTATTTTAACTATCCTATCCATATTGGTAGTTATTTTGCCTTCTTTGTCCCTTAGTGCATGCATCCGACTTTTGCCTATCCCAAGTTTCCTCTTCACTGCTTTGACGCTTCCTCAGTTTTTCAGAGCATGTTCAATTCTCTCCATGTTATACCTTCTTACATCGCATACCTTACGTCTATTAATCAACTTCGATAGCTCTGCCGGTTCTGTTTTGTCTGTTGTACTTGACACTTTCATGATTTGACGCTTCTTAATTAGGTTCTTCGTTTCCTGGGAAAGCTTGCCAGTGTCCTGTCTAACTACCCTGCCTCCAACTTCCACTGCACACTCCGTAATGATACACATCAGATTATCATTCATTGTATCTACGCTAAGGTTGGTTTCCTCACTAAGAGCCGAGTACCTGTTCTGCAGCGACACTCTGAATTCCTGTACTTTCCCTCTCAGTGCTAGCTCATTGATTGGCTTCTTGCGTATCAATTTCTGTCGTTCCTTCTTCAAGTCCAGGCGAATTCGAGACCGTACCATTCTATGGTCACTGCATCGTACCTTGTCAACCACTTCCACATCGTGCACGATTCCAGGGTGTGCAGTCATTATAAAGTCTATTTCGTTCTTATTTTCGCCGTTAGGGCTCCTCCATGTCCACTCGCGGTTTTCTCGTTTTCGGTAGAAGGTACTCAAAATCCGTAAATTATTGCGTTTCTGTGAATTCTACTAGTAGCTCTCCTCTGGCGTTTCTAGTGCCGATGCCATAATCTCGTACTGCCTGTTCTCCAGCCTGCTTCTTCCCTACCTTTGCATTAAAGTCGCCCATCACTATAGTATACTGTGTTTTTACCTTACTCGTTGCCGATTCCAGGTCTTCATAGAAGCTTTCAACTGAAGCGTCATCGTGGCTGGATGTAGGCGCGTAAGCCTGTACTACCTTCATCTTGTATCTTTTATTTAGTTTAATTACGATGCCTACCACCCTTCTATTAATGCTATAGTATTCCTCTATGTTTCCAGCTATGTTTCTGTGAATTAGGAACCCCACACCCAGTTCTCTTCTGTCTGCCAAGCCCCGATAGCAAAGGACGTGCCAATTCTGTAGCACCGTATAGGCCTCATTTGTCCTCCTAACCTCACTGAGCCCTATTATATCCCATTTAACACCCTCTAGCTCCTCGAATAGTACAGCTAGACTTCCCTCACTAGATAAGGTTCTAGCGTTAAACGTTGCCAAGTTCAGGTTCCAATAGCGGCGTGTCTGGATCCAGAGATTCTTAGCACCCTCTGCTGCGTTGCAGATCTGACCGCCGCCGTGGTCAGTTGCTTCGCAGCTGCTGGGGATTGAGGACCGTGAGTTATTTGACGTATGCATGTGGGAGGTAGTGGCCAGATACTGCACCAGGGTGGCCAATCCTTCTCTGGTGAGGGAGTGCGTTCCCGGCGGTGGTTACCGGTGAGGCCGCACCCCAGGTCTCTTAATGCAGTTCCATCAACACGCGGATTTTTTTTAAAAATACGGTTGGGAACAGCGCGGCACCGGGATTTGAACCACGGACCTCTTGCATGCGAGGCGGATGATCTAACCACTACGCCTTTCATACGCCACTCTCATAATCATATGGTGGTTTTGGGACGTTAAACCCCACATATCTATGAATCATTGTTTTCGCTGCCTTGTGGAGATGTCAGAAAGCAATGTAGCGAAGCAAGAATCCATCAGTATTGTGCTGATGAAATAGTGAATAAGCTAGTAGCTTATCAAGGATTCTAATATCCAGGTTTACAAGTGATTTCGACTTTTTGCCGCACTGTTTTAATGGTGATGCGAACAAAATGCACAAAAAGTCCATTAGTCCGATTTGATGAAATCTAAACAGCCCTTGCTTATCAAAAATAGATAGGACCTCCTAACCACAATGTTCGGCACAATTTAATCAATTTGGTGCCTCGCCATTAGTTCCCTACTTCAGCGTGGTTAGCATAACAATAGAAGATGAATTATACAGCGCTTATGACTGGACATGTTGGAGACTTGGACATGGCACTCTGTGTCTTCCTGATGTTTGAGCGCTGTTTTATTATACAATGGACCTACCAGGCCATTCATACACACTGCTCCAGTAAAAAACTGAAGTTATGCTGTATTCAAAGCAAGTCAAAGCAAGGTTTTAAGGTTTAAGCGTCTATGCCTTCCCGCGTCAGTTCACAAAGCTCAGTCAGATTTGTTTAGACGTACTATTACACTACATAACCATAAAAAAGTGTCCACTATGACTGCTCTCTGGTCTCATTGAAGTTTAAAAATCTTTGCTATTACTGTCCTAGTTGCACTACTGCATAGACAATACTTCTATAAATTCGCATAAGTTTTCATGTTTTTTTAAACTATCAGTCTCGGGTAAGGTATTTCCGCAGTCGGACAACGAGCTAATATCTTATCATTCTACTATGACTATTATTTATTTAGTATGAAATGTTACACAGGAAAGTTGCAGTCACTTTTACAAATAAATGCACGATGTGAGCTTACCTTTGTCACATTATAAATTTGAAAAGTAAAGTTGAAATACTTTGCGGTATAAACGTTGAGCAAAGCTGCGAAGGTAAGGGCAGCATAGGCCTGCTTTATCATGATGCTCACAGTGTGGGTATCCTATTACAATTCTTCCTTTGTTTAGTAGCTCTTTATATACCTACAAAGAAATGTTTGCGAACGAATGTTCTCGAACGTCATTTGGCTATTTTCGTTGCACTAACAATACATTCTGGCGAGAGCATTTGACAATATTCCTCGAAGCACATATATGACCAAAATACTTTCGCATTCATTTTTTTCTATTGCAGGGATAATTCTGTACTATGACACATACAGGTTTTCATATAAAACAGTTATTTGAAGAGTTTAACATATCAAACATAAATACAACGAATAGCACATAAGTGAAAAAAACACATTGCGTTCAATATACTTTTGGTTTGGCAGACAGTAAAATGACCTTTAATCTGTGCAGGGTAGATGCGCGTATATTCACAAGGCTGGTACAGACGTCCTAAGTCTCAGCGTTGGCATAATATCCCGTAAATATTATGCAACGGAGAGATCAAATCCATGTGAAAAAATTTGTGAGCAGCTGTTTATGCCACATTTTAGGCTTTGAAACCCGTTTGTTTGAAATAAAGGTGCGATGTGTAGACGCGGACAGGATAGACAGGAACAAGCGCTTACTACCTACTGAAAGTTTAATCAGAAAGCTGTGAAGTTTATATTGAATATATATATATATATATATATATATATATATATATATATATATATATATATATATATATATATATATATATGCTCTGTCTGACAGAGAGCTAGCGTTTTTAGACAGTCACAGATGCAATAGGAGTAGTTAGGTAATCGCTTTAGGCGAAAAGGGCGTTGGCAAGGCGAGGCTGATATAAGAAGATATTTTATCGGTTTGTTATTTTGATTTGTGATTTGGTCTCGTTGCATGTGACTTCAGAATTTGTCACCTGTCAGTATATATTTCACAGCTTTGCGATTGCATTTTCAGTTGGTAGTTGGCGCTTGTCCCTGTTTATCCTGTCTGCGTTTACGTATCGCGCTCCTATTCTCAATAATCATGAATCGCCAACTCGCCCAATCAACCATTTTGAAGCAAGCGTTACGAGAAGTGAATTGACGTCTTTGCGCGAATTATGGTGCGTATAGATACCGCCGACCTACTAGCACATTTAATGCATTTTCATATAAAAGGTAGCTTGTCGACATAACTTGACCGTCTACTTTATGCAAACGACAGTTTTATCGAAAGTCAGCGTATCTTTCGGTGAGTTGATGCGCATATATACTATAAAGACGATGTCAAGATATAATTATGAGCCACGCCCTAGTGGGGGACGCCGGATTATACTTGACGACCGGAATTTTCTTAACGTACACATGTACGGAACTTAAGCTCAAGTTTGGGCGTGACGCTTGCGCGGCCTAGCTAGATGTTGCGGATAGACACTGCCAGCGCGGGTGATTTGTCGCCGGATTCGGCAGCGGCAAGAAAACGTGCGCGCATGCTCTTCTCGTACAGCCCGGAACATGGTTAGTCAGCAGCAGTTAGTGTTACCAACGCCTCCTCTATTTCATCAATGCCAGCCAGATGCGCCCGATCCAGCTGTTCACCACCCCCTCCTCTAGCCCTTTCCTGCTCTCTCCGATCGCCTGCCTTCGGATGTGCTTCGTGCCCATAAGAGAGAGTAGCCCCTCATGCAGTGCTTCTTGGCGGAAATTATATGAAGAAATTATAGATACGTGAGGTGGCGCTTCGAACTCTTCGTGTTCACAATATTGGCATAAGTGACGCTTAAAAGAGAGAAAAGAAAAAAAGGGAGCCCCGTAACTGTCTGCATCACAGTGCGACACCTCAACGGTAGCTCGCGACGGATAGGGGTAAGGAGGGATTAAAAGGATATAAGTAAAACTCTAGAGAAAGAGAGTGGTGCAGGGACAGAGAGACGACATATGGAAGTAAGGAGAAGATAGGAAGGATGGAGTCTGAGGACAGGGCACAATACTCAGTGGCAGCTCTTGTCGGCGCTACACCACATCCTGTGCGACTGTCCGTTGTATGACATCCAGAGACAGTCACTGGCGTCCGTTCTTGCGCGCATCGACAACAGCCAAATGTCTGTGGACACTATTCTGTCAAGTGCCCGAGAAAAGACATTGCAACATAAGGCAACAAAAGCTGTGTTGAAATTTCTACGCGACACGGATTTGAACAAGCGGCTGTAACAGCAATGTAACACTGTGAAAGACAAGACTGAACTATGACTGAGTGTGCGCGCGTGTGCTGACGAATGTGCTGTGTTTATCTCTTTTCCCTCTCTGCTCTTTCATCTCCCGCATCCCCCTCCTATGCGCAGGGTAGCAAACCGGCTGCCCAAAGGCTAGTTAACCTGCCTGCCATTCTTTTCCTCCTATTTTCCTTCCCCTTGTCAGTGTCGGGGGCTGGCGTAGGGCGAGTCTAGTTGGCCAGAGCTGCGCTGTCATTGGAGATCGCGGGGCCACAACCAGTCGGCACGAAATCCATCGAGCGAGTCACAATGTTGGCAGTCACGCTGGCTCTCTGAAGCATACGGTGTTTTGAGATAACATGTCGTCACTGGTGGCGCTATGCGGGACACCAATGGGGAAGCGCCACTGTAAACCCATGGGCGCTACACCTGTACCTTAGAAATTTCTTTCAGGGGGGTGGAGGGTTCTGCTGTACTTTATTATATGTATGTTCCCGCGAGCATTTTTATGTGTTTGTTTATATAGGCGCAAAAAAGACAAATTTCAGGTGGTTTGAACCCCCATCCCTCCTCCCCTTGGCTACGCCTCTGGTGCAAGGCTATCCCGGTGCGTAATCTCTTATGGCTTACGTAATAGGAATCATGCTGTTTCTTGAAGTTCAAGAATTTAATGTGGTGGACGAACCCTGACAAACGTGCGAACCCTGACAAACGTGCAGCTGCCTCGCCGCGTAGTTGTAGTGGCTAGGGTATTCGGCTGCTGACCCGCAGGTCGGGGGATCGAATCCCAGCTGCATTTTTCAATGGAGGCGAAAATGCTGTAGGCTTGTGTGCTCAGACTTGGCTGCATCTTAAAGAACCCCAGCTGGTCAAAATTTCTGGAGCCACCCACAATGCCGTGTCTTTTTATTATATGCTGGTTTTGGGACGTTATATTTCACGTATTTCCCTATCGGCCCTAAGGTATAATAGGCACGTGGTGTATTGTGAATAACTTTACTGCATGTATTGATGTACTTACGCTTTCCTAACAGTAAGTTTACTGATTTCACTATAAATTTGATTGTGCTTACAGTGCTTGGTTATTCGTTCCCGTAAAAATGTACCCATAAATGCGTATTACGTTCCTACGACTTCGGGAATAATAATCGAGCTTTGTTAATCTCCGCAGAAGTGCGTGAATTTACGTGGCGTATCGCATGAGTATCAACACTGTCGAAATTTGGGCTTGTTGGTGCATTGTGACGACAGGAAATAGCGCAAAGAAACGGGGACACAAGATGAGGACACACGGCACAGACACACGGCACAGGCGTCTTGTGTCTCCGTTTCTTTGCGCTATTTTCTGTCGTCGCATGAGTATCAACATCTTCGTGTGCCATTAATTTTAGTAAAACTGTTCTCTACACTGACGTGAGTTCCGACGCTACGTCGGAGCATAAGCTATACATAAGCTGCGTCAAAAGCCGAACATGTATGAAAGGAAGGGTGTTAACAAGCTTAGAATGACGTGCACCCTGTGCTACACTCGGGAAAGACACGGTGTGGTTGAAAGCTTAGAACAGCGAAGAGCAAAAAAGAAAGAGGAGGCACGTACAAAACGTAAGTCAGTAAGTGTATGGCGCACAGGATCCCTGTAAAATTTTTTGTGGCCGTCTTCCCCAAGTAATCTACGAAGTTGCCACTTAAACAAAAACAAAACTTGTATGTTCGTAAGAAGGGGAATTAAGACTGCACAATATTGAGGCAGGTGAGTATTCTACCATTGAGCCGCCGACGGAACGTGTCGCGTGGACTTATCGTCGTGTTTGAGTATTGTGCTGAGAGTCGTCGGGGTCTAGCAATTCAAGCTGACGTTTTCGGTGAGTGATGCGAACACGTCACTACTTTCGTACAAAATTTCTTGCTTTTCGCAGATTTCTAGAACAAGAAATTATTCGCGCCTTACCGTTTCATTCACTATTTACGTTTTCAGGCTAACCGTACATGTAATTACTAGTCCGTATATCTGACTCCCGACAGAGGGCTACTGTCGGCTTTTATATCTATTTACCAGAGTTTTAATTACTACTCCAGGACTCCAAGAAAACAGCATACATCCTTAAAAGGCAGCGCCTGTCTATTCTTTAGCTGTTACAAACTTTTCGCGCCTAATATACATGCATCCCAACCACCCGCGACGTATATGCTAAACGTAACAATCACTTAGAAGTAGCCGATTAGTTCGCAAAACAGGAGTGCGCAACTCGTAAGTTGAGGGGAAACGTCAAAGAAGGAGTGGGAGAACTCGAAATCAGCAAAACTCCAACATTGAGGACACCACTTGAAGCTAACAATGTCGAAATTGAGCAAGAGAAGTGAACAGAGAATAAACTCGTGAGGAGGGTCATCCAGGCCACAAAGTCGGGCTAAGCTCGCAAGATCAGAAGTTCGAAACCACGCCGGGCGTTTTAAAAAAAAGGAGAATGGAGTTCCATACAGTTAATAAAAGAAGACCAGGCGAGCTACGAGTCAAGTGAAGTTGAGAGCTTATAGGCTGTCTGGTGGTTCAACAGTGGTAAGAAATTGTCATAGAACCCCCTACTTAGAGATAGCGTTACAGACAACCATAGGATGAAAAAAAATTGGTTTGAATTCGGCCCGTTCCCAATTGTATATTTACTTAAAATTGACACTGAAGGAATCATCAAAAGAAGAAATCTGGGTTCCGGCCTCACGGTTGACCTGCTGCTGGTTATGCACTCCCACACTACAGCAGGATTTGCCATTCTCGTGCAGTACCTGGCCACAACCTCCCATGAATACAGCAATTAATACTTTGCCCTCAGTCCCCAATGGCTGCGAAGCCACTGTCCAAGGCGGTGGTCATACCAGCAACGCAGCGGAGGACGCTAAGAATCTCTGAATCCGGGCACGTCATCATTGGAATCTAGGAGCTAGATCATTAGGACGCTAGAACGTTGTCTAGTGAGGCTAGTCTAGCTGTGCTATTCGAGGAATTAGGGGGTGTTATATTGAATGTAATAAAGCTTAGCGAAGTTAGAACACGTGAGGCGTATACAATGGTGAAAAACCGGCACGTTCTACGCTACTGTGGACAGAAAAGAAATGAGTAGGCTTCCTGATACAGCAAAAATTGCTGGTAACATAGAAAAATATTATCATGTCAGTCAGAGGGTGGCAAGTATCATAATTATGTTCAACAAAAGGTACAAGATAAAGGTGTTACAGGCCTATGCACCTACATCGAGGCATGATGCTTATATGGTTGAATCCTTCTTTGAAGACGTAGAGTCGGCCATTATAAAGTAAAGACACACTATACTATTTTGATGGGCGATACTAATGCGAAAGTAGGCAAGAAACGTTCCGGAAACCATGCAGTGTAAGAAAATGGTACAGGCTCGAGAAATGCTAGAGGGGAGTTATTAGTAGAGTTCGCAGAACGCAATAATTTACGTATCTTGAATATTTTCTTCACAAAACAGACTAAACGTTAAGTGGACGTTATGAAGTCCTAATGGCGAAACTAAAAAAAATTAGGACATCCTAAAGCTTCGTCTTTAGGAGTTGAATGCGATAGTGACATCCTGTTCATAAGGCGTACTTCAAACACGTCGTGCGTGAAACCTTCTCGAATTTCTATGCACCCACTACGTGGCCTTAATGGAATAGGCGCAGTAGCGTGTGTGCTTTTTGCAGTAGGCACTAGCTTTTAACAGGGGAACCTTCATAATATACATATTCTGATGCCCATTGGTAGAGAACTCTTGACCAAGCATTATTAATGCAATATTTCATTTTGCATTGTGAAGCTTATGTACAAGACGTGTGTGTATGTGAAGAATGAGAGCTACGTTCATTGTATTTTCAAGCAGAGGAAGTTTTTGCACTGTGTTCACAAGCAGAGGCATGGCCGTAAGGAAACATGCACTTCCCACGCGAACGACCCGTGTTCGATGCCAACTAGGGTCCCAACTACACTGATTCAGTCCCCACTGTGTTCCATGGATTACATCATTTATTAAGTTATCATTATGTATTTTTTGGTCACGCATAAGGCAATAATTTTTCGCTCAAAACTGACCACGCCTACGGAGACACCGGTATTTCTGGGAAACGAGATTCTTAACGCTGTCGCGTTAAAAACGACATTTACTTCATTCTGTGCACACACTCACGCTGTTTACAAAATGTAGAAGTAGTTGGCAAGATCCGATGCAGCAACCATGGAATGTTAAAAGCTCGTATTCACTTAGATTTCAAAAAGTACAGACAAAACCTGATATGCAAGAAGCCAGATAATGAACTGGCAGTGAGAGGAAAAACGCAGGAATTCAGAGTTTTGCTTTAGGATAGATTCAAGGCACTGAACGAGGTAACCGACGTTAGCGTTGACACAATGAACGATAATCTTACTAGTATAATCAAAGAGTGTGCGATGGAAGTCTGAGGAGCAGTGACTGAATAGGACACTGGCAAACTATCTCAGAAGACGAAAAATCTTAAGAGATGAGAACCCATCAAAGCCTCAAATATAACCGGCAAAATAGAGCTTGTGGAGCTTTAGAATTATTCAATAGGCGTGGAATAGCGGACATCAGAAGGCATAGCATGAAAAAGATTGATCAGGCTGTAAAAAAGAGCTGAAATCCTTAAAGCTGCAAAGGCTCACTTGCGCATAGCGAAAAATAGCAATTATGCATTCAGGAAGAAGAAAGGCATTGTCATAACCAATCTGGATGGAATAGTAGATGTGGCAGAGGAGGTTTACAGAGAGCTCTACACAAACCAAAATAACCAGGATGATATCGTGAGAAACAATACCAGTCCTTAACAATTCGGCATCCTACCAGTAGTGACAGGGAAATTAGGGAAAACCCTAGAAGAAATTCAAAGAGGCAAAGCCGCTGGTGAGGATAAGGTAACAACGAACTTCCTGAAAGATGGCGGAGAAATTGTGTTGAAAAAGCTGGCCACCTTATATACAAAGTGTCTCTTGAGAGGACTGGTAGGATCTTGGAAGAACGCCAACATCATCTTAATTCATAAGAAAGGAAACGTCAAGGACTTGAATATATTTAAAGGCTGACTGATGGGCTGACTTTAAGCACGCTTTTAAACCACAAGGAATGACGTGCGAAGGGACGCACAAGTATGCGCAAGACGAGCGTGAACTCACCAAAATATCAGAGGCTACTGTTCCAAAAGCGCGATGTGATTACGAGAGATGACGTAGTGCAGGGCTCGAAAAATATCAGCCACCTTACAGGGGTGAGTGTAAACTAGCGGCTACCACAGTTGCGTCCAAGCAGCGTGTCTCTTTCTCAAGCTTTGCCACTGCAGCCAGTGAATTGACTTCAGCCATTCGTGGTACCGGAACGCCAGCACAAGACGTGTACATACCACCACGATCTCACTAGTCATAATAAAACATGCTGAAGTCACCGAAATTCGAGTTTTTATGATAGTAAATTGTGTACATAAATAACTCGCATCACTAGTGCCACAACTAACGTGCGCTTTGTTAGCCGAGTCACTACGCGCCGCGTGTTCCGGAGCAAGCGATGGAACGTCACGGATTTTTTTTCTTCACCTCCTGGTGTGTACTTTGCAGTCTCTCATCCGTGATGTAAAATATGTCACTGGAGCCGTGGTATACTCCGGGAAAAACACACTCTTGTTGAAAAGAAAATACAAAGAGACCGCGAAACACCCTTATGCGCATTGTATACGACTGCCTAAAGCGGAAATCTTTTACAGCACGGGATTTCGCCAATTTTAAAACCACACACTGCTTCCTATTGTCTCTCTTGACTACGCAGGACACTGAGCAGTTGAATAGAAAACGCGTGCTATTTAACTTTGTTTTTTTTGTATTTGTGTGTGGAAAACTTGAGATGAATATTCGAAGAAAATCTCGGATACCGTATATTTGAACGAAGTACCACTTCCTATACACTTCCTGCAAAGCACCACAGGTATCCAGGTAATAAAAATTAGTACTTCATTATGTATTCATGGATAATGTAAATAGTATTTCTGCATGTATAAACTATCTATTCTATAACAAAGTAAACGAAAGTATGAAACAACCATTCTGGACTCATCTGCTCTTATCGCGGCTTCGTCTAGGCTTGCCTGCTGTTTGCTGACTATTTTAAACTTTTCTCTCAGTTCAAATTAATTCGGAACATCACTATCTTCGGATCTCTTCCCTTCTTTCAACGAATCTGAGTCGTACACAGAGTAGAAACTCTGACTTTTGGTTTTAAAAGCGGACCTTTTTTTCAAGGTGGCCATCAGCTCGTGAGTGGCAAACCAAACGTGCTCGTCATAGTGAACCGGCATGCATTGTTTTTGCGCTCTCCTTGATCTCTTTCCCTTCCAAAGATCGTGCATTTATGTTTTCGGTTTGGGATTCGAAAAATGTTTTTTTTTGTAGGAAAACGAGCACAGAGAGAAAGGAAGCAATAATAAAAAACATCTGCCAACGTATGAACGATTTCAGGGCAAAACGCATTAGATACACCAGTGCTGCACAGTGCCAAGCTTCATTGCATTGATCTCCATGAATGAGCCCGGGTTGCGTATCAATTTAGTTCAATTGAAATATTCAGCATTCAGAAGTTTAGGTAAAAGATTTTTGCATAGAAGCTTTGCATAGATGTTGCATAGAAAAATAGATAAATAGGGTAAGCAAGAAGTACAGAGAGAAATAAAGGTGGACAGACTTAGAAAGAGAAAGAAATAGAGATAGGAAAACTAGGGCAGTGAGGGGCAGGAGGGCGGCATCGCCACCAGCTCTTTTACCGAAGCCTGCGCACCTCTAGTGCGGAGAGGCGCTACATTTTCGAACAAGAATTGGCGTGACATGAAATGAAAGTATAATGAACACAAACATGCTATGTAAAATTGTATTGACGTAAAACATCTCGGCCCTTTGACAGGGTTCTTCCCGCAGGGGCAAGCTCACCAGTCACATACGTTCGCGACGCCATAGCACGAGGCGAGACAGCACGACAGATGATCCATGGCTAATACTATCTCGAGCTTCTGAGAAAGACCTGCACGATCGCCCTTACCTTGACGCTTCCTATACACCCTATTCAGTAGGCCCCTAGTGGACCCCATGTCGTCGCGTTGGCCTCCCCGAAAAGTTGTTTCACTATGATGGACTATACGAAATCCTGCGCCAGGTCACTGATTTCGCTTACGAGATACACCAAGTCGTCTAATCAGTGCACTCACGGCCAATAGCATCTACTGTTGATTTGAATGTTATGTGTGGTTTAACGTTTCAGAACCACCATATGATTATGAGAGACGTTGTAGTGGAAGGCTCCGGAAATTTCGACTATGTGGCGTTTTTTAATGTGCGCCTAAATCTGACCACATGGGCCAATAGCATTTTCACCTCCATCGAAAATTCAGCTGCCACAGTCGACCATCCACTGTTGTGCAAGTTGTGAGACTGAAGTCATCATCCCTGCATGATCACAATCACCATCATCACCTTGTCTTTTTGCCTCATTGCCACTCTGGGTCATCCTCATCGTCATCATCTGTGTACTGGCTCTGCCCGTTCGTTTTGCGAGGTCTTTCCTCAAATAAACGCTGACGCAGCCAAGACTACCTAGACTTCATACGTGGTGGAGGTGGATTTGTGTCCTCTGACCTCCCGCAGCCCGCTATACCCCCTGGAGCTTCGTTCAGGTCGCCGCTTGCGCCCACAGTCAGGCAGCATGTCCCAGACCGAGCCTGCCGGCGCTTATGTCATCAACCACACACCGCCACAAGCTGCCCCTCCTATTTATATACACGGACATCAGCGGGAACTCCCGCTTTTCGCTGGTCTTCGGGGAGAAGACGTAGAATACTGGCTTGATGACTACGACCGCGTAAGTGCCACTAATAGGTGGGACGAGGCCGCCAAACTGCGTTACGTGCCTTTTTATCTGATCGGAGTCGCGAAGACATGATATTTTAACCACGTCGTTGACTTACCCGACTGGGCTACCTTCCAGCAGCAGCTGAGACACGTTTTTGGGACACCAGACATTCGATCCGCCGTCGCGAAGAGGACACTCGATACTCGCCGATAAAATCCCGGTGAATCGTACACTTCATACATCGAGGGTGTCCTCGCACTCTGCCGGCGTGTCAATCAATCCATGCCGGAATCGGACGAAGTGCACCATACATTGAAAGGCATTGGGCCTGTTGCCTTTAATGCCCTCGCTGTGCAAAACCTAGCTACCATTGCTGATGTCGTGATGACATGCCAGCGCCTTGATGCGCTGGACTCCGTTCGCCTTCAACCGGACATTGGCGACCACCACTCCACGTCAGATAGCCATCTGCGTGACCTTATCCGGGACATTATACGCGAAGAATTGCGGTCCATGGGCTTCACACCTCCTACACCGCGACCTACACAGCCTTCGGGAATGCCCTTACGTGACATCATCAGGGAGGAACCTACATCCCTGACTGGCTCTGCGCCCGTACAGCCACCTGCTTCTCACCCTATATCCACGTACCCTCAAGTTGCTGCCGTGCCTCCCAGCGACGCCCACGCGACATTGCCGCGTCAATCCTATGCGTCAGTTGCTGCCGCTCCCCCGGTGAACTACCATTCCGTGCCCCCTGACCCTTCGGCCCACCTGACCGCGCTATCTCCAGGTGCTCCGAATGCCTTCTATTCCCCACCGTGGCTCTCATCTCCCCCTATATGCTACTACTGTGGCTATCGCGGCCACATATCTCGTTTCTGCCGAAAGTGCCAGCAAGATGAGCGTCGGAACTACATGCGTGAACGGTATATGTACACCGGGGCGTCTTATCAAGGTCGGCGTTATTCGTCTCCCCCGTACCGGTCTCCATCTCCTCCTGCATTGACTGCACCACGAAACAGCCGAAACACGAGATGCCGCTCGCCTTCGCCCTTCCGCCGTTCCACTTCTCCACTTCGGCCTGCTCATTCACCTCTGATATTCATTCGGAAAACTAAGTGATGCAGTTTGTGGACGAAAAACTGCATTCGGAATTAGAACTGAAATTCCTCCATCAGGCCCGTGTAACGTGGTTTCTGGAGAAGTGGAAGGAGTGCGAGTCGATGCTTTGGTGGACACATTTGCGACATTGTCTGTGATACGTGCTGATTTGTGTGAACATTTAAGGAAAATAAGGACGCCTTACGATGGCCCCAAGATAGTTGCTGCCCAGGGGAACGTCATTCGCCCTTCCGCGTTTTGTACTGTGCGTGTTTTCATCGACGGCATCCGCCATCATGTCCAGTTCGGTGTCCTGTCCCGCTGCTCTCACCAACTAATTTTAGGGTGGGATTTTTTATCATCTGCTTCCGCGGCGATTTGTTGTGGACAACGCGTCGTTCACCTCGCTGACACCGACTACATGCTTGACGACGATAATCAGAAGCCACTTCGTCTGGTCGCTGCGAAAGACATCGAACTGCCGCCACTACAAGAGCGAATTATCAGCATCACGTCCAACGACATCTATCACGGGGATGTATTGGTCTCACCGTCACCACTTCGCGTTCGCAAAGGTATAGTTCTTCCGTCCGGTGTCGTTCGTTTTTGCAATGGCTCGGCGCTTGTCACCGCTGTCAACTCTACACCGGAGCAGATCTTACTGCCACAGGGCACTACTGTGGCCCGTGTTGCTGACTTAGAGCCTGTATTTGTCACGCCACTTCTAGCCATCACATCCAAAGAACCTTGCCTCAGTGAGCATGTTTCTTCCTCCGCCTTTACCACCGCTATCAGCAGCGAATTGACATATTCACAGAGGCAGCAGCTGCTCGCATTGTTACAGAAACATGCAAATTCTTTCGATGTTTGCTCGTCTAAGATGGGCCGCACTAATACTACAGCACATCGAATTCACACTGTTGGGACATCTATCGTACACCACCGACCCTACCGCGTGTCTCTAACTGAAAGAAAAATTATAGAAGAAAACGTTGCGGATATGCTTAAACGGGAAGTCATCCGTCCCTCATCTAGCCCTTGGTCGTCTCCTATTGTTTTGGTCCATAAAAAGGATGGCTCTGCGCGGGTTTGCGTGGACTACCGGGCGCTCAATAAGATCACACGCAAGGACGTGTACCCTATGCCACGCATTGACGACACCCTTTATTCCCTACAAGGCGCGGAACTCTTTTCAAGCTTCGACTTGCGTTCTGGGTACTGGCAGATCCCCATGCATGAAGACGATAAGGAGAAAACAGCATTCGCAATCCCCGACGGGCTATATGAATTTAACATGATGCCTTTCGGGCTCTGCAACGCACCCGCGACTTTTGAGTGCATGATAGATACCGTGCTGCGCGGCCTGAAATGGAAAAGTTGCCTTTGCTACCTGGACGACATTATCTTTTCGTCAACGTTTCCTGAGCACCTAGAACGATTGGATCATGTTTTGACGTGCCTTGCCGGCGCCGGGCTTCAAATAAACACTAAGAAATGCTCTTTCGCTAGCAAATCTATCAAGGTCTTAGGACACGTCGTTAGCAAAGATGGCATCCGGCCCGACCCTGACAAGATTTCTGCAGTCCTTCACTTTCGGCGTCCCAAAAAACCAAAGGAGCTTCGCAGTTTCCTTGGCTTTGCCTCCTATTTTCGCAGGTTTATCCAGAACTTCGCTTCTATTGCTGCTCCATTACACCATCTACTTGCTTCCAACGTCCCCTTTCTGTGGTCTCAAGAATGTCAAACGGCATTCGACCTGTTGAAGCGGGCACTTACGTCTGAACCCCTGCTCTGCCACTTTGACGAAGCCGCACCGACTATCCTCCATACCGACGCTAGCAGTCTTGGTATACGAGCCGTTCTTCTACAACGCGACAAGTCTTCCCTAGAGAAAGTTGTTGCATATGCCAGTCGCGTACTCACCCCTGCCAAAAAGAACTACACTATAACTGAGCAAGAGTGTTTGGCTGTGGTTTGGTCGGTCCAGAAGTTCTGTCCCTATCTTCACGGCCGTCACTTCACAATCGTTACGGACCACCATGCCTTATGCTGGCTTTCTACACTGAAGAACTTGTCCGGACGCTTGGGTCGGTGGACACTACGCTTGCAGGAGTACGACTTTGACACAACTTACAAGTCAGGCAGAAAACATCAAGACGCCGACGCTTTATCTCGTTGCCTGCTTCCAACTACCCATATCAGCGTTCGTGAGAACTCAATCGCCACATCTACCGCAGTTCATACACTCGCGTCAATAAGGCAACCCTCTTCGGACGACGAGCCAACTTTCATCTCACACCAGCGGTCCGATTTGTACTGCAGATGCATGATGGACCACCTTTCGGGAGTTTCTCATCCACCCAACGCGTGACTCCGTCGTCAACTCCTGCACTTTAAGCTAGACAATGAGGTTCTCTACCGCCACGTCTCTCACCCTGACGGTCAGCGCTGGGTTCCTGTACTGCCACGCTCCCTTCGACTTCAGGTGCTCGAAGCCTTCCACGACGACTTGACTGATGGTCATCTTGGTTTAAAAAAAAACTTGACCGCATTCGATGTCGTTATTACTGGCCTGGCCTTTTTTGTGGTGTAGCGCAGTACGTCGGCTCCTGCTACCCAAGCCAGAGTCGTAAACTGCACACGTCTGCACCTGCTGGACCCCTACAGCCACTTTCGTGCCCTTCAATGCCGTTCAGAGTTTTAGGTGTTGACCTTTACGGGCCTCTCCCCGTCACATCTGCTGGCAAACGATGGATAGAGACCACCATGCACCACCTGACACGCTACGCTGAGACTTCCTCTGTTATTACAGGCTCAGCCGTGGAAGTTGCAGACTTTATTCTTCACGCAATAATACTGCGTCATGGGGCTCCCCGTGTACTGCTTAGTGACCACGGAAAAATGTTCCTGTCACAAATGGTAAATGAAGTACTGCGCGCTTCTGGAACTACTCAAAAGACAGCTTCAAGCTACCACCCTCAGACAAATGGTCTCACAGAAAAATTGGTCGAAATGGTCTCACATAACAATATTGTATGAGCTAATGTTCACTCAAACGAATTAATCATAACTTCGATTAGCAAAGTTTACAATAATTCAGTGCAATCAATTGAAACGCTTGAATGTTTATAGCCATCATTTCTACATGGTTCTTTGTAAAGATGTATTGTTTTCATTTTCCTGTTTAGATGGAAACCTGTTCTCAGGACAACATCGTGTCCCTGGCACAATAGGAACCGAGCTTGCGTTCCAGTTGAAGATGAGTAAGAGTATGTCCATAGAGTTGCGCACAAAGCGGATCTACAATTGTGAAGTCTTGAAACGCGTGGTTGCTAAATCATTTTGTGAAACAGTTTATCTCAGCAAAACAATATTGTATGAGCTAATGTTCACTCAAACGAATTAATAACTTTTATTAGCAAAGTTTACAATAATTCATTGCAATCAATTGAAACGCTTGAATGTTTATAGGAATCATTTCTACATGGTTCTTTGTAAAAATGTATTGTTTTCATTTTCCTGTTTTAGGTGGAAACCTATTTTCAGGACAACATCGTGTCCCTGGCACAAAAGGAACCGAAGTTGCGTTCCAGGTTGAAGATGAGCAAGAGTATGTCCATAAAGTTGCGCACAAAGCGGACCTACAACTGTGAAGTCTTGAATTGCGTGTCTGCTTCGTCATTATGTGCAAGTGTGCATCTCAGCATAACATTATTGTTTGAGCTAATGTTCACTCAAACGAACTATTTATATGTTTGATTAGCAAAGTTTCAATAATTCATTGCAATCCACTGAAACGCTTCAATGTTTAGAGGAATCATTTCTACACGGTTCTTTGTAAAGATGTATTGTTTTCATTTTCTCGTTTTAGGTGGAAACCTATTTTCAGGACAACATCGTGTCCCTGGCACAATAGGAACCGAGGTTGCGTTCCAGTTGAATATCAGCAAGAGTATGTCCATAGAATTGCCCACAAAGCGGACCTACAACTGTGAAGTATTGAATTGCGTGTGTGCTTCGTCATTATGTGCAATAGTGTATCTCAGCATAACAATATTGCATGAGCTAATGTTCACTCAAACGAACTATTTATAAGTTTGATTAGCAAAATTTACAATAATTCATTACAATCAACTGAAACGCTTGAATGTTTAGAGGAATCATTTCTACATGGCTCTTTGTAAAGATGTATTGTTTTCATTTTCCTGTTTTAGGTGGAAACCTATTTTCAGGACAACATCATGTCCCTGCACATTATTCGAGCCCGTGTGCTCAGATTTGAGTGCACGTTAAAGAACCCCAGGTGGTCAAAATTTCCGGAGTCCTCCACTACGGCGTCTCTCATAATCATATGGTGGTTTTGGGGCGTTAAACCCCACAAATCAATCAATTAATCTGGCACATTAGGAACCGAGGTTGCGTTCCAGTTGAAGATGAGCAAGAGTATGTCCATAGAGTTGCGCACAAAGCGGACCTACAACTGTGAAGTCTTGAAACGCGTGTGTGATTCATCATTATGTGCAAAAGTGTATCTCAGCATAATATTGTATGAGCTAATGTTCACTCAAACGAAATAATCAGAACTTTTATTAGCAAAGCTTACAATAATTCATTGCAATCAATTGAAACGCTTGAATGTTTATAGGAATCAGTTCTCAGGGCAACATAGTGTCCCTGGAACAACAGGAACCGAGGTTTCGTTCCAGTTGAAGATGTGCAAGAGTATGTCCATAGGGTTGCGCACAAAGCGGATCTGTAACTGTGAAGTTTTGAAATGCGTGGGTGCATCGTCATATGCAAGAGTGTATCTAATCATAACAACATTGTATGAGCTAATGTTCACTCAAATGAACTATTTATAAGTTTGTATAGCAAAGTTTACAATAACTTATTGCAATCAACTGAAACACTTGAATGTTTATAGGAATCATTTCTACATGGTTCTTTGTAAAGATGTATTGTTTTCATTTTACTGTTTTAGGTGGAAACCTATTTTCAGAACAACATCGTGTCCCTGGCACAATCGGAACGGAGGTTGCGTTCCAGTTAAAGATGAGCAAGATATGTCCATAGAGTTGCGCACAAAGCGGATCTACAACTGTGAAGTCTCGAAACGCGTGTGTGCTTCGTCATTATGTGCAAGAGTGTATCTCAGCATAACAATATTGTAAGAGCTAATGTTCACTCAAACGAATTAGTCATAACTTTGATTAGCAAAGTTTACAATAGTTCATTGCAATCAACAGAAACGCTTGAATGTTTATAGAAATCAGTTCTACGTGGTTCTGTCTAAAGCTTTATTTTTTCTTTTTCCTGTTTTAGGGGGGAAAGGCCGCCAGGGGGCTGAGGTGTGTAGTCGCACCTCACATGGGCTCCTGCTCTTTTTGCTATTTTCTGTGCAACCTTGCCTGGACACTGCTCGCGTTTAGTGACCTGGGATTCCTCACGTTGCAAGGCATCGTTTGACACCAGACTCATTGCAGTGAGTGTACTTTTTTACTAGATATTGAACTCTAAACATATTGTGCCTGCTCGCTGGGACGCGCCAAGGAATTCAGAGGACGCGCTGCACGCGAACGCCGCTGTGGCGACGGGCCTGCGAAACGAGCTGGACGCCAGCGTCTCGCAGGTTCACGAGCACGCTGCTCGCGCAACACAGAGACGCAGCGTCTGAGGTAAAGAGCTCTCATGGAAACGCAGGCGTCTAACCCACATCAAGAAAACCCGAGTACGATGCAAGTGGACAACACGGAGGGTAACTCAAGAACGGCATCACAATGGACGTTTGATGAAAATAGTGGCAAAACGACAGGCAAAGCCCACATTGAGTGGCTTCAAGCTGGCCGTAAAGGCAGGTCAGCCAAAGAAGAAGTCAGCCAAAGAACGAGCTACGCAACCTGTGAAGCCAGTCGCCGAATCTCAACCGCAACGTCAACGCAGCACTAGGATGCGGCCGTTCCCTACTGATGACTTCAAAATTGTATCCGCCCGCAACCAGGACTAGATCTTTCAAAACAAACACTCATCGAGGTTACACATGCCATCGGAAGATCGAGTGGCTTGGCCCAGCAGGACTTCTATGACCATGTGCGAGTGCAGGTGCAAAAAGTAGAGAATGTGATCATCGCAAGCACAGCAAGTACTGAACGAGCTTCGAAACTGCAAAGTATAAATGCTATGCAGCTCGGTGGAGTAATATATCAAGTGAATCCGCACATTCGACACCCCGATGATGTGTGCCGCGGAGTGATCTACGGCCTCGAACCGGGAACAAGCCCCACGGCGATTGTTTCAGGACTTCGCGTAGACCCAAGATACCACGTCCTTGGCGCGCGCATGCTGGGATCTTCCACAGCTGCAGTTATCACTTTCGACGGGCAACACGTTCCCTTTTACGTGACGTACCTCAGTAGAGACTACCGATGCAAGCCATACCGGAAGTCCATCCGATATTGCCGAACCTGTGGCGCCCTAGGTCACCGACAAGACATCTGCCCTCAGCCGAAAGCGAACTTCTGCTACAAATGCGGCCACGACAAGGACACAGAACCACATGACTGCCAACCGATGTGCAAGATCTGCGGAGAAGACCATGAGACTGCTGGAAAGGAATGCAAGAAGAAACTCCGCAGCAACCCTCTCCTTATCAAGTAAGACGCCACCAGCTCGATAACGCCCACGCCCGTAAGAATCACTGGAGTGCTTGCACCAATGATTTACCCGGGTCAGTTATTACACCAGAAATTTCACGGGCCCCCTCTTTCCCCCCAAAATTTGACCGAAGTCGCTCTCGCTCTAAGAAAAAAGGTCGCTCTGGATCCCGCACGCCATCACGGTCTCGCTCCGTTAGGGGAATCAGTTACGCCGCCGCGGTGACCGGTAGTGATGGGCCCAGTTCTCTAAATACTACAAGTGCCTCTACCATCTCGCCTGCTCAGACAGCGACCATCCGGGCTCTAGAAAATAAAGTCCAAGATCTACAACGGAGGATACAACAACGCCCACCAGCCGAGTGTAGCACACTAGAACTTGACGACAGCATACTAAAACAGACGGAAGCCAGAATAATGAAGCGGGTAGAAGAAAGGCTGCAAGCACATGAAGCGAAGATGCTCGACCTTGTCGAACGACGCCTTGAAGCTTTCGAGAAAGCCCTCACTGCGAAACTCCTCACATCCATAGACACAACCATAGAAAAAGTGGTTACTAAAATTATGGAAAAGGTAGACCCACTGACCCGTACTGTAAGCACGCTCGACGCCAAGCTTGATGGCTTCATGGCACAACAGCATAACTTCATAACATATGCATACAAAAATTTCGTTACCTATGAGCAGCTGGTAGAGCAATCGGGGACCAAGCGGAAAGAGTGAAAAACTTTAGGGGATGAAACTACAGCGGAAATTCGATCTACAGCACCAAACGACCGGCACCAGGCGGGAATCAACTGCCAGAATGGCAGCTCCCACACATAGACAGTCTGAGCCACTCCCCACTCTTCGAATTTGGCACTGGAATTGCAGATCCTACAGACCTCGTTCTGCAAACTTGCAAGAATATGTTAAAACAAATAATCCAGATATGATCGCGTTGCAGGAAACCTACACAGAAAAAATCAAGCTCCCTGGCTACAGCACTCTCACATGCACACCCCGCACCGCAATTCTAGTCAAGAAGACTCTAACCGCACAGGCTCATGAAATTGAAGACATTGGCATCGAACACACCATCGTGGAGATAATCCCCACTCGGAAGACTCGACAAAGCTTATACTTGGCCAACATTTACAGTACTCCGCGGGAGCAGTTACACCAATACGACCACTTCGTCCACGAGCTCCGTCAAATGGTTAACGGCAACCGACTCGTCATGGTTGGGGACTTCAATGCTCCACACGCGGCCTGGGGCTATCACAGCACCACCAAGAAGGGGGCTCGTGTTCACGACGCTGCGCAGCAACATGGTCTGACGCTGTGGAATGACTTGCTCCATCCAACCCGAGTTGGCAACAGCGTCTCGAGGGATACTAATCCTGATCTCACGTTCACTAGAGACGTGCACAACGCAACGTGGACAAGGCTACCAGACACTCTAGGGAGTGACAATCACATAATTCAAATAGAGGTCGAACAGGCTCACCGCTCGCTCAAGACAGGAAAAGCTCGGCTCACGGACTGGACCGCCTACAGGAATGAGCTTGATGATGATTCGACTATCGAAGACATTGAAGCCTGGTTAAACAGTATTGTAAGTGTTACTGACGGACATACCAAAACGATACATTTGAACGAGGACAATCGGGCAGTCGATAATCATCTCCTTCACCTAATGGAAGCTCGAAGATTGCTTATTAAACGATGGCAACGGCAAAAGCTCAACCGCAAGCTGAAGCGCCACATCGCCGTACTCAGACAGGCACAGGAGTACGCCGAAAACCTTGCGAGCCAGAACTGGCGGTCCTTCTGCGACAAACTTCAAGGGACATTGAGCACAAAGAAGACTTGGCGCATTCTTCGAGCCCTGGTTGACGACACCCACACCAAAACTAACAAAAGAAATACAATTAAGCGGCTCATACACTACTATGAGGGCACAGAGCACCAGTTACTCCAAGAACTTCAAGCAAAACTTTGTGGCTCGGTTAACCAGCAAGCTACCTCCATCAACAATTCGACGCCCAGGGAGTACCGAGGAGCACCGAACGAAGCACTATACCAGCCTTTCACGCTGGCGCAGAGCTACACGCGGCCCTTGCTAAGCTTACGCGCAACACAAGCCCGGGAATAGATGGAGTGACCAATAAGCACCTACGACAGCTACCGCCCCGGGCGTTGACGGCGCTCCTTCGGCACTATAACGACTGCTGGAGGAAGGGCGAGCTACCACAAGCCTGGAAGCACTCAGAGGTGACCATGGTATCCAAGCCAAACAAGCCAATCTCGATTGCGAATCTTCGTCCCATTTCCCTTACATCTTGCGCTGGGAAACTCTTTGAGCACATGGTAAACGAGCGGCTCACCACACATCTCGAAGACAATGGTCACTATCCGAACACCATGTTCGGCTTCCGCCAAATGCTCAGCACACAAGACGTCCTCTTGCAGATAAAGGAAGATATTCTTCTCCGCTTGAGCAGCACAGTAAGTCATCTGTTCTAGCTTTGGACGTAAAGGGCGCATTTGACAATGTGAGCCGCGAAGCCATTCTGCGTAGCCTGGAAGATGTCGGCTGCGGTGCCAAGACATACGCCTATATGCTGGCTTTCCTCACCAACCGCACTGCCACTGCAGGGATTGCCAATATCAGGGGCGAGCTTTTTCAACTCCCTAACAAAGGCACGCCGCAGGGCTCAGTGATATCACCAGTGCTTTTCAACTTGGCCCTCCTTAAGCTCCCACGTCTCTTAGACGCTGTCCCTGGGATACATCACGCGTTATACGCCGATGATATCACTATGTGGACAAGAGGTTCAAGCACGGGTGAACAGGAGGACCGACTTCAAGAGGCGATACATCACTGAAGAATATCTCAAGACCTGCGGCCTCCAATGTGCTCCGGCAAAGTCGGAACTGCTAGTACTCGCGGCACGCACTCGGGGTAGACCACCAAGCTTCGACAGTCCTGACCCACAAGTCTTTCTACAGGGAGTCCAAATACCACAAGTTGACACGCTTCGAGTCCTTGGACTACACATACATAAAGATGGGTCTGGCTCCGCTGCCCTACCCCGGCTGCAGAACACTGTGACACAGCTCACCCACCTAATCCGAAGGGTGGCTAATCGCCGCAGTGGCTTCAAAGAGCACGACAACCTAAAAATGGTACAAGCTCTCCTTTACAGCCGCATAACGTACGGAACTCTCTACCTCAACCTGAAGACAGCGGAGAAACAAAAAATTGCCCGCAGCTTCCCTCGGGGGAACACTGAGGAGGATGCGGAGCATATAATTGGTTAACGGGGTGTTAAAGTGCGACTTACTTGGGTCGATGGCTAAATTGGTTAACGTGGTTGTGAAATGGGTTGTTAAATTGCGACTTACTTGGGTTGATGGCTAAATTGGTTAACGTGGTTGTAGGAGGGGGTGTTAAATGAGTGAACACGTACACACGTATGCGAAAGGGCGGCGCTGGTCGAAGGGACGTCGATCATTGTGTTTGTGGATTCGTTGGAATTCATTTCACCGCGACCTTGGACGTCGACGCGCCGTACAAACCAACCGACGAGCGGCAACTGAGCGAGCGAGCGCCGACCTTGAGTATATATACAGCGCGACGGCGCATGCACTGTCAGCTGTTGAATGTTCTCGAAGCGCGACGGCGCATGCGCGTCCACTGGAGAATCAGGAGAATGGTAGAATGTTCTCGAAGGGGAGAAGCGCGCGCGGCACAGATGGTGGGTGACGGTGCATGCGCGCGTCAGCTGTCGAATGTTCGAGAAGGGGGAGAAGCGCAACGGCGCATGCGCGCGCGTCAGCTGCCGATGTTTTCGAAGCGCGACGGCGCATGCGCGCGCGTCAGCTGCCGATGTTCTCGAAGCGTGACGGCGCATGCGCGCTACATTATACAGCTAGCGAATGTTCGTGAAGAGGAGAAGCGCACGCGGTGTGTAGAGGAGGAAGGGTGCACAGATGGTGGAGGAGTGAAGCGCGCGCGGTGTGTAGAGGAGGAAGGGATGCACAGATGGTGGAAGAAGGAGGAGGAAGCTTGCGGACGGCGCCGCACTACAAGCCTCGAGTATTAGATGCTCCGCAGCTAAAAACTTAATCTGCTGATACGAAAGGCTACAAAGCTTGCCCTAGCACTGCCACCAGCCGCCTCAACTGACCGACTGCTTCGCAAGGGAGTTCATAATACGTGGGAAAAACTCACCGAAGCAGACCTCATCAAACAGGTCGAGAGACTCAAGCTGTCACTCACAGGGCAAGCCGTGCTTCGACGCACAGGATACCAGACCCTTCTAGAACCCAACGAAGAACGCAAAGGCAAAATACCGTCACATCTGCGAGAAAGCCTTGAAATACAGCAGATCCCTCGGAAGATGCATCCTCAACCTCACCGAGAAAGGCGGCTCGCCAGGGTTAACATGATCCGGAAAAAACATGGCAATGACCCGCAGGCGCGATACGTGGACGCAGCCAAATATCCGAGACGTAATGCCTTCGCGATTAACGTCGTCGATTACAAGGGCGCGGTACTGGCATCGGCGACTATCCTCGCCAAACGTGCGGAAACAGCTGAAGAGGCTGCTATAGCACTCGCCACCCAGACGAGTGAGGATCCCATCGTGGTCTTTACCGACTCACAAACAGCGGCACGGAACTACCTGAAAGGCAGGGTCTCCACGGTGGCGAATAGGCTACTAAAGCGCACGGACAATCCTCCTCCCTACACATGCATCGTGTGGAATCCGGATCATGAAGGTCTCGAGGGAAATGAAGCGGCACACACCGCAGCCCGCGAATGCGTCAACCGGGCATTTCCATACAAGATCCGAGGCACCTCCCACTCAACAACAGAATCAGAGACAAGAGAAGCCATACCACTAACGTACCATGCATTACTGCAACATTATCGGCTCGAACGCAGGTTATACCCCCCGCCACATCCAAAACTCACAAGAGACGAAGGGACTGACTATAGGCGTCTTCAAAGCAGCACGTTCACACACGGCGTACAATTGCACCATATGAGGCCAACGTTGCACAGCTACATCTGCCCTCACTGCAAAGTGGCAGACACTGTGGCGCACCTCCTACTGTAGTGCGAAGTAAGCGTGCCAAGAATACGAGCAGCAGCACCAGATGCGGACCAAGACCTCCTCAGTGAAGCGTAGGAGGCTGCGATCTCCCAGCCGGACCTAGTCGAGCAGCGTCAACTCGTCGCTCGAGCTCGGCGGGCTCTCCAAGCCAGAGGGTTCCTGGAATAAGGGACCCTCCCACCTTCACTCACAAGCTTCTTTCAATAAATGTTTTCTCTCTCTCTCTCTCCTATTTTAGGTGGGAACCTATTTTCAGGGCAACAAAGTGTCCCTGGAACAACAGGAACCGAGGTTGCGTTTCAGTTCAAGATGAGCAAGAGTATGTCCATAGAGTTGCGCACAAAGCGGATCTACAACTGTGAAGTCTTGAAACGCGTGTGTGCTTCATTGTGTGCAAGTGTGCATCTCAGCATAACAATATTGTTTGAGCTAATGTTCACTCAAACGAACTAGTTATAAGTTTGAATAGCAAAGTTTACAATAATTGATTGCAATCAATTGAAACGCTTGAATGTTTATGGGAATCATTTCTACATGGTTCTTTGTAAAGATGTAATGTTTTCATTTTCCTGTTTTAGGTGAAACCTATTTTCAGGACAACATCCTGTCCCTGGCACAATAGAAACCGAGGTTGCGTTCCAGTTGAAGATGAGCCAGATATGTCCATAGAGTTGCGCACAAAGCGGATCTACAGCTATGAAGTCTCTAAACGCGTGTGTGCTTCGTCAATATGTGCAAGAGTGTATCTCAGCATAACAATATTGTAAGAGCTAATGTTCACTCAAACGAATTAACTATAACTTTTATTAGCAAAGTTTACAATAATTCATTGCAATCAATTGAAGCGCTTGAATGTTTATAGGAATCATTTCTATATGGTTCTTTGTAAAGATGTATTGTTTTCATTTTCCTGTTTTACGTGGAACACTATTTCCAGGACAACATCGTGTCCCTGGCACAATAGGAACCGAGCTTGCGTTCCAGTTGAAGATGAGCAAGAGTATGTCCATTGAGTTGCGCACAAAGCGGATCTACAACTGTGAAGTCTTGAAACGCGTTGTTGCTAAATCATTTTGTGAAACAGTTTATCTCAGCATAACAATATTGTATGAGCTAATGTTCACTCAAACGAATTAATCATCACTTTTATTAGCAAAGTTTACAATAATTCATTGCAATCAACTGAAACGCTTGAATATTTATACGAATCATTTCTACATGGTTCTTTGTAAAGATGTAATGTTCTATCTTTTCTGTTTTAGGTGGAAACCTATTTTCAGGACAACATCGTGTCCCTGGCACAATAGGAAACGAGGTTGCGTTCCAGTTGAAGATGAGCAAGAGTATGTCCATAGAGGTGCGCACATAGCGTATCTACAACTGTGAAATCACGAAACGCGTGTGTGCTTCGTCATTATGTGCAAGAGTGTATCTCAGCATAACATTATTGTATGAGTTAATGTTCACTCAAACGAACTATTTATAAGTTTGATTAGCAAAGTTTACAATAATTCATTGCAATCAACTGAAACGCTTGAATATATATAGGAATCATTTCTACATGGTTCTTTGTAAAAATGTATTCTTTTCATTTTCCTGTTTTACGTGGAACACTATTTTCAGGACAACATCGTGTCCCTGGCACAATAGGAACCGAGCTTGCGTTCCAGTTGAAGATGAGCAAGAGTATGTCCATGGAGTTGCGCACATAGCGGATCTACAACTGTGAAGTCTTGAAACGCGTGTGTGCTTCGTCATTATGTGCAAGAGTGTATCTCAGCATAACAATATTGCATGAGTTAATGTTCACTCAAACGAACTATTTATGAGTTAGATTAGCCAAGTTTACAATAATTCATTGCAATCAACTGAAACGCTTGAATATATATAGGAATCATTTCTACATGGTTCTTTGTAAAAATGTATTCTTTTCATTTTCCTGTTTTACGTGGAACACTATTTTCAGGACAACATCGTGTCCCTGGCACAATAAGAACCGAGCTTGCGTTCCAGTTGAAGATGAGCAAGAGTATGTCCATAGAGGTGCGCACAAAGCGGATCTACAACTGTCAAGTCTTGAAACGCGTGTGTGCTTCGTCATTATGTGCAAGTGTGCATCTCAGCATAACAATATTGTTTGAGCTAATGTTCACTCAAACGAATTAATCATAACATTATTTAGCAAAGTTTACAATAATTCATTGCAATCAATTGAAATGCTTGAATGTTTATAGGAATTATTTCTACATGGTTCTTTGTAAAGATGTATTGTTTTCATTTTCCTGTTTTAGGTGGAAACCTGTTCTCAGGACAACATCGTGTCCCTGGCACAATACGAACCGAGCTTGCGTTCCAGTTGAAGATGAGTAAGAGTATGTCCATAGAGTTGCGCACAAAGCGGATCTACAACTGTGAAGTCTTGAAACGCGTTGTTGCTAAATCATTTTGTGAAACAGTTTATCTCAGCATAACAATATTGTATGAGCTAATGTTCACTCAAACGAATTAATCATCACTTTTATTAGCAAAGTTTACAATAATTCATTGCAATCAATTGAAACGCTTGAATGTTTATAGGAAAAATTTCTGCATGGTTCTTTGTAAAGATGTATAGTTTTCATTTTCATATTTTAGGTGGAAACCTGTTTTCAGGACAACATCGTGTACCTGGCACAATAGGAACCGAGGTTGCGTTCCAGTTGAAGATGAGCAAGAGTATGTTCATAGAGTTGCGCACAAAGCGGATCTACAACTGTGAAGTCTTGAAACGCGTGTGTGCTTCGTCATTGTGTGCAACAGTTTATCTCAGCATAACAATATTGTAAGAGCTAATGTTCACTCAAACGAATTAATCATAACTTTGATTAGCAAAGTTTACAATAATTCATTTCAATCAATTGAAACGCTTGAATGTTTATAGGAATCATTTCTACATGGTTCTTTGTAAAGATGTATTGTTTTCATTTTCCTGTTTTAGGTGGAAACCTATTTTCAGGACAACATCGTGTCCCTGGCACGTTATTTAGGACCGAGTGCAAGTTAAAGAACCCCAGGTGGTCAAAATTTCCGGAGTCCTCCACTACGGCGTCTCTCATATACATATGGTGGTTTTGGGGCGTTAAACCCCACGAATCAATCAATCAATCTGGGACATTAGGAACCGACGTTGCGTTCCAATTGAAGATGAGCAAGATATATCCATAGAGTTGCGCACAAAGCGGATCTACAACTGTGAAGACTTGAAACGCGTGGGTGATTCATCATTATGTGCAAAAGTGTATCTCAGCAGAATATTGTATGAGCTAATGTTCACTCAAACGAAATAGTCATAACTTTTATTAGCAAAGCTTACAATAATTCATTGCAATCAATTGAAACGCTTGAATGTTTATAGGAATCAGTTCTACGTGGTTCTGTCTAAAGATGTATTTTTTGTCTTCCTGTTTTAGGTGGAAACCTATTTTCAGGGCAACATAGTGTCCCTGGAACAACAGGAACCGAGGTTTCGTTCCAGTTGAAGATGTGCAAGATTATGTCCATAGGGTTGCGCACAAAGCGGATCTATAACTGTGAAGTTTTGAAATGCGTGGGTGCATCGTCATCATATGCAAGAGTGTATCTAAGCATAACAATATTGTATGAACTAATTATTGTTCACTCAAATGAACTACTTATAAGTTTGTATAGCAAAGTTTACATTAACCTATTGCAATCAACTGAAACACTTGAATGTTTATAGGAATCATTTCTACGTGGTTCTTTGTAAAGATGTATTGTTTTCATTTTCCTGTTTTAGGTGGAAACCTATTTTCAGAACAACATCGTGTCCCTGGCACAATCGGAACGGAGGTTGCGTTCCAGTTGAAGATGAGCCAGATATGTCCGTAGAGTTGCGCACAAAGCGGATCTACAGCTATGAAGTCTCTAAACGTGTGTGTGCTTCGTCAATATGTGCAAGAGTGTATCTCAGCATAACAATATTGTAAGAGCTAATGTTCACTCAAACAAATTAATCATAACTTTGATTAGAAAAGTTTACAATAGTTCATTGAAATCAACTGAAACGCTTGAATGTTTATAGGAATCAGTTCTACGTGGTTCTGTCTAAAGCTGTATTTTTTCTTTTTCCTGTTTTAGGTGGAAACCTAATTTCAGGGCAACAAAGTGTCCCTGGAACAACAGGAACCGAGGTTGCGTTCCAGTTCAAGATGAGCAAGAGTATGTCCATAGAGTTGCGCACAAAGCGGATCTACAACTGTGAAGTATTGAAATGCGTGTGCTTTGTCATTAGGTGCAAGTGTGCATCTCAGCATAACAATATTGTTTGAGCTAATGTTCACTCAAACGAACTAGTTATAAGTTCGAATAGCAAAGTTTACAATAATTGACTGCAATCAATTGAAACGCTTGAATGTTTATGGGAATCATTTCTACGTGGTTCTTTGTAAAGATGTAATGTTTTCGTTTTCCTGTTTTAGGTTGAAACCTATTTTCAGGACAACATCGTGTCCCTGGCACAATAGGAACCGAGGTTGCGTTCCAGTTAAAGATGAGCAAGAGTATGTCCATAGAGTTGCGCACAAAGCGGATCTACAACTGTGAAGTCTTGAAACGCGTGGTTGCTAAATCATTTTGTGAAACAGTTTATCTCAGCATAACAATATTGTATCAGCTAATGTCCACTCAAACGAATTAATCATAACTTTGATTAGCAAAGTATACAATAATTCATTGCAATCAATTGAAACGCTTGAATGTTTATAGGAATCAATTCTACATGGTTCTTTGTAAAGATGTATTCTTTTCATTTTCCTGTTTTATGTGGGAACCTGTTTTTAGGACAACGTCGTGTCCCTGGCACAACAGGAACCGAGCTTGCGTTCCAGTTGAAGATGAGCAAGAGTATGTCCATGGAGTTGCGCACAAAGCGGATCTACAACTGTGAAGTCTTGAAATGCGTGTGTGCTTCGTCATTATGTGCAAGTGTGCATCTCAGCATCACAATATTGTTTGAGCTAATGTTCACTCAAACGAACTAGTTATAAGTTTGAATAGCAAAGTTTACAATAATTGATTGCAATCAATTGAAACGCTAGAATGTTTATGGGAATCATTTCTACATGGTTCTTTGTAAAGATGTAATGTTTTCATTTTCCGTTTTTAGGTGGAAACCTGTTTTCAGGACAACATCGTGTCCCTGGCACAATAGGAACCGAGGTTGCATTCCAGTTGAAGATGAGCAAGAGTATGTACATAAAGTTGCGCACATAGCGGATCTACAACTGTGAAATCTCGAAACGCGTGTGTGCTTCGTCATTGTATGCAAGAGTGTATCTCAGCCTAATAATATTGTATGAGCTAATGTTCACTCAAACGAATTAATCATAAGTTTGATTAATAAAGTTTACAATAATTCATTGCAATCAATTGAAACGCTTGAATGTTTATAGGAATCATTTCTACATGGTTCTTTGTAAAGATGTGTTGTTTTCATTTTTCTGTTTTAGGTGGAAACCTGTTTTCAGGACAACATCGTGTCCCTGGCACAATAGGAACCGAGCCTGCGTTCCAGTTGAAGATGAGTAAGAGTATGTCCATAGAGTTGCGCACAAAGCGGATCTATAACTGTGGAGTCTTGAAACGCGTAGTTGCTAAATCATTCTGTGAAACAGTTTATCTCAGCATAACAATATTGTATGAGCTAATGTTCACTCAAACGAATTAACTATAACTTTTATTAGCAAAGTTTACAATAATTCATTGCAATCAATTGAAGCGCTTGAATGTTTATAGGAATCATTTCTATATGGTTCTTTGTAAAGATGTATTGTTTTCATTTTCCTGTTTTAGGTGGAAACCTGTTTTCAGGACAACATCGTGTACCTGGAACAATATGAACCGAGGTTGCGTTCCAGTTGAAGATGAGCAAGAGTATGTTCATAGAGTTGCGCACAAAGCGGATATACAACTGTGAAGTCTTGAAACGCGTGTGTGCTTCGTCATTGTGTGCAACAGTTTATCTCAGCATAACAATATTGTATGAGCTAATGTTCACTCAGACGAATTATTCATAACCTTGATTAGCAAAGCTTACAATAATTCATTGCAATGAATTGAAACGCTTGAATGTTTATAGGAATCAGTTCTACGTGGTTCTGTCTAAAGATGTATTTTTTGTCTTCCTGTTTTAGGTGCAAACCTATTTTCAGGGCAACATAGTGTCCCTGTAACAACAGGAACCGAGGTTTCGTTCCAGTTGAAGATGTGCAAGAGTATGTCCATAGGGTTTCGCACAAAGCGGATCTATAACAGTGAAGTTTTGAAATGCGTGGGTGCATCGTCATCATATGCAAGAGTGTATCTAAGCATAACAATATTGTATGAGCTATGTTAACTCAAATGAACTATTTATAAGGTTGTATAGCAAAGTTTACAATAACTTATTGCAATCAACTGTAACACTTGAATGTTTATAGGAATCATTTCTACGTGGTTCTTGTAAAGATGTATTGTTTTCATTTTCCTGTTTTAGGTGGAAACCTAATTTCAGGGCAACAAAGTGTCCCTGGAACAACAGGAACCGAGGTTGCGTTCCAGTTCAAGATGAGCAAGAGTATGTCCATAGAGTTGGGCAGAAAGCGGATCTACAACTGTGAAGTCTTGAAACGCGTGTGTGCTTCGTCATTATGTGCAAGTGTGCATCTCAGTATAACAATATTGTTTGAGCTAATGTTCACTCAAACGAACTAGTTATAAGTTTGAATAGCAAAGTTTACAATAATTGATTGCAATCAATGGAAACGCTTGAATGTTTATGGGAATCATTTCTACATGGTTCTTTGTAAAGATGTAATGTTTTCATTTTCCTGTTTTAGGTGGAAACCTAATTTCAGGGCAACAAAGTGTCCCTGTAACAACAGGAACCGAGGTTGCGTTCCAGTTCAAGATGAGCAAGAGTATGTCCATAGAGTTGCGCACAAAGCGGATCTACAACTGTGAAGTATTGAAACGCGTGTGCTTTGTCATTAGGTGCAAGTGTGCATCTCAGCATAACAATATTGTTTGAGCTAATGTTCACTCAAACGAACTAGTTATAAGTTTGAATAGCAAAGTTTACAATAATTGACTGCAATCAATTGAAACGCTTGAATGTTTATGGGAATCATTTCTACATGGTTCTTTGTAAAGATGTATTGTTTTCATTTTCCTGTTTTAGGTGGAAACCAGTTCTCAGGACAACATCGTGTCCCTGGCACAATAGGAACTGAGCTTGCGTTCCAGTTAAAAATGAGCAAGAGTATGTCCATAGAGTGGCGCACAAAGCGGATATACAACTGTGAAGTCTTGAAATGCGTGGTTGCGAAATCATTATGTGAAACAGTTTATCTCAGCATAACAATATTGTATGAGCTAATGTCCACTCAAACTAATTAATCATTACTTTGATTAGCAAAGTATACAATAATTCATTGCAATCAATTGAAACGCTTGAATGTTTATAGGAATCATTTCTACATGGTTCTTTGTAAAGATGTATTCTTTTCATTTTCCTGTTTTATGTGGGAACCTTTTTTTCAGGACAGCGTCGTGTCCCTGGCACAACAGGAACCGAGCTTGCGTTCCAGTTGAAGATTAGCAAGAGTATGTCCATGGAGTTGCGCACAAAGCGGATTTACAACTGTGAAGTCTTGAAATGCGTGTGTGCTTCGTCATTATGTGCAAGTGTGCATCTCAGCATAACAATATTGTTTGAGCTAATGTTCACTCAAACGAACTAGTTATAAGTTTTAATAGCAAAGTTTACAATAATTGATTGCAATCAATGGAAACGCTTGAATGTTTATGGGAATCATTTCTACATGGTTCTTTGTAAAGATGTAATGTTTTCATTTTCCTTTTTTAGGTGGAAACCTGTTTTCAGGACAACATCGTGTCCCTGGCACAATAGGAACCGAGGTTGCGTTCCAGTTGAAGATGAGCAAGAGTATGTACATAAAGTTGCGCACATAGCGGATCTACAACTGTGAAATCTCGAAACGCGTGTGTGCTTCGTCATTGTATGCAAGAGTGTATCTCAGCCTAATAATATTGTATGAGCTAATGTTCACTCAAACGAATTAATCATAAGTTTGATTAATAAAGTTTACAATAATTCATTGCAATCAATTGAAACGCTTGAATGTTTATAGGAATCATTTCTACATGGTTCTTTGTAAAGATGTGTTGTTTTCATTTTTCTGTTTTAGGTGGAAACCTGTTTTCAGGACAACATCGTGTCCCTGGCACAATAGGAACCGAGCCTGCGTTCCAGTTGAAGATGAGTAAGAGTATGTCCATAGAGTTGCGCACAAAGCGGATCTATAACTGTGGAGTCTTGAAACGCGTAGTTGCTAAATCATTCTGTGAAACAGTTTATCTCAGCATAACAATATTGTATGAGCTAATGTTCACTCAAACGAATTAACTATAACTTTTATTAGCAAAGTTTACAATAATTCATTGCAATCAATTGAAGCGCTTGAATGTTTATAGGAATCATTTCTATATGGTTCTTTGTAAAGATGTATTGTTTTCATTTTCCTGTTTTAGGTGGAAACCTGTTTTCAGGACAACATCGTGTACCTGGAACAATATGAACCGAGGTTGCGTTCCAGTTGAAGATGAGCAAGAGTATGTTCATAGAGTTGCGCACAAAGCGGATCTACAACTGTGAAGTCTTGAAACGCGTGTGTGCTTCGTCATTGTGTGCAACAGTTTATCTCAGCATAACAATATTGTATGAGCTAATGTTCACTCAGACGAATTATTCATAACCTTGATTAGCAAAGCTTACAATAATTCATTGCAATGAATTGAAACGCTTGAATGTTTATAGGAATCAGTTCTACGTGGTTCTGTCTAAAGATGTATTTTTTGTCTTCCTGTTTTAGGTGCAAACCTATTTTCAGGGCAACATAGTGTCCCTGTAACAACAGGAACCGAGGTTTCGTTCCAGTTGAAGATGTGCAAGAGTATGTCCATAGGGTTTCGCACAAAGCGGATCTATAACAGTGAAGTTTTGAAATGCGTGGGTGCATCGTCATCATATGCAAGAGTGTATCTAAGCATAACAATATTGTATGAGCTATGTTCACTCAAATGAACTATTTATAAGGTTGTATAGCAAAGTTTACAATAACTTATTGCAATCAACTGTAACACTTGAATGTTTATAGGAATCATTTCTACGTGGTCCTTGTAAAGATGTATTGTTTTCATTTTCCTGTTTTATGTGGAAACCTATTTTCAGGGCAACAAAGTGTCCCTGGAACAACAGGAACCGAGGTTGTGTTCCAGTTCAAGATGAGCAAGAGTATGTCCATAGAGTTGGGCAGAAAGCGGATCTACAACTGTGAAGTCTTGAAACGCGTGTGTGCTTCGTCATTATGTGCAAGTGTGCATCTCAGCATAACAATATTGTTTGAGCTAATGTTCACTCAAACGAACTAGTTATAAGTTTGAATAGCAAAGTTTACAATAATTGATTGCAATCAATGGAAACGCTTGAATGTTTATGGGAATCATTTCTACATGGTTCTTTGTAAAGATGTAATGTTTTCATTTTCCTGTTTTAGGTGGAAACCTAATTTCAGGGCAACAAAGTGTCCCTGTAACAACAGGAACCGAGGTCGCGTTCCAGTTCAAGATGAGCAAGAGCATGTCCATAGAGTTGCGCACAAAGCGGATCTACAACTGTGAAGTATTGAAACGCGTGTGCTTTGTCATTAGGTGCAAGTGTGCATCTCAGCATAACAATATTGTTTGAGCTAATGTTCACTCAAACGAACTAGTTATAAGTTTGAATAGCAAAGTTTACAATAATTGACTGCAATCAATTGAAACGCTTGAATGTTTATGGGAATTATTTCTACATGGTTCTTTGTAAAGATGTATTGTTTTCATTTTCCTGTTTTAGGTGGAAACCAGTTCTCAGGACAACATCGTGTCCCTGGCACAATAGGAACTGAGCTTGCGTTCCAGTTAAAAATGAGCAAGAGTATGTCCATAGAGTGGCGCACAAAGCGGATATACAACTGTGAAGTCTTGAAACGCGTGGTTGCGAAATCATTATGTGAAACAGTTTATCTCAGCATAACAATATTGTATGAGCTAATGTCCACTCAAACTAATTAATCATTACTTTGATTAGCAAAGTATACAATAATTCATTGCAATCAATTGAAACGCTTGAATGTTTATAGGAATCATTTCTACATGGTTCTTTGTAAAGATGTATTCTTTTCATTTTCCTGTTTTATGTGGGAACCTTTTTTTCAGGACAGCGTCGTGTCCCTGGCACAACAGGAACCGAGCTTGCGTTCCAGTTGAAGATGAGCAAGAGTATGTCCATGGAGTTGCGCACAAAGCGGATTTACAACTGTGAAGTCTTGAAATGCGTGTGTGCTTCGTCATTATGTGCAAGTGTGCATCTCAGCATAACAATATTGTTTGAGCTAATGTTCACTCAAACGAACTAGTTATAAGTTTTAATAGCAAAGTTTACAATAATTGATTGCAATCAATGGAAACGCTTGAATGTTTATGGGAATCATTTCTACATGGTTCTTTGTAAAGATGTAATGTTTTCATTTTCCTTTTTTAGGTGGAAACCTGTTTGAAGGACAACATCGTGTCCCTGGCACAATAGGAACCGAGGTTGCGTTCCAGTTGAAGATGAGCAAGAGTATGTACATAAAGTTGCGCACATAGCGGATCTACAACTGTGAAATCTCGAAACGCGTGTGTGCTTCGTCATTATGTGCAAGAGTGTATCTCAGCATAACAATATTGTAAGACCTAATGTTCACTCAAACAAATTAATCATAACTTTGATTAGCAAAGTTTACAATAGTTCATTGCAATCAACTGAAACGCTTGAATGTTTATAGGAATCAGTTCTACGTGGTTCTGTCTAAAGATGTATTTTTTCTTCTTCCTGTTTTAGGTGGAAACCTATTTTCAGGGCAACATAGTGTCCCCGTAACAACAGGAACCGAGGTTTCGTTCAAGTTGAAGATGTGCAAGAGTATGTCCATAGGGTTGCGCACAAAGCGGATCTACAACTGTGAAGTCTTGAAACGCGTGTGTGCTTCGTCATCATGTGCAAGAGAGTATCTCAGCATAACAATATTGTATGAGCTAATGTTCCCTCAAACGAACTAGTTATAGGTTTGAATAGCAAAGTTTACAATAATTCATTGCAATCAACTGACATGCTTGAATATTTATAGGAATCATTTTTACATGGTTCTTTGTAAAGATGTAATGTTTTAATTTTCCTGTTTTAGGTGGAAACCTATTTTCAGGACATCGTGTCACTGGCACAATAGGAACCGAGGTTGCGTTCCAGTTGAAGATGAGCAAGAGTATGTCCATAGTGTTGCGCACATAGCGTATCTACAACTGTGAAATCTCGAAACGCGTGTGTGCTTCGTCATTATGTGCAAGAGTGTCTCTCAGCATAACAATATTGTAAGAGCTAATGTTCACTCAAAGAAATTAATCATAACATTGATTAGCAAAGTTTACAATAGTTCATTGCAATCAACTGAAACGCTTGAATGTTTATAGGAATCAGTTCTACGTGGTTCTGTCTAAAGATGTATTTTTCTTTTTTCTGTTTTAGGTGGAAACCTATTTTCACGTCAACAAAGTGTCCCTGAAACAACAGGAACCGAGGTTGCGTTCCAGTTCAAGATGAGCAAGAGTATGTCCATAGAGTTGCGCACAAAGTGGATTTACAACTGTGAAGTCTTGAAACGCGTGTGTGCTTCGTCATTATGTGCAAGTGTGCATCTCAGCATAACAATATTGTTTGAGCTAATGTTCCCTCAAACGATAGGTTTGAATAGCAAAGTTTACAATAATTCATTGCAATCATTTGAAACGCTTGAATGTTTATAGGAATCAGTTCTACGTGGTTCTGTCTAAACATGTATTTTTTTTCTTTTTCATGTTTTAGGTGGAAACCCATTTTAAGGGCAGCAAAGTGTCCCTGGAACAACGGGAACCGATGTTGCGTTCCAATTCAAGATGAGCAAGAGTATGGTGCCTCTTCTTTGGGCAACTTCGTGTCTTTGCCACTTGAGGAAGGCCACATTGCGTTCAAGTTGAAGATGAGCGAAATTCTTGACCCATCTCAGAGCGTCCAGCTCATGTGAAAGTCTATCTGGGCATAAATATTTTGATTGAGGTAGTGTTGATTCATGTGACCTATTTAGTTTTAAAAAAGTTTATAATATTTTGTTGCAATTCATTGAAACACTCACAGATTTGAAGTAATAGGTTCAAGATTCTGCCTGAACATTTTATTTCATTTTCCTGCTTTTGATGAAACTTATTCACAGGGCAACTTCGTATCCCTGGCACTTCAGGAAGGAGACGTTGTGCTTCAGTTCAAAAGGAGGAAACGTTTTGTCATGGTTTTCCAGCAACCGAAGACACAACTGTGGATCTTTCCCCAAGTCTATGCTTTCACCTGACGCGAAACAGTATATCTCGGTGTAACAACATCGTAACAGGTAATGTTAATTTATACAAACTATTTGTACTTTTAAAAAGCAATGTTTACAATATGCGATTGCAATCAATTGAAACACTTGCAAATCTGTAGTTAAAGATTTGCGTGATTCTGCCTGAAAATCAATTCTCATTTTCTGGCTTTTGATGAAATCGTATTCTCTGAGCAACAATGTTCTGGCTTTTGAGAAATCAGACGTTTTTTTATTGTTCAAGAAGAGCAGGAGTTTCCCGATATCTTTGCCCACCAAACAAGTTGCGACTGTGGAATCTTGACCCGCCTCCGTGCACCCCCTCATGCGACACAATATATCTTGGAATGACATTATTGTATCAGGTAACGTTGACTACCATGAACTATTATATTTTTACATCTCAAAATTTACACAATTTTGTTGGCATCAATTGAAACACTCTGATACCATGAAATCACTTGCGCGTAGTTCTGTGTGAACATTTTCTTTTAATTTTTCCGCTTTTGGTGAAATGATATTCTCAGGGCAACGTCGTGTCCGCGGCTCTTGACGAAGCCGACGCAGTTTTGCAGTTCAAGAGGAGCAAGAGTTCGTCAGAGTTGCCGCCAAGTGAAACCACATCTTTGAAATTTTGACCTACATTGATGCATACCCCTCGTTTGAAGGAGTGTATCTGGGCATAAACTTTTCTGATAAGGTAATGTTGACTGTTGTGATTTATTTAAAGTTTGAGGTAGGAAAGTTTTCATCATTCTGTTGCAAGAAGTTGAAGCACTTGCAGATAAAGAGAAATCAGTTGGACGTGGTTCTGTCTGAAATATTTTTTAAATATTTGTCTCCTTTTGGTGAAAGCCTACTTCCAGGTCAACCTCGTAGCCCTGGCGCTTCAGGAAGTCGAGGATGTGTTCGAGTTCAGTATGAGGAGGAGTTCCCTAATAAAGTTGCCCACAAACTGAAGCCACAACAGCGTAATCTTGAGCCGCGTCTATGCTTCCCCCTCATGTGAAACAGTGTATCTTGGTATAACAATTTCAAATGCGGTAATGTTGATACATGCAATTATTTGTAGTTTAAAACAGCAGAGTTTACATGATTCTTTGGTAATCAATTGAAACACTTGCCTGTTTATAGAAAGAAGTTCAAGGTTCTGCCTGAACATTTTATTTCATTTTCCTGCTTTTGTGAAAACCTATTCTCAGAGAAACTTCGTATCCCTGGTCCTTCAGATAGTCGACGCTGTGTTCCACGTCAAGATGAGGAAGAGTTTAGCCATAGAATTTCTCCCCAAGCGAAGACACAACTGTGGAAACGTGTCCCACGTCTACGCATTCCCCTCGCGTGCAAGCGTTTATCTCGCAATAACACCGTGTCAGGTAATGGTGACTCATACGAACTATTTATAGTTTTTAAAGGCAAAGTTTAGAATATGCTGTTGGAACCACTTGAAAGACTTACAGAAATCAGTTCTATGTTGTTCTGTCTCAACACTTTTTTTCATTTTTCCTCCTTTTGGTGAAATCCTCTTCTTCGGACAACTTCGTGTTCTTGCCACTTGAGGAAGGCCACGTTGAGTTCCAGTTCAAGATGAGCAAGAAATCTTGACACGTCTCAGAGCATCTCCTTCATGTGAAAGAGTATATCTGGGCTGGAATATTTCGAATGAGGTAATGTTGACTCATGCGACCTATTAAGCTTTAATTAGGAAAGCTTACATTAATATGTTGCAATCAATTAAGAACTGGCAGATTCGTAGAGATAGGTTCAATGTTCTGCCTGAAAATTTTGTTGTATTTTCCTCCTTCTGGTGAAAACTTATTCTCAGGGCAACTTCCTATCCCTCGCACTTCGGGAAGTCGACGTTGTGTTCCAGTTCAAGATGAGAAAGAGTTTAGCCATATAGTTTCCCACCAAGGGAAGACACAACTATGGAATCTGGTCCCAAGTCTACGCTTTCCCCTGACGCAAAACTGTGTATCTCGGCGTAACATCATATCAGGTAATGTTAGCTCATACGAACTCTGTATTGTTTTAAAAATCTATGTTTACAATATGCTGTTGCAATCAATTGGAACACTTGCAGATTTGTAGAAATCAGTTTTACGTGGTTCTGCCTGAAAATCATTTCTCATTTTCATACTTTTGGTGAAGTCGTATTCTCTTGGCACCATAATGTTTTGGCTTTCGAGGAAGCAGACGTTGTGTTCAAGTTCATGATGAGCAGGAGTTTCCCCATAGCTTTGCCCACCAATTGAAGCGGCAACTGTGGATTTTTGACCCACCTGTGTGCACACCCCCATGAGACAAAATACATCTAGGAATGGCAATATTGTATGAGGTAACGGTTGCCTCGCGTGAACTATTTAAAATTTTAAATAGCAAAATATACACAATTTCGTTGCAATGAAATGAGACTTGCAGATTCAGAGAAATCATTTGTACAAAGTTCTGCCCGAACATTTTCTTTTATTTTGCTGCTTTTGGTGAAATCATATTCTCAGGCAAACATCGCATCCCTGGCACTTGATGAAGCCGACGCAGTGTTCCAGTTCAAGAGAAGCAAGAGTTAGTCAAAGAGTGGCCGCCAAATTAAACAAGAACTTTGAAATTTTGAGCTACATTGATGCATCCCCCTCATGTGAAAGATTGTATCTGGGCATAAATCTTTCTGATGAGGTAATGTTGACACTTGCGATTTATTTATAGTTTGAATTGGAAAGTTTTCATTATTCTGTTGCAAGAAGTTGAAGCACTTGCAGATATACAGAAATAAGTTATACGTGGTTCTGTCTGAACAATTTTTATTTTTGTCTACTGTAGGTTAAAGCCTGTTTTTAGGTCATCGTCTTAGCCCTGTCGCTTCAGGAAGTCGAGGATGTGTTCGAGTTTATTTTAAAGAAAAGTTCCCTTATAAAGTTGCCCTCAAAGTGAAGCCACAACTGCGTAATCTTGTCCCGCGTCCAAGCTTGGACTTTATGTGAAACATTGTATCTTGGTATAACAATTTCAAATTCGGTATTGTTGATTCGTGCAATTAGTTATAATTTAAAACAGCAGAGTTCACTATATTCTTTAGTAATCAATTGAAACACTTGCCGGTTTATAGAAAGAAGTTCAAGGTTCTGCCTGAACATTTGATTTCATTTTCCTGATTTTGGTTAAATCCTATTCTCAGGGCAACTTCGTATCCCTGGCCCTTCATATAGTCGACGCTGTGTTGCAGTTCAAGATGAACAAGAGTTTATCCATAGTGTTCCTCACCAAGCGAAGACACAACTGTGGAACTTTGTCCCACGTCTATGCATTCTGCTCACGTGCAGGAGTATATCTCGCATTAACATCGTATCAGGTAATGGTGACTCATACGAACTCTTTATAGCTTTAAAAAGCAATGTTTACAATATGCTGTTTCAACCACTTCAAAGACTTACAGATTTATAGAAATCAGTTGTATGTTTTTCTGTCTGAACATTTTTTTTTCTATTTTCCTGCTTTTAGCGAAATCCTCTTCTTCAGGCAACATCGTGTACTCTCCACTCTAGGAAGGTCACATTCCGTTCCAGTTCAGGATGAGCAAGAAATTTTCACCCATCTCAGAGCATCCCTTTTGCGTAAAAGATTATATCTGGGCATAAATATTTCAAATGAGGTAAAGTTGACTCTTGTTGCCCATTTAGTTTCAATTAGCAACGTTTACATTATATTTCTGCAATCAATTGAAACACTCACAGATTTGAAGTAACAAGTTCAAGACTCAGCCAGAACAAATTTATTTCATTTTCCTTCTTTTGGTGAAACTTGTTCACAGCACTACTTCATATCCCTGGCACTTCAGGAAGGAGACGTTGTGTTCCAGTTCAAGATGAAGAAGAGTTTAGCCAAAGTTTCCCACCAAGCGAAGACACAACTGTGGAATCTTGTCCCAAGTCTATGCTTTTCCCTGACGCGAAACAGTATATCACGGCGTGACAACATCGTATCAGGTAATGTTAATTCATACGAACTATTTATACTTTTAAAAAGCAATGTTTACAATATGCGATAGCCATTAATTGAAACACGTGCAGAATTGTAGAATTCAGATTTACGTGGTTCTGTCTGAAAATCATTTCTAATTTTCTTGCTTTTGGTGAAATCGTATTCTCTTAGCAACCTAATGTTTTGAATTTGAGAAATCAGGCGTTCTGTTCTTGTCCACTTCTTCTTGTTCAGCTTTGCCCACCATTTGAAGTGGAAACTCTGGATTTTCGACCCGCTTATGTGCACACCTCTCATGAGAAAAACACATCTTGGAATGGCAATATTGTATCAGGTAACGTTTGACTCACACGAACTATTTAAAATTTAAATAGCAAAGTTTACACAAGTTTGTTGCAATCAAATGAAGCCTTGCAGATTCAGAGAAACCACTTGTACGTAGTTCTGTCTGAACATTTTCTTTTTATTTTTCTGCTTTTGGTGAAATGATATTCTCAGGGATACATCGCGTCCATGGAACTTCACGAAGCCGACGCGGTGTTACAGTTCAAGAGGAGCAAGAGTTTCGTCGCAGTTTCTCGCCCAGCGAAGCCACAACTGTGAACCTGCAAAGTGCCATTATAGCAGAACCGTGAAATGACTATGCGTCCACTGAGCAATGATTCATGATGATCGCATAACTTGGCATGCTAAACAAATCAAATGCCATGTCTGCACTTTGCGCTCTCGTCATCACCTACCAACTCATTCTAAATGTTCTGGTATAATGAACTCGTAGAGGTTCGGGGGCATTCACCTATGTATGAGGAGTCTGAAGTTTCAGGGCAAGATTTGTGTAGTGCACTTTCTTGTATTTTTGAGCGTCCTAATCTTGGAATTCAATGATGCTATGCTTGCAGGCACATTTGGGCTGAAGCTGGCTTCTCGACTGTACGTGTTCAGCATAGATGTCTGGGCACAAGCTATCGATTATGCCCACTTCGATGCTCTTATGAATGGTCAGTGCTACAGAAGTACTATTAACATTTTTAAGTGACTCTTCTCGTTTTACAATTGAAAATAGGATTTCTAGATAAGGCAAATGCGCGAAGGTGAGAAAATATAGGTGGGCGGATTAGATCAAACAATGCACGTATACATCCTGGTAGCACAGAGAACAACACCGGGTTAGTTGGAGCATCATTCAAGAAACTTTCACCCTGCAGTGGTTGTAGTCAGGTTGATGAAGACGTTGAAGAAGAATAGTACATTAGCCCTACAGCGAAGCCGCCTAATGGGCTTGATGTGCTTATGCATAATTTTCACAAATGCTCTATTGGTTCCTCATTGCTTAGTGTGTTGCGGCGCGAAGATAAGATGATTTCTAATAGTCGTCAGCTCGTTTAAATCACTCGACTGCAGTTTGCAGACCTACGGGCATGCAATGCATTGTTCATTACATAAAAGCAAAAAAAACCCTGGAATGAAATCTGTGAACAAGTTTGGTGCTTGTATTCAGGCTTTCTCCGAGCCAGATTCAAGCAATAGAATCACCTCACAGGAGGAGTGTTCGTTGGCTTGCCCTCAGGCTTGGGTTGTATTGATGATTGAATATAAAAATATATTGTACAGCATTGACCATGCAGGTTTGTGAAAAAATGGGCCGTTTCAAAATCTAATAAGTGTGTCTCTGGCCTGACGAATTCAGTTGATGTTAGAGCATCTTTTTGTCTTTACTTAAATGTAGTAATATCGGAGAACAGCAGGTTGCTTCAGCAGGTCATATCGAGTATTAAGTTCATCATTTCAAGTGGTAACTAATATCCAACAGATGATACATATGCATAGTAAATGTTTTTCTCATATTTGCTACACTGCGAAATGCCTTTAAAAATACCACCCATGTAAGGTTACGCTCTTACAGGCCTTGTACAGAACTTAGCAGCAGTTACCAAAGAAAGTATCTACAATAAGTTTTAATTGACTGTTAATTCAGTCCACTGTACCCACATTGTATCAATTCTGGTTAATTGTCTTTACAGGTACTATTTGTCATTATGAAAGTTAAAGTGGGACATGAACGGCCATACCATCGAACCATCTACAATGAATTGCTTCTCAAGCAGCATCTGTCTGTCCACTCTGGTCTCTTTGTCAGGCTGTCAATCTCATTGCGCTCCTCTATCTCTACGAGTCTATTATTGTACCCAATTGCTCTGTCTGAATTTCTCACGATCTGCATTTGTGTGCCCAACTGTCTACATATCTGTCCATGTTTGTCTGCCACATTGTCTGTTCGCATTTGTCTGCCTCATTGTCTGTCCGCATTTGTCTGGCTCGGTCTGTATGGTCATCTGACAGTATTATTGTGTCCCTCTGCATATGTCCATTCATATGCTTCGACGTTCTGTCTGTCCTTCTGTCTACATTTATAATTTGTCTCTGCAGTTACCTGTGCGCCCACCTCTCTGTCTGTTGTCGTTTGTCTGTGTATCCATCTGTCTTCAGTTTTGTTACAATTCAGCCTTGTCAGTTCGAACATCTGCCGTTTCGCTCATACGTGCAATTCTCCTTCCGTCCATCTGTATGCATGTCTGTTCATCCGTCCGTCTGTCTGCCTGTCTTGCCTCCTGCCCATCAGTGCGTCCTTCCGTACGTGGCTTTTCAGTGTACCTATCAGTCTGTCCATTTGTCTGTCTCTCCGTATATGTTTTCAGTCTCTTCGTGCATTCTTTTCACTGCCTGTCTGTCTGCATCTGAACCTCTATCCTGCTCGTCTTTTGTTCGTGCGTTTTTTTGTTTATCAATCTGTCTGTGTCATTGTCTGTATGAGTCTCTGTCAGTCTTGTCTGTTCTTTTCACCAACAACCTGTATGCGTCCGTCTTTATCCTGTCAGCGAGTGCGTCGCTCCATACGTGGGTTTTCTGAGCAACTGTCAGTCTGATCATTTGGCTGTTTCTGTGTATGTCTCTCTGTCTCTTTATCCGTTCTTGATACCATCCAAGTGTTCGCGTCTGTTCCTTTATCCTGTCTATTTTTGCGTATGTTTCTCTATCCATTTATTCGGCCGTCTTTGCATCTATCCACCAATCTGTCTCAATCTGTGTATTTTAGGGGCGAAGCTCCTCACGCCATGGGTCGTTTCCTCCTCTGTACTAGTAGTAGGAATAGTAGTATAGAGCCTCCTCATGTTTGAGAAGCACAATAGATGGGGTTGCATATGCCGTTGGGAATAATCTAAACTAGATGGCCTTAGTGGTTTTCGCAGCATATCCATGGAGTGAGTAATGATGAGAGGGGCAAAGCGAACACCCATCCGCGTGCCCGACCGCCGCGTTCCCGAGCGTCCTCCGCGTGCCCGACCGCCGCGTTCCCGAGCGTCCTCCGCGTGCCTGACCGCCGCGTTCCCGAGCGTCCTCCGCGTGCCTGACCGCCGCGTTCCCGAGCGCCCTCCGCGCGTGAATTCATCCGCTTGGCCCCACTCCTCATTGTCCTCATGAATATGCTGAGATTTTCATTAGCCCTGATGACGGTGTGACTTGCTCAAATGTTTGGTAATGACAAACTGAATCACTTGACTGGCTCCTAATTATTGAGACAATCACTGGTGCAGCACAGATAACCACGGCCTAAGACAATGCCAGGGCCTGGATTCTCGTGTAGTGATACATTGGAAGCCTGGTGCGTGACCTGCGAGGGCTCACTTGTTAGGCTGTCTTTCTTAATCACCTTCTTTTTCTGTCACCCTTTCTGTGGGTCTTTTTGTCAGGGTGTCTTGCTCTCGTCCACCTGTCCATCCATTCATCCATCCGTAAATTTATTTTTCTGTCCATCCATCTGCTCGATTAATGTCCGTCTGCCCGTTCATCTGTGCATGCGTCTCTCCATCTGCATGACCGTTAGACCATCTCTGTGTGTGACAATCCATCCATCCTTAGTGGTTTTCACAGCATATTCATAGAGTGAGTGATGATGAGAGGGGCAAAGTGTCGCGATGCTTCAGCGTCGCGATGTTTCCTTGCGGTCACTCATTGCCCGTCTGAATTGACCCTAACGACTTGTCACTCCGCATGTTCGGTCTCCTAAATGGCACGCTGTACCGTCGTAGCTTCCAGCCAGATGGCCCTGAGCTACTTCTAGTCGTGCTAACCATCTCCGTTCAGTGGTCTTGCATGTGCTTCATGACGAACCAACTGTCGGCCACTTGGGTGTATCTCGCACGTACGACCACGTCCGGCGCCGCTTCTTTTGGCGTGGTCTTGCGTGGTCGGTTCGGCGCTACATGGCCTCTTGCGATAAATGCCAACGTCGAAAATGACCTGCCGCACTTCCTGCAGGACTTATTCACCCAATCTCCGGCCCTACCGAGCTTTTCTATTGTGTAAATATTGTGTAAGTGGAAAGGCTTCTTTTTTGTAATATGCAATATGTACTATTATACTGGTTCAATTAAAAATTATCACACCAAATCACTAGTTACTTTGACTGCACTTCAAACCTCAAATTCGGCCATCACTGCTTATGTTAGCATACCCACAGGTCGTGGAATCTAATACCGGCTGTGGCAGCTTAATTTTTGTTGGAGGCTACAATGCTATAGGCTGTTATGTCTGCGAGTCCGCAGCGAACGTCCGTGCCTCGGAAAAGGGAAATCTGTGTCAAGGCCAGCCCGCGAGCCCGCCTGACGCGATCAACAACTCAACGGCGTCATCACGCGACGGCGCCTTTCTGGCACGCACGTGCAGTGAGTCACCTCAGCCCATGAGCCCGTCGAGTAAACAACCGGCGTCTTCCTGTCTGGCGGGTCTGACGCAATGCCTGGCGGCGTCACTCGTCCTTGGGTGCAGCCACCTGCAGCGCAGCCTCTCCAGATTCGATGAGAAAGAATGACGCGGCCCAGCAGCGACCCCATTGGAGGAGTCTGACCTCATGACCAGCGGCGCTTCTGGTTGGACATTTTGTTATCCAAAGAATCCACCCGGTGCATATAAAAGAAGCCCTGCGGCGCGTCGCGAGCAGCAGTCCTATGTGAGAGCAGACATGTGTGTCGCAGCAGTCCTATGTGAGAGCAGACATGTTTGTCAAAGTTGAGCTGTGTGTCAGAGAAGAGAGCTATGCGATAAAGAGTTGAGCTATGTGTTAGCAGCAGACCTATTTGAGAGCAGACCTATGTGTTAGAGAGGAGAGCTCGGCTCTTCAGGTCTCTAAGCTGTCGGCCCCAGTGCCGAATTTGTAACGCCTCTGTATATATGCTGTACATAAACCTTGTTTAACTCACCGTCGTCTCGTCCGCTCGTCTATCAGCTCTGCACAGAAGCAGTCGCGAGCTGAGAAACCTACGCTACCAAACGGCTGGTGACCTTCCCGGTGGAATTCGAAGCAGTGGCGTCTTCGGGACTGTGTTGGCGTCGCCGTCGTTCGAAACAGTGGTTGCAGCGGTGAGATTCATAGCGCCCTTCGTAACGTCGTCGGAGGCACGCTTCGCAACAGTGGTTGGCAGCTGCGGGATCGGCCGGCGTCAGCGACATCGATGCGGTGAGTGCCTGATGTTTTCCCCTCAGTTCACCAGACTACTCTAGCTCAGGTTGTAGTAGTTTAGAGAAGGGCTGTGTGAAGCATTGAAGTGAGCTTTGATCGTTTCAAGTAAAGTCGAAGTGCTTTGAAACCGAAGTTAATGCGGAGGGGGTAAACACGGGAGTGTGAAAAATTGCTTGCGCGTCTTGCTAGTTGACTTATAGTGGGTACGGCAAGTAAATTGTTAACAGGGGCAAACAGCAAGAGGCTAGTGTGAACGATGGAGAACCCTAAAGTGAAGAAACTCATCAAAATTTGTGAGGAACTCGGCATTACTTTGGGTGGTGCGAAACGAAAGCAAGCGATCCTTGAGATCATGAAGGATGAGGGAGTGTCGGCTGAGGAAGTCGATGAGGCCTGGGTGGATATCAAAGCACGCCGCGAGGAGGCTGAAAGGCGAGAAGCTCGCGAACGTGAAGAAGCTGAAAGGCGCGAACGTCGCGAGCGCGAGGAGGCCGAGAGACGGGAGCGCCTCGAGTTGAAACGAATAGAATTGGCAATACTGAAGTGTTCGCAGGCGCCTAGCGTAGCTTCTCCGACGATTCAGGTCAGCGGTTATAGAATTCGGGACCAACTACCACCGTTCGTAGTAGGCGTGGACATGGCGAAGTATCTCGTCAAGTTTGAACACGTCTGTGAGCGAAATGCTTTGGAGCGGTCTCTTTGGACGCAGAACCTGTTAGCTCTTCTTCCCGGCGAAGTGTCCGACGCGATAACTTGCTTCTCGAGGGAAGCGTTTGAGGGCTATGACGAGGTTAAGGAAGTGCTCTTGAGACGTTATAAGTTGTCACCCGAGGCTTTCAGGCAAAGGTTCCGGTATGCTAAAAAGGGGAATGAGTCACACGTTGACTTCGCGTTTTGTCTTGAAGCCGATTTAATTGAGTGGCTCAAGGGCGAAGGTGTTTATGACGACTGCGATAAAGTGGTAGAATGCATTGCATTGGAGCAATTCTACCGCTGCATCGAGGAGGATGTCAAACTGAGGCTGCAGGACAAACTTGGTGAAGTACAGCTAAACAAGGCAGCAGAGTTAGCTGAGGAGTGTTATACTCGCCGAAAGTTGCATAGCAGGGCAGTGCGCGTTGAAAAGGATGAAAGAAAAGAGGGCTTTTCAAAGAAACCTGATCAACGCAAGCAGCGAATTTGCTACAACTGCAAAAAGAAAGGGCACATCACGATAAACTGTCAGCAAAAGTTTGCAACTATCCTAGAATCGGAAAACAAACGGAAGCCGCTAATCTGCTACAACTGCAAAAAAGGGCACATCGCGATAAACTGTAAGCAAAAGTTTGCTTTTGCAACAATCCGAGAATCGGAAAAGAACATGCGGTTGTTGGAGCCGTATCTCCAAGAAATTAGGGTGAATGGGGAAACGTGCCGAGCACTTAGAGACTCAGCGGCAACCATGGACGTTGTCCATCCTTCATTGGTGTCTCCGGATGACTTTACAGGAGAACGCGCGTGGATCAGGCAAGCCGCCGAGGAGTAGAGTGCTTGCTTACCAATAGCCACGGTTGTCATTGAAGGCCCGTTCGGTAAGCTTCGCACCGAAGCGGCTGTGTCTGCCGCGCTTCCCGATCGTTTTCCTTATCTTTTCTCCAAACACTCAGAGCAGCTTCTCAAAGAGCAGGGTAAATCGTTCTTCCCCAACTTAGCGTACATGGCCCTCACGCGATCGCAAGCGCGGAAGCTTTCGCAGGAGCTTGATCTTGTTCAATGCGGTGAACTCTCAAGTGACCTTGTCGGCGGGTCGACGGAACCTCAGAGAGGAAATTTTCCGCGTGAGTCATGTGAGCAGTCACTCGAGTGGCCCGTCGCCGAAGCGACCGGCGCGGTATGCGTAGCAGGGGGAAACGACATGGCGCCATTGAATCATAGCGAGAGGGCTGCAACGCTCTCGCCTGTAGCGGAGAGTTGGAGTGAGCTGTCGAGGGTTGATCGAGAAACGCTCATTCGAGAGCAGTGTGAGGACCTCTCAATTATTGCGCTAGTGGAAAGCCACACGAAAGCTTCACAAATGTTGTCGGAGTACTACGACAAATCGGCAAAGAAGCGCGCTTTTGAAGTAGGAAGTCAGGTATTGCTGCTGCGGCCGTTCAAAAGGAACAAGCTTGAGATTCATTGGGAAGGGCCCGCCAAAGTAATATCTAAGCTTTCCGATACAAATTATGAAGTGAAATTAGGAAGGCGGCCGAACAAAATTTACCACAGTAACTTGAAAGCGGTCGTAAATTTGCTGTTGAATGCTTCAGAGGAAGAGGGAGAAGAAACTTTTAGTTCTAGTGAGGTAATCGAAAGGGAATCGGAGGTAATCTTAGAGCAGTTGAACCTAGAGCCTAAGTTAAGTGAAGTCCAAAAGAAGAACCAGAGAAAGATTGTTTCCAAAATTGGAGACGTGTGTCCGGACCGTCCCAGAAACACGACGGTGATCGAACACGATGTCAAGCTAACTTGTGAGGAGCCAATCCCTAGCAAGCCGTATCGTTGTTCCCCTCTGCAACGTCGCAAGTATGAGCCGCTCTTGGTACTGCATAGGTATCGTCGCCTAAAAGTGGCCGGTTACTGAGATGGAGCATGATGCTCCAACAGCACAACTTTGACGTTCGCTACAAAAAAAAAGGGAAAGCTATACGCTCATGCAGATGCATTGAGCAGTGTGTTCAGTTAGTACCTACTCAACTTCTCGCTGGCGATTCGGGGCAAACTTTTGACCTCGTCACGACCTGAGCTGAGCGCTCTCGTCCAGAGTGAGCTCGAGAAGCCAACTTTATGTTGTATTCTAATTCGTTACGTTGTTGTACGTGAAAAAAATTTGAGTTGTCATTTTAAGAGTCTTGTGTCCCACATGTGCCTCTTGATGTAGAGGGAACGAAATTCTGATAGACACGTAGATAGGTATATGTTGTACCGTATATACTTTGTCTGGTGTTCTGTCGGGTGACCGAGGGCACATTCTTGTGTCGTGTGTTGTCTGTTGTCGAACCGTTCTTGACAAGTTGCAGAACCATCGACAAGGGCTGAAACCAAAGATCGTCAGAAGAGACGAGCGAAGCTGGTCGGCAAGTTGTGGCGACAAGCCAGTGAAGCTGGGATCCGACCTCAAAAATGGAATGTGTTCCCGGAACGGAGTCTAAAGCTGCATTCTCCCCATGGCCCTGGAGGCGAACCTGGAGGGACCGGGCGAACGAGCGCGCCTGACATCCGAGCCACGTGGAAGCAGCTCGTCTTTCCGGCGCATTGTCTGGCGGCGGTGTGCTGTTATGCCTGCGAGTCCGCAGCGAACGTCCGTGCCTCGGAAAAAGGAAATCTGTCAAGGCCAGCCCGCGAGCCCACCTGACGCGATCAACAACTCAACGGCGTCATCACGCAACGGCGCCTTTCTGGCGCGCACGTGCAGTGAGTCACCTCAGCCCGCGAGCCCGCCGAGTAAATAACCGGCATCTTCCTGTCTGGCGGGTCTGACGCAATGCCTGGCGGCGTCACTCGTCCTTGGGTGCAGCCACCTGCAGCGCAGCCTCTCCAGATTCGATGAGAAAGAATGACGCGGCCCAGCGGCGACCCCATTGGAGGAGTCTGACTTCATGACCAGCGGCGCTTCTGGTTGGACATTTTGTTATCCAAAGAATCCACCCGGTGCATATAAAAGAAGCCCTGCGGCGCGTCGCGAGCAGCAGTCCTATGTGAGAGCAGACATGTGTGTCGCAGCAGTCCTATGTGAAAGCAGACATGTGTGTCGCAGCAGTCCTATGTGAGAGCAGACATGTGTGTCGCAGTTGAGCTGTGTGTCAGAGAAGAGAGCTATGTGATAAAGAGTTCAGCTATGTGTTAGCAGCAGACCTATTTGAGAGCAGACCTATGTGTTAGAGAGGAGAGCTCGGCTCTGCGGCTCTCTAAGCTGTTGGCCCCAGTGCCAAATTTGTAACGCCTCTGTATATATGCTGTACATAAACCTTGTTTAACTCACCGTCGTCTCGTCCGCTCGTCTATCAGCTCTGCGCAGAAGCAGTCGCGAGCTGAGAAACCTACGCTACCAAACGGCTGGTGACCTTCCCGGTGGAATTCGAAGCAGTGGCGCCTTCGGGACCGTGTTGGCGTCGCCTTCGTTCGAAACAGTGGTTGCAGCGGTGAGATTCGTAGCGCCCTTCGTAACGTCGTCGGAGGTGCGCTTCGCAACAAGGCCCATGTGCTCAGACTTGATTGCACATTGAAGAACTTCAGGGGGTCGAAATTTCCGAAGCCGTCCACTACAGCATCTGTCATAATCATATGGTGGTTTTGGGACGTTGAACTCCATATATCTATCAATGCTGATGTTAGCTTCAATTCATTTTGGTAACTCTTTCAAATGCTACATAGAAAGAACTGTCTGTTAATACGTCAAACTTATGGAATTTTTCAGGACACTGTATATCTTACTGCCGTAAACTGTGAATAACTAAATATAGTTTGGTATAAGTTATGAATCATATTTCATTTCTGCTCAAATAAAATCAATGCACAACCGATGCAGTGCAATATCGACTATATTCGTTTTGACCAAAAAACTTACTTTTTTTCAGGTGGCTCAGAAAACATTGAATGTAGGACTTACCTAATATGGTAATGTTCTGAGCGAATTGATCATATGCTACAGTATACCGTAAAATAGTCAACTGCAGATCCCTATATTGCGCAGGAAGTTCAGTTTATCCAAACACCAATGTACCTTGCTCTTAGCCACCAGCTGAAACAAATAACAAAAACAAGTGATGTACATTATGCGTTTTGAAGAATTTGAAATGTTTAAATACTCCTTCGTAAATATATATATATATATATATATATATATATATATATATATTCACACATAAACCCAAAAAAGTGGATGGGGGATGGCCGCCATGGTAGCTCAGTGGTAAGAATATCGAACGCGTTATTCGAAGGTCGTTCGTAGGTTCAATTCTTGCTCACGGCAGGTTATTTTTCACCCACTTTTATTTCTTATTTATATTCCATTGGTTCTAATAACTTCCCCTATACATTCCTTGGCATTATTGTCTGTTAGCTCTCAATATTATTGTGTCAAAACACGGAACAACGAGCCCTTAGGTATACACTTTTTCCCTGATATATATATATATATATATATATATATATATATATATATATATATATACAAAGCATAAAGTGCAGTAAAAACGAAGAAAAATAGAACTAAGAGTCTGGCGTGAAGATGTGGTGGGAAAGAGGTGTGGAAAACTCAGGTAGGCTAGTGGCAGCAGTTGTGCCTGATGGAGGTTGTTTTTCTGGCTCTTCAAATGAAAGGGATGCTCGATAAGAGGTAGCCGGGGCACGTGTGCAAGCATCTTTAAGCATGCGACCGGTAAGATGAGTTGTGTAAAACGGACCTATCTGATGAGACACGATATACCGATTTGAAAAATAGAATGTGTGTTAGAGAAAGAAAGATAGAAATCGCTGTACTGAAAGTGCAACATGCCTTGAATTCAGTTCTGTTATTAACTGTAAAGAAAAAAATTGTGCACTCATAACTCATAAAAACGAAGTAGCATTTTACATAAAAATGAATCTGTTATGTCCTAAAATTCGTTATAATCGTATATTTCTAACGTTTTACGTATTGCGAGGCTATTGTTCACTTACTTGGTTACAACGAATATTTCGTTGTGTTGTTCTCTATATATAGAGGTTTGAGTATGATTGAGGTTAAGAGCTTGCTTTATAGCTATAGTCGATATCTATTTAGCGAAATGACTTGTGAGATGTTGGCTACGCTTTATCCTCGCTTCTAGCTTGCACTCCATGAGAAATAGTTAAGATACTGACGGAATAACTAAATATGTTGATCATATCCCCGCTTTTGTTACAAAATTGTTTACCTCTGAATCACAAAGCATGACTGGTCTTTCTTTTTTTCTGCATTTTTCAGAGGGCAGCAGCAATGGCACTCAGTTGGGTCGAGAAAACTTCGTCCGCTGTCTTCGTAGCCTTGCCAGTAACAAGTGCATTACTGGCTGAATCGACATGGCTTCACTGCACAACGTACTGCCAAAATCATTCCCTGTCATAAAAGCATTTGATCTTGTGCACTCTGCTTTACTGCCATTTGTTGATTCATTCTTACGTCAGCCTCATTAACGAACCATTTCCGTGTATGAACCAGCTCGGTTTGCGTGCACAATATGTTGAACCAGTCCTTTTCTTGGGGCCATACGTACGATTATGCTCACCTGAAATAGTTCTCCATGCACAGCGTAAACGCGCGTCTCACTACTGCATCACAAAACTGGCATACTTAGGAAATTTTGTAATAAAATATTTGTGAAATTGCGAACACTCATGGTCACCTTCCTAAAGAATGATGATCAAGCTCACGAGACAGTGTAATTCTTCAGATAGTTTGATTTGTGTGCGAGATGGAAATGTTAATTGCATAATGTCATCCAAATTTCTGAACATTTGTGACTTCAATGCGCCACCATACTGGGCAATTAGGGTGATTTCGAGATGATTATTTCTATATTTAGAATTCCCTTGTCAGTATGACGCAGCAAACACGTCATTATTCTCTTTTCATGCTGGTGAAACGAAATCAAAACAAAATTTCTAGTCTGGTTTTTCCGCGCTAACTTCCACTATGACATGGTTCGTGGGTGCCTCTCGCACATTCAGAATCGACAAAACTGACTGTGCGACTTGTAATTGAAGCTTTAATTATATATTTTTCTTGTGGAATAAATATATAAGTATTTCAGAGGAAATTCGCTAAACTATGTCGGAACGTGCATTGGTTATATTCACTTGTGGACAGAAATGGAAGTACTTAATTTTTGTTTATGAAGACATGTCGTTTATGAAGACATGACGTGATTTATGAAGACATGTCGAAGAGATATTGCCAGTAAGAATTTAGTGAAATAATTGTAGTGGAGTGTATTCGAAACCAAAACCAAATGAAGAGACTCCTGATTATCTCATCCAACCAATGGGCAAATTTTTATAGCAAAGACTGCACAGCTCTTCATAAAAAAAAAAACGCCAGCCCGCTTCGAAGCTTTTTTGTACTTTTTTGATTGTGGGAATACTTATGTGGACTATCTGGAGGCTTGCATTGTTCTCATGTTCCGTATAACGCATAAATAAATCATATTCGCACTCAACCACTTTGCTATTCCCGCGAGTAAAATCACATAAATGCTGGCGAAAAACGCTGCTGAAGCATACATGAAACAAGCTGCTAGTCTCCATCGCACGTAGGGCGCATGCGATAACATCACGTGTGATGCCTAACGTCGATCCCTCTTCGACTGCAGAGGAGGCCCTGTCTGTCTTGCGCTAGACGAGAAAGTATGAAGAGGTCCTCAGGTGGGAGGCTGTGTGACACAATATGCAACTGTGAACTTTGACTATAAGGACGCGGTTGCGAGTGCTAGCGCGCAGGCATCATTTCAGCAGGCATCAGCGAATGGCTCGTCTACCCTTCTACACGCTATCGAATCGCTGCAAAAACATGCTCCTTTCCCGGGAGCAGCCTTATTCTCCGCACACAAGCGTTTTGCAGTTTCGCGAGATCAGATGAAGAGTTAGCCGCAGCCTAAGTTAGTTATTGGTCTGCCTGCTCCCACCATACGGTGTAAAATGTGAAGTCGTCAGAGGGTTTTCTGACCACAAAGCTGTTGAAGTCGCCTCAAACATAGCGTGTTCTCTCCTCAAAGACTGCAGAATGAAACTGTTTTGAACTTTCTTAATGTTGATAACTTCCGTACCGGACACTTTAGCCTCACCTTTTGAGGAATTTGATTGTTGTTGCGGATTTCGCAATGTAGAGGCACTCCTCCCTAATCTTCGGGACATTGTGCGTGAAGGAGGAGGAAGAGGATTAAGAGAGGAAGGACTGGGAGGTTGTGCGTGAATGCTTATTGAAGTATGTGACTCAAGAATATACTATATAGAACCCAAGACAGTCTTGGTACCATAAAGATATATTTGATCTCACTCGCCGCATAAACTGCTTATGTAAGAATCGTCATTGATAATGCTTCTTCATTTATGACATTAAAAAGTATAATAAAAGCTAAGATGAAAGAGGTTATGAAAGACTGCTTTAACACGTCTTCGCTACGTTTACGAAAACATCAATCGGGGATCTAGAGGTCGATTAGTCTTGCATCGCCCATAGCCTAATGGTTTATTCTTGATGGCCAATTTTTCTCAAATCCTGAAGCTGCAGTAAATTCTGATAATTATTGCAGATATGTTTTTGTACCGATAGTGGCATCGCTCACTACTTTCCCGCATGCTCTGCTCTTTCTAATCTTGAATTAAGCTCTTTGCCTCTGCCTGCTCTTTCTTATCTGGAATTAAGCTTCTCTGGAGTACGTAACCTAGTACTAAACCTTGAGGTTTCCAAATGGTGTGACCCAGATGGTAATCCAAATATGTTTTCTGGAGTGGTATTGAGAATGATCTGCCGTTTTACTATATTACTTGAAAAATCAATAATATCTGCAGCAGTTCCCCAGATGTTAAATAGCAAACATTGTACGCATATTTAAGCCCCCCAAAAAAACAAATACCGAAATATAAGTCAATATTTTGCCTTCTATCAACTCTGAACTTTTTGAGCTTATCATTTAAGAATTACACTGTTGAATACCTTAATGCACACAATATACTTCATACCCACAGCACGGCTTTCCTGCAGGCTTTTCTACTGTTACAAAGTTGCTTTAATTTACGCACGACATTCTTCTTACCTAAGAAACCAAGAACTGGTGTGCGCGACATTTATAAATGATTCCTACGTTTTAAACAAGGTTTCCCATGCTAAACTTCTAGCATTTTTAGAAATGTTTTGGTGACAAGCTGATCGATTGGATAACAAATTAATTGGTGTAGCGCTCAAAATTTTTTTACGGTTAACCACCAAGTCATCACCGTACGTATCATATCAAGAAGGTACCTGAAAGCTGTGTGCTTGTTTCGTTTTTGTTTGTTATTTTTTATGAATGGCAGAACGAAAATTATACGTTATACTCGAATTAAACTACTGATACTCGAATAAGCTACCGAAATGGCTGCGAGCATGCTATGAGCGTAGCATGTAGTCAAGTTTTGCTAATCATGTTGTGACTGCCCATTTACCTTCCCTGTCTATTCACGTGATGCCTAATTTGGTATACAGAGCAAGCGAAACGCCACGAGCTCGGTATGAACGTAGCATGTAGTCACGTTTTACTTGACAAACAAATCGTGATTATTATGTTTAAATGTGTTATATACACATTACCTTCGTCGTCGGTTCGCATCACGTAATACGAAATTCGGAATATGTAAAGCTATCATGTACTCATGTTTTACATGACAGGCGTGCCATAAATGTCATGTTTGAACTTGTCCTTTACCTTCGTAGTCCGTTCACGCCCCGTAATACAAAACTTGGTATATGTGAAGCTAACGAAACGGCCACGAGTGCATCATGAGCGTGGCATGTCAATGCGTCCCAACATCAAAAAATCAATTTTTGAATCTTTATGGAATACCTTTCGGAATTGAGGCCGAAAGCGGGATTCAAATCACATGCCCTGCCGATTGTAAAACAAATGCTTTACCACTCGGCTACTGCCACGGTTTCATAAGACGGTTTAAAATTTAGTCTGTACATTACGCAGCTGTAGCTTTTTTTTTTCTCTTTTTGTGTCCCTACCTTTGGTCACACAATGTTTTCTGGCGGCCGTAAAGCAAGAGGTGGAATGCATAAAAATGGTTTGTGATAAGCTATACTGTATATTGTTATCTCAAAATCTCGTAAAAATAAATTTCCAGAAGCATTGCCGTATTTGAATGAAATCTTTAGAAAGGAGAATGCTTTTAGAAATACCAATATTCGTGGTTTCACCAGGCATGATCATATTCAGGTTATATATAATGATATGCCTTTTCCGATCAGAAAGGTAAGCCTATAGACTTTCGAAAAGAAGTAATTTTCACTTTCAGTAGGTATGGTCGTTTGTTAATTGTAAGATCAGGGGGCTTCTTGGAACATAAAGGTAAGTCTTGCTTTTAGAAATCTCGTAATTTTCAAATTCGTCTATAGTATTCATTCTTGCTCATAATGGAGACGAAGTTCAAATATTGAAAAAGCGACGCAACGCGGAAAAATAGAAATACAGAATCTTTTCTGAGGCTACAGGCTACCCACTATATCTAAATTAGTCCCAACAAAAGAAATACTGGCATTCTACGCAACCTCGAAAAATCGAAAATTTTGAAATTTTTAAAAAAATCCATTTTTGCCATTTTTAAAAAATCATGTCGATTATAAATGAACTAAAACATGACAGAACGTCGAAAAGCCGAAAGATAAAAGCTCTCCGAAGGCTATAAAATCGTCATTTTGTCTCAAAATTGCCCCCCCAATAACTATAAACATTCGACACAAGCTCGTAAAACTGAAATTTTTGAAAGGCTAAGGGCTTGTGATTATTTCTCAAACTGCGTGTGCCAAGGTTCGGACATGAAAAGTCGCCATTTATTATTGAACAATGGGCTTCATAATGTACACACCAACTTTTACAACATCCCATCAAGCCATGGCAGAGTAGCCGAGTCGGTAAGGTGTTCAGCTGCGAATCGAAAGGTAGCTGGTTCAAATCGCGGTGCCAGTAGTGTTGAAAGAAAAAAAAGCAAGATGATGTGCTTGAGGGCGCCAATATGCCCAAGTTCGTTCTTTATTTTTATAATTGACCTGAAGTGTATTGAGCAGAGGAAGTTCTAAATTATGTATCCCGTGTCGAGGCAATAGCCGAGTGCGTATGGTGTTCAGTTCACAATCGAAAGGTCGATGGTTCGAATCGCTGATTGGCGAGTGCTGGAATACCAGGAAGTCATCGAGTACATTGGTGCCAAACCTAAAATGCACAAACGGTCGCATAGAAGGGTCATATCAATGACCGCGAAGTGGGTTGGTCCTGTAAGCAAAAAAATTACAATGTTAAATTAACCTAATAAATCTATTTTTAAAACACTGTGTCTATTTGTTTTTTTTTTCAAAAAGGGGGAGCGATCTACGGCGGCTTTGGACCCGAAGGTCCAGGGTACCCCTTAGCCGCCATGTAGCTCAAGCGTCCCCCCCGAGCAACATAAGCCTCGCCGTGCCGTAGCACAACTGCGAAGAGCACTCGTACCTTTAACCCGGAGGTATCGGGCGAAGGGTGTACCACTTAAGAAGTGAGCCAATCTCCGGGTACAACTCCCCTCTGCCTTTGAATCCGGTGGCCTCCGGCCGGCACCGGGACGGAATCGAACCCGGCACCTCCCACATTGGAAGCAGACGCTCAACCATTATGCCACCTCTGTGGTGGGAACTACAGATACTTATAATGTGGGTCAATCTCGCCAATGTGACCAAACATCACAAAATAAAATTTTGAAATCTTTAAGGATTAGTTTTCCGCAATGATGCTGATAGCGGGATTCGAACCACTGCCTTTCCGATTGTGAAACGAACACTTTACCACTCGGCTACTGCCACGGCTCGGTAGAAAGGTTTAAAATTCACTCTGCAAATTGCGCAGCCGCAGCCTTTGTGTCCCTACCTCAAAGCACACAATGTTTTCTGGCGTCCGTAAAGGCAGAGGTTGAACGCATAAGAATTCAAAATGCGACAATTATTGAAAAATTGGAGAAGTTTTTCTAAACCAATGATGGCACCAATTTGCTCAGATAGGCTCATAAAATGAATTATTCGCATTCGACGCAACCTTGAAAACTCGAAAATTTCCAAAGGCTATAGTCTAGCCATTTTTTAAAATCAAGTCGAATATAAATGGTTTAAAACTCAACAGAATGTCGAAAACTCAAAAAATTGACGCTGTCCGGAGGCTATATTATTGTCATTTTGTCTCAAAAGTGCCCAAAAATTGATTTATCAACATAAGACGCAACCTCAATAATTTGACGTTTTTCAAAGGCTAAGGGTTTGTGTTTATTTCTCAAACTGCGTGTGCCAAGGTTCGGACACAAAAAGTCACCAGTCTTTGGAATGTGGCGGGGGCTGTGTAAAGTCTGAGGGACATTAATTTGAATTCATGGAGGCCATCCGGCGTAATGAAGGCAGTTTTTCTCTGTCTTGCTCATCGACTTTGACTTGCCAATAGCCGCTGTTTAGTTCCATTGATGTGAAGTATTTTAGGTGGTCGAGGGCGTCATCGATACGTGGTAGCGGATAGACATCCTTCTTTGTAACGTCGTTCAGCCGGCGGAGTCGACGCACAATCTCAACATACCGTCATTCTTTTTGACAACCGGTGATGCTCAGGGGCTCTGTGACGCCTGATTCATGTCATCACGCAACATATCATCGACTTGTTTCTCGATAACCTCACACTCTCATTACGAAATTTGATAAAGGCTTTGGCAAACATGTTGCACATTTTCTTCTGTTATTATGCGGTGCTTAGTGGTTGTGGCTTCTTTCTATTTTGGATGTCGTCGAAAAGCAGTTCCCGTATCGTCGAAAAAGGTCCTGCAGCTGTTCTTGTCTGTGCATTGGCAGCACAGGGTTAATGTTGAAAATAGGCTCCATCAACAGGGATTCAGCCACGTCTTCAGCCGACGAGTCTGTCAAGATGACTGATTCGCTGATTTCAGTGACATGTTCCCAGAGCGCGACGGTCATGCCTTTGTTAAGGTGCTTTTTTTCTGCATTGAAGTTTGTGATCAGTACTTTCGAGCATCCGTTTTTGAAGTTAGCGATACCTTTGGCGAGACAAGTGCCGCGGTCAAAAAGCAAATCTGCGTGTCCTTCTACTATGCCATCCATTTATTCTGAGGCACCGCCGTTGACGGAGACGAGAGTGCTTGAGTAGGGCATAAGGTTAACATGTTCTTGAAGTATGCTCAATCGTGAACGACACTCAGCCTCTCTGCCCTGGTTTATCGCTTGATCAGTGAACATCGTAATGAACTGCGATTTTAGGTCGATGACAGCGTCGTGTTCATTTAGGAAATCAATGCCGAGTATGACATCTCGGGAACAACGCTCGAGTATGACAAATGTAGTTGGGTATGTGTCTTCGCGAATTGTATTTCTTGCGGTGCACTTTCCCTTCGGCTTACAAGGTGTCCACCCGTGGCGCGCATCTGTACGCCGTCTCACTCGGTCTTTACTTCCCTGAGCTCAGTGGCTAAACGCCCACTGAAGACGCAGTAATCGGCGCCTGTGTCCACGAGAGCAATAACGTGGTGGCCGTCAAGGAGTACGTCGATGTCGGTTGTTTTCGGCGTTGCGTTGCAGTTAGGGCGAAGTGTTGTGTCACGACTCCGTCGCGTCGTAGAGCTCTCCATTCGTCCCATTCCCATGCACTCCTCTCTTGCTGTTTTCTTCGGGACCTGAATATCGGTGGGGGCCACGTCGTCGTTTATTTGTCGTGCTTGGCCCAGCTGTCTCGTCAACTGCGGCGGAGGTTCTTCGAAAGTTTGGTGCACAGCAACCGCGCCTCCAGCCGCCGCAGTCCTCTGTTTCCTGGACTTGGGGACAGGCCGCGCGCAACCGAAATTTGTGACCGATGCTCTGAACTGGTAACGGCCAGGTGATGGTGTGGGGGACGAATACCTGGGTCCCCACACATTGTTGGCGAGGTACTCTGCAATGTCCCGCGGGCGTTCGCCTCGTTCTGGGTGGGTCGCAGTGGTGGAGAACCCACGCAGACCCATTTCTCTGTAGTGACAGCGGCGGTAGACATGTCCCACTTCACCGCAGTGGTAACAGAGCGCGCGACGGTCAGGTGCTTCCATGGCGCGCGGCGTGCTGGGAGTGGTGGTCAGCGGTCCGCGCGTGTCGATGGAGGACGATGATGCGGCATCATGGCATCCTGGCCGACGGCTGGCTGCGTAGTACATTGTGTGCGGCCTCGGCGTGTGTCATCACTTCAGGTTCCTTTATTGCTTGACATGGTCAGTGAATCCCTAGTACGTGCTGAACTTCTTCTTTGATTATGGTAGAGAGGGATGAGACTTCCGGTCGTCACGTCGGAAACATTGGTGGCTTTGTATTTAACGTCCACATTCGTTAATTTGAATGCAACACACAGATCCAAAAACAGGGTATTTGTATTGGTTCGCGTATTGCACCCGTCCTTAGTGAAATTTTTATGGCCCACTTATATCAAATAATTGATGAGAAGTTGTCGAGAATTAAGGTTTTAAAAATATTCAAGTTTGTGGACGTATATTTGCTTTTTTTAAGTGTAATGCCAAAGAGTTTCAAAGTGTTGCTGTTTTCACACTTGGAGTATTTGAGATGGTTTGTCAGCCTCTGAAGCTCACACATGAAATGACACATGGGAATACGCTCAGGTTCCTAGATCTTTCGTTGCGATTTCAGGATGACCACGTTTGTTGGCTTTATGAGCCCAGGAGCAAAAAGCAATTGTTGCCTTTCTCTTCCGCCCATGCCAAAGTAGTGAAGAGGTCTGTCGCACGAATGTGCCTTTTTAATTCCTTGAAGAAGCCTTGTTTTCACCTCATGAAGAAGAGCTTTGAGCTACAGGTTTTGCGACTGCAGGACGCCGGTTACTCGCAACGACTGATTATAGGCGTCGCTGAATCGCTACGTAGGCACCCAAAGAAACAAAATAAGTGGCGTATTAACACTTCCCTGCCGCATTGTATGCCCCGCCGCGGTGGTCTAGTGGCTAAGGTACTCGGCTGCTGACCCGCAGGGCGCGGGTTCGAATCCCGGCTGCGGCGGCTGCATTTCCGATGGAGGCGGAAATGTTGTAGGCCCGTGTGCTCAGATTTGGGTGCACGTTAAAGAACCCCAGGTGGTCAAAATTTCCGGAGCCCTCCACTACGGCGTCTCTCATAATCATATCGTGGTTTTGGGACGTTAAACCCCACAAATCAATCAATCTGCCGCATTGTAAAACGACTGTTGTCCCCTATATCCATGGTGTGGCACACAACCTTACCAAGATTGAAAATAAGGTTGGTGTCCGAGTGGTCTTGTCTGCTCCAGAGAAACTGTCGAAAATATGTCACAAAACTTGTCCTGTTTCAAAAGAGAGGTTGGCAAATTAAGCATCGCAATAAATATGTTGATTGTGCATTGTCGGTTGTGTGATGTGGTCTTGTTTATGTAGGAACACCTGAAAGATGCATAAATGAGAGGGTAAAAGAGCACCAAAATAAAGTGCAAAAGGGTACCGATGGTCACTTGGCGATCCACTGCAAGAAGTGTGGTTGTGTGCCGTATTTCGCTAACACTAGCGTGTTATATTGGCACAGAGATATATTAGTCCGTTTGATCGTAGAAGCACCGGAAATGACACGTGATGATTTTGAGTGTGTTAATGCGCCCTCTATCTCGCTCACGCGGAAAGAACGTTTTGGGCGGGGTGATAGATCACCATGGACATGGGCGGGAATGTACCACGTAGACAGCATAACCGCTGGTCATTAAGGATAACTACCTGGATTCCCAGAGAAGGCAAGGGAGTTAGGGGGAGACAGAAGGTAATGAGGTGGGCAGATGTGATTAAGAAGTTTGCGGGTATAAATGGGCAGCAGCAAGCACAGGACCGGTTTAACTGGCGGAACATAGGAGAGGGCTCTGTCTTGCAGTAGACGTGGTCAGGCTGCTGCTGCTGCTGATGATGATGATGATGATGATGATAACGGATAAGTAATGTACGGGACTTGCTTGTGCGCTTTTTGTTGGTCTGCATTTTATTTTTTTACCCTCTTTCTAAACTCTGACGCTTGCAATAAACGTTTAGTTGAAGTTAAGTGCTTGTGTTGTGAGTTCTGTGTAACAGTTGCAGCAATTCCTACCAAGATAGAAAGTAAGAAACAGCATGCGCATTTCTTCGCAGATGACGGACCTAATCAGTTCTCTGAGGTTGTCATCATGCGGGAAGTTGGGTGAAGTCACTTCTTGTGCTCATTGAGCTCGTTGAAAAGCGGTCCTAGTGCCTCGCACGTCATTGCGAAGACTTCTCGATGTTGCTGGCCTCCTTTAAGAATTCTTTTACTGTATAGGGGGTGTTTCGTAGACGCCCAGCAAAAAGATTCTCTTTGACGCCTCTCATCAAGAAGCGCACCTTCTTGTACTCAGACATGGCCGAGTCAACTTTTCGAAACAGGCGGTGCATTTCTTCAACGTACATCATCACTGATTTTCCAGGCTGCTGCATGCGCGTCTGAATCAGCATCTCTGCACGCTCTTTGCCATTTTCACTGGCAAATGGCTTCAGTAAATGCTGCTTAAATAAATGCCAGGTAGACAGCAATGCTTCACGGTTTTCGAACCATACCTTGGCGGACTCTGCCAAGAAAAAAAAAAGACGTGCCTCACCTTGCCATCATAATCCCAGTGGTTGAGAGTGGCTACCCTTTCAAACTTTTCCAGCCATTCCTGGGCGTCTTACAATGGTGAGTCACGAAAGTTAGATGGATCTCGTGGCTGCTGGAGCACAATTGGTGTTGTTACGGTGTTGGTAGTGTTCGTTCCTGCAGTCTTCGTCGCCATCTTGATTGGGAGAGTGCCGAACTTCTGAGGTGTGTTCTGCAAGTGGCGGCTTGCTCGCTGCACAGTGGCACCGTCAACTTCAAACATGGGATGCGGACTGCTGTTTCTGCTTGCCGGAGGTGTCTTAGGCATGGGACCCCCGCACCTCTACCTGATATCACGTAGTGCTGATATAACCTGATATCACGTAGTGCTGATATAACCTGATATCACGTAGTGCTGGGACCCCAGCACCTCCACCTGATATCACGTAGTTCCTGCAGTGCAAGTACCGCAGGAACTCGAAGGCACTGTGGGGCGACCACTTTATTTGGCAGAACTCCGGCCTTAGATGGCCATCGGTAACAACCGACGGACGCAGCTACCGCCCGCGCCAGCATGTAACACGAAAAAACACTCACGTCTCTCTCTCTCTCTCTCTCTCTCTCTCTCTCTCTCTCTCTCTCTCACACACACACACACACACACACACACACACACACACACACACACACACACACACACCGACACCACCAAGAGCGCTGACAGCGCTGTCATGAGCACAAAAAGCGAAATGGAGGATAGTCAAAGCCTCCTTGAACGCAGCTGCAAAGACCCCGTATAGAACCCACCAAAATACACCGACCTTTTCTTGCCCGCGCAGCCTTCCGTCAACATGAGACTGCTGAACAGGTAAGTACATAATATCTTCAGAGCTTGAGGCACTGTTATCAAACAGTATCGATGTCATCAGAATGAATACCCGGAATAATGCTGTTACAGTGGACGTCCCTCAAGCGTCTGCGTTAGATTCTCAGAGCATGGTCACCGTTCTCGGTGACATGAACATTTGGACAATCGTTCCGACAGGAAGATTAGAAACTACTCGCATAGTATATGTCATTGGTCTGACTATCCCGAATGAAGATCTTTCAAGTGTGCCGTCTCGGAAAGTTTTGATGCGTGATAATTGACTTAAAGAGTGATTTCCTGCCGTCACATGTGAACGCGGGCTATTTCCGACACGCTGTGCGGCCCTTTGTTCTGAAGTCACATCAGTGCCCAATATGTAAGAAATTCGTCCATGTGAGTCCCGTCTCAGGGAATTCTAGAACATGTTTACGTTGTGGTGCACCACATTTGACCAAACAGTGTAAGGCTGCATCTTACAAATGCCCGAACCACCATGGACCCCATGACGCCTCATCAAAGGAGCGTCCGAAACTATGGCAGGAAATTTCGGTTTCGAAGAAAATGGTCAGGCACCATTCGACTCACCGGGAAGCAGCTGCTGTCGTCCGGCGACATCGTTCTCGTCGCAGGCGCTCATCGAGAAGGTCTGCCTACCGTAGCATGCTTGCAGCAAATTCATATCTGGTGAAATCTACTCCGTTAGCAACGATGAACACGAACACGCGCACCGGGAATACTACACCCGAAAAAGAGGCTGTGGAAGAAGCATAATTTCACGCTCGGCATCTCGCGTCACCATGCTTTGACGATGATCAAGTTTTTCATCGATGCAATACGCCCCTTGTAGGTGATATGAACACCCCAAAAGCACGATGCTCAGTGCAAGTATTGGATGCCCTGAGTCCAGTGCTTGACAATCTCGTGTAGACACAACCGCTCGTCCACTGCCTTCATTCCCAGAAGAAGTGCGTAAAGTGACGGTTTTCCAGTTGAATGCAACAGAAATGAAATTACGGATTTTCTATTTTCACCAGTATGTCTTCTGCAACATTACCTATAATATTAGTAATATGCGAACCAAACTTATGAGAACCGATCAAGTTACGAATCTTTCACATCGTCGACTTGTGGTGAACCCAGCAAAGTAATTGTATATATCTGCTCAGGTCTAACCTACATTTCGCAGTCGGTGCAAATCCACAACAGATATCAGTACGTGTGCCCCCCGTGCTACAAAAGAAGGTCACGCTTATCGAAGCTTACATCTTTCCATCTGTTAATTTCGGTAGTGAAAAACTGCATGACTTCGTGACGGTGGCACGTGGTCCTTAGATTACCACTGGTGATTTTAATGCTAATCACTTCCTTCGGGGTAGCACCAAAAACTTCACGTTTGAATGACGGCAGTTCAACGTAGTATGCGTCGTTTTAGTTACAGCCGTAGTTGAGATTAGGCACTGATGTCACGGCAGTTTACTTAAGAAGTGCGATCGTTCATCGATATTTAGACTCATGGCAGTGACATTTTCCAACGCATTTGAAGGTCACAGGTTTCGCAAATCTGTCTTTTTCAGTTCACCGTAAAGTTAATTGGACAACGTATGAGACGTAGGTTGATGATGCACGCGAAGTTGTCATGTGCGGCCTGGAGGAAGTAAATATATATGTAATGGAAGTGGTGAAGATCCCCATTACGCACAAATCAAAGCGCACAGAGTTCGATGTAGAACTTGTGTGATTACGAACGATTCGAAGGCGGGGTGAGAGGAGGTACAGGAGCACTAATTCAATTCATGACCTCAGAGATGCTCAACGTTTACAAAAGAAACTCCATGATTGAATGGGCAAGCTGGAGGGCCAACGGTGCAAGAAATTTTGCGAATAACTCGATCCTCGCCAACCGACGTCCCTTATAAGGCGAATGGGTCGACTTTGCAACAGCAACATTTCTTCAGCACACTGGCTCTCCAGCAAGGCCGCCTGCAAGCTGACATTGCCGAAGATTTCTGCGCGTGGACTGCGGGTGATTTGGTCACAGTGAGTGATGAGGTTCTTGCCGATGCTCTTGCAGCACGTTTCCCTGAACTGAATGTGCTTTTCTCACTCGAGGAACTGGACGCGGCCCTAGCTACATGCAGGCGTGCATCGTCAACTGGGCCGGATGGCGTCACGTATGCTGTTTTACGCCATCTAGGAGGATGATCCCGAGACCTGCAACTGGAATGCTACAACCAATCATGGACTGATGGTGTCGTTACTGATGGGTGGAAATCCAGCCGCTTGGTAACGATCTTCAAGCCTGTAAAGTCGGCGCTTGACCTCGCGTCACACCAGCCTATTGCGCTGTCTAGCTGCGTGGGGAAAGTAATGAAAAGAATGGTCCTCACACGCCTCGAGTGGCACTTAGAGCGCTACTATATATATTCAGAGGCTATAGCTTGTTTTCGACGAGGCCTATCTTCGGTAGAAAGTATCATCGACCTTGTAACCTCTGTGCAACAACAGGAATCCCTCAAGAGCATATTCGTTCCTATGTTCCTCGATGTGAAAGAATCCTACGGCAACGTTATGCACGATGTCATTCTCGATGCCTTTCAAAATGTTGGAATCGGTGGATAAATGTTTCAATGGATTTGGAGCTACTCATTGAAGAAATCCTTCTTCATGCGTACTGAAGAAGGCCACACCGTAGACCATTATACCTCTCGTGGTGTCCCATATGGCGGGGTTCTCCACCCTGCTTTGTTTAAACTCACAATTATTGGGCTTGCTTGAGTTCTGCCTTGATCAGTCAATCTTTCTGTGTACGCCGATGACATCTGCCTCTGGGCTTCGGCAGTGACGAGACCCCAGGTACGGGCAAGGCACCAAAAAGCACCGACAACAACGTCGAAATATCTTCCTGCTCGAGATCAATAATTTCCTTCGGAAAATGCGCCTTAATTCTTTTCACCGGCAAACCGTTGTTCTGGTATTCCGTCTTCATTGGGAATGTGAGGATTTTGTATAAGAAAAGTATTCGCTTCCTGGGCAACATTATTGACAGAGATACTTCGTATACAGAGTGCTCACATCTCGCACTTGAAGAATAGGCTCACTTCTGAGGCCCATGTAATGAAATTTTTTGCCTGTAAAAATTGGGGCACATCCGTGTCAGCCGTGTTTGAACTGTACAAAGCGCTCTTGTTGGGGTATTGGTGGTATAACACACCCGTGCTTTTAAATGCCGGGAAAAATAACATCCGGGTCCTGCAAAACATTCAAGGCCAAGTTCTTCACACATGCTTGGGATCCCCTAGGTGTGATAACACGGTCGCAATAATTGTCATTGTGAAAGACAACCCGATCACGAAAAACATGATGTCGACAAACTCCGGACGCATATAAGCTATGTACCCTGACTGCCTGACCACCACATTGCTACCCTGCCACTAGAAAGACCAAAGGTAGAGTTCTCCAGGGTGGTTGCGGCTAACTAGCATTTCATCTCCTGGAGATTCTCACCCACAACCATACCGCTATGCCCGGTGTGGTGCCGGCAAAGACCCCCTGCGCACCTTGAAGTGCCGGGGATATACAAAAAGGCTAGCCTGTCGTCTGCAGCCCCGAAGCAGATCTCATTGGACCTTTTGCATATATCGTATGCAAACCGAACTCAGATTGTTAAGGACAGTTCCGTCTCGAGAAGTTCGACAGGTGCCTTTGTGATTAAATCTCGGTCAGTCATCGTCAAGTTCAAGACTTCACACATTACAACCTCGATTGGCTCTGAACTCAGTAACCTTATAGCCACAATTAGACTTCAATTGTTATGCGAGAACCCCCTGCTAAGTGGGATATCTTCTGTGACTCTAGGGCGGCCCTTCAATGTGTGCGAAGTTTATACGACGTGGAAACTACCATCTATGGTGTCTCAAATGTAGAAAATTCGTGACGGCACCACTAACCAAGGACATGACAGGATCAATCAATGGCTGCCGTGTCACTGTGGGATTAGTGGTAACCACATCACCGATAACGCTGCCCGATGTGCCCATGAGGAAGCGCCCACACTGCTCACACCCTTGTTTGGGTTGACGCCGCAAGAGAACTTGCCACATCATGCATAATGCCACACTTATGCATTGATATCTTCCACTGAAGTCTACTCAATGCCCACAGAACCTTGCTTCGTTACTTCAATTACAACTGCCATAAAATTTCGCGTCGAGATACCACATTGCTTCGTCGGTTGTGTATTGGCGTTGCCTTTACCGGTTCATGCAGTTATCGCATTTTGTGTGGCTGACTCTTCTAACTGTGATAACTCTCATTGCGTAGAAACTGTCGACCATGTGCCATTGTCCAGACTTTGAAGAACATCGCCGAAGTCCCCAGTGTGCCTTGAGAAGACTGGATGATAGACCCTTTACTCTGGGTAAGATTTTGGGTGTGGGGCCTTCAAGTATATCAGCCCAGAAAGCCATGCAAGCCATTCTACGATTCTTGGGGGCAAAATGAGTGTGTGAATGCCTCTAAAACCTTAATTGTGGTGTGGTGTGCGTGTTACGTGCAATGTGTATCTGCTACTCCTCTCTCTCTTTTCCCCCTATTTCCATCTATCTCGTGTAGGGTAGAAAACTGGATTCAGTCTAGTTAACCTGCCTACCTTACTAATATTAGTTCTCTCTCTCTCGAGTGTGTATCTTTTGCAAAAAAAAAAACGTTTGAAGTGGCACAAGGACCGAATTTTTATGTTTATGAAGAGATTTAAAGTGTTTACGACGCTGAACGAATCTGTGCATATCACTGCACGTTGCAGTTTCAATTCTTTGATTTATTTAACGGCTATAAGTATCGCGCTACCTATTGCAGTAAGAATGCTTCAATTATTGTGCAGAATTACATAAAAGATCATTCGGCAAAATCACACGAAATGAGCTCTTAAACGGGCCTGTGCTGTCGTATGCCGTAAGCGACGTCATTAACGCGTCACGTCGCTCGGCGACTCGTTAGCAAAAGAATGTATAGCATAGCAATCTACCACTATGGTTAGGGATGAATATAGAAGAGAAGCTGGGGAGGAGCGATTTGAGGGTAATAAGGAGGCACAGGAGCGTGGGTCGGGGAGGAGGCAATATGTTATTGAATGTTGTCCTCTTATGTCAATGGTAGGCGTTACGTTGGCGAAACCAAGTAAACGATAGCTAAATATTGTGCGGGACAGTAAGGGTTCGTGGAAAAAAGGAGGCTCCGGGGGAGTGCCGGAGAGGAGGCAAATTGATGAAGCATGGCATAGACCTGTGTAGTGGTTTAAAACAGGGGGTGCGAAAAGGAAACGAGAGAGAGAGAAAGATGCGAAAAGAATCATCATCATCATCATCAGCCTGACTACGTTCACTGCAGGACAAAGGCCTCTCCCATGTTCCGTCGGTTAACCTGATCCTGTGCTTGCTGCTGACAATGTATACCCGCGAACTTCTTAATCTCATCTATCCACCTAACCTTCTGTCTCCCCCTAACTCGCTTCCCTTCACTGGGAATCCAGTTAGTTACCCTTAATGACCAGCGGTTATCCTGTTTACGCGCTACATGCCCGGCCCATGTCCATTTTCTCTTCTTGATTTCAACTAAGATATCCTTAACCTCCGTTTGTTCTCTAATCCACTCTGCTCTCTTCTTGTCTCTTATGGTTACACCTACCATTTTTCTTTCCATTCCTCACTGCGTCGTCCTCAATTTAAGCTGAACCCTCTTTGTAAGTCTCCTGGTTTCTGCTCTGTGGCTAAGTACCGGCAAGATACAGCTGTTATATACCTTCCTCTTGAGGGATAGTGGTAATCGACCTGTCACAAATTTAGAGTGCTTGCCAAATGTGCTCCAACCCATTCTTGTTCTTCTAGTTACTTCAATCTCGGGGTTTGGCTCCGCGGTTATTACTTGCCCTAAGTAGACATAGTAATTGTACAACTTGAAGTGCACTAATACCTATCTCGAAGCGCTGCTTTTTTCCGAGGTTGTACATTACTTTCGTTTTCTGCATATAAATTTTAAGACCCACCTTTCTGGTTTCCTTGTCTAACTCCGTAATCATGAGTTGCAATTCGTTCCCTGAGTTAGTCAGCAATTCAATGTGATAGACGAAGCGCAGGTTACTAAGGTACTTTCCATTAACTCTTATCCCTAACTGTTCCCATTTTAGGCTTCCGAAAACCTCCTGTAAGCACGCGGTAAATAGCATTAGGGAGATTGTGCCCCTCTGCCTTACACCCTTCTTGATTGGTATTCTGTTGCTTTCTTTATGAAGCACTGTGGTAGCAGTTGATCCCCTGTAGAGTTCTTGCAGGATGTTTATATATGCTTCATCGACGCCCTGATTCCGCAGTGTCTGCATGACGGATATTTCTACTGAATCAAACGCCTTTTCGTAATCTATGAAGGCTATATATTGCAGTTTGTTATATTCTGAGTATTTCTTCATTGCCCGATTCACAGTATGAGTGTGGTCGATTGTTGAGTAGCCTGTTCGAAATCATGCTTGCTCCTTTCGTTGATTGAATTCTAATGCTTTCTTCACTCTGTTAGCAATTACCTTTGTTACAAAACCACGTAGAGTATACAATTAAAAGCGGTTAGGAAAAGGAATGTGAGGGTGAGCAGAAACTTGATGAGGAGGAAGCAGAAAACGGAGGGCAGAGCAAGGCAGGTAATGTCCCCTGCACTGCAACAAAATAAGGGGAGGAGGACTGATGTGAGAATGGGGCAAAGTAGAGGGACAGTGAAGCCTAGCACAATCATGTACGGTACAGTATAGAAAGCGGGGGAAGGGAATTGAGGGCGGAGAGAGGGGAAGGAGTTGGAGAGTGCAGCAGAGCATAGTAGTGTAGTACAGAAAAGAAGGAGAGGAGGCGGGAGAGGTAAAGCGTGGAATAGGTTTGTATGGCATAACCTTGTATGGTATAGCGTTGGATAGCATAGCTTTTTTAGTATAGTATAAAGAGGAGGTGGAAAAGAGCAGTGTGGGTGAAGATGAGGCAGAGGAAGATGACAGAGGGCGACACTGTACTGTGTGCGAAAAAGTTTGTCCCGTCATGGATGCTGAACAGGCTGCACGTTGTGAACGTCGGGGCACGTTTTGACGTAAACGCGGGTGGCAAAAAGGACAAGGTTAATCACTGCTCCCCACCGCCTGCACCTTTCACGTTAAGTGCAGCTGCATATATTCTAATATTTCAGTTTCCAACTACATATGTAAGAGGTGGAAGCGATAGAACAATCTAGAGAATAAAATTAATGTCATCGTGGTATGGTATTCTTGTTGAAAGCTTTAGCAAATAGTATAGGAACAGCATGAGGGGGACAACGCAAAAGATGTGCACGTTTTGTGTATTGTTTGGCGAACTCATGAAACGCCTGATCAATGAAGGCTTAAATATGTAACTCAATTATGTAAGTCATCGTATTTTACGCACTCAAACACATACGGCACTATCGTCGGTGACAGCCTGAGAATAAATATAGGCTCCACTTACAATACCGCATTGCCCATATTTCGCATGCTTCCTCCAAGTTCATACTTCACGCAGCAGAAACGACAGCACGCAATAAACCATTCAGAAATACTGCAACCTGCGGCCGTTTCTGTACACTTCAACGAAGGCACAATCACCGACTTCACCTCTATCGAATGACGACCGGTGACGATGATGCTCTGTACGTGTGAATAAGAGCTGAATTTTTTTTTTTGGTTGTCATCCTAACGATTACGTCACAGCGACGGGCAGCCACATATGCAGCAGTCAGGGAAATGGCTCGAGGAAACGAGAAATTTGTTGAATTTACAACTGCCTAGTCAGGCAGCTTTGTTCTATATAACCTAACGCCGCGTTTGAACGTAAAATTTGTTGAATGGACAACTGCCTAGTCAGGCAGCTTGTTTTCTGAAAATTGTTTCTGAAAGCTAGTTTTCTGAAAGGCAGCGACACTGTTTTCTGAAAATTGTCGCGTACGTGACCGATCAATTTGTTGGCTGATCTACACAACGCAAGCGCTGCTACACCATGCTAAAATGAAAATCGGCAGTGGTGGTTCCAATACTCCTTCTGGGTCGAGCAGCGCTTGCCTATAGCTTGCTCGATCGTATAGGAGCGAATAAGTGGTAACGTTTGCTGCCTTTTTATATAGATGGTTATAGTCAACACTGGAACCGCAATATATATTTCCGCGACAGGACGCTTCTGGAGGATCTTTTTCCGAAAAAAGTCTCGCGCACTGCTCTGGCTGTATGATAAGAATTGAATCCTAGTCTAATCCTTTCCAATTTTTTCCCCATTCTAATTCTTTCCCCTGCCTAGTGTTCAAAACCCGGCGTGTCGCTGAAATACTTTATCTATATATCGATATGTCTTCAATATCTATCGATATTCATATAGATGTATAGACAGATTTATATAATGAGTAGACAGATATACATGCGTTGTCTGAGTGGCTTCTATCTGCAAAATGGCTTTTTTTTATCTGGGTCTTTTTACAGTGCGAAGTCTTATGTCGCTGGTTGACCGGAGGGGGGGGGGGTGCTTATAGCAATCTTGATTCGCCTCCATAACTAAGGTATTAGGACCGTAGGCATTTTCCTCGCATCACTGTTCTGCGCCCAACTCTTCTGCAGTTGGCTAGGCATGCCAAGTAACGAACACCGCCCGCTTCCTGTCCCACTCGCCCCCGTTTTTTACTCTCGCATGTGATAGCGGCAGAGGTGTTCAAAACAGATTACATGGGTAGCATTGTAACTCGGCAAAGACGCGCAAAGGAGAACATGCATGTGGCTTCCTCGATTGACGAAGCCACTCATCTACGGCAAATAGAAAGACCAAACTTGGGTCATTCGGTTCAAATTTATAGTAATTACTACAAAAGATAAATATTGATAGATTCCAGGAGGTGATCCTGAAGTCACTGGCTGAAACGAAACCTTGTAAAAATAAAGATACATTTGTTGCAGCATAAACACGTAAGCGCTATAAAATTCAGCAAAAATTGGACTAAAAATAGCACACAAAGTAGCAAGAACGAGCTCAACAAGTACACAACGAACAAGATTACAAAGACACCTAAAAAATGGAGATTGTGAAAATATTTGTTTTTTCAAGAGCTTAGCAGTTTATTTTTGATGGTTAATAAATTACATAGTGATTTGGATGCTCTGCTTGGCACAATCAGTATTTACTATGAAGTTTATTTCAACACTCTTGAATGAAGGGCACCACGACTTCTGCATTGGCTGGACGACAGCTAATGATCTCCGCACAACGTGTTCGCCTCCACCTGGACGCAGTAACGTGCTCCTTCCGTAGTTTCGAAGTCCAGCCAGTTGTTGGACGTGCGATTCTCGACGCCACCGGTCAAGTCCAGCTCAGCGTCACAAGGCCGTTTCCTGAGGCATATCCTCACTCTAGTCACGAAGGGGGCCAGATCCCGGTCGATCTCCCGGGTCGATCTCATCTGCAGCCAGCTCCGTTATGCCAATATCCCGGCTATGGTCAAATTGTTCGGCGACTGGTACTGTACGGGGAAAAATTTCAGCAGTATGTTAATTCATGCGTAACTCTGAAAGTAGAGAAAGTGCTACGTATTTAGCGGTGCCTTAACTTGCACACACGCAGACCAAACTTGGTGAAACCCCTAGCTGTTCCTCTCAATTGAAGCTTTGTGCGCTTCTGGATTGAACTAAACTCGATATCGGTTACTATTGACCGTGCTAAATGGGATGATGCCTGTCGTGACGCCATGATGAAGTCGCGGTATATGGCTATAATTTGTCACGTGATTATGACGCCGCTTCAGAACACGAAGTTAACAGTGAGGTAGGACAAGTGAGATCTCGTCCTACCTCAATCCTCCCCGTGTGTGGTTTTAGGAACCATTCAAAGAAAGCCATAAGGCTTTTGCCACAAAAATGAATGGGCAACGTTTACTGGATTGACAACAAATGAAGTCAGTGTTGCTGTTGTAACAGCAAATAGGCCCCGCTAGCGAACATTACCCAGCTGTAGGCAACATTTTTTTGCCTAGTTTCTAATGACTATGCACCTATTGTCAGTTAATTGTATTGGGGAAACACGGCCTTTTCATTTTCCTCTAACACTATCTGCCATTTTTCGTGGTGCTTTGGTAGGGTCTTGGACAACCAGTATTGGCAGAACAAAAGCCTTCAGAACAAGACCTCAATTTGTTAGAAGACTTCGATCCAGCCTGTAACTATTTACGCAAAACTAAAGTTTCGGCGCAGGGTGGTGCTACAGCTGCTTCGCATGCAGATGACTCCCACAGCGCATAAGATATCTGTTTTCCTGATTCAGCCAAGTAGTTTTAGTTTTTGTGATAGTCATTTAAGATCGAATAGAGTAATGATGCATTTAGCATGCAGAAACTGACCAAGACAAGAGTCCAACACATGCTCTTGTCATTTACTCAGAGGTTGAGCTGAAACACAGCATTGTCTGAAAATATGTATGTATTACGCGTGACATCACTGTATCTGACACTATTTGTTCCTGTATAATGAGGATCACGAGTCTAAAAAGAATGTTCTTGACCATCAGGAACATTGTGAACACTTGCACATAACAAGTAATGCTATCAAATGGTTAAATAGCTTACATTTTCTTGATTGTGTTAAATGCTGGCTGTTAGGTGGGTCTGGTATCAAGAAGTCCATCCAAAATGTCACTTGCACCAATCGTTAGCTGCCTTCGTTTGAAGAAACTCGCGGGCGCAAAGGTGAGTCATTGCATAGAACCATCCAGCCCTTGGGCACAGCAGTCAGTGAACTTGTTACACAAGAGAAGCCCTCCCTGGGTGCGAAAGTTCTGTCTTCCAGCACGCAAAAGTTAAGCTGGCCTATCTGCGTTAAATCAAGCAAATGTGATAGCAGTAATTTTGTTTGCTCTGTAATCACATTAGATAAGAGTGTGCTATAACAAATCGGCATAAAACAAAAGGATTTGCGGAAGTCTGAAAGAAATAGAAGTGAATCTTGCAGCAACATATCGGAGCAGAACACAGGGATACATCACTGTACCCCTTCACATGTCTAATAATAACAAACCAAGAGATAAACGGGCCTGCATGCATAGCAGCTATTAAAGCAAGTTCTGAAGCTTCACAGCTTCAGGCCCTGAGGATACTGTCTTACCAGCAGCATTTAATTGATTTGTTCCTCAACTCAGCAAAACAAGATTCAGCAGTATTGGAGACAATGTCATCTCTTCTTGACATGGAAAGCTAGTCTGACGTACCATGGTGTGGGTTATGCAAGTTAACAGGCATGCCTATTACCACGCTAATATTAAAAAGACCAGACAACTGCGGTAATTTATGATTCCAACACTAACAATACGCAGTGATCTGTTAAGCTAAGACACCTTTCAAGTCCATGGTCTACATACAGCGTTCAATGAAATACTATATACTCAGTTGCATCAGTTGTCTCAATTAAGTAGATTGACTTGTGAAAAGAGGGACGAGTTATTTGTATGATGTTTCTGCAGAGCGCCGTCTAATTTTTTGTAGTACAGTTAAACCTGGATATAACAAATTGATAAAATCTCAGGAATATTCACTATAAGGACGATTTAGTTATATACAGGTTTGGTACAAAAGTTCGGAAAATAAACGTGCAAATGAAAGAAGGGGGACTGAAGGCGGAGCTAACCTGAAACACTTACTTTACAGTAAAAAAAACTGCGTTATTGTGATAGCAAATATATAGACACTCTCGGCAGATTTTCACCGTCACCGCTGTGTTTCTTAACAAGTCCAGATTGATAACATGCCCCCGCGCATAGTAACTTTCACGAGCGGGTAAAAGGGCAAGAGCGCTCGCAGAGAACGAAAGAGTCGGCCCATCCCTATCGCCTGGAAAGTGCACAAGATAACATCTCCCGTGTGTTAAAACTGCTGTCACAAGCGTGAAACAACGCTGGGAGGGGGAAGGGGATCGCTCGAGTAGCAGTAATGAACTTAGATTTTAAGGGCGGTCGTGATCACTGGCGTGCTTGCTGTCTCGGCGAGTATCGATGCGGTTTCTACGCGAAAATATGATGTGAAATAAGCACTTCACCCTGGAGCGGCCGTATTGGCTCACACCAGCGTTTTGTATAAGTTCCGCGATATCAGATCCATAATAGTTGGCTGCCAGTTTCACTTCTTATAACAAATTGTTTTATGCTATCGCATTCAACGCGCTGTCGCGTTGCCAGAACTAATCGACTAATCCAAGCTACCAGCCTGCGAACTCGTGGCGCGGCGAAAGACGGAAGCGTAGGACGAGTCGACCTCCTAAGATCCGTCGTCACCGTGGTCTCGGCGAGTTTCCATCAGCGCCTAATCTGACAACCCCTCCGTGGTAACGACATGGTTTTCCGAAATTAAGTAAAGTCACAGTTTCTCCGCAAGGGCGAAGAAATGACAACTTGGAATGTAATGCTGAGAACGGCAAGCAGATCGAACCACACAGCGCGCTGCTCAAGCACAAATGACGCGCGAAAACAACATACACAAGACGAGAGCGAACAACGTTTACCGCTCGACACTTGACGCGCTGTATGAACGAAAACGACGCATTAAACGTAATCACAGGTACAGATATAAGTGCGAACTAAGTAAATGTACAGACAGACAGACAGACAGACAGACAGACAGACAGACAGACAGACAGACGAAAATGTTTGCGTCGAAGGTCCCCAAAAAAGGCTCGTCTTTAAAATACCCCAGTTGTTACTTCACGGTTCATCATTTATAAGGGTATAGCGCACCATGACAAGGACACAAGAAGAGAGACGCACACACACAGCGCCAAGTCACTGTTTGAAAAGCGCACTCTTTTTGCAAACGGCGCCTGTCTGGGGAGGAAAGTGAGCTTTGTGCGCCTTGCAACTAAACGCAACCGTTCCGGCCAAGGTCGAAGGCGCGCGTTTCTCCCCGCCGAAAGATAAGCGCTGCGCCAAAGCATCAACCCCCCCCCCCCCTCCAGCTCAGCTGAGCAAATATCTCATTGGTCTTGCATGTATACTGCTCTAGATTAGGCATGCATGCCAGTCATATTTCCTCGTATTTCACATCAGAATTCACTGATTGAGTCTTCCAGTAGAGAATAGTCGTAGTTAGGATATAGTGCCAATCACTGAATAATGCTCTAATAAAGATGGAAGTAAAAAATCAATCACTGCGCGAAGCATGTAATTCATAAGTTTGTAGTGACCATACCCTGAAAATATTGATATTTACCTCATTTAAACCTTTTTACATGCGAAAAATATTTGGAGAAGCCTAGAATGATTAAGTGAATACCTACCTTACACAGGTGTTTTCGTTCGAGCACCCGGTGTTGAAATGCAATTTTATTTTTGTGTTTTGGTTCTTAGGCATCTTGATACGCTTGAAGATGATCAGTGCAGCCGTGTTGTTGAGTCGTCTTATTGGGCACCAATCCGACGATAATCGGCTGTCTAATGGGCAAAGTGCATGGTCGAATGCGAGACCAAGGCAGAGAGGGGCAATTAATGGCATCTTCTAAGTGCTTTTGTTTGTCCGGCATCCAGTGACAAATTGACAGGAAGGGAGAGCCATTTGGACGCACTGACACGAAATTGTCTTAATGGACAAACAAGTGGGCTGAAGCTGAAAGGAAGACAGACAGACGGACAGGCAGACATAGACAGAATGAACTCGGGAACTTGCAGACGTGCAGAACCACAGATAGAGAGAGACGTACACAGATGTACAGATGCACCGACCTAAAAACAGGCTGGAACATTAGACAGACAATATAGACAGAAGAATGGACACATGCACGAACGGGCATAAAGCAGACAGACGTATCGACGGAGCGTCAAACATGCACAGATGGTGGAACAGACGAGTGAACGGAGAGACATCCGCACAGATGAACGGGCAGAAAGACAGACGAGCAGACGGATGTACAGGAAGACAGACATACGGACTGATGGATGGGACACACAGATAGACAACAGAGAGAAAAGATTGACAAACACCAACTGAAACACAGAATGAGAGGTTGATCATGAGATGTACAGCCTGACTAGAGAGGTCTCGAGAGTCAAGCACTAGTCTACTGGCATCTACTTAGGCAGTGGTGATCTGTGCTATACCAGTGATTGTGTCCATCATTAAGAGCCAGTCAAGTGAGTCAGTTTCTTATTACCGACCAGTCGAGCAAGTCAGTCAGCAGGGCCAAAGAGATCACTGCATATCCACGAGGTGAATGACGACGAGTAAGGCGAAGCGGACGGATGCACGGATGGACGGGCGTACGGCGGACGCACAGACGCACGGATGGACGGACACGTGGCGAACGCACAGACGCACGGATGGACGGACGCGCAGACGGGCGGGCAAGCGGACGCACAGCGGATGCACGGACGGACGCGCGGATGCTTCGCCAGACTCATCATTTACTCCGCGGATATGCTGTGTAAACCACAAATGCCATCAAGTTATATTATTCCCAAGCACATATACAATGCCACCTAATGAGCAACTCAAACTGGAGGTGGCTACATACTACTCTTATAGAGAAGGAAACGACCCACGGCCCAAGGAGCTTCGCCCTAAAAGACAGAACGGTGGATAGGTGCAAAGACTGTCGAACGGATGGATAGAGAAACACAGACACCTAATAATAGACTGAAGTATAGAGGCATGGACGCAGATTGACGGTGAAAACAAAGGTTGAAGAGGTAAACAGTCATACAGAGAAACACACAAATGGACACAAGGATACACCGAAAAACCAGTTACTGAGAGACGAACCGATGGGCATGATAAAGACAGACGCATACAGATTGACAGTGAAAAGAACGAACGGAGAGATGAACAGAAAGACAGAAACAGAAATAGACCTATAGATACACAGAAAAGCCACATACGGAGAGAGGAACTGACGGGTAGTACAAATGTACAAACGCAAACAGATGGGCAGTGGAAAGAACACACAAAGAGATGGAGAGAGCGGTGCAGAGAAAGAAATGGAAAGACTGATAGTTAGAACAAAAACCAGTTACAATGAGACGGACTCACGGGCAGGATAGAGACACAGATGCACACAGACGAACAGAAACAACAGAGTATCGAACAGAGAAGGCCGAGTCATAACAGAAAAATGGAGACAGACGGAGGCCAAGACAAACGTAGACAGATAAACAAGAAAACAACAATAGACAGACATTTGCACGCAGTTAAATGCCGAGACAGACAAATTATTAACATAGAAGGATATACTAACAGACAGGGGCACATGAACGGACAGTCAGACTGACGAAAGACTACACAGGGACACAATGAAATGCTGGCAGACAAACGTATAGACTAAGGCATGCAGAGAAACGTGGACAGACAACGAAACAAACATGGAGAGATATACAGGCAGATAAATGGACAGGCGAATGCAGATAGTGAGAAATTCAGACAGACAGAATAACAGACCCCTAAGTAGAGAAAAAGGAAGCGCATGGACAACCAGAAGCTGCTTGCGAGAGATTTCATTGTTAAGGCTTTGATGGTACGGCCTTTCATGTCGCACCTTGACTTTCATATTGTAAGAGGACCTGCAAATACAATTAAACATAATTGATATATTGTGGGTACAGTGGACAGAAGTAACGGTCAAGTCAAGCTTATTGTAAAAGTTCTTTATAGAAGGCCTATAGAGCATAACCTTACATAAGCTCATTTTATACACAAAAACGATATTCTCTTCTCAAAAATATTTAGAGGAAAACCTACACTATATGCATATGTATTATTTGTTATCGGGGAACAATCAAAATCACAAACCTAATATTTGATATGACCTGCTGAAGTGCTACGCTACACTCCAACATTACTACATCGAAGTAAAGGCAATTTAAAATTAATTGAATCCATGAGACGAGAGACTCTCACCAACTAGTTTTTGAAACAGCTTATGTTTTTCACAAACCAGCATGGTTAACACTGTCCATTATTTTTTTTATGTTGAATCGTGAACACAATTTAGGCGTGAAGGCAAGCCAATGAAGTCTCCTACTATAAAGTGATAGCATTGCTTGAAACTGGCTCGGAAAAAGACTGAATACAAGCACCACAAATTGTTCAGCAGATTTCATTCTGGAGTTTCTTTCCGGCATTTATGTAATAAACATTACATATGCATGCCCAAATGTCTGCAAGCTGCAGTCTGGTGATATAACTGAGCTGACCACAGCTAGCAATCATAGCTCATCTTTGTACTGCAACACGCGCAACACCGAGGAACCAATGGAGCATTTGTGAAATTTTGCATTAACACATCGAGCCCTTTAGACGACTTGGGTGTAGGGCAAATGTGTTATTTGTCATTATTATCATCAGCCTGACTACGTCCGCTGAAGGGTGACAGCATCTTCCATGATCAGCCGATCAATGCGGTCTTGTGCTTTCTGCTGCCAAAGTGTACATGCGAATTTTGCACTCCCATCCGCCCAGCTAAACGTCCTCACCTTCCTGCATTTGCCTTCTTAGGAAATCCTATTTTTATTAGTAAATATACAGAAGATGTGCTCGAAAAACGTTCAGAATTGTCTTGTAGCACTGACCATTTATAGGAGCATTGTAGTTGGCACATTCGATAGCTTGTGCTCCGACATCCATGCCGAACACCGAGTACAGTTGAGAAGCCAGAGTCAGCCCAAATGTGCCTGCAAGATTATCCACATTGAATTCCAAGATTAAGAAGTACAAAAATACAAGTGCATTATGCAAAGCCTAATATGACACTGAAGGCTCCTCATACATAGAATGCCTTGAACCACCACGAGTGTTATTACAAGACATTCATAACAAGTTAGGTCGGGACGAGAGCACAAAGTCAGGACATCGCATTTGACCTGTTCGGCGTGCCTAGTTTTGCTATCATTATGAATAATGACTTAGTGGGCGCATCGTCATTTTACGGTTCTGCTATATTAGCCCTTTGCTGGTTCTATAATTTACAGCAAAAGATAGTATGAGGTCACACCACTGGTCACGCACACACCGTTGTCCACCGCGCATGACCAAATAGGCAATTCAGGCTCGGGCATAATTTTGCAGTGTTAAAACTACTACAGGGTTGTTACACATCACTATTGTTAGACTTGAATGAACAATAAAAAGATGAGTGCTACATAATATGTCCAATGAAGTCATTTAGCAGGCTAAGAGTTGTCAAATGAAGACGAATACAAGAACATTTTAATAAAACACCTGCATAGGATAGAGCCTCTTGACATCAACAGTGTGAAGGGTGTATGATCTTCCCTACGATTGAACAATGGCTTGGATAATGATATTTTACACCTTTTTGCTCCTTCTTTCAGTTCCAATTGTAAGTGCAAATCACAAAAATGTAATGCTAGTACCTTACATCAAAGAGTTATATTAGCGTTTTTGCCACATGGCAAATGTAAAATCTATATTTCTCACAGACACCTTCGATAGCATGCCAGCTGTTTAGTTAATGCAGAAGGTCCAGCCTATGGTCAAGCAAGTATTTTCTGATGCTAGGGCACGTATTGGTAATCAGTCTTCCGAACTTCAGCTAGTCAAATCTGGGATGAGCAAGTGCCTTTATCAGGCCTGCTTGCTACTTGCAAGTGCTTGTTTTCACATCTACCAATTATAAAACACGAGAATGCCACCTTCCAGCGTTCTTGCAACAGCAGACCAAAAAGCATACTTATCATAGAGCTCTTATACAAACATTTCTTACCTCTCCTATACGCACCGACATGAAGTAAAGATTCTTGATAGTTGAAAAGTCTATTGGCCTATACACCGGGTAATTTGCACAACAGCCTGGCTAGTCCCTTCTGTAATTTCGAAAGAGATAAAGCACACTTGGATGCTTGACCATTTTAAGAGTCAGATTACCTTGAATGAATGAACGAATCTGCACTACAGCAGAGTAGAGGAAATGGTCCTCGAACAAACTTACCTAGGTAGTGCTTGCACTAATGAAGAGGATGGCTCTCACAAGCAGAATATTCCCAGTGAAATGCCATTCGTGGTAAACAGTGCTTCAAGTGAGCTTGTTTAAAGGTTGGAGAGTAGTTACAGTCACTGCTTCCCAGCCATGCACAATTAACGCTTGCGCCGACCCCCAAAAATGTGGAGCTTTGAAGAGCTTCATCCCTAAATTTCAAATCGCATGTGTTGGCTTTCCTGCAGACAACATGGAGAGTACCTAAAAAGAATGTTCTATATAAGCACCACTAGAAAAACCTTACTATAGGTAATAATGCTATCAAATTGTCAACCTGCTCACATTTCCACGCGACTGGCAGATTATGGCTGGTAGCTGCATCCTCTGATGACCAGAATAGGCTTTGTTTAGGACTACTACCAAATATCTCACAAGCACTCTTTCTTTCTGCGTTCATTTTGATATACTGGCGCATGCAACGATGAAGCTATAGATTTTAGTATCATGTCTAGTCACTGCCTGGAGGTTGCTTCTGACGCATTACAATGTTTCTTCATTTGGGAGCCAAAGACACTTTTTTAAGGAGGCAAAAGTGAGTTTAACTGACTACCTGAAACCCAGTGATTGTGAAAGCAAAACATTTAGTTTTTTCCTCTGTTCACATAAGACAAAAATGTGCAGAAGAACTAAGAGCGTAAAGCTGAAATATTTTAAGAAGTCTTGAAAGGCAAATATTGTGACACTTTTTTAGGAATATATCCTAGAGCAGACAACAGAGTTCTTTAACTGCTCTTCTTGTGGTCTGTATAAAAAAGGAAGAAGAAATACTGTCTGGGAAACAGCCGCTAGTATTGCCTGCCATAGACAGTGCTAAAATGATATATAGATATGCTAGAAAAAGCTGGCAAAAGAAATTGCTATTGAGATATTCTAGCGAATTGAGATATGCTAGCAAAAAAAGTTGTGGTGAATTCATAGATATTGTACCCAGTACTTACTGAGCCATTTTTCAACAGTGCCTAAGTGATTTATATATGTTCTAGAGATATAAAGCTCGTGCAAAGTAATTATGCTCGTTTTATTTTGACGAAGTAAGATTTAGCACCGAAATTTTTTAATATGTTAACTTATGTTACACATATGCGAGGTCACTGAGAGTTTAAGCATAAAGTAGGCAAAGTCATTTTACTGTTCTAGATCCTGATTCGAAGTGTTACATCTTCTTTCAACTTTGCTATGCAGAAGTAATTGTCGTTGCGAAATAAATATCTATTTAGTTAGTGATGCGCACCTTCAACTTTTTAAAACAGCCATAAGTTTTTTTTCTCAACAAGTTGAAATATATAATGCTATTGTTATGTTAAAGCATCAATTCTTTTTGATCATAAAAACGAAGTTATTTTTAATGCAATGCCATGCAACTGCTTTAAAGCATTACATTTTGAAAACATGAATTTAATACAGCGTTGGTTCTCCGCTTTTTTGTAATAAACAGTACATCTGCACACGCCTGTGCCTTCAAGCTGAAGTCCAGTGTACTTAAAAAGACCGATCATTTCCACTAGAGATATGGACGTGAATGCACAGCTATGTGTATTCGATGTGATAAACTTATCTCTGCCTTAATGTAAGTACAAATGTTGCATAGGAATGATTTAACCGCCTTGTCTGTTTTTGTAATACATAGGTGTTCAATTTCGAATCTATAAATGCATTTAGCATGCAGGAACTGACCAAAAGAAGAGTAATATATACGTGTGTGATTTACTCAGAGGTGGGACTGAAAAAAAGCTTGGTCAGAAAATATGTAATTGATATGCGTGACATCTTCACTGAATCTGACACCATTTTTCTCTTCTCGTACAGTGAAGATCGTTAGTTGGTGAAAGGAATGTTGCAAACATTTGACCGTAACAAGTAATGCTATCAAATGAATAAATAGCTTACATTTACTTGGTATGTCTAGGATGCTGGTTGTGGGCTGGGTCTAAAATGAGGAAATCCGTCCAAAGTGTGCCTTTCACCGAATCTTGCCTTCCAGGAGGTACAGATGCATGCAGACTGATACTAAAAAAAAAAAGACTGACAGAGACATTCAGACAGACAAATGTACAGACAGATAGATACACAGGATACTCGTGGAGAGGCGGACTCACTCAGGATACCGGCACAGACTGAAGCGGACAGACTGTGAAAAGAACGGATGAAGAGAGACTCATATATACAGACAGACAAATGGACAGATACATACAGAGACAACCTATGTATAGAGAGAGGGGTTGACGAGTGGAAGCTGAGACAGGTAGACGGCCAGACCAATCGACAGGTAGAAAGACAGGTTCACAGATGCAACGAGAGAGACTGTCAGGAACAGTGGACGGACAATATGGACGCAAGCATAGACAGTGCAAATGCAGACAGGAAGAAGACTGACAGGCATGCAGACACTTATGGATAGACCGTCACACATACACAGATGGTCCAATGATCGTGTGGATGGACAGACATGTGCACCAATCAATGGGCAGACAGACATTTGGACGAGCAGATGGATGGGCAGCAAAACAGACTTACGGACAGATGGATGGCCAGACAGATAGATGAGAGCGAGACACCCTGACAATTTGACCCACAAAAAGGGAGATGGACAAAGAGGGTGGTTAATAAAGAGCCTAAAAAGTGAGTTCTCGCAGGTCAAGCACCAGCCTACTAATAATGTATCACTACAGGAGAATCCAGGCCCTGGCATTGTCTTAGGCAGTGGTTATCCGTGCGACACCAGTGATTGTGTCAATAAATAAAAACCAGTCAAGTGATTCAGTTTGTCAATACCAAACATTCGAGCAAGTTACACACTAATCAGGGCCAATGAAAATCTCAGCATATCCATAAGAGATGCCAAGCATATCGACCCACGGATGGACAGACGCAAGGAGGGATGCATGGACGGGCTCACTGCCAACCTGTGTGCGCAGATACGCTTCGCCCCTCTCATCATTCACTCCATATATATTTATTATTTATTTTATTTATTTGATTTATAATACCCTCAGGGCCAAAAGGGCATTAAAGAGTGGATTGTATAAATACATGAAAAACACAAATAAAACAATACAATAAAAGACAGATAATATTAAGATTTTTGCAGAACGTATAAAAATAGTTATTTCCAAATATACAAAAACAGAAGCAATAAGCATAGGTAACAGATTTTCTCGGTTATACAATGTTATCTAATGTTTTGTGAAAAAGTTTGAAGCTGGTGATTGTTGCAACATACGAGGGAAGGTGGTTCCGATCATGAGATGTGCAGGGGATAAATGACTGAAAGACCTGGTGTGACATGATGCGATTCCTACCTTATTGCGATGATCAACACGGTTTGAGATGTACAGAGGCTGGAGTATCAGGTCATTATGAAGTGTAGGGTGATAAAAAATTTTATGAAACAGCAAAAGACTGGCGATTTTTTGTCGGTGAGCCAAAAGCTTAAGTGAAAACCACTAACGCCATCTAGTTATAGTCCCAATGGCATATACAATGCCAATTATAGAGAGACAAACTGGAGGCGCCTACATGTTACTACTACAGAGGAGAGAACGACCCACAATTTAAGGAACATCAACCCTAAGGAAACATACTGACAGAGACAGGATGGTGGCGGGATGCAAAGACTCAAATGGAAAAGTAGAGAAACACAGACGCAAAAATAGACACAAGGATGGAGGAAGAGATGCAGACAAACTGATGGTAGCACTAACAGATGAAGAGAGACATACATAGAAACAGAAAAAAGGCCATATTGATAGATACACAAAAAACTCGTAAAGAGACTGATTGACAGATAGGCTAAAGACTGACGTATACAGACAGACAGTGAAAATAATGGGCGATTTGACGGGTAGAGCCATACATATCAACAGACAAATCAACAGAAAGATACACGGAATAGCCACGTACGGAGATATAGGTTCACGGGCAGGATAAAGACACACGCAGACAGACGGGCAGTGAAAATATTGCACAAAAATACAGGCAGAGAGACAGAGAGAGAGAGACAAATGGACAGATGGATAGATGCAAAGAAAACCCCCATACGAAGAGACGCACTAATGGGCAGAAGGCAAGACAGACAGACGGACGGACAGGCAGGCAGACATGCACAAAGATGAACGGAAGGAGAGTTGCACGTATGGGCGTGTCTATAGATGTTCAAACAGACAAGGCTGAATTATTGAAACAATTGAGAAAGACTGATGCACAGAAACTACGAAAATAGAGATGGATGCGCAGTTAAATAGAAAAAGAAATAAATGTAGACAGAAGAACAGATTTACCGAGGCAGATGAAAGGACATAGGCTGTCACAGACACAGATGAAAGTTTTCAGAAGGACACAATGAAATGCTGCCAGACCAACATACAGACCCAGGCAGACAAGCAATGAGACGATGAGGCAGAGAATTGTGGACATATATGTGGACAGTTCGGCAGACAAATGCAGATAGTGAGAAATTCATACAGACCGATGGGCAGAATAACAGACACCTAGGTGATTGTTTCTCTTTCCTGTATCCACATAAGACAAAAATGTGTCGAAGAACAAAGAGCATAAAGCTGAATGATTTCAAAAAGTCTTGGAGGGCAAATATTGTGACTTGATTTTTGAGGGAGATATCCTAGAGCAGACAACCGAGATGCATAACTGCTCTTTATGTGTGCTCTCTGTGTGGTCTGTCTATAAAAAAAAAGGAAGTAGAAATACTGACTGGGAAATAGCCGCTAGAATGATACATAAATATCCTAGCAATAGCTCACAACAGTGCGTTGAGTAATGAAAGCTGTACATACTGCGATTAAGCCTCCTCTTGGGGCAGTTTATCATGAAGGCATCGAAGTTTCTGCTTCTTGTACAACATGCATTCATGATATGTCTTATTTACCCTGCCAATGAAAATGCAGACAATACATGTTCGATGAGAATAGTGGCAAGAAATACTGGTCAATTCATAGTTATATGTACTCGGTAATTACCGAGCCATTTTTCACCAGTGCTTAAGTGATTTATACATGTTCTATAGAGGTCAACCTCACACAAAGTATTTACGCATGTTTTGTTTTGCTAAAGTAAAATTTAGCACTTTGAAACTTGTTAATAAGCAAACTCATGCTATCCATAAGAGAGATCCTTGAGAACGGAAGCATAATGTGGGCGAACTCCTTACCTTGCTGTTCCAGATCCTCATTTGAAGTGTTACGTCATCTTCTAACATCCCTCTGCAGAAGTAATTGTGGTAGCGATTTAAGAATCCATTTAGCAAGAGATATATACCTACTACATTTTGAAACAGCCTCAAGTTTTTTTCACAGCAGTTCATGTTGATTTACATGTGGGGTTTAACGGCCAAAAACCACCATATGATTCTGTGAGGCGCTGTAATGGAGGGCTCCGGAAATTTCGACCACCCGGGGTTCTTTAACCTGCACCCAAATCTGAGCACACGAGAACAGTTCATGTTGAGATATTATAACACTATTGTTATGTTGAGCATCGATTGATTTTGATCCTAAAAGCAATGAATTCATTTTTATCACAATGCCAAGCAACTGCTTCAAAGCGTCACATTTTGAAAGTACATGAATTTATTGCAGCGTTAGCTTTCCGCTTTGATGTAGTGAACAGTACATTTGCACACGCCCGAGCCTACAAGCTGAAGTCCAGCGTAGGTAAATGAACCGAACACTGCGATAAAAGATAGAGGCGTGAACGCAGCGCTATGTGTATTCGATGCGATAAAACCCATCTCTGCCCTAATGTAAGTACGAACATTACACAAGTCCATGATTTAACTGCCTTTACGGACGCCAGTCAGGCAGACATCCCCAACGAGGTGATATAAGGTGCACGAGAACCCAATTCATCAAAACATTGATTGCCCTGCAACAATTCGCACAAAACTTAATTTTGACATAGGCCAGTACTACAGCTGCTCCGCATAAAGTTGACTCCCACACAGCACATGGGAACAGTTCTCTAGATTCAGCAGATTTGTCTTCCTTTTCGTGATAGTTGGGCATTGAAGGTGTTCAAGTTCGAATATAGAAATGATGCATTTGGCATGCAGGAACTGACCAAGAGAGGAATCAATCATATGCTCATGTTAATCAGAGATGGGGCTGAAACAAAGAGTGGTCAGAAAATATGTATGCGATATGCGGGACATCTTCACTGGATCTTACACTATATTTCTTTTCCCATATAGCGAGAATCACGAGTCTGAAACGAGTGTTGTTGACTATAAAGAACATTACAAACACCGGACCATAACAAGTAATATTAAATGAATTAATGGCTTACATTTCCTTGATAGTCTTGGATGCCGGCTGTTAGCTGGGTCTCAAATCGAAGAATCTGTCCAAAATGTCACTAGCACAAAGTATTTTCTTCCTGCGTAGAGGTACAGACGAGCAAATGAACGCAGAAAAAAAGAAAAGAGACACACAGACAGACAAACGGACAGATGAACAGATACACAAGAAACTTTTACGGATAGACGGACTGACGGGCAGCATAAAGGCAGACTAGCAGACCGACGGTGAAAATAACAGACAATTACACACTCATACAAACAGACAGACAGACAGACTAGCAGACCGACGGTGAAAATAACAGACAATTACACACTCATACAAACAGACAGACAGACAGACTAGCAGACCGACGGTGAAAATAACAGACAATTACACACTCATACAAACAGACACAGACAGACAGACAGACAGACAGACAGACAGACAGACAGACAGACAGACAGACAGACAGACACACACACAGACAGACACACACACAGACAGACACACACACAGACAGACACACACACAGACAGACACACACACAGACAGACACACACACAGACAGACACACACACAGACACACACACACACAGACACACACACACAGACAGACACACACACAGACACACACACAGACACACACACAGACACACACACAGACACACACACAGACACACACACAGACACACACACAGACACACAGACACACAGACAGACAGACACACAGACAGACAGACACACAGACAGACAGACAGACAGACGAATAGATACACAGACAACCCACGTATAAAGAGATGGCTTGACGGGCAGAAGGTGAGACAGGTACAGGGACAGACAGAAAGAAAGACAGATTTACAGATGCAAGGAGAGAGACTGACAGAGCAGCGGAAAGATTATACCGATGGTAGACCACACAGTGCAATGACAGGCAGAAAGTTGACAAACAGACAGACATGCAGACATGTGCATGAATGGACCTTCACACATGCTCATGGTCGAATGGTCGTGTGGGCAGAGAGACATGTGCACAGATGAACGGGTAGGCAGTCATTCTGCGAGCAGATGGATGGAAATGGCGACTTACGGACAGATCGATGAATGGACAGGTCACCGAGAGCAAGATACCCTGACAAAAATACCCACAAGAACGGAGGCAGACAAACAGGTAAATTCGGAAACACAACCTAACAAGTGAGCTCTTGCAAGTCAAGCACCAGTCTACTATTAAAGTAGCACTACACCAGAATCCAGGCCCTGGCATTTTCTTAGGCAGTAGTTATCTGTTATACACTAGTGATTGCGTCAATATGAGCCAATCAAGTTATTCAGTTTCTCATTACCGAAAATTTGAGCAAGTCGCACAGCCATCAGGGCAAATAAAGATCCAAGCATATTCACGAGGAAAATGAGGAGTGAGGCCAAGCGGATGAATTCACGCGCTGATGGCGGTCGGGCACGCGGCGGTCGGTTTCTCGCTTCGCCCCACTCATCATCATTCACCCCATGGATATGCTGTGAAAGCCACTAATGTGATCTGATTGAATTATTCCCAACGGCATACACAACGCTAGCTATTGTGCTACTCAAACATGTGGTTTCGTACTACTACTACAGAGGAGATGACCTATGGCGTAAAGAGCTTCGCCCTTAATATACAGACAGTCAGATTGAGACAGAGTGGTGAATGGATGGAAAGGTGGTGGAACGATGGATAGAGAAACATATGCAAACAGACACAAGGCTAGAGAAACAGTCGCAGACAGGTGGATGGTACCAAGAACGGATGAAGAGAAACATACACGGAAATAGACAAATGGCTAGACTTGCAGACACACAGAAAACCCACTTTTGGAGCTGCACACTCGCTGACAGGATAAGGACAGACCCATACAGCGAAGAGGCAGATAGAGACGCATACACACAGACAGACAAACTAACAGACGGATAGGTACACGAAAAACCAACGTACGAAGAGACGCACTAACGGGCAGAAGGCAAGACAGACAGACAGATGGACAGACAGACATGCATACACCTGGACGGAAGGAGAGGTGCACGTATGGGCGAAGCAACAGATACTCGAACTGACAATGCTGAATTGTAACAAAACTCTAGACAGACTGTTGCAAAATGGACAACAGAAAGGAAGATGTGTTCACAGTTAAATGCAGAGACGAACAAATTTTATATGTAGACAGAATGACAGACTTACAGACAGACGCAGATGAATGGACATACGCAGTCAGGGACACAGACGAAAGAATAGGGACACTGTGAGACGCTGTCAGATGGACATACAGACTGAGGCAGACAGAAATTCATAGAGACAATGAGGCAGACAAACGTGGAAAGATATGCAGACACAGTAATAGACAAATGCAAATAGTAACAAATTCAGACAGACCGATGGGCAAAATAACACTCCTAGAGAGAGAAAGGAGCACAATGAGAGTGACAGCCTGATAAAGAGACCCAGTGGACAGAGACTCTGCTTATGAGGCATTTCATAGCAGAGGGTTCGATAGTATGGCCGTTCATGTCTCACCTTGACTTTCATAATGACTTAGAGGACCTGAAAATACAATTACCCAAAATTGATATAATAATACGAGTACAGTAGACAGAAATAACAGCCAAATCACACTTATTGTAGACACTTTTCTAGAAACTGCTGCAAAGTTTTTTATAGAAGGGGTATAGAGCGTGATTTTACATGGGGTGGTATTTGCTCAAGTGTGAAATCCTCTTAAAAATATCTTAAGGAAAACCTTTTCTATAGATATATGTATATGTATTATTTTGATAATAATTACGACTTGAAATCATGAACTTAAACTCCATATGACCTGCTGAAGTGATATGCTATTCTCTGACATTACTACATTCAAGTAAAGATGCATTAACAATAACTGATTCCATCAGGCCAGAGACAACTACTAGCTTTTGAAACTGCCCATTTTTGCATAACTCTGCATGATAAATGCTCTACAATATTTTTTTATTGAGTCAATAAAACAAACTAAGCCTGAAAGCAAGCTAACAAACACTCCTACTGTGAAGTTATTCCATTGCTTTCCACTGGCTCGGAGAAAGACCGAATGCAAGCACCAAAACTGTTCACAAGATTTCATTCTAGGGTTTTTTTTGCTTCTAGGTAATAAACATTGCATATGCATGCTCATAAGTCTGCAACCTGCAGTCGAGTGGTATAAACAAGCTGACAACTTCTGAAAATCAGTCTATCTTTGCACCGCAACACGCTCAGCCCTGAGGAATCAACGGAGCATTTGTGAGAATTGTGCACTTACATATCCACTCCTTTAGGCAATTTGGGTGTATGGCAAACGTGCTGTTTGTCATCATCCTCATCAGCCTGACTAAATCCACTGCAGTGCGAAAGCTTCTTGCATGATCTGCCAATTAACCCGGTCTTGTGCTTTGTGGCGCCACGATGTATGTGAATTTTTTTATATAATTGGCCCACCTAACTTTTTCCCTTTCCTGCCATTACCTTCTTCATAAACCCTATTTTAAATTGTAAAAGGACAAACAAGTCACTTGACAAACGTTCAGAGTACTCCTATAGCACTGACCATTCATTAGAGAGTTGTAGCTGGCATGATTGGTAGCTTGGGCACAGACATTCATGCCGAACACTTGAGTACAGTTGAGAAGCCAGCGTCAGCCCAATTGTACCTGCAGGTTTAGCAACAATAAATATCAAGATTAGGAAGCACAAAAATACAAGTGCATCACACAGAGAGTACTCTGAAACTGGAGGCTTTTACATTGTTGAATGCTCCGAACAGCAACGAGTTTATTATTCCAGGACATTCATAATGAGTTGGTACGTGATGACGAGAGTCAAAGTGGAGACTCAGCGTTTCACCTCTTTGGCGTGCCTAGTTTTTTTATCATGAATCATGTCTCTGTGTACGCATATTCATTTCATGCTTGTGCTATAATTTCTGGTTCTATACTTTACAGCAAAAGCTAGTATGAGATCACAACACTGGTCACGCGCGTACTATTGTCCACTGCACGTGACCACGTTGGCGATTCAGGCTCAGGCATGATTTTGCAGTGTTAAATCTGACTACAGGGATGTTACACACCCCTATTGCTTGTTAGACTTGAATGAACAATAAAAAGATGAGTGCTAAGTAATATGTTCAATTTCAGGCAGGCAGTCGTTTAGCGGGCTAGGAGTTGTCACACAATAACTATGCATAGAGTAACAATTTTTAAATAAAGCATCTGCACAGCATAGACCCTCTTGACATTTACAGTGTGGAGGGTGTATGATTTTTCCTACGATTGAGCAATGGCTCGCATAAAATTATTTGAAACTTTGGTTCTCCCAGTTTCAACTGCCAGTGCCAATTGCAAAAATGTAATGGCAGAACCTGGCTTCAAAGAACATTCTTAGGGCCTTTGCTATGTTGTAAATGTAGAATCAATATTCCTTAATTACACCTTTGATAGTATGCCAGCTGTTTAGTTTCCGTATAAGGTCCTGACCATGTTTAACTAAGTATTTTCAGATACTAGAGCACGTGTTTGTAATGTCATTCGAACTTCAGGCAGTTAAGTCGCAGATGAGCAAGTGCCTTTATCATGCCTGCTTGCTGGCTTTGAGTGCTTGTCTTCACATCTACCGATTGTCAAACATGAACGTGCCACCTTTCAGCATTCTCGTAAAAGCAGACCAAGAAGCCGACTTATAGTACTCGTATACAAATATTTCTTACCTCTTCTATATGCACCAGCACAAAGTGACGATTCTTGACAGTTGAGTCTATTGGCCTATGCACCAGGTAATTTGCACAATAGCCTGGCTAGTCCCTTCTGTAATTTCGGAAGAGGTGCAGCTCACTTGGATGCTTGACCATTGTAAGAGTCAGAGAACCTTGAATGAATGAACGAATCTGCACTACATCAAAGTAGAGGAAATGGTCCTCGAACAAACTTACCTAGGTAGTGTTTCCACTAATGAACAGGATGGCTCTCACAAGCAGAATATTCCCAGTGAAATGCCATTCGTGCTAAACAGTGCTTCAAGTGACCTTGTTAAAGTTGGACAGTAGTTACAGTCACTGTTTTCCCAGCCATGCACATTTAACGCTTGCGCCAACCACCAAAAATGCGGAGAATTTTGAAGAGCTTCATCCCTAAATTTTAAATCGCATGTGTTGGCATTCCTGCAGACAACATAGAGAGTACCTGAAAAGAATGTTCTATATAAGCACCACTAAAAAACCTGACTAAGTAATAATGCTATCAAATCGTTAACCTGCTCACAATTCAAGACGGCTGGCAGACTATGGCTGGTAGCTGCATTCTCTGATGCCCACAGTAGCCTTTGTTTCAAGACTGCTACCCAATATTTCACAAGCACTCTTGCTGCTTTCATGTTGATGTACTGGTTCATGCAACGATGAAGCTATATATTTTAGCATCCCATCTTGTGACTGCCTGGCAGTTGCTGGCTCTGAGACATACCAATGTTCCGTTGGGGGCCAAATTTTTTTAGGAAGCAAAAGCGAATATAACCGGGTACCTAAAATCAAGTGATTGTGAAAGAAATAGTTTTTTTCTATATCTGCATAAGACAAAATTGTGCAAAAGATCGATAAGCTGATTTATTTTAACAAGTCTTGAAAAGCAAATTTTGTGACTCACTTATTTGAGAGACACATCTTAGAGCAGACGACTGAGACGCATAGCATCTCTTCATGTGGTCTGTGTAGAAAAAAAAAGGAAGCAGAATTGCCAAGGGGAAATAGCCACTAGTATAGCCTGCCATGGACAGTGCTAGAAAGATACATAGATATGCTAGCAATGGCTCACAACAGTGCATTGAGTAAAGAAAAATGTACACACTGGGGTTATGCCACTCCTTTGGGCAATTCATCATGAGACATTTGTGCCTCATGTGCAACATGCATTCATATGTCTTATTTAACCTGCAAATATTAGGTGCACAAGAACCTAATTAAACAGAACACTGATTGCCTTTAACAATTCGTGCAAAACTTAATTTAGACAGAGACTGGCACTATAGCTGCTTTGCAAAAAGTTGACAGCCACACAGCACATGGGATTGGTTTTTCTGATTCAGCCGTATTGTCTTGTTTTTGTGATAGTAGGGCATTCATGTACGAATATATAAATGATGCATTTAATGCGTAGGAACTGAGGAAGAGAAGAGTCCAACATGTGCTCGTGTTATATACTCAGAGGTGGGGCTGAAACAAAGCGTGGTCAGAAAATATGTAAGCGATATGTGTGACATCTTTACTGGATCTGACACCATTTCTCTTCCCTTACAGTGAGGCTCAGGAGACTTACAGGAATGCTGTTGACCGTAAGGAACATTGGAAACACTTGACCATAACAAGTAATGCCATCAAATAGCTTACATTTCCTTGATACTCTTTGATGCTGGCTTTTAGCTCGGTCTTGAATCAAGAAATCAGTCGAAAATGAACCTTGCATCGATGCTTTCCTGCCTTCACAGAGGTACAGGCGCAAGCAAACTGACACTGAAAAGAAAAAACAGAACGACAGGGACACGCACACACAGACAAATGGACAGACAGATAGATGCACAGAAAAATTGCATACGGAAAGACAGACTGACGGGCAGGATAGAAGCACAGACTCAAGCAGATCGACGGTGATAAGAATGGACGAAGAGACAAACTCATACAGAAAGACAGAAATTCACAGACTTATAGATGCACAGACAACACACGTATGGAGAGATAGGTTGATGGGGAGAAGGTGAGACAGGTAGATGGACAAACAGACAGAGAAAGACATTTACAGATGCAACAAGAAAGACAGGCAGAAAAAACTGGAAGACATTATCGACATAGGAACACACAGTGCGAAAACAGGCAGAAAGTAAATGAACAGACTTGCAGCCATATGTATGAATGGACCGTCACACACACAGATGGTCAAACGGTCGTGTGGATGGAGAGATGTGCACAGATGACCGGGCAGACAGACATTGATCAAGGAGATGGATGGACAGAAAGATGGACTTACGGACGGATGGACAGATAGATAAGAGCAATAAACTTTGATAAAAAAACCCACAAAAACAGACAAAGAGGATGAATAAAAAAGACAGCCTAGCACGAGAGCTCCCACAGGTCAAGCACCAGCCTACTATATATTACTACATGAGAATCCAGGCCCTAGCGTTGCCTTGGGCAGTGGTTATCTGTGCTGCACCAGTGAATCTCAATTAGGAGCCAGTCAAGGGATTCCCTTTGTCACTACTAAACATTCGGGCAGTTCACATTATTCAGGGCTAATGAAAATGTCACCATATCCACCAAGTCAATGATGACGAGTGCAGCCAGGCAAATGGTTTCGCGTAGGGAGGGACGGGAGCGTGGAGAACGGTACGCGACGGACGGGTATGCTTTGCCCGACTCATCATCATTCACTTCATGAATATGCTGCGAAGACCTCTAATGCCATCTAGTTAAATTATTTTAAATGGCACATACAATGCCATCTATTAAGCAGCTCAAACATGAAGTGGTTTCATACTACTACTACTACAGAGAAGGGGGCCGACCGACGGGAGCTTCGCACCGAGAATACTGACAGTCAGACAGTGGTGAATGGATGCAAAGATGGTTGAACGAATGGATAGAGAAACATAGACGCAAAAATAGAAAGATAGAGGAACAGATGCAGACAGACGGATGGTAACTAGAAAGGAGCAAGAGAGAGATATACGTAGAAACAGACAAAAGGCTGTATCGACAGGTAGACTGGAAACCCACGTGTAGAGAGACAGATTGACGGATAAGCTAAGGACACAGATGCATACAGACAGCCAAAAGAATGGACGAACAGATGGTTATAGACGCATATAGATTTACAGACAAATGAACAGACTGATATATACACAAAAAAAACCCACGTACGGAGAGACTAGTTGACGGGCAGGATAAACGTGCAGACACACAGACGGGTCGTGAAAAGATTGCATGAAGAGAGGAACAGACATTCAGAGACACAGACAGATGTATAGATATGCAGAAAGGCCACCTAAGAAGAGACGCACTAACGGGCAGAAAACAAGACAGACAGATGAAAGGACAGACACACACACGGATGGACGGAAAGAAAATTGTACGTACGGGAGTGTCGACAGATGTTCGAAAAGACTAGGCTGATATATAACGAAAATTGAAGAAGATGGATGCGCAGACAAACGATGACAGACAGAGATGGGCGCGAACATAAGTGCAGAGACAGACATGTTTATAAATGTAGACCGAAGGACAGACAGCCGGAGGCAGATGAAGGGACATACGCAGTCAGGAACAGACTAAAGACCTCAGAGGGACACATTGAAGCGCTGTCACAAGGACATACAGAGAGAGGCAGAAAGAGAAACGTGGACAGACAATGAAGCAGATAAGCGCACAGATATGCAAACAGACAGTTGGACAGACAAATGCGGATGGTGAAATTCAGACAGACAGATGAGCAGAATAATAGACTTCTAGGTAGAGAGAAAGGAGGGCACTGAGAGTGAGCCTGATGAAGAGACAAGGGTGGACAGGCAGGCGCTGCATGTGAAGCATTTCATCGTGAAGTGTTCGATGGTATGGCCGTTTATGTCCTACATCGACTTTCATAATGTCATTGAGGACCTGCAAATACAATTACACAGAATTTATTAATACGAGTACAGTGGACAGAAATAATCGCAAATCTAAACTTATTGTAGACCCTTTTTTAAGTGCCTGCAATTAAAATCTTTAGAGAAGGCCTATAGAGCATATCCATGTATGGGATAATGTTATTTGCTCAACTGTAAAATACTCGTAAAAATATCTTGACAAAAACCTTTACTATGCATATGTATTATTTTGATATCAGTTACCACCTGAAATCATGAACCTAATATTTGATATGACCTGCTTGATTGATATATACGATATAACGTCCCAAAACCACCATATGATTATCAGACGCCGTAGTGGAGGGTTCCGGAAATTTCGACCACCTGGGGTTCTCTAACATGCACATAAATCTGAGCACACAGGCCTACAACATTTCCGCCTCCATCGTAAATGCAGCTGCCACAGCCGGGATTTGATCCCGCTACTTGCGGGTCAGCAGCCAAGTACTTTATGCACTAGACCACCTCGGCGGGGCTCGATATGGACTGCTGAAGCAGTACGCTATTCTCCGACATTACCACATTTAAGTAAAGGCGCTCTAACATTACTTAATCCATCAAGCCAGAGTCACACGAACTAGTTTTTGAAACAGCCTTTTTTCACAAACCTGCATATTTATTGCTGTACAATATTTTTTTCTTTATATTGAATCATCAATATGACCTAAGCCTGAAAGCAAGCTAACGAACACTCCTACTGTGAAGAGATTCCGTTGCTTAAAACTGCCTCGGAAAAAGACTGAATACAAGCACCAATCGTTTATCAGATTTCATTCTAGGTTTCTTTTATTGCTTCTATGTAATAAACATTGTATAGGCATGCCCATAAGTCTTCAAACTGCAGTCAAGTGGTATAAACGAGCTGAGGACTTCTGAAAATCAGCCTATCTTTGCACCGCAACACGCTCGGCACTGAGGAAGCAACGGAGCATTTGTAAAAAGTGTGCACATACATATCAAGTCCTTTAGGCGGTTTGGGTTTAGGGCGAATGTGCTATTTGTCATCCTCGTCAGCCTGACTACAACCACTGCAGGGTGAAAGCTTCTTGCATAATCCGCGAATCAACCTGGTCTTGTACTCTGTGCTGCCACGACGTATATGCGAATTTTTTTATCTAGTCTGCCCACCTAACTTTCTCCCTTTTCTGCGTTTGTCTTCTCTGGAAATTTTATTTTCAACTGTAAAACGACAGGAGGGTCACTTGAAAAACGTTCAGAGTAATTCTGTAGCACTGACCATTCATAGGAGCGTTGAAGTTGGCATAATAGACAGCTTGTGCCCAGACGTCCATGCCGAACAGCGGGCACAGTCGAGAAGCCAGCATCAGCCCGAATTTGCCTGCAGGTTTAGCAACATTGACAGTCCAAGATTAGGAAGCACAAATTTTGCACGGGACCGTAGCAAAGCACTTATCTGTAAATTTTTCAAAAATTTACAAAACACGTCACTACTTGAAGCGGTAATCACTTCTTTGTAGAACTCTTAAAAGGGCATATTATCCGAAATATCGATACGCATCTCCTACCTCAAAATGAGGAAAATTCAGAAGCTTCCATAAAATACTGACCGAAATTGAACGCCAATATGTACCAGTGGATCCCCCCTTCGCAAGCCTCGTTACACAATTTTTGTCGAGATTACCAAGACGCACGCCAAATATGAGTGATCAAATTTTGCGTTAGCTTCAATGCTTGACGTTGGCGAATATTTTTTTCTGCGAGCAGAGAAGGGCACGTGACGTATGCTTCCCGCTATTGCACTCGGGGTTAAGCAGATCTTTCGGAACTATATACCAAATGCGCACGCACTACATAACGTTTTTTTTATTGTCTTGGAAGAACAGCAGACTTACGTGAAATATAGATCTCCAAATTATAGAGAAAGTAAAGGATGCACTCGTAATAAGTATCAGAGGCATCCATTTGACTGCACATTACAAAAGATATCTGGCAGCAAGCCGGCCTAAAAATTGATTGATTGATATGTGGGGTTTAACGTCCCAAAACCACTATATGATTATGAGAGACGCCGTAGTGGAGGGCTCCGGAAATTTAGACCACCTGGGGTTCTTTAACGTGCACCCAAATCTGAGCACACGGGCCTACAAAGCCGGCCTAAAAAGAACACAGCCCGAAGCTATAAGTAATTTGTACGGTTGATATATGGGGTTTAACGTCCCAAAACTACCATATGATTAAGAGAGACGCCGTAGTGGAGGGCTCCGGAAATTTCGACCATCACTCGAAAATTGATATGAATTCAAGCGCTCGTTGAACAGAATTAGCGGGAAGTATAAACGGCGTAGCATGCCAACAAATTCAGTTAAGTAAATGCTGCCTTACTCCAACAAGCATTGATATATCAGCGTCGATGACTATACGCTTGACTGCGGGGCTATCACGATTGATAAATTTATTTCTTTAGTTAAGTTTTCTGCACTTACACTATATACTACGGTCACAAAGTTCATACGAGTGGCAAAAACAACGTAGCTTTAAAATACTAAGGTCAATTGGAGCCGTAAGGCAGACAAACTCGCAGAAGAGAAACAAAGCAAAGCTATCGTGACATTTAGAAGTATTGCAAGAAAGCAGCGCTACCTGCTTATATAACGAAATACAGCTAATCGAAAAGTGAGTGACGCCCATATAGGATGAAAAAAAAAACTTAAGGAATTAAAGAGAACATCCCCAACCTACCGCGCAAAAAAAAAATACTGCCATAATCGAGTGCAAAACATTACAGGAAACTGTAGAAAAAAGCCGTTTTTTTAGAATTAAGTTGATTATGACGCACGCAGATTCGGGCAATTCTGTATAAATGTGGAACAAGTATGGCACGTACATAAATCTACGTGCAGGGGCATTGTGCCCCCTTTACAATACTGGGGCTAGAGACGAACCCACGTGCTCATAATTATATGTATCAATACGCCTAAAGCCTGTGACGTAGCCAATTGAGGTATTCCCTTCTTCCTACCCCCCTCCCTCTTAAAATATGTTTCTCACTACGCCCCTGCCTAGCGCCCTAACTTACTTCTGTGCGCGCAAACTCACCTCCCGGCGAGAATAGCGTTTCAGAAATCGAAAAACATTGCTTCCAAATGTAGCTGAATATATTTCTTCAGTTGGATACATTCTTCAAAAGTTAGAGATTCATCTTTTAGATAAGTTCACAGCAGATGGGCCCCATGGAACGAACGAAATAAGGTAGACATGCGCTTATCTGCCTCGTTCCGTTGTGAACAGCGCAGTTTGCTAGAATCCGTACCAAATCGCCAAGCTTTAAACACTTGTTAGGCTAATGAGAAGTAATTATGAGAGCTCACTCGCTATAGGGGCGAAGCTCGCAAGAGCGGTGTAGAAGAAATGGCACACCTTTCCATGTCGACCCCGGCAACGCGCTGGCCAGAACGGCGTCTAATCCCGTATCGTGCGCACGAACACTGTCGACCAGACACTGAACAGCAACGGTGCACGCGCTTCAGTCCAGCGAAAGCAGCCGATATTTATCGGAGGCCCGATGAAATTCTCAAGACGAGACAGGTTTATCTCCGGTCGCTATGGCAACCGGAAATCCGCACCGCTGCTTTAGGCGAGTGAAAAACGGCCGAAAACTGATCGACAGCTTTGGTCAGGCGCGCCGAATTCATCACGAGACCGTCCGCCGTGGAATTCGGTTTCCCGTAGATGCGCCGATTGCGATAACATGAGAATATATCTTTTTGGTCCCGGTGCTTCGTTGAGGCTAGGAAAAAAAGTGCTGCCGCCATTACACTGACGGGCCCGTGTCGTACCTGCTTTTTCTGATCAAACCCGCTCGCGTATGTCCCGGCAAAGTAATTAGAATGGGAGGCAAAGTAATTAGAATGGGCAAAGTAATTAGAATGTTCCCCAAATCATGGTAAGATTACGAGAGACGCCCCGCTAGAGTGCTCCGAAAATTTCGCACTTCTATGGTATGATAACCACGATCACATCTGTGCACATGGGTATTAGATGTTTCCCTTGACGATGCTTCCGTCGGAAAACTCCCCATGGTCTCACACAGCTAGCTCGGGAGTCAAGGTAAGGATATTTGTTGGGTTTCAACGTGTCAAAACAATCATATCAGACACCGATGAGGACGCCTCCAGAAATTTCGGCAACCTGGAGTTTTTTAACGGGCACCTAAATGTAGGCACAGTAACTTCAGGGCATATAAATTCCGCAGAGCCGTATAAATCCCGCATAAATTTGGGCCCAACTACGGTGCACCTAAGCCCACACGCAGGAATGTTCTTTGCATTTCGCCCCCGTTAAAATACGTTTACCGGGAGATAAGTCTTACGCGCTACGCCTAACGCAATAACTTAAAGTGGTGGGCGGAACCTAACCTGTCAAGGAGAATAGCGTTTTCAGCATTGGGACATTATTACTTCGAAATGAGGTTAAAGATAATGGTTGGTTAGGATACTCTCCCAGAAGGCTACCGAGAATAGAACCTGCGAGAAAACTCACTTGTTAGCCGCGAAGCTCCCACAAGTGGTGTAGGCGAAGTTGTGGCAGCCTTCCATGTCGACGACGACGTAAGGCACATGCTGTTGAAATGGCGACTTGCACACACGGACGAGGTCGACGAGACAAAGTACAGGAACGGCGCACGCATTCCAGTATGTTGACGGCAGCCCATACCTATCGCAACCCTGACTTAAACCAGAGTCCTTCAATGCTTAAACTCTGCTTAAACTTTAAGGCGACAAAGGTTACATTGGCAGTAGCTATAGCAAGCGAATGCTGAAAATGCGAAATACACTCCGCTAACGTAGGCGAGCGAAGAACGAAGGAAACAGCCGTGTCCGACAGCTCCGGCTAGCAGTGCCGAGTTGTACACGTGACTGTCTGACGTGAATCCGGTTTTCCCTCAACGTGTTGATAACGATGGTTGCATGAGATGATATCTTTTCTGTGTCGGTGATTCGGCATGCTTACGTTAAAGAAGTGCTGGCCCCACTTAACCGATCGATGCTCGTCGTTCCTGTTTTTTTTTTTTTTTCTGGCCAAAGTCGCTCACGAAGGCCTTCATCAGAAGTATAAAATTGGAGGGAGTTGAAAAGGACGAACACGGTCACCCAATAGTTTGTAGGTTTCAGTGAAAACTACAAGTGACCTTTAAAATACGAACCTATATATGCTCAAAATGTGCTCTCAAAAATGTTTTGCAATACTGAAAAGTGCGTCGCATAGCGTTTAGCAATATGCAAGCATTGTTACCATGTTATTGTTTCGGACGATAGCGAAAAAGAAATGAACGATTATTTTGAAGCAATGTTTCGATCGATACCCGCTGTGACCCTGAGGTGGGACTATTCCTTCTAGTCAGGGTACCCTCAGGCTTCTACTGTCCTCTTGATTTTGGCGACGAGTTGTCGCTCGTCTCCCAGGTCCTCTAGTACGAGCTTGGCCTCCCACGTTTCGATGAGGGGGTTGTTGTTCATTTTTGGTGCATGGTTCACGTCCGGCTAGGGTTACATGCAGTGGCGTAACTAGGGGGGGGCAAGGGGGTACAAGTGCCCCGGGCGCCACTAGGGAGGGGGCGCCAAGCCGAGTCCTCGGGTTGGCGCCCCCTGGAAAGGTTGTCAATGTTTTTTTCCGTAAAACCGCCTGGAAGGGGGGAGGGGCGAGGTTGTAATGTACGACTGGAAGTGGGGATGGTGGTGAAGGAAAGGGTTGCCGCAATGGCTTTTGCATCGGGAAAAGGATCCTCTATTTTCATTTTGCTGCGCTACCTCCGTGCCTTCCCATGACCCTCGGCTAAGCTTTGTTTTGTGCTCCGCAGCACTGGGTTAGATGAGTTTCAGCGAACCCCACCAGCCTCCCAAACCACTTACTGAAAGCTTCCCTGAAACCAACCACGTACGTAAACAAAATAAAATAAAAAAGTTCGAATGCACCTTTTTTGAGTAAGAACAGAAAACTCCAACGAAATAGCCGATCGTCCAACGACTAATCGTCCACGCAGCGGCGGAAGGAAGGGCGAATATAATCCGTGACCTCGGCACCAAAGGCTAAACAAAGGCGTTTATTCGCAGAGTTCTCTGGAGGAAAGACGGAGAAAGCGTGACACGACGGCGACGTTTGTTGATTCCCTGCATCGCGGGCGCCAGCAAAGCAATAGAAGGGCGGGGGTCAACGTTTCCCACATGCCATCCACCGCCATGGGCAGGTTCATCCTTTGGCCCAAAGAACACGCACCTGCGAAAAAAGCGCAGAGCGTAGTGTACCCGACAGCATGTGCCGACTGCCCCGCTTCGTACGTTGGAGAAACCAAGAACTTCCCTGAAAGAATGCGGCCGCACAAGGATGACCTCCATCAATGGAACAGCGAACGGAGCGAAACGGCAGAACACTCCGACCAGTTTAACCCCCATACCAGACCCGAGGGCGCGGTGTCTAGCTGGTTGCTTTGTTTTGTACTCACCCTGCATTCCTTGGGATGCACAAATAGCGCGAAAGCTTAGGTACGAGAAACTTGGGCCTGGGAAGCGCCCGTGCCGTCAAGATTTTTGCAGTGTGGACTGGAAGAGAACAATGACGGGTAAGGGACTTCCGGAAGTTTGAATAAAAAAAGAAAAATACTATACAAAAACGCGGGCGTAGCTCATCGAAATCAGAACTGGTGGCCCTTGGCCTCCGAAATGGCCCGCCGCGCGCCAGTAGGCAATCGCGGAAGCCTACATTAGCGCTTTTAATGGGGGGGGGGGGGGGCTGTAGTAATAATTATTATTAATAATAATATTATTATTATTAATAATAATAATATTATTATTAATAGGAGCTGTAGTAATAATTATTATTAATAATAATATTATTATTATTAATAATAATAATAATAATAATAATAATATTATTATTATTATTATTATTAATAATAATAATAACAAACATTATCACGGGCATAATGAGGGGCGCGGAAATATATTTGCCCTGGGCGCCGTCCTATCTAGTTACGCCACTGGTTACATGTCTTGGTTTGCATGGCACTGGCATTCCAGGAGAAAACGTGCTAGGGTGCCCGTACGCTGCAGACAGGACACAAGTAGCCATGTGTCGTTCACTACAGGCCATATATTAATACTCCTTGTATATGCGTGTGGCTTTGCAGGCTTCTCCTGACCATGCTGTCTTCTTTAGTGAGGTATGGATGGAGTACGCCTATCGCTCCAGTTTGTAGTGTCATTCGGAAGAGAGCTTTAAAAAAATGGTTAATGCAGCACGCACTCTTGAATTGAAAAGAAATTTAAACACGCGATGTAAGGCCGGATAGAAGCCAAAACAGATAAGACTTGAAAATTTCAGCAGATCATATGTCATGGAGAAATGGGTGGCATGCGATTTTTATAGTCAGTCGACAGGTGAGTCGGCGTTCTAATAAAAGGTACATACGACAGGTAAATACCAACCAATCAAAAATATATTTCTCGAGAGAACTTTCGTTGGTCTTGAAATCTCCATCGTGATCTAGGCAGCCTGACTGGCTCCCTGAAGACTCCGATATTCCCCGAGTCAGACACTCCCAATAGACATGATCATCTTCGGTGATAATTATAGGATGCTTTAGTAATAATTCAGTGTTTTAGGGAGTTAGACGAGATGAGATCCAGCCGATTTAGGTGGAGCCTTGGTATTTGAGCGTAATGAACGGGAGTCTAGTATTGACCGACAACCAATGCTCATGTGGTGAACTTCAGCGGCCAGCCGCTGAATAGAGGTGGAGCCCCTCTTGAGCGTCCTCCTAGGTTTCGGCCAGGCATGATTAGGTCGTGGCCGAGAGCTGCGAAGGAGTCCGCCCAAAAGCAGCAATGAAATTGCAGTTCATCTCTGCCCAGTATTTCTGCTGCACACCTTCGAATCTATGCCTCAAGGTGGCAACATTTTGAAGGTGGTCCATAACAAAGGACCACTTCTGCTGTTCCGTCCCTGCATTGCGAGCTCCGAGAGAATTGATAGTAGTCACCCAGTTGTGGTGTAATCCTGAAAGCCATGGAAAAGCGGGTGTTCAAAGGCAACTCATGATGGCAGTACGGCTGCAGAAACTCTTTAGCCGGTCGACGCCATGAAGCCGAGTTGGTATGAATGCGCTCCGAAGGTATTACAGAGCTAACTGCGGCTCTCGGGTGGAGTCTTTTCATGGTATTGCAAGGCGGCTGAGGTCATCACGGCTTCAATTGTTTGCAGTTCTGGCAAGGCCGTTAGAAACAGCACAGAAGTCGATGCTGTCAAAGCATTGACCCCAACGAGGAGTCACACGATGGTGCAAAAAAGCAGTGTGGCACATTCGGGCGATTCGCACGCAGGTTGAGTGGTGATGTCCGAGGAGTAATCTTCGAGTGGTCCAGTCAAAGTGGCGGCGTCGTTGGCCAACGAAGCTTAAACAGAACCCTTGATTGGCTTAGACACGCACGGACTATTGAACGAGTGTTAGTCGCAGTGTGAAGTGTGAACGATATTTCCGGGGAACGGTAGCGCGTGAACTGTCGGCGCCTCTAGAGTAAGATTGCTCTTGAGCCACTGAGGGAGCCTGGACGCCAAATGCGGACAGCGTTCGCAGCACCAGGAGGTCATGCGGCTGCAAGGGCACGCACGAGGCATTTCTGATGTGTGCTCGGTGCGCTCGCATGTTGGCGTGTTTCTAGGTCGAGGAAGCGTGGGCATGGCCAGCCGGCATCTGCCGTAAGGCTTTGTTTATGACAACTGCAGCGCCAATCTAGAAGAACGAGTCACAAACAAAGCACCCGCTTCGTATGGCGCTATTACATTATATTCCTTCATCGTGCTCTTATGCTAGTTCACAGCGCAGCCTAAAAAGCGCGCCAGCACTTCGGCGGCGCTGTCATATCTGCACTAAATAAAACAAAGATATACAATTTATACCCGTATCAATAACTGATGCCTGTTATATGATGACAGAAAAACCTAAATCGCTAGGAAGTGTCCAAGCATAAAGTTTTAGAAAAGGAATTAAGTAAAAATAAAGCAAAGAAGTGTTCTATATCGTGAGACCGTGTGTGTTCTTAACACGGCTGGATGCGTAATTTTACAGAATATGCAGCGCCTCGTCTCTGGTATCAAGATTTCCGATTCATTGCCGGCAAAACGGGCCGCGCGCCGTGTTTGAGTGGCCACTCTCCTACACCTTTCAATTCATCTCACCTGAGGAGTGCTGCCGTCTACTGGCGAAATCGAACGCTAGTTAAGAACGCGGTATTGCCTGAAAGATAACAAAACACAGCTTGTTCATCTGTAAGCACATGCTTTCCGGCTTTATGTTGTAGGCCAAAAATATCTGCGATGCATTGGCGCTTTTTTTTTTATCGTCGCGGTAGTAGTCTAGATTAGGTAGGCGCTAGCCGGCTCAATTTCCAAGCTGGGGTTTGACTGGCTTCATTAGTAGTCCTGCGTTTTAATAACTGTGAATGAGCCTTCGCTCTAACGTAAATAACACACGTAGTTACAGTCAGTCGACAAACGATTTGCGTTCTCAAAAACGGCACATATGACAGGAAAATGTGAACCTATAAAAAGTTTATTTCCCGTAGAAATTTTCGTTTGTCTTCAGGTCTTCATTGTGATCTAGGCAGCCTGACTTGCTCCCTAAAACCTACGACATTCTCTGAATCAGACACTCCCAATCGGTATGGGCAACTCCGGTCATAACTATAACATTTGTTAGTAATAACGCAGCGTTCTAGAGAGTTAGACGAGATAGGATCCAGACTATTAAGCTGCAGCCTTGGTCTTCAATATTGACCGCCAACCAAAAGCTTATGTGGTGAACTGCAGCGCGCAGCAGCAGAATCCAGGTAGACACCCTCTTTAGGCTCATCCTCGGTTTGCGTCAGGCATGATTAGTCGTGGCAGATAACTGCGAAGGAGTCCGGTCAAAAGCAGCAACGAAATTGGAGCTTCTCTTCACTCAGTATTCTTGCCGTACACCTTGGTAACTATGCCGCACTGCGACAGAATTTTGACGGCAGTTCATACCAACGCACCACTTCTAGCGCATTCATTCCAACCTGCAAATGCATTCATGTTGGTGACCCAGTTGTGGCGTCGTCCTGAAAGGCACGGAATGGCGGATGTTCGAAGGCAACTAATGATGGCAATACAGCTGCAAAAACTGGAGCATGTCGATGCCATGAAGCCGAGTTGACATGAATGCTCTTCGAAAGCATAACAGTGTTTACTGCAGCTACCGGGTGAAGCCGTTTCGCAGTCTTTCAATGCAACTGCGGCCATTGTGGCTTCAATCGCCTGTAGTGCTGGCAAAGCCATTGGAAACAGCGCTGAGGTCGATGGTGTCAAGGCATTGGCCCTAACGAGGAGTCACACGATGGTGATAAAAAGCTGAGCGGCACATTCAAGCGATTCGCACACAGTGTATGTGGAGATGTCCGAGGAGTACCGTTCGAGCGGTGCAGTGAAAGCTTTGGCATCGTTGGCCAAAGAAGGTTAAAGAGTACCCTTGATCGGCTTAGACGCGCACGGAGTATTGAACGAGGGTTATTCGCGGTGGGAAGTGTGAACGACCTTCCCGGGGAACGGTAGTCCATGAAATGTCTGGCGCCTCCGGGGTAAGATTGCTCTTGAGGCACAGAGGGGCCTGGGCACCAAATTCGAACAGTGTTTGTAGCATCAGTAGGTCATGGGGCTGCGAGGGCGCGCAAGAGACAATCCCGACGTAAGTTTGGATAGGTTCCATAATGACGTGCTTCATGGTCAAGGAAATGTGGACTGCGTTCCTCAGGTGTTGGATAAAGAACGTCAAAACCGCTGTAGCACAGCCGGCATCTGCTGTAAGGCTTCGTTAATGACAACTGCGCCGTTCTAGAACAACGAAGCACAAACAAAGCAGCCGCTCCTTGAGGTGCCGTTACGTTATACCCCTTCATCGGGCTCTCATTCTAGTTCACAGTGTAGCTTAAAGCGCGCGCCAGCGCTCCTGCGGCGCTGTCATATCTGTACTAAATACAACAAAATATGCCTTTTATACCCGTAGTGAGGACCGATGCCTGTTCTAAGAAACCAGAACAGCCGAAATCGCTAGAAAGTCTCTCAGCAGAATGTTTCAGAAGAGGATATAAGTAGAAATAAAGTAAAATGGTGTTCTATCGTCCGATTTTACGTGTGCTTATCGCGGATGGATGCGTAATGCTGCAGAATATGCGGCGCCTCGTCTCTGCTATCGAGATTTCCGATTCATTGCGGTGAAAGCAAGCCGCACGCCGTGTTTGAAATTCCACTCCCCTTTTTCTTTCAAGCCAACCCGCCTGAAGAGTGCTGCCATCCTAAGGCAACATAACACACCCTAAGAGTGCGCAGTATGGCCTCAAAGATAACAAAACTGAGATTGTTCATCTTGAAGCACATGCTTTACTGCTTGTGTTGTATTGGCTTAGAATATCTGCGATGCCATTCGCGCCGTTTTTATTGTCGCGGTGGTAGATCAGGTTAGGTAGGAGCCCGCTTGCTCAAATTGAAAACCTTCGATTCCTGTACACGGCTGGTTATTTTTTGCCCCGCCGCGGTGGTCTAGTGGCTAAGGTACTCGGCTGCTGACCCGCAGGTCGCTGGTTCGATTCCCGGCTGTGGCGGCTGCATTTCCGATGGAGGCGGAAATGTTGTAGGCCCGTGTACTCAATTTGGGTGCACGTTAAAGAACCCCAGGTGGTCAAAATTTCCGGAGCCCTCCACTACGGCGTCTCTCATAATCAAATGGTGGTTTTGGGACGTTAAACCCCACAAATCAATCAATCAAATTCAAAACCCAGGTTTTACTGGCTTGATTTGTAGTCTCGCGTTTTTATTCTCTGTGAATCAGCCTTCACTCTAACGTAAATAACACATGCAGTTATCGTCAGTCGACAGGTGCATTGGCGTTCTTCAAAATGGTACATATGAAAGGTACATACGAACCAATCAAAAATTTATTTCCCGCGGAAATTTTAGTTTGTCTTCCGGTCTCCATCGTGATCTAGGCAGCCTAACTGGCTCCCTGAAACCTACAATATCCCCTGAATCAAACAGTCTCATTTGAAATGGACATCTGCGGTCATATGATAGCATGTGTTAGTAATAACGTAACGTGTTAGGCAGTTAGACGAGATGAGATCCAGCGAATTTAGCTGCAGCCTTTGTCTTTGAGCATAGCAAACTCGAGTCTGGTATTGACCGCCAACAAAGGCTCATGTGGTGAACTGCAGCGCCCAGCATCAGAGTCAAGGCAGATCCCCTCTTTAGGTTTTCCTCGGTTTGGGTTAGGTATGATTAGGTAGTGGCAGAGAACCGCGAAAGAGTCCGGCCAAAACACTTCTAGTGCAATCATTCCGAGCTGCAAAGGCATTGACGTTAGTCACCCAGTTGTGGCGTCATCCTGAAAGCCACGGAATAGCGGGTGTTCGAAGGCAACTAATGATGGCAGTGTGGCTGCAGAAACTCTGGAGCATGTCGACGCCATGAGGCCGAGTTGGCATGGATGCTCTCCGAAGGTATAACAGAGCTAACTGCGGCTCTCGGGTGGAGTGGTTTCGTGGCCTTGCCAGGTAGCTGGGGCCATCGTGGCTTCAATCGCTTGCACTCCTGGCAAGGCCGTTGGAAACAGCACAGAGGTTGATGTTGTCATGGCATTGACCCCAACGAGGAGTCACACGATGGTGCAGAAAAGCTGTGTGGCACATTCGGGCGATTCGCACGCAGTGCGAGTGGTGATGTCCGAGGAGTAATCTTCGAGTGGTCCAGTCAAAGTGGTGGCGTCGTTGGCCAACGAAGCTTAAAAAGAACCCTTGATTGGCTTAGACGCGCACGGAGGATTGAACGAGTGTTAGTCGCAGTGTGAAGTGTGAACGATATTTCCGGGGAACGGTAGCGCGTGAACTGTCGGCGCCTCTGGAGTAAAATTGCGCTCCATTGAGCCACTGAAGGGGCCTGGACGCCAAATGTGGACAGCGTTCGCAGCACCAGGAGGTCACGCTGCAGGGGCACGCACGAGACATTCCTGACGTGTGCTCGGTGTGGTCTCACGTTGACGTGTTTTGAGGTCGAGGAAGCGTGGACGCAGCCAGCCGACATCAGTAAGGCTTCGTTTATGACAACTGCGCCAATCTAAAAGAACGAGTCACAAACAAAGCACCCGCTTCGTATGGCGCTATTACATTGTATTCCTTCATCGAGCTCTTCTGCTAGTTCGCAGTGCAGCCTAAAGTGCGCGCCAGCACTTCGGCGGCGCTGTGATCTCTGCACTTAATAAAACAAAGATATACAATTTATACCCGTATCAATGACCGATGCCCGTTCTAAGATGACAGAACAACCTAAATCACTAGGAAGTGTCCAAGCATAAAGTTTCAAAAAAGAAATGAAGTAAAAATAAAGCAAAGTAGCGTTCTATATCTTGAGAGCGTGTGTGTTCTTAACGCTGCTGAATGCGTAATTTTACAGCATAAGCGGCGCGTCGTGTCTGGTATCAAGATTTCCGATTCATTGCCGGCAAAGCGGACCGCGTGCCGTGTTTGAGTGCACTCTCCTACACCTTTCAATTCATCCCACCTGAGGAGTGCTGCCGTCTACTGGCGAAATAGAACGCTAGTTAAGAACGCAGTATTGCCTCAAAGATAACAAAACACAGCTTGTTCATCTATAAGCACATGCTTTCCGGCTTTATGTTGTAGGTCAAAATATCTGCAATGCATTGGCGCTTTTTTTTTTATTCTCACGGTAGTAGTCTAGGTTAGGTAGGAGCTAACCGGCTCAATTTCCAAGCTGGGGCTTGACTGGCTTCATTAGTAGTCCTGCGTTTTTAATAACTGTGAATGAGCCTTCGCTCTAACGTAAATAACACACGTAGTTACAGTCAGTCGACAAACGATTTGCGTTCTCAAAAATGGCACAAGTGACAGGAAAATGTGAACCTATAAAAAGTTTATTTCCCGTGGAAATTTTCGTTTGTCTTCAGGTCTGCATTGTGATCTGGGCAGCCTGACTTGCTCCCTAAAACCTACGACATTCTCTGAATCAGACACTCCCAATTGATATGGGCAACTCCGGTCATAACTATAACATTTGTTAGTAATAACGCAGCATTCTAGAGAGTTAGACGAGATAGGATCCAGACTATTAAGCTGCAGCCTTGGTCTTCGAGCGTACCGGACTCGAGTCTCGAGTATGGTATTGACCGCCAACCAAAATCTCATGTGGTGAACTGCAGCGCCCAGCAGCAGAATTGAGGTAGAGCCCCTCTTTAGACTCATCCTCGGTTTGCGTCAGGCATGATTAGTCGTGGCAGATAACTGCGAAGGAGTCCGGTCAAAAGCAGCAACGAAATTGGAGCTTCTCTTCACTCAGTATTCTTGCCGTACACCTTGGTAACTATGCCGCACTGCGAGAGAATTTTGACGGCAGTTCATACCAACGCACCACTTCTAGTGCATTCATTCCAAGCTGCAAATGCATTGATGTTGGTGACCCAGTTGTGGCGTCGACCTGAAAGGCACGGAATGGCGGATGTTCGAAGGCAACTAATGATGGCAATACAGCTGCAAAAACTGGAGCATGTCGACGCCATGAAGCCGAGTTGGCATGAATGCTCTTCGAAAGCATAACAGAGTTTACTGCGGCTACCGGGTGAAGCCGTTTCGTAGTCTTTCAAGACAACTGCGGTCATTGTGGCTTCAATCGCCTGTAGTGCTGGCAAAGCCATTGGAAACAGCGCTGAGGTCGATGGTGTCAAGGCATTGGCCCTAACGAGGAGTCACACGATGGTGATGAAAAGCTGAGCGGCACATTCAAGCGATTCGCACACAGTGCATGTGGAGATATTCGAGGAGTACTGTTCGAGCGGTGCAGTCTAAGCGGTGGCGTCGTTGGCCAAAAAAGGTTAAAGAGTACCCTTGAGCGGCTTAGACGCGCAGGGAGTATTGAACGAAGGTTAGTCGCAGTGGGAAGTGTGAACAATATTTCCGGGGAACTGTAGTCCGTGAAATGTCTGGCACCTCCAGAGTAAGATTGCTCTTGAGGCACAGAGGGGCCTGGGCACCAAATTCGAACAGTGTTTGTAGCATCAGTAGGTCATGGGGCTGCGAGGGCGCGCAAGAGACAATCCCGACGTAAGTTTGGATCGGTTCCATAATGACGTGTTTCATGGTCAAGGAAATGTGGACTGCGTTCCTCAGGTGTTGGATAAAGAACGTCAAAACCGCTGTAGCACAGCCGGCATCTGCTGTAAGGCTTCGTTAATGACAACTGCGCCGTTCTAGAACAACGAAGCACAAACAAAGCAGCCGCTCCTTGAGGTGCCGTTACGTTATACCCCTTCATCGGGCTCTCATTCTAGTTCACAGTGTAGCTTAAAGCGCGCGCCAGCGCTCCTGCGGCGCTGTCATATCTGTACTAAATACAACAAAATATGCCTTTTATACCCGTAGTGAGGACCGATGCCTGTTCTAAGAAACCAGAACAGCCGAAATCGCTAGAAAGTCTCTCAGCAGAATGTTTCAGAAGAGGATATAAGTAGAAATAAAGTAAAATGGCGTTCTATCGTCCGATTTTACGTGTGCTTATCGCGGATGGATGCGTAATGCTGCAGAATATGCGGCGCCTCGTCTCTGCTATCAAGATTTCCGATTCATTACAGGGGAAAGTAGACCGCGCGCCGTGTTTGAATTGCCACTCCTTTTTTTTTTTTTTTTTTTGAAGCCAACGCGCCTGAGGAGTGCTGCCACCTTCTGACAAAATAAAACACTCGTTGGCAGCGTGGTATGGCCTCAAAGATTACAAAACCCAGATTGTCTATCTCAAAGCACATGCTTTACGGTTTTGTGTTTTAGGCCTAAAAAATTTGCGATGCCATTCGCGCCTGCTTTATTTCCGTGGTGTTTGATCAGATTAGGCACGAGCTGGCTTGCTCATTTTCAAAGCCCAGGTTTTACTAGCTTGATTTGTAGTCCCACCTTTTTATTCACTGCGAATGAGCCTTCACTCTAGCGTAAATGACACACATAGGTATATTCAGTCGGCAGGTGATTCGGCGTACTTAAAAACAGTACATATGACCGGTAAATACGAATCAATAAAAATTTATTTCTCGGGAAAACTTTCCTTGGTCTTGAGGACTCTATCATGGTCTAGGCCGCCTGAGTGGCTCCTTGAAGACTCCAAAATTCCCTTAATCAGACACTCCCAATATAAATGGACATCTCCGGTCATAATTATAGCTTGCGTTAGTAATAACGCAGCGCTTTAGGAAGTTAGACGAGATGGAATCCTGCAGATTCAGCTGCAGTCTTGGTCTTTGAGCGTAACAAACTCGGGTCTAGTAGTGACCGACAACAAAAGCTGATGAGGTGAACTGCAGCGCCCAGCAGCAGAATCGAGGTGGAACACATGCTAATCTCCATCCTCGGTGTGGGTCTGGCAGTGGCGTAGCCAAGGAGGGGGGGGTACAACATCCCTCCCCCTAAAAGTTTTTCGAGTGATCCCCCCATCTCAAACTTACCCAACTTTTTTTCGTCACTTCGCACTGACATTCTTTACAGACTAACCGATGGTACTACCACAATATTATTTCCCGGTGCTTTTGCAGTTAGTTGTCTGCACACGCGAAAAAGTGTCGAGGTACTCCTCAAGGTTATGGTAGTCTGTGAGATCATGGGCCGGAATCTCAGCAGTGAGCGTTGTAAGTTCAGTAAAACACGCCCTCAAGTACCCGCGAATTTTGACAAGCTTCCGCCTAGACTGCCCTACTAACGTTCACGTCGACGCTTCGCGAACCGGGCTGGGTGCGCTGCTTTCTTAAACTCAAGACGGAAAGAAGCGAATCATAGAGTATGCCAGCAGATCACTGAACGAGCACGATCGTGGTCTACACTCTAACATGCTCGAGTGCATGGCGCTCCACTGGGCGATCACTTACAAGTTTTCGGTCTACCTGAGAGGAGGCCCTCGTTTCACAGTGTTCACGGACAACTTCAGCTTGTCATACCTTGTTCAGGAGAGAGCCAGCAACAGCAGATTTGCAAGGTAGATGCTCGACTTAGCAGAGTACACCTTCGACGTCAAGCACAAGCCAGAACGCCAAAACTCTGCTGCTGACGCGCTCTCGAAGCATTCAGAATCTGCAGAATCTTTCGACCAGGGCGTTTCGAGCCGACACCTCCACTGCTACGCAGCAGTGGTCGGCAAACACAGTCGCCTACGCGAGTTTCAGGAGAGGGGCACTGATTGCAAAAGATTTAGTGAGGAGGCCAAGCACAAATCTTCAGACTACGACATCGAAAACGACATATTGGTGAAGAAATCTCTCGAAGGAGGAATGGCTCGTCAGAGGGTGATCATTCCCGCTGCCCTCCGAAGCAGTGTGACGATCTTTTTCCACGACATCAATGGCCACTTAGGCGTAGAGAAGACAAGAGATTTGATCCAGCGAAAGTACCGGTGGCCATCAATGAGAAAGGACATACGCGAGTATGTTAACTCCTGCCACGCGTGCCAGACTATCAATGCCCGCACGACACGGAATGAAGGTTGCCTCAACCCACGAGGTATACCTACGGAGCCAAACGCGGTGATATACCTGGAGCACATAGGTCCTCTAAACGAGAAGGGAGACCACAACCTCATGTGTATCGATCACGCAACTAGATGCGTGGGCGCCGTGACCGTACCGAATAGCTCATCGACGCACTATCTTGACTTCATGTCAAACCGGTGGATTCCGCGTTTTGGAGTTCCCAGCGTCATTTTTATGGACCAAGCCAAGAGATTCGTGAACAAGAAAACGAACCAATTCCATCACAGACTGGGAATCAATCACCAGAACTCCCCACCGTTCTCGCCACAATCAAATGGACTGATTTAGCAAATGGTCGGGACATTCAAGCAGGTGCTACACAAGATACTAAACAACAAGGACAAATGTCAGAAGGAACTACCCCGAGCGACGCTAGCAATCAACGCCACGAAGCATCGTCACAGCGGCCACAGCCCATTTCGACTCATGCACGGCTACGACAAAAAACTGCCAGGAGAGCTCAACCTCGCCTCAGTCGAGGGAGACATCGACGAGTCTCATAGGCTGCACGACTTGGCAAAGGACGCGCGAAACGAGAGCGCAGCTACTGCAGAGCCAGCGCAAAACAACGGTCCGATACGACGAGAAGCGGCGAGCTCCGAGGTTGACATCGGGGGACCTCGTCCTGCTTGAGTTGAGCGCTTGAGGTGCTTCAGATCCTCGCTATGAAGGTCCGTTCGAGATAACGTCCCATGTTGGAGGAAACAGGGCCGAGATCCAGAGAGTAACCCACAAACCGGGCAAGATCAACCAGAAAATCGTCAACGTGGAGCAACTTCGTAGACATAAGGAACCACTCCTAGAAGTTACGGAATCATCGCCATCGAACAACACGTGCGCCTGAGGACAGGCACAATTTCCGGGAAGGCCGTGCCTGCGCCACTCGACTTCACACAGCCAGATTTCCTGCCAACGTCTCACCACCCGCACAAAAAAAAAATTGCCCACAGCTTCCCTCGGGGGAACACTGAGGAGGATGCGGAGCATATAATTGGTTAACGGGGTGTTAAAGTGCGACTTACTTGGGTCGATGGCTAAATTGGTTAACGTGGTTTTGAAATGGGGTGTTAAATTGCGACTTACTTGGGTCGATGGCTAAATTGGTTAACGTGGTTGTAGGAGGGGGTGTTAAATGAGTGAACATGTACACACGTATGCGAAAGGGCGGCGCTGGTCGAAGGGACGTCGATCATTGTGTTTGTGGATTCGTTGGAATTCATTTCACCGTGACCTTGGACGTCGACGCGCCGTACAAACCAACCGACGACCGGCAACTGAGCGAGCGAGCGCCGACCTTGAGTATATATACAGCGCGACGGCGCATGCACTGTCAGCTGTCGAATGTTCGAGAAGGGGGAGAAGCGCAACGGCGCATGCGCGCGCGTCAGCTGCCGATGTTCTTGAAGCGCGACGGCGCATGCGCGCGCGTCAGCTGCCGATGTTCTCGAAGCGTGACGGCGCATGCGCGCTACATTATACAGCTAGCGAATGTTCGTGAAGAGGAGAAGCGCACGCGGTGTGTAGAGGAGGAAGGGTGCACAGATGGTGGAAGAAGGAGGAGGAAGCTTGCGGACGGCGCCGCACTACAAGCCTTGAGTATTAGATGCTCCGCATCTAAAAACACCACACTACGTAAACGTGGACTTCGAGCCCTGAGCGCGTCCGATCGGCGCGGTTGCCATGAAGCGTTGCTTCGACGATCATTCAAAAAGAACAAAAGTGAACTTGAGAGCCGGGAACGCATAGCAACGCGTCGCCAGCGAGAGAGCGAGCCGAGACATGAGTGGCGTCGGACGTAGCAGATCGAGCTCCAGCACCGAATCCCGTTTCCTTCTACGTTTAACCACAGCTGATTCACTTGTAACTTTAGTATATACAATAAAGTTTTAGGGGCGAAGCTCCTTATAACGGCACCCGTTCGTCCCCCGTAGTATGTAACAAGTATAACATTTTGACCTCCAAGGTGGTGCCGGTGAGAGACTTCTGTGCGTTGTTGAACAATAAAACAATAGTGCTCAATGTACATGTCAATGCCTGCTAATGGGGAATGAGAGACAGGAGCATTCGGCTTTTAGTTAACGCGCAGGCTGCGATCACCATTAGCAGCCATTGGCATGTACATTGAGCACCATCTGACTGAAAAAGTTTGCTACGTCATACTCGCTGGACGTAACCTCCTTGGTTTTCGAAAGGTTTAGCGAGCGTTCGGCCGCAGTGCCATGAATACAGTGAACTAGTATATACCATCAACTCGAGGTTGTTAAAGGTGGGAAGTGGACCCGAAGCGCAAGCCGTAAGAAAGTGTGCGTGTGCCACCTCTCGTTTAGTCCTTGGAATGTCCGCTGGATGGCGGTGCTTCTCTATGGAGAATATATGATTAAAAGATGCGAGATGGTGGTACTTGGAGTGTTGAATAGATGGACGAACGGACACATAGACAGATGCATGGATGGACGCATGAACAGACGCAGTGGCGGCTGCATGGACGAACGCAGGGACGGACGCACGAACAGACGTACGCACGGACGGGCTGATGGACGCATGGACGGTCACACAGACGGACGCATGGACGGACGGAAGCAAGAACGAATGGGCGGACGAATTCTTCGGCCCACTCTCCATCATTCACTCCGTGAAAATGCTGCCATTTTTTTTTAATCGAAAGTTGCCTTAACTCCATCATTCACCCATCGCTGACAGGGCTTTCGAAGGAACATGTATCGTGCGCAAGGTTCGTCATCGCCAAAACCTTGTAGTTGGTGAGCGGAAAACATGCCATGGAGTGAGCCGCCCACCTACCTTTATCAGGCCATAATGCTACCGCGGAAGTTTCACCTTCGACGCGTGTGATTCACCTTGGGCCCCCTGGGAGGATGTTGAAAAATAATAACGGAGGAACTTGGAGCGTGCCAAACTCTATCGAAGAAGAAGGTGCAGAGGGGAAATCGGGGCATGTAAACGTGGTCGGATCAGTTCGCCGCTAGAATTGGCAATAAACGGACGTCTCTCTTTCCCGTCTGGGCGACGAGTCATTTTGCTACAGCTTTCTTGTTCGAAGTTTCCATCTCTGCAACAAAGTTTTGCCTCGCTTGAAAGAGGCGGTGGTGGTTAACCGTTAACCTTTACCATGAGTGGCTTTGCTACACTTCTGTCGCCACATGAAAGTGGCGTTTTTAATGAACTCTGCCAATGTAGGCAAAACCGCATAATAGATATACCTATCATGCGGTTTTTGCGATTTGATGTGATCACATTGTAACACAAAAGAGCGCCGAATTCACCGGATCTTGCATTAGTGTACGGTTAAACGATTTATATTTCGTAAGTCGCGGTAGGCTAATTACTACTCTCTTGGGTGAAGGAATGTCGTCGGTGTGTTAAGGTATGTTGGTTTGCTTAAGCGAAGAAACGGGAAGTGTATCACTGTGGGAAATCATTGCTTAGTAGAAGTGAAATGCTGGTCCTTCACAACCTCCCTATTCGGAGACATGTTTATTTTAAACATCTCGAGCTGTCTTATAAACATCTACAGATCTCTCAAAAGTGTCATGGAGAAAGGGGGGCTCGATCTTAGAGGAGTGGCAGCACAAAAACTGCTTCGGCCTCAAGTGCTGTCATGTTGATGATGATAATGATGCCTCCGCTATGACTTTTGCCCACTCATGGGGGATTGGCCAAGAATTGAGAATATCAAATTTAAGGCCTTTCGATTGATACCTAATCGTAACAGGAGGAGGCTGAGCATATGTAAATACAGAAAGAGTGCAATATTTTTTTTTTTTGCCATTTCAACCAGACAGAATAATACATATCTCGAATTGAAATTGCAGAAATTTTGAACACGTTTAAAATTGATGTTTAGAGTTTGCCTAATAATATTATAATAACAAATAAGTAAATTGGAATTTAGAGGCGCATTCGTTTTGTTTCACGAAGATAAGGGCAAACGGCATTAAAGGCATTCCTGTGGCTGTAGCACAGAACCGAAGCACCAAAAGGAGAGTATATTCTCAATTGTGAAGGGCAAATGGGATGACAAGGAGACGTTTTCTTAATAGACTGTAACGGTGACATGACAAAAAATATTGGTCTATTGATTCCAGATCTGTACAAAAGCTGCATAGGGGAGATATTCCAAGACCAGCCCTGTGTGAATATAGATTCAAAGGGGGCACACGACATCCCAGTCTTGTTAGCATGACTTCGAGTTGTCTAGTATGACACCAGCCAGATTTGCATCAATATTTCAAATGTCTAAATTCAGTGCATGGTGTTACTGATTCTATGGCATCAGCCCCGAGTGCAAATTTTCGATATCTTATCGCCGTTATACTGGACAGCACCGGAAGCACAGAAAGTGTTGGGCCATTTAATACCATTCGAGCTAACGAGTCCGCCATTTCGTTTAACTCTAACCCGCAATGTCCAGGTACCCATAATAAGTTTAAGAGCTTAAGCTGTGGAGAAATTAGCGTAAGGAATGATCTTAAGGCATCTGATTGAGATGAAACTGTCAGTGGCGTACATACGCACAGGTAGTCTGTAATTATTAAAGCAGTGTGGGTGGGCAAAGTTAGTTTTCGTAGCGCTAGAACAATTGCCAGAAGTTCAGCTTCAAAAATAGGTGTAAAGTCTGGTAGTCTTACTGAAAACGACCAGTCAAGTGAAGAAGGCTTCTCATCTATTACTGAAGCATCAGTGGCTACTACAATATTTGTTTCCACGGGTGCAAGGTAATCTTGCAATCGGCTATTTAGGACACTGTGTGATTGAAATTTAGGTTTAAAAGGAAAAATCTCATCACATTTTATTATGAGATTTTGGTTTGGCTCGTTTGCTGCTGGTATTTCTCGCATTTCAACGTTTATTCTGTCTAGTTGCTTCTGAACAAAAGTAATTTGTGGTGTATGAAAACGTGGTCAATGAGCAAGAAAAAAAGAGCCTGCGTCATTGATGAATACATATTCTGACCGTCTTACCGAATAGAGAGAGAGGAAACTTTATTAGAACTTGGCCGGCAGCTTGGTCTTGGTGGCCTCAGATGGCGGCGCTGAGTCCCTGAACTCGGGCGGCATCTTCGGCCTGCCGGACAGCCCAGAGCTGGTCGTTGAGCTCCGAGCTTCTGAGCGCCGCCTCCCAGCGGCGGCGTCGCCGACGGAGAAGGTCCCCCGCGGCTCCCGCAGACGGGACGGCGGCGGGAACGAGTGAGCTCGAGGCTTCCTGTTGCCTGGTATTGGCAGCCGCCATAGACGCATCGCGAACGGCGGCCGTTTCTCGACCATTGTTATCGGCGCATTCCCAGAGCATGTGGCGCAGCGTTGCTCTGTGCCCGCATGCTTTACATAGATCGGTAATGTGTAAGTGCGGGTAGCAGTGGCGTAAGACGACCGGGCTGGGGTAAGAGTGGGTTTGTAGTAAGCGATAGCTTACGGCATCGTGTCTGTTTAATTTGTCATGCGGTGGCGGGAACTTTCGCCTTTCCAGTCTGTAGTGTTGCGTAATATCTCGGAACGTGATGAGACGATCACCCCACGACCATTGTGGTCTGTGTTGTCGCTGCGTGTCTGTCAAAGTGTCTCGATCCGGCAGATCAGAAGCCCCGTTCTCGGGAGCGGAGGCGGCGGCCACGGAATGTGCCGCGGCTCGGCGAGTGAGACCTCGAGCCGCGGCGTGGGCCGCCTCGTTGCCCGGAAGCGGGACATCGGTGTGTGCCGGGGTCCAAAGGAGGAAGACTGTTAAAGTTTGTTGTGGCGATCGCGACGCTGAGTCACCATCACCGCACATCTTAAGGATGCGGGCCGCTTCCCGCGAGACGCGGCCGCGCGCGAAGCCGCGGATTGCTGCCTGCGAGTCGCTGATTACGATCGTAGCGTTCGGCACCGTGGCGATTGCTAGGGCTATCGCGGCTTCTTCGGCCGCCTCCGTATGTCCCGTGGTCACCGTGGCGCTCGCGAGGCATTTGCCCGCACGGTCAACGACCGCAGCGGCGTGTGCGTGTCTCCCGTCCCCATATCTCGCGGCATCTACGTACACAACTTCGTCGCTAGTGCCGTACTTCTTTTGAAGGTCACTAGCTCGCTGGTTACGGCGCCCGACGTGGTGCGTCGGGTGCATATTCTTAGGAAGCGGCGGAACAATTAGGCGGTCGCGAACCGAGGCAGGAACATCCGCTTTTTCTCCCTGCTGAGTGTGGTACCGGATGCCAAGTGACTCGAGGATGTGTCGACCCGTCTTAGACCCCGACAAGCGTTCGTTTTGCGAAACGACATGGGCCTCAATTAACTCGTCGAGTGAGTTGTGCAGTCTGTTGCGGGTCGAAAGGAGGAACGCAGGAGGATACCGGAAACAAAACAGGGTTTTATGACATTATTTACACTTATTTACAGAAAAGAAGGGATAGTGGTTTAACAAACCACGAGCGTGGTGGTTGAACACTACATAGTTCAGAGCCAGGTTCAGAGAGCGCCGTCCAGCACTCTGCTGCTTCGTTTTATGCCTTGTCGGGCTCCTCCTCTCCGAGTCGAACACCAATCACGCACACACAGGTGAGGGGGGCGAGCATGCAAGGTCCACGTGAACACTGCACTGTCGTGGCGCCAGCAAGGCTGGTCCTCGTCGTGGGTGTGCCGTTTGACGAGCGTTCCCACGATCCTGGCCGCATACTTCAAAGGGCCCACTGCACAGCTCGCCCAATTAGCGGGGTAATTTGCGGTGGCCGTTGGTCTCCTCCAGGAAGGTGCTGTCTGTTGGCCTCTCTCGAATGGTTAGCGGCGTCTTGGCGACACGACGTCTCGCCCTCCGGCTAGCACGTACAATGCATGACGAGCATAGGCAGTCTGCCGGTCGGCTTGGTGAATGGGGATCTAAAGGGAGCACCGCTCCTCTGTCAGCTCCGGCGCCGGCCACGCCAGCCCTGCCATCGCCCGATGAGTCGCCGAGTCCATTAGTCACCGCTTCTGCTTGAAGCGACGACAAAAGGTCCGCTTTTGAAGGACGTGAACTCGCCTCTGCCCGCCGCCTGGTCTGGAACAATCACTCAAATACTTGACAGCGTCGGTAAGACTGGGCGCCGAAGGGATTGAGAGATGAATCCCCAGGCCAAACCTAACAGCTCCTCCGCCGCCCGGAAAATCTCGGCTGGCCAGCGCTCCCAACCGCTGGGCACGAAGAGAATGGGTGGTGACGAGGACGAAGGCCTGGCTTTTCTCTCCAGCTGCGTACTCGAAACCAACTCCCAATCCAGCTCACAATGACCGACAACAGCAAGGCGAACAACACAACACAATACCATGCTGCAGTCAAGCACATTGGACCCGCTTAAAACCCTCCAGGCTTCTCAAAACACAAACAAAAGAGAAACCTGTACGCTAAAATTTTGAAACAATTTTGTGCCGCCAAAGTTACAACAATCATGGCTGTGGAGATGCTTACTAAAGATGGAACAAATTGCCGTGTGAGAAAAGCACACAAAGGCAAATACAATTTGGCCCCATAAACGAGAATCACTCTTTCACAACTAGCTTTCTCCAACCATCCGCACTACTAAGTTGTAACTGACATTTAATTTCCTGACTAATTTCATGAAACACAACCAAATACAAAGGTTTCATACCAATGCTGCCATACCCTATACACAAGTTATCTGGGCGCTTTCTTCATTCTCTCAATACATACTTGCAAGGTGTGGTCGAGAGTACATACTTTTATGACACCCTGACGCGAACAAAACTCTCTCACATCAAATCAAACTGCGTTGTATAAATCCCAGAAATATATCTAGTCGCAAAATTTGGTGAACGCAGTTCCCTCAGCTAAAGCGATCATATGATCCTTATAAGCAATCACTAAAACAACAAAATGAAGTAAACCTGGTGTACTAACACGCTCATTTGCTGGAGGTAGTTTCATGTCAGCCCATGTTTTTAAAGAACGCACATGACTTTGCTGTGCGCTCTAGCACGACATCTTACTTTCATCCAAAGAGCGCTAGCATACCAACACGCACCTCACCATAGGTGATATCTCTCTCACCTAGGTATCCTAAAACCCTCATCTGAACGTAAATTTTCTTAAGATATCGAACTGTGTAAATCCTTAAAACGCATCTCTAATCTCAACGTTCGATATAACATAACGCTTCAGCTAAAGAATTTCACCTGATCCCTGAGCACATACTAAAATAACAAAGGGAAATGCAACTCGTGTACCAACACGCTCATTTGCTGGATGTAGTTTCATGTCAGCCCATGTTTTTAAAGAACGCACATTGCTGTGCGCGCTAGCACGACATCATACTCTCATCCAAAGAGCGTCAGCACACCAATCGCGCACCTAACCATAGGCCATTTCCCTGTAACTCAACTAAAAACATTTCCAAAGCCCTTAGAAAATCTAGAAGGGAAAACTGTATCCAAACAAACTAGCCTGGGAGAGGACAAAGGAGTATTACTTCAAAACCAATAATAATCAAAAAGCATGCTACTAAGAACACTCCCCTGTTCACTCACCAGCTTACAGTTGTCCCTCCCTTCAATCGCACTCGTGGCGGTCGAGAACTTGGCGGATGTCGAGGGCGCCCGAGGCGAAGTCGCGTAAGTGCTACAAGCTGAACGGCAGCGCTACGCCTCATTTGCGATTTCGGCCGTCCTCTGTCAATCCGGCGGAGGGAACCCGAGCAATGCAAGGGAAAGAGCGACGGGGTCCTATTTGGTCTAGCCGAGCGGTGTTTAGCTATGGTGGTCTTTCTTCTAGGACCACGTCTACACTCTTTTCCATGAAAAGCCCTAAATCTCCACTGCGCATACCGTCTCGCGAATGCGCGCTGTGGTTTACCCTTTCACCGCTAGCGCCTTACTTCCCGCTACAAAGGCCTCTTCGCTGAACTGGCCGATGAGCCACCCTCTTTCCTTTTTCCCCGATGCTTGCTTCCTCCTTCGTGCCTTCGCTTTGTCGCGCGCGTACCCTTCACCTGTCTACGGCGACGCTTGCGACCCGTTTTCTCACAACTAGGAAGTTCGCCTCGGGTTGCGTCATCGGCTGCTCTACCGCTCGAGGGTTCTTCTGTACCACCTGCTACACTATTTTGCCAGTTGGATTTCCTAGCACTGATGCCATGTCGGGCCGATTCCTTTGTCTTAACTTTGTACTCACGCACCCAACTAACCTGGCGCCTCCCATTTGATTTCATTTGCGCTGGACCCGCTGGTCCCTTTTCTTTCGTCCGGCAGTTCAGACGTATACAAATGAACTTTGTCACTGACGCAAAATGCCTAGTTCTGCTTGCTGCGCTAATAGGCCCCAAACTTTTCTGAACATGCGTAGAGCTGCTTGTCTCACCTGCGACTTTGCGACGTCTCTTGCGTCTGCGCTGCTTCCTGCGACTCGTCTCTGAGCCTACTGCTCGCAGCTCAAGGTGGCTAACACTCTCACTACACTCGTCAGCTGTCGACGCCGCTCCGTCTAGATGATTTTCGAAAAAACCACCTATCTCACACTCTAGATCGGCGGACAGCTTGACGCTCTTAGGAACAGTGCAGCTGCTTTCCTGCAAACACTCTAGCTCGCATTGCTTAGAGCTGTCTGCGACTGCACTGATATCCCCGCTACCTACTTTCGCTGCTTCTGAGCTTTCTTCGGTGTCCTTGCGTACTTCCACACTGTTTGCAAGATCCACCGTTGCGACAAACACAGTTGAGGTCTGTGCCAGATTGTCTACAGCTATCCTTGCTGTTTCGCTAACAGCTAACTGGCACAGCACCTCGTCGCACTTGCTCTGGCCTTCGTCGGCCTCTCTACTTGGCGCAGCATCATTCGCAGCACCCAAACTAGATTCGCCTTTGAATCTGCTGCTATGTTCACGTGTGCTAGCCTTCTCTTTGGCTCTAAACTGCACCTCACTCATTTGATTATCGCACTTCTCGTGCGCTACAGTTTCGAATGGCTGACTCTTTCGCCTCATTGCCTCGATTTTCTGTTCCAATTGATCGAGCCGCTCTTTTCTATCCCTTATTTTCTTTTCTTGTTTCTCAATTTCCTGCTTTTCAAAAATCTCTACTGCGCTTTTAATATCCTCCTCACTGGCTTTTTGCGAGATCAGCATCCAAATCGCTGTCCTGCCCATTCCTTCCTCTATTTCAATGCCTAGATGCTTACCCACACACAAAAGTTCATCTCTTAGCATTGCCTTCCACGACATGATTGCCGTTGTACTTTGGTCCTGCATCTCACACAAATGTAGGGGATCCCTCTAACACACAAATAGGTGATCTCCCTAACTCACACACAATCCAGCTTCTAATCAATGCACACTCAAGAAATGAAGCCTGGAAAGTTATAGCAAAGACCAAGCACTCACCACAGCACAGCACCATGTCGCGAAGTCCATCCCGCCGCTGCCAACCAGTTGTAAGATGTGGGAAGGATGGAAGATGTTGCCGGGTGGAGGAACTGAACGCTGACAAGAGGATACGAGAAACATAACAGAGGTTTATGACATTATTTACACTTATTTACAGAAAAGAAGGGATAGTGGTTTAACAAACCACGAGCGTGGTGGTTGAACACTACATAGTTCAGAGCCAGGTTCAGAGAGCGCCGTCCAGCACTCTGCTGCTTCGTTTTATGCCTTGTCGGGCTCCTCCTCTCCGAGTCGAACACCAATCACGCACACACAGGTGAGGGGGGCGAGCATGCAAGGTCCACGTGAACACTGCACTGTCGTGGCGCCAGCAAGGCTGGTCCTCGTCGTGGGTGTGCCGTTTGACGAGCGTTCCCACGATCCTGGCCGCATACTTCAAAGGGCCCACTGCACAGCTCGCCCAATTAGCGGGGTAATTTGCGGTGGCCGTTGGTCTCCTCCAGGAAGGTGCTGTCTGTTGGCCTCTCTCGAATGGTTAGCGGCGTCTTGGCGACACGACGTCTCGCCCTCCGGCTAGCACGTACAATGCATGACGAGCATAGGCAGTCTGCCGGTCGGCTTGGTGAATGGGGATCTAAAGGGAGCACCGCTCCTCTGTCAGCTCCGGCGCCGGCCACGCCAGCCCTGCCATCGCCCGATGAGTCGCCGAGTCCATTAGTCACCGCTTCTGCTTGAAGCGACGACAAAAGGTCCGCTTTTGAAGGACGTGAACTCGCCTCTGCCCGCCGCCTGGTCTGGAACAATCACTCAAATACTTGACAGCGTCGGTAAGACTGGGCGCCGAAGGGATTGAGAGATGAATCCCCAGGCCAAACCTAACAAGTCCAAGTTCTAGTAACTTTTCAGTGCTCGCATTCAGTGGAACTCCAATTGCTCTCTTGAAAGCCTTTCGTATTATACATTCGATCTTGTTTTTTTCTGAGCATAGCAATTTGAGGTAGGGGGCAACGTATGTTATACGGCTTATTGCGTACGCCTGCACTAGACGGATCGCGCAGTGTTCGCGCATACCAGTACGTCTGTTCGTGATACGACGTAGGAGTCGGATCGTGTCGTCTACCGAACGACGTAGTCTTCGCACCGTCTCTCCATTATGGCCGTTTGCCTGCAGGTGTAACCCCAGAATTCTAATTTTGTCTACGTGTGGAATGGGAGTGCCATCTGCCAATAGAACGCTTATTTTGTAGCACTCCCTTTCCTCGTCGCGCGGGGTTTTGCGACCTCTACTTGTAGGTTTGTAGATTAGAAGTTCCGACTTGGTTGCCGAGCATTCGAGGCCCGTTCCTCGCAAGTACTCCTGAACTTCGTCTACACCTGCCTGGAGCGTACGCTCGACGTGACCATCACAACCTCCGCCGGGAACCCAGAGGGTGATGTCATCCGCGTAGATACTGTGATACAATCCTTGTATGCCTAATAATTTCTCGGGTAGCCCCAATAGAAGTAAATTAAAGAGTAATGGCGAAATTACGGAGCCTTGTGGCGTGCCCCTCGAGCCCATCTCAAATTCTTGCAGTTCCACATCTCCAACGACGACGCGTACGCGTCTGCCGGCAAGGAAGTCACGTATGTAATTATATGTTTTTTGTCCTAGTCCTAATGTTTGAACTCTGTTTAAAATTGCTTCGTGTTTAACGCTGTCGAAGGCCTTTTTAATATCTAGGCCAAGGATCGCCTTGGTTGAGCTGGTAATGTCATCAACAATGTGGTGCTTCAGCTGAAGCAACGCGTCTTGTGCGGAGAGATTGCGGCGGAATCCTAGCATGGTATGCGGAAATACATCGCGGACTTCGAGAAAGTCAGTCACGCGTTTGAGGACTGCGTGCTCCAGAACTTTTCCTACACAAGACGTGAGCGAAATTGGCCTTAGATTATCAAGCGCAACCTGCTTGCCCGGTTTAGGAATCATGATAACTCGAGCTCTTTTCCACGCTTCAGGAAGGGAACCGCGTTGCCAGCACTCGTTGATATAAGTCACAAATCGGGAGATTGACTCGTCATCTAAGTTGCGGAGAGCCTTGTTCGAAACCCGGTCCAGGCCGGGCGCCGATCGGGTGTTTAGTTCAAAAAGGACTGCCCGAATTTCCGCTTCGCTAAATTCGGCGTCTAGTTGCTCATTAGCAACGCCGTCATAATCTGGGTGTTGGACGCTCTCTGCCGACTTAAAGTAACGGTCACGTATTACACCGAGCAGGTCATCGCCTTTATGATCGTTCACAAGTCTCCGAGTTTTATGGCCTTGTGCGGCACGAGTATCTTCCGGATCCAATAGGTGCCGGAAAAGGCGCCAAGCACTCGCCCTGCGCATCTGTCGCTCGAGGCCGTTGCACAGGTCTTCCCATTGTGACCTACAGACTTGGAACGCATGTTCCTCAATTTCTCTGTCTAACCGTGCTATGCATTTCCTCAACGCCCAGTTATGTCTTTGGCGTTTCCACCTCTTGAGTAGGGCTTGCTTTGCTTCCCACATGTGTAGGAGCCTGCTGTCGATTACTTCGAGCTTCGCTTCGGGCGGGATGTCGCACGTTACCGCGTCTACGTCCCTATTGAGCATCGCGGTCCACTCGTCTATATCCGTGATCGGCTCGTCGCCCCGCCCGCCTTCTGCTCTCTTTTTGCGGAACGCGTCACACTGCACTAATTTGAGTTTACGGCCTGTGCTTTCAGAGTATGTTCTACGAACGCTCGGGCCCGTGTCTACCGTAATCTCTATCAGAGAGTGGTCACTCCCTAAGTCCTCCTGCGTGTTTTGCCAAGACGCCGCTGTGACATTCGACACGAACGCGAGGTCCGGTAGCGTGTCTGCGCTCACGCTGTTACCCCGGCGCGTCGGATCGGCGGGGTTCGCGATCAGTTCAAACCGTTGGTCTTGCGAGTCTTCCCAAAGGTGTTTGCCCTTGAGCGTTTCACGCGTGTATCCCCAGGCCCCATGGGGCGCATTAAAATCACCCGCAACTAGCAGAGGTGCGCCGTTGGCGGCCGTGCTTGCTCTCCGGAGCATCTCCCCAAATCGGTGCTGTAGCGTGGGTTTACTGTAGACGTTAAGTACAAACAGGCCTCGGCCGCGCTTAGGAATTAATTCTACAAAAACATGCGGTATCCTTACGCACTCAAGTTCGCGCTGCGCCACCGTGATGTTACGTCTAACTAGCACGGCGGCGACCGGCGCCGTACGCGGCGGGGGCGACGGCAGCGACCGCGGTCGCGCCGACAACGAGAGCGGATCGCCCCGCCCCCGGCGACCCGCGGCCGCCCCCGGCGCCCCACCACGCGCCGAGCGCTGTGTAGCACGTTTTTCTTTCCGCCTGTTGTCCGCCGCGGCCGCATTTATGGCTTTGTAACCAGCTAGTTTTGCCGGATAATTTGTTTCCTGCAAAAGGATAATGTCCGGTTTCGTCTCACGGCTTCGAATAAATTGCTCGAGATTTCCCCGCTTCCTCCTATATCCCCGGCAGTTCCACTGCCAGATCGTGTACTGTTGTTTGTGTGTGTTAGTGTGAGTGTGCGCGTGTCTAGCCATGGTGATGCTTGTGTTTAATTTAGCCCATCGCCGTCGAGGCGACTGGGGTGCGGCTGAATCTGCAGCTCGGCGTCTGGCAGCGCGTTCTGCTGCTGCTGACTCTGTTGCTGTCTAGCGTAGGGCTTACTCACCGTTCTAATCGGTCTGCCCGCAGATGGCGGGAGTCGCGCTTCAATGTTTTCTATGCGCGCCGTGTGCGCGGTGAGCATTTGTGTCATTTGTTCAGAGAGCTTAGCTATCGCACTATTGAACATGTCATTCATCTGTGCCACCTGTTTAGCAAAACGTTCATCGACGCTGGTCTCGATAGTATCGATTTGTTTCTGTAGCTTATCATAACGGCCAAATCGCTGTGTGGATTCGTGCCTGGCAGGATCTAGTGCTATCCTTTTCGCGATACACGGGCGGTCTTCGCGTCCGCCTGCCCCCTCTCCCGAACTGCTCTCGTCATCCGTGTCCATCCCCGCCGCCTCGGGTCTCGACGGAGTCGAAGACCGAGGCGTCGGTGGTGGCGGCGCCGTCGACTGTTGCTGCGGTTGTTGCATTCGTGGAGCCTCTCCTTTCAATTTGGAATTTTCCGCTCTAAGGGCGGCGTTCTCGCGTTTCAGCTCTGAAATTATCGATTGTAATGGTCCTAGGCGTTGTTCTAGCGCTCGCTCTACCGCTAGCTTGAGCTCGCTCCCACCGCCGCCACCGACGGCGGGACCGCCAGGACGTCCCGCCGAAACAACGCCGCCGGCGTGAAAGGCGGCTACATCCGCCCATCTCACCTGCTGCCATGTGCCCATGGGTCCTTGTTGTTGCGGTTGCCGCCACGTCTGATGCTGCTGACTTTGTTGGGTGCCTTGGTTGACAGCTGCGGCGCCCGGAACGGCGCCACCGCGCGTCTTCGACATGCTTCTCGGCCTTGGTGTCCGGCTGCGAGAGCGGGACCGGGATTTACCGCCGCCGCCTCTCGCGTCTCGGCTTGTTGAGCGTCCTTTTCGGGTGGCGTTGAATGAATGACTGTCAAACGCCGGATAATGATTGTAGTAACCTCCGTTGCCTTCGGTGCTAATGCCGCTGTTGTAGATGCTGTCGGACGCTGCGGCCGCTTGCTCTTCTTCACGCCGCTTTCGCTCTAGGCGGCGACGCTTGACTATGTAAGGAGTCTTGTATCTCGCCTTGCAGACGCGGTCACCCGTGAGATGATCCTTGCCACACAGTTGACACCGCGGCTCGCAGCGATGGTCAGACGGTGGGTTACTGCTTCCGCAGCCACGGCAAATCTTGTCGGCAGGGTTGGGACACACGTCGGAGCGATGGCCCAGCCTCCCGCACGCGTAGCACACGTCGATGTGCTTTCTGTAGAGGGAGCATCTCACAAGCATAGGTCCATAGTATACGTGTCTGGGAACATGGAAACCGTCGAACAATACGATGATGTTGTCCGTGGTGCCCATTCGCTTGGCATGCAGCACGCCGGGGTTGCGCTGCGTCACTAGGTTGTTAACGATGTCCTCCGGGCTCTCGTCTTTGGAAATGTTCCTAATCAGGCCCTTGGAAGTCTTCTCCGGGGCGGCCTGATAGGCGTTCGCCTCGAACTCTAGGTTCCCGATGCAAAGCTTGCTGATGGCTCCGTAGCGTTTGGCTCTGTCCGCGGACGGAGTGCTGAGCACCACGACGTTCTGTTTAACGTTGAGGCAGATGCTGGCCTCTCTAGCCGCTTCTCTACCGATACCTGCCGCGTTACGAAGGCAGCAGTAAATGCGATCTATCTTGTATTCAGCCCCGTTGAATCCGCCGCGGGGGCGCACAATGATCCTGTAGTCATCGGGCGGTAGCTCTGGCATTCGGCTCGCCTTAGCGAGGTGCTGCAAGTAACGAGCACACTTCTTTTTATTCTGCGCCGCTGTGGCAGTATCCGGGGCAATCCCTGTAGTCTCCGCGGCAGCCACCGGTTGCTGCGTCTCCGTCTTCTGGTCTTGCGCCGACTCGGACGCGCCGTCGGCCTGTTTCGTTCTCTTTACGCTGCACCATCCTGCTCCCTCGCCGAAATCTTCCAGCCGAATGTCCTCTCCTTCTACCTCTACGACATCCATTTAGCCCTGGCAAAGGCCTTGTACGCTGCCGTCGGGGATCGGGAGCTCCAAGGAGGTCCGGCGACACGTTAGGCTTGCAGGCCCCACCGCCGCAGCGGCCGGCCTATGGCGTCGTGCGCAGAGACGCTGGACTTGGCGTTCTTGCTTTCGTGGTGGAATAAAAGGCGCCAATAAGTGGCTAAAAAGTGGTCCCACCTGGCAAAACTTGGTGTCAGGGAAGTCCTTGAAACTGCCGCCGATCGATGGTGAGAAGCGTTTTCCACGATAAATTCGACAATCCACCAAAAACATAGGAAAGTTGGGGAGCCGACGCGCAACACGTCCGCACTCCGTGGCCCCCTAGCGGTGTCTCCTCTTACCGAATAACTACAAAATTTTAGATAAGCTTGCACCGTCAGGATACGGAATCGACAAGGCAAGGTTGGTGAGTGCGCCTCCTGGTGCCGCGGGCAGTTTGCTCGCCACGTCGCTCGTGTCAGCTTGTTTTTTTCCCTGGTGTAAAAGTGCAGGCGGCACCTCAAGAAAAAATGAACAACCTCTGCTGTGGTACCCACATAGTGCAACCTACAGCCCACACCAGCAGAAGCAATGCGGCTGTCGAGCAAAACTTGGTCAACAATGTTCGCATACACATCGGCACATGCAACTGTGTCCACAGTCAGTTCTTCAACATGTCCTTCCACAATGCGCAACAGGCTGAGAAGCTGGGATGAGGGCACTTGCAGGAATCCTCTTGACTTCTTCTGGATTAGGTCAGTTGGCTCTCGTGTCTGGCTCTTGAGTGTTCCCACGCAGTCAGTGCAGCTTATCGTTGAAAACTTCTTTACCACGTAACCGGCAAGATAATCAAGAATGCACTCTTTGGTGGAGAGCGTAACGTCAGGCACGGATGCATTGTTCACTGCCTCCCCCGGCTCCTCAAGAACGTCATCAAAGAGGACCGCCAACATGTCAATCTGCAGAATACATTCCAAGTTTCAAATCTTTCAATGTATAAGTTGAGATTCGTAAATGCAAAAACACATTATGTTTCATTTGGTTATTTGGTCATTTGTGTAGTGAAACTGCTCCTGAAAAAAAGAAACTAGAGCTAATAAATAAAAGCAAGGGGCACGTTACCTGACTGGAGGCAGGTTTTCCCTTGTCAAAGAGGCCCTGGAGCTTGAGCAACAGCTGGGGTCCACCTCCCTCGACCGAGGCCTGTTTTGGCGGCCGAACTAGGTTGTTTACAGAGAGCATCCGATAGATGAACAAAAAATGTTGCACAGTCGGCTGCCCTCCGTCACCAGCAACATGCCTGACGATGCCGAAAAACCTCTAGAAAGAAAAAATCAATTTATCGCAACAATGAGAAATTCATAGCACATTTATACACATAAAAGTCATCATGTTTACCTCTAGAGGATCTTGTCCGAAGTTCCCAACGAGAACGTAACGAAACCCAGACAACAGCAAGCTCTCGATGAGTGCAACTGAGCTATGCAGTGTCAGTCTGAGGGCTCCACATGTCTGCTTACTCAGAAAGCAGACTTGCCTCTGGGTCGGTAATGTCTTGATGTATTTCTCCCAAATGTCCAGCCATGCAATGCTGTCCTTCAACACCTGGAATAAAATTATGCTTCATCTATAGTACACGAAAAACACTTCATAACACATGTAATAATCTCACAGCAATGTGTTGTGCTTCGTTGAATCGAACATGGTCTGGCCTCCGAGAGTTCAGGCAGTCGAACAGCTTGTTCAATGTTCTTGTGAATTGCGATGTTGTGAATTCCGACCCATAGAGCTTCTTGCAGTCTTCGTGCTCGCTATAAAACTCCATGGCCGAAGCAGTACTCTCACTGAACAGCTGTAAAATGTGTGGAAAAAAAGGATTTTAAGTTTACTTCCCAAAACGTGTGAGCAGATGTTTTTGAAATACACTTTGCACTGAACATAGCTGCGTGCATGACTTGCCTGGACAGCCAACTTCACGCTCATCTTTTGGAACGGATTGGGGAAAATATGGGCTTTCGTTAACTTCGGTACAGCCCGGAGTCCAGCCTGTTCTTCTTCATAGTCCAGTAAGTCCTTGTAGTGACAGTGGAACACCTCCTGTCCTTGAGGGAGCTGCAACATAAGGACAAGTGACAAATTTTATTTTTAAACTGAATAGTTTATGTACAGGTCAAGGCATTCACATGCAACTTTTTTTTACTTACCAAAAACTTGCCCACTTTGAGCAAGTTGTTTCTGATGCACTTAAATATGTGCGGTGGATCAATTACAACGTGGACTTGCTTTGAGGGCTCACACGGGTGTTCAAAACACGTTTGAAGCTTGTGCATGTCCCTGTTGACACCTTGAGAGAAAAACAGTTTAATAGTACACTTGTTTTTCTACTACATCACTAACCACAGCTAAATAAAATTTGAAAAGACGTACCCAGAGATCTCAAGGCTGATTGGTTTGATGTGGAGTTGTCGCAGGTCACTGCGTCAACAACAACACCAGCGTTTGTAAGGTGAACAATGCACTGCAAAAGGAGCTTCGCCACGATTGATCCTGGGGCAGCACCAGAAGCACAAAATGTGCCCACAGTTTGTGACCACCCTCCCAGAAAAGCCCGAAACAGAAAGACCAGCACGTGGTCGCCGTCTTTGCCATGGTCACCTGGTCGTGTGTGTTTGGCGAAATCCACCTTGCCCAGCAGTGCCATGTCCGACTCGCGAATGTGGACGCTTTTTCTGACGCTCATTTCATCGAACATGAGCACTCCTGGAAAGTTTTGGGTAGGATAACATCTTGTCTCAATTGCGCTGCTGAATATAATACAATTATAAAAATGAGTACTGCTTTTTACCTCGACGCTCTCTTTCTGGAACTGCTTCTAGCTTTTCACACAGAACCGTGAACAAAGTGCTGTCGAAGCCAAAATCAGCTTTCAGATTTCTGAGGTAGCCATAGAGGGTGCGGGGATTTGGAAGGGGCAAAAATTCATTTTCATGAAGAAAAGTGTAGACTGCTGTGGACTTTATCTTTAGCAGCAAGCAGTCATAAATCCACTCTTTTTTGTACCTGGAGAGAATGAATTGCAAATTTGTTTTCCACAATGGGTGTGTTGGAAACTATTCATGCAAAGCAAAAAATAATGAGAATGGTGTTATAAAAACTGAAGAAAGTATATTTGCCCAAACAAACCTGCAATTTTTCCCGAAATTAGAAATAACTCTACACAAAACGGCCAAACCAATGTCTGCCTCAATAGCCGCTGTTGCTGTGAGTTGTGTTTGGCCCTGTTTTGCTGGGCACAAGTTCGCCCAATAAACAGTTCGCCTGACACCGCCCTGACTCCTGCGTGCTTCCTCTCAAGTGCTGCGTGTATCACAACCTCGTGACATCTGGTGGAGGTGCTTCTCGGCCCATGTACCGTACGCCCCCGTCCAGCCGTGAGCCAAGCCCAAGCCGCCAAGAGGACGACGCCGACCCGGTCGTTCGAGTGAGCCGAAGACAACAAGGACTACCGCCCGAATACCTGCCGCTCCCCGACAAGGGCAAGAAAACAAAGGCTGCTACGAAGCCGGCATCCACGATGACGGAAGCAAGGTCTTCGGCAACCGTGGTCGTCAACCAGCCCAAAGAGCCGCCTACCTTCCGCGGATCGACCTACGAAGACCCGGAAAGCTGGCTTGACATTTACGACCGCGTCGCAGCCCTCAATAAGTGGGACCCGGACGACAAGCTGCGTCATGTGTATTTTTACCTGGAAGACGCCGCAAGGACTTGGTTCGAGAACCGCGAGTCAACGCTTCGAACCTGGGACGACTTCCGCGTAGCTTTCCTGCGCACCTTTGCAAGCGTCGTGCGGAAGGAAAGAGCCGCATCACTGCTTGAAACTCGGGTGCAGCTCCCCAACGAAAACGTAACGATCTTCACGGAGGAGATGACGCGACTTTTCCGCCACGCCGACGCCGACATGTCTGAGGACAAGAAGGTTCGCCTGCTTATGCGAGGAGTGAAGCAGGAGCTCTTCGCCGGACTGATCAGAACCCCACCAAAGACGGTACAAGAGTTCCTCTCCGAGGCTACCACCATCGAGAAGACTCTTGAAATGCGGACCAGCCAATACGATCGGCGCATGTCGCCAGACGTCGCAGAAGTCCGAGGACTCTGCCCCGACGACCTGCGCGAGACCATACGCGCTATTGTTCGTGAAGAACTGCGCCGCATGTTGCCATCGTCTCAGCCCCAAGTCGCCTCTCTCGAAGACGTAGTCCGCGAGGAACTACAGCGCTCACTGAGCGTTCCTGAACGGCCACAGCCCCAACCGGAGGCGATGACCTACGCCGCTACTGCACGACGACCTGTCGCCGCTCCTCGCCAACACCAGGACCCAACGTCTCCGCAGTTTCGTCGCCAGCCACCGCCGCCACCCCCGAAGCCTTCCCGCTCGCCAGTAATCCAGCGCTCGCCGAGGAAAACTGACGTTTGGCGCACCCCGAACCACCGCCCACTATGCTACCACTGCGGCGAAGCCGGGCACACCTACCGCTACTGCCAGTACCGTGAGATGGGACTGCGTGGCTTCGACGTGAACGCGCCGCGTCCGCGCCCAGGTGAGCGACCTCGCGACATCGCCGACTACATCGCCGGATCGCAGTGGCAACAACGACGACCATCCCGTTCACCTTCGCCTGGCCGCTACGTCTCCCCGGATCGCCGCCAGTACACCGGCCCTAACCGGGGCCGATCCCCAAGCCCCTACCCGGGAAACTAAAGGCAGCAACCGTTCCTTTGTGCGGTTGCTGCACGACGCAATGCCGAAGATCCTCCTCCGCCGCCGCCGCCGCTGCCGATGACGACGACCACGACGCACGAACTTTCCCGACGTAGTCGCAGTACGCCGCCTGAGCAGAGTCTTTACGACAAAGCCTCGCCGCCGACGCGACATAGCAGCACCGGACCAAGCCGACGCAGCCGTGATCCGACGCCCCTACCTAACCGGAACGCCAGACGACGAACCACCGACCTCGACGTGATCATCGACGGCCACAGCGTCACCGCCCTAGTCGATACCGGCGCCGACTACTCTATCATCAGTGGTCTCTTCGCCGCTAAGCTCAAGAAGGTAAAGACTGCATGGGAAGGACCGGATATCCGAACAGCAGGGGGCCACCTTATAACGCCGACTGGAACCTGCACGGCAAGAGTCATGATTCACAGCCAGACGTATTCTGTGAATTTTGTGGTCCTGCAGCAATGCTCGCGAGACGTCATTTTAGGCATGGATTTCCTGGACCAGCAAGGCGCAGTAATCGACCTAAGATCCAGGTCAATCACGCTGTCCACGGATAATGCAACGGCGTCAGACTGCAACGTCACTCACAATGCCTTGAATGTGACAGAAGAGCAAGTAACCATCCCGCCACTGTCGAGCGTCATCATTTCCGTCGGCACCAAAGCGTCTACCAACTTACAAGGTGTCATCGAAGGCGACCAGCACCTGCTCCTAAACCGTCAGATGTGCGTCGCAAGAGGCATAGCCAAGCTTCATAACGGCGAAGCCAAGGTAATGGTGACGAACTTCAGCAACGAATATAGGCACTTGAATAGGGGCACGACGGTAGCACATCTAAGCGAATTTGTGGAAGCGAGCAATGCCTTCGCCGTCACCGATTCTCAGGGAGCCGCAACGTCGACAGCAGTGTCCGCGCCCGCCTTCGACGTCAATCAAAGCCTTTCCAGGCAGCAACAAAAGGAGCTCAAAGCCTTACTCCACCAATACAAGGACTGCTTCTCGTCGTCGTCGAGGCTTCGTCAGACCCCTCTCGCGAAACATCGCGTCATAACCGACGAATATGCCCGTCCGCTCCGTCAGAGCCCCTACCGAGTTTCTGCACGGGAACGCGAGGCCATCAAGCAACAAGTCGACGAAATGCTGCGTGACGACATCATTCAGCCGTCTACGAGTCCGTGGGCATCACCCGTGGTGTTGGTGAAGAAGAAGGACGGAACCCTACGTTTTTGCGTCGATTATCGTCGCCTGAACAACATCACGAAGAAAGACGTGTATCCCCTCCCACGGATAGACGATGCTCTGGACAGACTCTACAACGCCAAGTATTTTTCGTCGATGGATCTCAAAACCGGCTACTGGCAAATCGAAGTAGACGAGAGAGACCGAGAGAAGACTGCCTTCATAACACCAGACGGCCTATTCGAGTTTAAGGTCATGCCCTTTGGTTTTTGCTCGGCGCCTGCGACGTTCCAACGGGTTATGGACACAGTACTCGCAGGCTTGAAGTGGCAGACTTGCCTCGTCTACTTGTACGACGTAGTCGTATTTTCTTCCAACTTCGACGAGCACCTCCGGCGCCTTGAAGCTGTTCTTCGGGTAATCAAAGCCTCGGGACTTACCCTGAAGCCAGAAAAGTGCCGCTTCGCCTACGAGGAACTATTGTTCCTTGGCCACGTTATCAGCAAGTCGGGAGTGCTCCCTGATCCACAGAAAACAGCTGCTATCGCCGACTTTCCTGCACCCACCGACAAGAAAGCAGTACGCCGATTTCTTGGCCTCTGCGCTTATTACAGGCGCTTCGTGAAGAACTTTTCGCGGATCGCCGAGCCACTGACGTACCTCACGAAGGCCGACGTCGACTTCAAATGGGAAACGCCGCAAGTCGAGGCATTTCAAGAATTAAAGCGACGCCTGCAAACGCCGCCAATACTGGCGCACTTCGACGAAGAAGCTGACACCGAAATTCACACGGACGCAAGCAGCACAGGGCTCGGCGCCGTGATCGTGCAGAGGACCGACGGACTTGAAAGGGTCATCAGTTACGCTAGCCGGTCACTTTCGAAGGCAGAAGCCAATTATTCCACGACAGAAAAGGAATGCCTTGCCATCATCTGGGCTACATCAAAGTTCCGCCCCTACCTGTACGGCAGGCCTTTCAAAGTCGTGAGTGACCACCACGCCTTGTGTTGGCTAGCTAACTTGAAGGATCCATCAGGGCGCCTCGCATGGTGGAGTCTCAGACTACAAGAATTTGACATCACCGTCGTCTACAAGAGCGGACGAAAGCACTCCGACGCCGACTGCTTGTCTCGCGCCCCTGTCGATCCGCCGCCCCAAGATGACCAGGACGACGACTCTTTCCTGGGACCCATAAGTACCGACGACTACGCGGAACGCCAACGAGCTGACCCGGTGCTCAAGATCCTCATGGACTACCTGCAAGGCAAGACCGCCGACGTGCCGAAAGTATTCCGCCGAGGACTGGCTTCGTTTTTCCTGCGAAACAACGTCCTCCTGAAGAAAAACTTCTCGCCGCTCCGCGCCGACCACCTCCTCGTGGTACCTTCAGCGTTACGTCCAGAGGTTCTGGAAGCATTACACGACGACCCAACAGCCGGACATCTTGGTGTTTCCCGCACACTGTCACGAATACAAGAGAAGTACTGTTGGCCTCGCCTCGCTGCCGACGTCGCCCACTACGTAAAAACATGCAGAGACTGTCAGCGACGCAAGACGCCGACAACTAGGCCAGCCGGACTTCTGCAAGCCGTCGAACCACCTCAATGGCCATTCCAACAAATCGACATGGACTTACTGGGGCCGTTCCCGACGTCAACTTCTGGCAACAAATGGATTGTCGTAGCGACTGACTACCTCACCCGCTATGCCGAAACAAGGGCCTTGCCCAAGGGCACTGCCACCGAGGTCGCCATGTTCTTCATTGAGAACATCGTCCTCCGCCACGGAGCCCCCGAGGTCCTCATCACCGACAGAGGTACGGCCTTTACGGCTGACCTAACGCAAGCGATCTTGAGATACAGTCAGACAAGCCACCGCCGAACCACCGCGTACCACCCACAGACGAATGGCCTCACCGAGCGTCTAAATAAGACCATCGCCGACATGCTGGCCATGTACGTGGACGTCGAGCACAAGACGTGGGACGCCATACTCCCGTATGTAACCTTCGCGTACAACACGGCCGTGCAGGAAACGACGCAGTTTGCTCCATACAAGCTCGTCTACGGGCGGAGCCCAACAACGACGCTTGACGCCATGCTACCGGTCGGCACCGACGAAGAAGACCTCGACGTCGCCAGCTACCTGGATCGCCCTGAAGAAGCTCGACAGCTAGCCCGCCTGCGTATCAAGAGCCAACAGACGGTCGACAGGCGCCACTACAACCTTCGACGACACCACACCGAATACCAACCAGGTGACCTTGTCTGGGTCTGGACGCCGATACGACGACGGGGATTGTCTGAGAAGCTCCTGCGACGCTACTTTGGACCCTACAAGGTAGTCCGACGTCGTGGTGAACTGAACTATGAGGTCGTGCCCGATGGCTTAATGTCATCCCAACGACGCCGTGCACAACCCGAAGTCGTACACGTGGTGCGACTTAAACCTTATTACGCGCGCTGATTAGCTGTGACGCATTGTTAATGTAATTTATTGCATGTACTCTCTCTTATGTTCTGTCTTTAGCATCGGGACGATGCTTTTTCAGAGGGGGGTAGTGACACGTGCGGTTCTTTTGGTTTACGAAGGAAGACGCTATCACTTTCTGTTAAGCGCAACGCAGGCCGCGTTTATCTTGTATGCCACTCTGGAACGCGTTACGACTCGTGTATAAAAAACTGACACGTGCTGTTCTTTTCGTTTGCGAAGGAAGACGCTATCACTTTCTGTTAAGCGCAACGCAGGCCGCGTTTATCTTGTATGCCACTCTGGAACGCGTTATGACGCGTGTATAAAAGACTGACACGTGCGGTTCTTTTGGTTTACGAAGGAAGACGCTATCACTTTCTGTTAAGCGCAACGCAGGCCTCGTTTATCTTGTATGCCACTCTGGAACGCGTTACGACTCGTGTATAAAAAACTGACACGTGCGGTTCTTTTCGTTTGCGAAGGAAGACGCTATCACTTTCTGTTAAGCGCAACGCAGGCCGCGTTTATCTTGTATGCCACTTTGGAACGCGTTACGACGCGTGTATAAAAAGCCGGCGCAGTGCGCCACTTGGGGTCTTTTTTTTTTTTTCCGTCGGCCGACGACTGTTCACGCCGCTGTTGCTGTGAGTTGTGTTTGGCCCTGTTTTGCGGGGCACAAGTTCGCCCAATAAACAGTTCGCCTGACACCGCCCTGACTCCTGCGTGCTTCCTCTCAAGTGCTGCGTGTATCACAACCTCGTGACAATATTGTTTTGCGGTACAACAGATACAAATACATGATGAATAAATGAAGGCTACACCTTGAGATAACATTTTCAAACGCAAAAGGGGCAATCCAATAGCAATGTTACGTGTGTGATGGGGTATTTGGAACTTACCGCGCAGCTGTTGCAGACTTCGCGTTGGCTTTCATGAGCCAGTGGTCAAAAATGAGCTTCTCGCGAGCCGAAAGCTTCTGAACGTCTTGGTGCGATCTTCTGCTCCTATTCGCTTGCACTGTCAATTTCGCAATCTTCACTTGGCACAAACGAAGTTGCTGCTTAGTGCTTCGAAGCTGGTCTTTAACTGCGTGGAGCTCTGAGATGGAGCAGACATTTCCCTCTGTCTGGCATGCCATCTCTGTGCAGCTTCCAGTGCTTATCACTCCACCTGTCAAACGAAGAAATATGGATCAATATAATGCGACATCACGCAGCACACAGGCAATACAGGCTCTCAACATAGTGAAACAAGAAAACAAGGCAACGCGAATGGAGGCTTACCATCATCTCCGGCTGCTTCAGGATCGCAGGGCTCTGTGCTGGAGCTCACAGAAGCTGCAGTGCCATCGTTGTTCGGCGACGAAACGCGACGACGTTTTGCAGGTGGATTTTCTCGCTGTGAGCGCGACCGTGGCTTGGGCTTCGTAAGATACGCCGGCAGGTTTTCAAATATCCGGGGTATGGCACCGACGCGGAGCTTAGGCTTCTCGCGCTGCAGAAGCACAGATTGTCCACTTATTCTGAACTCATCGGCTCGAATAATGTCCGTGGTGTCGAAATGTTTCTCGCACACACGAACGGCCTTCGACTCGAAGTTGAAAGCGCCCGTCTCCTGTCGTGGAATGGCTCGCTTCCACCTGTCGCGTTGTTCGCGGTCGCTTGGGAGGCAGAACAGCGAAGCTTTTTCTGTACAACTCCGATAGCCAGAGCGGCAACCAGGTACGCAGCACGTCAGAGGCATGGTAGTTCACATAGTTTGCCGTCCGTCATGAGTGTAGACAGCTATACCACACAACAAACAAACCAGTAAGCTCGCACTCCAACGCACTGCAAACGCTGCAAATGCGGCCGCCGCCGTCCAAGCCGCCTTCACCAGACTCGCAGCGCCACCGCGCGGGAGCTTTGATCCCCATATGAAGCTCTCCATAGCCTCCTATATTTTTTTGTGCCCGCGCATTAGCGCTAAATACATACGCGCCATCCGTCCCTTATAGTTTTGGCGCTCGCCGCCAGATGCCGCACCAATCCCATAATAACAGCAGACGACGCGGCCTATGCACGCTTGCGTTTATGACGGTCTAGAAACCGTCTACATTGCATTGGATTATGCGTATACGTTAAGAAGTGCGCACACACCAAATTTTTAACACAAGCACTGTATGCAGAATGCAATGTGAGCTTTGTTATTTGATTTCGCGCTCAAAGCTTGAGCACTTTTCGAGACAATGGTTTGACATGAAAATCTTTTGCCAAGTCGTGTTTGTCAGTCACACTCGTCGCGAAGTTCAGAAAAAGTGGGCGGAGAAACTTCACGAGCACAACCTCCAAAAGTTTTTTATGATGTCCCGGGGTCGAGCACTTGAGTTTGTCACGTTTCTGTAGTATTTGCGCGGCGTTGTCAACGGCAGCCTTCAGTGGCTGATTCATCTTTCTCGCTCTTGCGAGGAAAACTTCCGCGTAATTCTTTAGAGAATTTAGAACCATTACGAGCTCAGTTGACGGATACAGGAGTCCACCTCTGTCCTGGTGCCTAATTAATGCATCCGATGGCGCAGAGGTTTCATTTCATTTCATTTATTTATACTGTTAGCCCAGAAGTGGGCCGTTACAGGGTGGAAGTACAAACAATTATTTGCAAAAAAGAAGTACCGTACAGGTCTCGAGATAATTTCTCGGTACTATTGTGACCAGCAACTCGAAGTTATACATAACATACATAAATGGAACACACATGCGATGCAATACATACGCGCAGAACAGCACATGACGCATTTGAGGCGGCACTTTTGCACCGCGCTGAAGATTTGAAAGACAACTACTGCAGGATCATGCAACCAACAAAAAGTACACACACACGCAAAAAAAACATATGTCACTGTTATTCGGAAAATAAACGTTTTAGATTCTGTTCAAATGATGTAAGCGAGGAACAACCAATTATAGACTCTGGCAGCATATTCCAATCTTCAATAGCACGTGGAAAGTAACTGAACTTAAAGCAATCGTTACGTGGGACTAGGGGTGGTATATACATATTATGGCGATGTCTGGAGTGTTCTTGTGTGTTGACCTGGAAGTAATCTGAATAGTTTAGTTTAAATTGATTATGAATTAACTGGAAGAGGAATTTCAGACGCTCAATCCTCGTCCTAAGTTCAGGACTATCCAGTCCAGCTTTTTTACAGAGTTCAGTAGGAGAATGATGTCGGCTATATTTATTAAAAATAAATCTCGCACCAAGTCGCTGTATTTTTGTTATTTTATTGCAGTTTGTCTTTGTGTAAGGGTCCCAGACAATTTTAGAATATTCGATAATGGGTCTGACAAGAGTTTTGTGTTTGGTGCATGTGCATTGTTCTTCTTCTTTACTGAATCTTGCTTTATAACTACGCGTTCTAAGGCAACCCGATCTCGCTTCAAACAGTAAAGCGCTTCCCCTTGAATTATCGTAAAATGCCTCCCTCCTTATTTCATTTTTGCCCTTTCGGTAGTTACTCAAAGCCGGTTTTTTCTCCATAGCTGCCATCCATTCTCTCGTTTTGCGCCTCGGCGCTCCGCCAGGAGCGCTCGCATCCCATAATAGCTCGGGGGACGGCGCTGAGGGACCGACCGCTCGGGCACAAAGTTATAGAGGAGGCTATGAGCTCTCCCATAGCGTTACGGAGAAGTTTCGTGACCAGAAAAGTATTGAAGGACTCTGGTGTTACGCAGCCATCTCCCAGGGATGCGGTGGGCGGTGTCCCTTGGATCAAGAGCAGTTCAGAGAAGCTCAGTGTGTCAACTACGATTTTCTTACCGAAAACGGGAACGCCTTGAAGGTGAGAGACTTGTTCCTGTTATTCTTTGAGACGAACATTATAAGTTTCATTATCAAGCCTAGTAAATCTATATGGGCCCAGCGCTGTAAGCCTGCCACTTTGTTATCACCGTACTAGTCAAAAGACACAAACGTTTTACTGGTTAGCCAAGAAAACACGAACAAAGAAATAAATAATCAGTGTGTAATGTGCACACTAAGAAGAAAAAAAGGTTATATTACCACCTAGTCCTGACTAGCTGTGTTTATGATTATCTTTAAATAGACTCACTGACTCCCTGTTGAGTATGATTCGACTATGACAGTAAAATGACCTAGGAATGTTCCCGCGCCAATTTAAAGACAGTGATGTAGTACGTAACAAGTGAAGGCTCACAAGAAAAAAAAAACAAGAGGCAGATGACTTTTTTCTTTCTGTCGTTTCGCGCAACATGAAAGCTGTAGAATGTTTTTTTCATAAGTTCTTCGTCTATTTGATGACAAAATCTGAGCAAATAAATTTTCAGATCACTTTCTCATAATTGATGCAATAGAATTATTACCGGAATTCAACCTTTTTTGTTTGTTTTTCTTTGAAGGTTTACTGCTGGAACGAAACTCATGGATGCGAGTACAAGGGTGCCGTTGAAGATATGCTGAGGCACTTCGAAAACAAATGCATCTTCCACGCGGTGGAATGTTCGCGATGCGGGGAAGCCGTCTGTCACAAGGAATTGGCGACGCACTACATGTCTGGATGCAGTTCTCGCGTTTCTTCAGCGCGAACAGAAAACTCGTCTTCGAAATCTAGAGCACTCACACTTCAAGACGTCAGAGATTCTCCGGAAGAAGTGAAGACGCTCTTGAGGAAACCGAACCAAGACCAGGTGATGCCTGTTATTCAAAGCCAGACGAACGAGCTCACGGAACTACTCAGCAGTCAGGAGTCCAGGTTGTCCGACATCACGAACGAAGCTGGCGTGACTGAATATGCAGAGACAGTTCAACGCACTGCCGCGTCTTCATCGACTGTCTCGCAAGAACCAACGACTAGGCGCAATTCCAGAAGTTGAAGCAAGCCTGTTGTTGGCTTCCTTCACGACGGAAATGACGAGCCAAAAGTGTGAAGTCTTCTCCAGCATTCCAGCCGGTGTTCTGAAACGGATGCGGAGAACTTTGACGCAAGACTATCCCCAACACGCCATCGAATATTTTCGGCCTTCCAAGAATACGTGCGACTTGAAGCTGACCAATCAGCTGTCGACGACAAGTACGTGGAGGGAAGTGCTCGGGAGTGTCAAGTATGTCGTAACTATCGACAGTTCTAAATCTACAGCATTGAATTGGGGCACAAGCTCTTGTACTATTACAGTGTTGCACACTATGGACTCCTACTTAACTGTTAAAGTAAAAGACATTTCTCTTTCAGGCGATCGTACGCTCGTTGTGTATATTGACTTTTTCGGAATGCAGGTGGGCTCTCGGAGTAAAACGCCTTGCTTCAGCGTTTTTGCGTTCGACAGGACACGGAGGTTTCTGTGTGCGTTGGATCCCCGTGACTGGCCTTGCCGCTGCGAGGGCGCTCGACACGAGAGGGTACATTATCACGGCCTTTTCCAAATTGAGCTCGACGACTTGAGGCACACTGGATGCCTGCATCAGGGACGGCTGGAGCTCGAGATCAACCTCACAAACGAGAAAAGACGACGGTGAAACTACACCGAGTTCTTGAAACTGGCTCTCAACAGTCTATTATTATTATTATTTTTCCTTTTCTAGAAGCTTAGCTCTATAAACTGCTATAAAGTCAATAAAAATGAATCACATATCGGCTGAGCAGTGACCTATGATGCGGGTGATGTTCTCATCACTTCGCGAGCGCATGGAACATAAACTGCGGAAAGTTTGAAGTGTCCTAAATTTAATAAAGTAATCACTGGAAATGTGTTGCTTCACGTTTACTTAATGCTATATATACGCAATAGTTTTCGTCATCGGTGCGTCAGTTCAAATAGTCAATAGAATGTATTGCATTCTGAATATATATATATATATATATATATATATATATATATATATATATATATATATATATATATATATATATATATATATATATATATATATATATATATATATATATATATGAGTGTGTGTTTAACACAATAATAATGAGATATAACAGACAACAGGTGCCAAGGAAAGCATAATGATTGATTTGTGGGGTTTAACGTCCCAAAACCACGATATTATTATGAGAGACGCCCTAGTGGAGGGCTCCAGAAATTTCGACCACCTGGGGTTCTTTAACGTGCACCCAAATCTGATACACACGGGCCTACAACACTTCCGCTTCCATCGGAAATGGAGCTGCCGCAGCCGGGATTCGATCCCGCGACCTGCGGGGCAGCAGCCGAGTGCCTTAGCCACTAGACCACCGCGGCGGGTACAAGGAAAGTATAGGGGAAGTTATTACACCGAATTGTAATGTAAATCTGAACAAAGAAAAGTGGGTGAAAAGGTAACTTGCCGTGGGCAGGAACTGAGCCTGTGACCTTTGAATAACGCGTTCGATGCTCTACCACTGAGCGGCTATCCCCCCACCCACTTTATTGGGTATCTATGTCAATTTAAACGTGGGAGTGTCAGTCAGCGCCACCAGTAGCCATGACGGCGAGTGTGGCACATTCTTTATGATCCTGTTTGGCGTCACGTAGCACGTGAGCTTATTACTAGCTGGCAACTGACCAATAGTCCCTCGTTTACAACCTAAAGACACCAAGTCTGCCAGTACGAGACCCTCTTTAATGAATATACACTTCTTTCCTTATATATATATAGACGTTGCGCTTCGGGATAAATCCATTGCAACGTGGAAATGCTCCCACTTGCAGGGCGCAGAAGTTCACTTAGGCATTAACTCATACTGCAAGCACAGCTCATGCGCCCGAATGCGATTAACGGCGTATTGAATAGCCCATAGAGCACTACAAGAGTAAAGACGAGAGAGTCGTATCTCACCTTCACTACTATTCCTAATGCCGCAACGACCTCCTCGCCACACATTCCTTCATAACGCCCGTGGAAAATGCCAGAACAGAGCGTTCAATATTTCGCGCTTTCCGGCTGCACGCTCCTTTATCGGATTGCGCAGTTGAAAACGCACGCAACGAAACGAAATCAGTTTATCGCCAAATGGTCACGTGAGTGAGTGAGAACAACTTTATTATGGTCCAGTGCAGACGCTGAGGTTCCTACGCGTCACCCGGCTACTCCCACGTGGGGACCGGCAGGTCTATAGCCTGACGGCCCTGTCGCGGGCACACTGGACGGCCAGGATTTGGTCCTGAAGTTCTGGGCTGCGCAGAAGCGCATCCCACTCGGGTTTGCTAAAAGTCGGTCCAAGCGACCCGCACTCCCAGAGCATATGTGCTAATGTAGCGGTCTGCCCGTAAGCGGCGCAGGCGGCATCGGGGAACTTGTGAGGATAAATTGCCGGTCACGTGAGAAGGCTGGACGGGAATGCGGCTGCGGGGCAAAGCAGGGTAGAAAACAATTCACAACCGGTGTCCCTAGCATATGAGCCAGTCGAGATAATTTTTTCCCTTTTCCTCTCGCACCCGAAAGGGGAGGAGGATCTTTCTGCTAATTAAATAAAGTTTGTTCATCATCATCCTCATGACCCAACGTGACTGCGGGTGTCACGGGTTTTACCGAAGAAACGGGAAACGCCAGGTGAGAACAACGTGCTTTTTCTCTGCATTTTCAGAGGCGGCTGGAGGGACATTCAAGCAGTGTGATTAGCAAGTATGAGAATTAAGGACTTGGGACAGTGGGTCCCCAAGGGGGATTGTGGGTCCCCAAGGAGGATTGTGGGTCCCCAATCTGCGTCGTGCACGCTGCTCCCATGTTCAGAGGAGCACGCCCGCAAAAAACAAAAAACAAAAATGGAACAGACTGGCGGAACATGGGAGAGGCCTTTGTCCTGCAGTGTACGTAGTCAGGCTGATAATGATGATGATGACATACCTTCGGGTCACGAAGAGAGGGGATGTCGACGTCATCTCGACGTTTGGCACACTCCCACTTATTCAGTCGGCCTTGGAAAACGAGGGCGTTTGCCCCTTCGGTTCATCGTCGTAATCGCCTCGAAACATTGGTGGCGCGCAGCATCGCCCCTTCGTGCGGATTCGCAGGCGTACTCTGGGCGAATATCCAGTGCACAATGCGCGTCACATATCCACGCCACAGTTCACAGGCGCTGAAAAACACGGTATTCTCCAGTCGCCAACAAGCACGCCGCGAAATAAGGCTCGGAAATCCATTTCCGTCGAGAGGCACGAACAAGCGAAAGCTCGTCTGTGCACCCGAAACACGACAGTCAAAGCGGAGTGACGTCAGAGCCCGCGGCCGGAACAGTAAAGAGGCCCGAAATCGTGGCATCGGCTCGATGCTCCTCTAGTCGGTGTTTCCGCGCTTATCACCCTGTCAGCCCTTGCTCCGTGGTATTGCACCGGGATATCACTTGGTACCGACAGATTCTAGCTTTCCCTTCGGCATAATGATCTTGTCGGTGAATTCGCCAGGGCTGTCAGCTTGATAAGTAGCTGCAGGTTAGAGTGAAGTATGTTTTCCCAAGCTCTTGCCTTCTTTGCACTGGTGCTAGATCGTTCCAGAGCTTTCATTCTATCCAGTGAACCACAATATTCTAATGCAAAGTGAACGCTTAAGAAACATTTTCACCGAACCACCTAAAGCAGTGTATCGCAAAGCTAAAACTATTCGAGACATACTCTCATCGTCATCATCATCGAAAGCAAACAGTCCTGACACGATCGGGTGCCATCCTTGCCAAAAACCGCGATGCAAAGTATGCCCTTACATGCGCACATGCCAACAGGTCACCAGTACTGGTTCCAACTTTTCCTTAAAAATCAAAGGCAATCTTGACTGCGATTCTAAGAACGTGATATACATGATAGAATGTGCGCTATGTGAAATACAGTACATTGGTCAAACAGAAGGGCCTTTTAGACTGCGTTTTAACAACCATAAATCTCATGCTAACACCTTGCCCCACTTGCCCATTTCAAGACACGTGCACCTCCCTGGCCACTCTTTTGAAAACCTACAAGTCACATTACTAGAATCTGGTTTCCGCACAAATTATGATAGAGAAGCCCGTGAATCATTCCTCATCTATAAGTTCAACGCCGTCGCATCTGGTCTGAATGAAAACGTAGGAAAACTTAGTTGCTTATCTGCGTAACTTGTATCACCCTGTCCAACTTTTTTCAACCTTGCTCAGCAAGTCGCACTACATTGTCTGTATCCGTTGATTACGTAGCAGCTTTGTAACGTCTTTGTCATTTTTATTAGTATTTTATAGTTTTTTTCTTCTCTTGCTTTTACCGGTCGGACTACTCTTCATGTTATGTGCTTTATCTTTTATGCGTTTCATCTTTTATTTGTAAACAACGTGCTCGCGCATGGAAGCAATATCTTTTTACTCGTAGATTAGGTACTCTTTATATTGTGTGACTTGCATATATATATATATATATGCCCATATATAGCCTTTCATGTCGGTTTTGACATTTGTATCTTACTGATATGCACATGTATATAAACAGCACTCGTGCCATAAACTGTATTCTGATGAAGGCCGGACCCACGGCCGAAAGGTCAAATAAAATAACTTCGTACGTGCGTCTTCTTTCCTATACGAATATATATATATATATATATATATATATATATATATATATATATATATATATGTTGCCTAAGCAGTCGTCTAGCATACAGTTGCCACACTTTATGGTCTGTCTCATTTCCTGTGATCACCATGTCTTTTTTTACAATCTATTGTGCAAGTCAGTAATGTGGTTGTAAATTGCACATCAAAGTGCATGGTTTGTGGTTGTCAACAACTACATCTTGCATGAGAAGGGGGTTTCAGTCTTGCCGCTGGTTCTATGCTTCTTTTGCTCGCCGAGAGATGACAAGAAAAGAGGCTGCGGTTGCTCTCGCTCCCACTTGAACGTGCTGCCAGCAGCCGCCGGAGCACACAGGCCACGCGCTCCCGTGTTCCCTTTCATGAAAAATTAACAGTGTACACCCGCCACGGTGGTCTAGTGGCAAAGGCACTCGTATGCTGACCCCCAGGTCGCGGTATCGAGTCCCGGCTGCCGCTTGAGGCCCGTGTGCTTAGATGCGCGTTAAAGAAACCCAAGTGGTCAACATTTCCGGAGCGCTCAACTAGCGCGTCTCTTATAATCATATGGTGGTTTTGGCACGTTAAACTCCAAGAGTTTTATATAAAAACAGATATGCGGCGGGTGAGTTGAAACTTTGGTGTAGAAGCAACACGATGAGAAAAAAAATGACTGACTTAACTCGGATACCCGAGTGTGAGCAGCCAGGGGTACTACGGTTAGTTTTAGTTTGTTCGGGCTGGTTCTCTGTACGGTTACGCTTTTCGAGACGTGCGGCTACACGCTAAGAAGTAAAAGAGAAAAGAAGGTATCGAGGCTGCTCTTTTAGATGGGTAACTAACCTGCCACACACTCTAAAAAAAAGCGAGTAAAAAGGGTGTCTTTTTGTTCCACAACAATAATCGTCATCTATATTGCGTTCCATCCTTGCGCTATCGCCCCGCGCCCGGTACATTCCGGTCACGATCGACATGTCCATTATCAGGGTTACATTGCATTCTCGATAGGAAAGTGGCCTGCGTCGAGTTTTCAAGAAAGGAAGCGCACGCAAGCCTGATGACGATTATTGTTGTGGGACAAAAAGACACCCTTTTTACTGGATATTTTTTTTAGAGTGCACCCATTGCACCATTTTGAAAGTAACTTCGAAGGAGTAAGCGCGCTCTTGAGGTTACTCCGCATAGGAGCAACAGTTATTTTGTGCAAGTTTTGGTTGACTTAACTATCTTTTCTGTGTGCGTGCGGACATTTGATTACATGTACAATCGATGTGCGAGCATCACACTCAGAAATAAATTTAGGAAAACTTGCAGCAAACACGCGGGATTCGAACTCACGACCACTTGGTCAGCATGCGCGTTCAGGAACCGCTACATCAAAACGCGCTACGGCACCGTTTGAAAGGAAACAGACTCGTGTAGGCACCGATTGGTCGTTTGCAAACTGCGCGAACACTACTGCAGTTACTCAAAAAAAAAAAAAAACGGGTGCTTTACTCCACAAGGAGTAAAAGTGCCCCTCCTTGCCATGCCGCGTGCAATCTTTGGCGCACATTTCGTCTTTTGGAGGAGAAAAAAAAAAAACGCTTTTCGTGGTAACTGCGCAGATGCTCCGGAAAAGCGTATTCGAGTGTAGTTCACCCTCCGCCTCTTCGACTTTCAGTCTTTCCGACTGATCCATATCTTCCGACGAGTTCCACCGAGCCGCCCCAGCACGCTTACACGTCGCTTCTAGGCGCCAGGCCTCCCGGTGGAATACCCTCGCAACCAAACGCCATTTCGTTCTGGACGGCAAGACATTTTTTTCAGCAACTGAAAGCACATCAAACAAACAAACAAAAAGACTACTACACCTCACGCATCCATGTGACTTCTTTGCAGGAAAAAGAAAACCGCAAAAGCAACAGGAAGCCAGCGTCGCTTCTTTTACTAAACATTCAGTTAATATGTATCTCTGGAGATGTAGCTTTTTGTCGGCACTACCACATTACGCCTGTCTGCTTCAGTGACCACTGCCTGATTGAGTTTAGTATTGCTACTCGGGCAGAAATGGGAAATAGATCAAATGGGATGATGGTAATTGAATAGCAAACTCCTCACTGGCGATGTCTTTGTGAAGCAAGCAATTGCTTCACAAAGCAATTCACTGAGTATAATGAAAGCTCTGGAACGATCTAGCACCAGTGCAAAGAAGGCAAGAGCTTGGGAAAACATACTTCACTCTAACCTGCAGCTACTTATCAAGCTGGCAGCCCTGGCGAATTCACCGACAAGATCATTATGCCGAGGCGAAAGCTAGAATCTGTCGGTACCAAGTGATATCACGGTGCGATACCACGGAACAAGGGCTGACAGGGTGATAAGCGCGGAAACACCGACTAAAGAAGCATCGATTTCGGGCCTCTTTACTGTTCCTGCCGCGGGCTCTGACGTCATTCCGCTTTGACTGTCGTGTTTCGCTGCACAGACGAGCTTTCGCTTGTTCGTGCCTCTCGACGGAAATGGATTTCCGAGCCTTATTTCGCGGCGTGCTTGTTGGCGACTGGAGAAGAGCGTGTTTTTCAGCGCCTGTGAACTGCGGCGTGGATATGTGACGCGCATTGTGCACTGGATATTCGCCCAGAGTACGCCTGCAAATCCGCACGACGGGGCGATACTGCGCGCCACCAAAATTTCGAGGTGATTACGACGATTGACCGAAGGTGCAGGTGCCCTCGTTTTCCAAGGACGACCTAAGTGGGAGTGTGTCATTCGTCGAGATGACGTCGACATCCCCTCTCTTCGTGACCCGAAGGTACGTCGTCATCATCATCATCATCATCATCATTATCGTCGTCGTCGTCATCATCATCATCATCATCATCATCATCAGCCTGACTACGTCCCCTGCAGGACAAAGGCCTCTCCCCTGTTCCACCAGTCTGTTCCCTTTTTTGCGGACGTGTGCGTCCGCAAAAAAAAAAAAAAAAACGTATAAAGCTTGGAGAATTATTGTCGCCATGTGTCTGACATTGGTGGCAATAAAAATAAAATGCTAAATGAATCGTTTATTTGAATCACGCATGTTTCTAATGGCTTTTTATTACCACCCGGACTGATAACACTCTTAGGTGCTTGCGCTGCAGTGTCTCAAGACCCAAAATTAAAAAAAAGAATGGCAGATCCCACGTACAGTGGGAATCGATGATATGCGAAGCATGAATGAGAAATGTTGATATGTAACTTTAAAATCTGCACAACGTTACGAGGTGGAGGTAAATGACGCCGTACATGACTTCCGCGTCATGATTATCACGTTTGGATGTATTGTTTACCTTCGTCACCATCTATTCACATCACGTGATACCAAATTTAGTATATGTGAAGCTAGCGAAACGACCGCGAGCACTCTATGAGCGTGGTATACTTGTTATGTTCTTACATGACACGCGTGTCAGCATTATCATATTTTCACCAGTTCTATATTTCGTCATCTTTTGACGTACTGTAATACCAGATTTGGTATATGTTGAGCTAGCAAAACGGCCGAGAGCGCATCATGAAGGGCCCAATATACTCCAATGTTGGGTTGACGCGTGCGCACGCGGGGCACAGCGACGCTACGTTAGCAAAACGCGAGCACTCTATAGTCTGACGCCAGGCACGACCAGCGTCCATCAGCGCGGCCCGATAGACACCGGCGCGAAATGCGACATGCTGGATTTCGCGCCAATGCATAACCCAGACAACACCGTGTTTCCCTCTTTTTGTGACGAAGCGACGCCGGTCGCGCTGGAACGCGCATGCGTAAAAGCAACGAAGCGCGGCGCGCGCCTGCGAGTGTATGGCAGGACCGACGCCTGCAGCGTGGCAACGCCGGCGTGACTCGACTAAATGAACGCCGGCGAGCACGTGTACCGCGTCACGTCGAAACGTATTGGTGCCTTGACTGTGGCATGTAGTCATGTTCTCACATGACGCGCATCTCATGATTATCATGTTTGCACCAGTCACATACCTTCGTCATCCATTGACGTCACGTAAAACCGAATTTGGCATGTGAAGCTATCGAAACGGCCACGAGCGCATCAAGAGTGTGGCATGTAGTCATGTTGTTACATGACAAGCATGTCATGATTATCACGTTAGTATGTGTAATTTACCTATGTCGTCCGTTCGCGTCACGTAGTACTGAGTTTGATGCATGTGAAGCTAGCGAAACGGCCGCGAGCGCATCATGAGCGTAGCACGTAGTCATCTTTTTACATGACACGCATCTCATGTTTATGATGTTTGCACCAGTATCATACCTTCGTCATCCATTCACGTCCCGTAATACCGAATTTGGTATAAGTGAAGCTAGCAAAACGACCACCAGGGCATCATGAGCGTGGCATGTAGTCATGTTGTTACATGACACGCATCTCATGTTTATCATGTTTGCACCAGTCACATACCTTCGTTATCTATTCACGTACCGTAATACCAAATTTAGTATATGTGATGCTAGCGAAACGGCTAGGAGCGCATCATGAGCGTGGCATGTAGTCATGTTGTTACATGACACGCATGTCATAATTTTCATGTTAGGGTCTGCCGCTTGTGTTCGCCATGCAATCATGTCATACCATATCATTTGCAACATGCCATGTGAACGAAACCACCGCAAGAGCAGCAGGACCATGACATGTAAGTCATGACATTCATGACATACATGCCATGATTTTCATGTTGTGACTAGCCAAATATGTTCTTCATGGAGCGATGTTATGCCATACTAAGTTTGGCATTGCTACCATTATCGAAACGGTCAGGAGAGCTAAAAGTCGTAGATAGATAGATAGATAGATAGATAGATAGATAGATAGATAGATAGATAGATAGATAGATAGATAGATAGATAGATAGATAGATAGATAGATAGATAGATATGCTCAAGGTCACCGAAGTTCGCTAAGAAATGCTTCGCATTTAAAAAAAAAACTACATTACTAGTCCTCCAGGTGCTTTGGGTCACCCGCGAGACGGCGCAGACGCAGAGCGGGCCTCGGCACGGTATGGCTAGCGTCTCCCATATTCAGGGTTGCACGATGTCCGCTGACACCGTCGTTTTAGTAGCTTCCCGTCGAACCGAAACACAGGTGTTGCTTATACCGTAGGCACTATCGGCGTCAAATGGAACCCGAACAGCGGAGCGCGTGTTTTGAACGAGAGCACACACTCGGCTGCTGACGCGCAGGTAGCGGGATCAAATTCCGGCGGCGGCGGCTGCATTTCCGATGGAGGCGGAAATGTTGTTGGCCCGTGTGTTCAGATTTGGGTGCACGTTAAAGAACCCCAGGTGGCCGAAATTTCCGGAGTCCTCCCCTACGGCGTCTCTCATAATTATATGGTGGTTTTGGGACGTTAAACACCACATATCAATCAATCAAACGAGAGCACGCAAACGTAAACAGCTAGACGTATAGATAGATAGATACGCTCCAAAGTCACCAAAGTTCGCTAAGAAAAAAAACACCAAGTGCTAAAAAAAAAAACACCGAGTGTTTGCGCTGCACAACCGTTCACTGGCCACCCCGTATATGAATCGCGCGTTCGGAATTCAGTCAAGGGCATGTTTACATGGCTTTCGCTTGACGTTAGATGCAATGCTTCTCTTTCATTCAATAAATAAGAATAAAGACGAAACAACAATTAAGCCTTCCGAAATCATACTCAGTTACGCAACATTCACGCGATACACCTCCCCCGCTCCCACTCTGTGACGCATTTGCTCGACTTGCTCCCGTAGGAAAATGTGGGCGGCCATATTTAATGCGCACGGTGCCAATTTTTATTGTTCGACAACGCACATGAGAAATTTGTAACCGCCACCACCTTAGTGGTCAAGATTAAGTGCCTATATATATATATATATATATATATATATATATATATATATATATATATATATATATATACGACCAGTGAATGGTTGCAGCAGAGGGGCGCAGTGGAAGCGTGCTTGGCCCATAACCAGTGAATGGTTGTTGCAGCGCGAACAGTAGTTTTTTTTTTTTTTTCAATGAAGAAACTCACTAGCGGACGCTGCCTGCATCGACTTTGGGAGGCGAGAGAGGGGGGGGGGTTGGGGGGGGGGGGTCACAATCGTCTGAAGAATTTCGATCCATCATCAGCATTGACTTCGTGGATCGGCTGTCAATTTTTTAATTGGCAGCCGTCTAGTCAAATTCAAGGGTCTGACCCAACGCGGTCAGCGTTTGACCCATTTTCTTAAACTCTGCTGCTCCTCTGAACATGGCAGCAGCGTGCACGACGCAGTTTGGGGACCCACAATCCTCCCTGGGGACCCACAATCCCCCTTGGGGACCCACAATTCCCCTTGGGGACCCACGATCCCCCATAGGGACCCACTGTCCCAAGTCCTCATTTATTATACTTGCTATCCACACTGCTTGGATGGCCCTCCAGCCGCCTCTTAAAATGCAGAAAAAAAAGCGCGTTGTTTTCGCCTGGCGTTTCCCGTTTCTTCGGTAAAACCCGTGACACCCGCAGTCACGTTGGGTGATGAGAATGATGATGAACATACTTTATTTAATCAGCAGAAAGATCCTCCTCCCCTTTCAGGTGCGAGAGGAGAAGGGAAAAAAATTTTCTCGACTGGCTCATATCTAGGGACACCGGTTGTGAATTGTTTTCTACCCTGCTTTGCCCCGCAGTCGCATTCCCGTCCAGACTTCTCACGTGACCGGCAGTTTATCCTCACAAATTCCCCGATGCCGCCTGCGCCGCTTGCGGGCAGACCGCTACATTAGCACACGTGCTCTGGGAGTGCGGGTCGCTTGGACCGACTTTTAGCAAACCCGAGTGGGATGCGCTTCTGCGCAGCCCAGAACTTCAGGACCAAATCCTGGCCGTCCAGTGTGCCCGCGACAGGGCCGTCAGGCTAGACCTGCCGGTCCCCACGTGGGAGTAGCCGGGTGACGCGTAGAAACCTCAGCGCACTGGACCATAATAAAGTTGTTCTCACTCACGTGACCATTTGGCGATAAACTGATTTCGTTTCGTTGCGTGCGTTTTCAACTGCGCAATCGGATAAAGCCGCGTGCAGCCGAAAAGTGCGAAATATTGAACGCTTTGTTCTGGCGTTTTCCACGGGCGTTATGAAGGAATATGTGGCGAGGAGGGCGTTGCGGCTTCAGGAATAGTAGTGAAGGTGAGAGAGATACGACTCTCTCGTCTTTACACTTGTAGTGCTCTATGGGCTATTCAATACGCCGCTAATCGCATTCGGGCGCGGGATCTGTGCTTGCAGTATGAGTTAATGCCTAAGTGAACTTCTGCGCCCTGCAAGTGGGAGCGTTTCCACGTTGCAATGGATTTATCACGAAGCGCAACGTCTATATATATATATATATATATATATATATATATAAGGAAAGAAGTGTATATTCATTCAAGAGGGTCTCGTACTGGCAGACTTGGTGTCTTTAGGTTGTAAACGAGGGACTATTGGTCAGCTGCCAGCTAGCAATAAGCTCACGTGCTACGTGACGCCAAACGGGATCATAAAGAATGTGCCACACTCGCCGTCATGGCTACTGGTGGCGCTGACTGAAACTCGCACGTTTAAATTCACATATATACCCAATAAAGTGGGTGAGGGGATAGCCGCTCAGTGGTAGAGCATCGAACGCGTTATTCTAAGGTCGCAGGTTCGGTTCCTGCCCACGGCAAGTTACCTTTTCACCCACTTTTCTTTGTTTCACATTTACATTACAATTCGGTGTAATAACTTCCCCTATACTTTCCTTGTACCCGCCGCGGTGGTCTAGTGGCTAAGGCACTCGGCTGCTGACCCGCAGGTCGCGGGATCGAATCCCGGCTGCGGCGGCTGCATTTCCGATGGAAGCGAAATTGTTGTAGGTCCGTGTGCTCAGATTTGGGTGCACGTTAAAGAACCCCAGGTGGTCGAAATTTCTGGAGCCCTCCACTACGGCGTCTCTCATAATCATATCGTGGTTTTGGGACGTTAAACCCCACAAATCAATCATTATACTTTCCTTGGCACTGTTGTCTGTTATATCTCATTATTATTGTGTTAAGCACACACACAAACACTCATATATATATATATATATATATATATATATATATATATATATATATATATATATATATATATATATATATATATATATATATATATATATATATATATATATATATATATATATATATATATATATATATATATATATATATATATATATATATATATATATATTGCAATACATTCCATTGACTATTTGAACTGACGCACCGATGACGAAAACTATTGCCTATATATAGCAAAAAATAAACGTGAAGCAACACATTTCCCAGTAATTACTTTATTAAAGTTAGGACACTTCAAACTTTCCGCAGTTCATGTTCCATGCGCTCGCGAAGTGATGAGAACATCACCCGCATCATACAGTCACTGCTCAGCCGATATGTGATTCATTTATATTGACTTTATGGTAGGTGATAGAGCTAAGGTTCTAGAAAAGGAAAAAAAAAATAATAATAATAGACTGTTGAGAGCCAGTTTCAAGAGCTCGGTGTAGTTTCACCATCGTCTTTTCTCGTTTGTGAGGTCAATTTCGAGCTCCAGCTGTCCCTGATGCAGGCATCCAGTATGCCTCAAGTCGTCGAGCTCAATTTGGAAAAGGCCGTGATAATGTACCCTCTCGTGCCGAGCGCCCTCGCAGCGGCAAGGCCAGTCACGGGGATCCAACGCACACAGAAACCTCCGTGTCCTGTCGAACGCAAAAACGCTGAAGCAAGGCGTTTTACTCCGAGAGCCCACCTGCATTCCGAAAAAGTCAATATACACAACGAGCGTACGATCGCCTGAAAGAGAAATGTCTTTTACTTTAATAGTTAAGTAGGAGTCCATGGTGTGCAACACCGTAATAGTACAAGAGCTCGTGCCCCAATTCAATGCTGTAGATTTTGAACTGTCGATAGTTACGACATACTTGACACTCCCGAGCACTTCCCTCCACGTACTTGTCGTCGACAGCTGATTGGTCAGCTTCAAGTCGCACGTACTCTTGGAAGGCCGAAAATATTCGATGGCGTGTTGGGGATAATCCTGCGTCGAAGTTCTCCGCATCCGTTTCAGAACACCGGGTGGAATGCTGGAGAAGACTTCACACTTTTGGCTCGTCATTTCCGTCGTGAAGGAAGCCAACAACAGGCTTGCTTCAACTTCTGGATTGCGCCGAGTCGTTGGTTCCTGCGACACAGTCGATGAAGACGCGGCAGTGCGTTGAACTGTCTCCGCATTTTCAGTTGCGCCAGCTTCGCTCGTGATGTCGGACAACCTGGACTCCTGACTGCTGAGTAGTTCCGTGAGCTCGTTCGTCTGGCTTTGAATAACAGGCATCGCCTGGTCCTGGTTCGGTTTCCTCGAGAGCGTCTTCACTTCTTCCGGGGCATCCTTGACGTCTTGAAGTGTCAGTGCTCTTGATTTCGAAGACGAGTTTTCTATTCGCGCTGAAGAAACGCGAGAGAACGGCATCCAGCCATGTAGTGCGTCGCCAATTCCTTGTGACAGACGGCTTCCCCGCATCGCGAACATTCCACCGCGTGGAAGATGCATTTGTTCTCGAAGTGTCTCAGCATATCTTCCACGGCACCCTCGTACTCGCATCCGCGAGTTTCGTTCCAGCAGTAAACCTTCATCGATAAACAAAGAAAACAGGATGAATTTCGTTAATAATTTTATTGCTATAATTATGAGCAAGTGACCTGAAAAATTATTTGCTCAGATTTTGTCATCAAAAAGACGGAGAACTTATGAAAAGAAAACATCCCACAGCCTTCATGTTGCGCGAAACGACAGAAAGAAAAAAAGTCATCTGACTCTTTTTTTTTTCTTGTGAGCCTTCACTTGTTACGTACAACATCACTGTCTTTAAATTGGCGCGGGAACATTCCAAGGTCATTTTACTGTCATAGTAGAATCATACTCAACAGGGAGTCAGTGAGTCTATTTAAAGATAATCATAAACACAGCTAGTCAGGACTAGGTGGTAATATAACCTTTTTTCTTCTTAGTGTGCACATTACACACTGATTATTTATTTCTTTGTTCTTGTTTCTTTGGCTAACCAGTAAAACGTTTGTGTCTTTTGACTAGTACGGTGATAACGAATTGGCATGCTTACCGTGCTAGGCCCGTAAAGATTTACTAGGCAAATAATGAAACTTAAACTGTTAGTCTCGAAGAATAACAGGAACAAGCCTCTCACCTTCAAGGCGTTCCCGTTTTCGGTAAGAAAATCGTAGTTGACACACTGAGCTTCTCTGAACTGCTCTTGATCCAAGGGACACCGCCCACCGCATCCCTGGGAGATGGCTGCGTAACACGATCGGCACATAACGTGCGAGCACGCCAGCAGCACCGTGCTTCTCGGAGTCGTGCGACAGAGGGCGCACACACGCGAACTGGGCACTTCGTCGGCAAAGCGGGTCGGTCGCCAGTTGACGCCTTCGACGGCATGGTCGCAAAAACGATGTACTCGTTGTAGCTCCGCCATGGTGTGGAAAGGAAGGGAGGGGGGGATTCAGACGCGATTTCTTCAGTGGCGCACAGGACAGGACTGGTTGTATATGGTCAGCTGCTGCTCCATAGTCTCGTACGTACCTGCTGTCATAGCAAAGAGGACCGATAACACAACCTCCTTTCACCGTTATCACGTGTAACTTGAGGTTCCCTTGCAGCGCGTAGCCCTTGGCAACGCGACGGGCGAGTAAACTAACCCACGCAACCGTTATCTGGTACGGTAGTGCTTTTCTGTGTCCTACCGGCTGCCGCAGCGCGCTTGGCAACAGCAATAAATAAAAGAAAAGCGTTAAATGCGTAAATGCAATTTCCGTTTCTTTTGTGGATGGGTCCTTTCGACAAGCTCAGGTGGTCGAAATTTCCGGAGCCCTCCACTACGGCGTCTCTGATAATCATACGATGGTTTTGGGACGTTAAACCCCACATTTCAATCAATCATCAATCGCTCGACTCGCTAAGCAAATGTACAGTCAGTCGCAAAATAACACGGACCAGGCGAGCACGTTGTGAAGTGTCCGTCCTTGCAAATTCGAAGAAGGCCCGTCTGCTGTGTCTAGAGCATAGCCATGTCCATAAATCGCCAGATCAGTTGTTCAATCTGATAAATAATATCTAGGGTTTCGCGTCCCAAAATCACGATACGATTGTGAAGGACGCCGCAGTGTTGGGCCCCGGAAATGTCGACAATCAGGTGTTCGTTAGCATCAGCCGACATCGCTCAGTCCGCTGACCTCTACTATATCGACTGCAGCGAAATGCGACCGCCATGGCCGGGATAGAACCCGTGACCTTCCGCTCAGCTGAAAAGATTGCCCCGCCGCGGTGGTCTAGTGGCTAAGGTACTCGGCTGCTGACCCGCAGGTCGCGGGTTCAAATCCCGGGTGCGGCGGCTGCATTTCCGATGGAGGCGGAAATGTTGTAGGGCCATGTGCTCAGATTTGGGTGCACGTTAAAGAACCCCAGGTGTTCGAAATCTCTGGAGCCCTCCACTACGGCGTCTCTCATAATCGTATGGTGGTTTTGGGACGTTAAACCCCACTTATTAATCAAGCCGAAAAGATTAACCACTGTTTTACCAAAGTGGATAAAAATTGTTCGAGCTGAAAAAATCCTCGGCCTTCATTGCTTTTTTTTTTTGCGCCGAATACTCTGAATTTAGCCGCCGTGACGTCAACGGAAAATCGTAATTTGGTTAATATAGAAGCAACGAGAAAGTAGTCAGATTGTATCCAAATATTCAGGACGTTTTTTTTTTTTTTTTGTTGAGCAGACACTTGCCTTAAAAAAATCCAATTTGGCACGAAGTATATAGAGTCATACGTGTATCCCCCGAGTTTAGCCAATATTCTTGCAAAAAGTTTTGTTTTGAAGACCTTTCTCAACTATACTAGCACTCAGTCTTACAAGTAATAGCACAGTCCCTTAAATTGAAGGACTCTGGTAATAGCAATGAGGAACTGATTGTGAGCGGGTTACTCCGGCTTAACACGCAATTATTCCTAAAATGATGCAGACGGCCTGCCTCCAATGCGAGTAGTGCTCCGCCGCGGTGGTCTAGTGGCTAAAGTACTCGGCTGCTGACCCGCAGGTAGCGGGTTCGAATCCCGGCTGCGGCGGCTGCATTTCTGATGGAAGCGGAAATGTTGTAGGCCTGTGTGCTCAGATTTGGGTGCACGTTAAAGAACCCCAGGTGGTCGAAATTTCCGGCGCCCTCGACTACGGCGTCTCTCATAGTCATATGGTGGTTTTGGGACGTTAAACGCCACATATGAAATCCAATGCGAGTGGTATACCCTACTCTCAGAAGAAGGAAAAAAGAAAAACAAAAGTGCATGGTCAACCAGTCTACTAGTCACATATATGTCTGTCAGTCTCTACAATTGTCTGTTTGTCCACTCTTAACAGTGCCCTAAAAGGCACTAGACGATATTCCAAACAGCCGACCCCATCCGCAGCGCCCACCAATACTGCTCAAGATTCAGCGTTCATACACGTGCAATTGTCAATATCATCATCATCAACATCAGCCTGACTACGTCCACTGCGGGACAAAGGCCTCTCCCATGTTCCGCCAGTTAACCCGGTTCTGTGCTTGCTGCTGCCAATTTATACCCGCAAACTTCTTAATCTCATCTGCCCACCTAACCTTCTGTCTCCCCCTAACCCGCTTGCCTTCTCTTGGAATCCAGTTAGTTACCCTTAACGACCAGTGGTTATCCTGTCTGCGCGCTACATGCCCGGCCCATGTTCATTTCTTCTTCTTGGTTTCAGCTATGATATCCTTAACCCCCGTTTGTTCAATTGTCAATATAAAAGGCATTTATTGCGCATATCTGAAGCACTATAACAACACGTCAATGTTCTCTATGTGTGTATTTTACTAGAAAAGGCATACATAAGGAATTCTAAGGACCGTAGCATTTATCACACTGCACTGACCATGCAACGCTTGCACGAAAAGGCGTTTCCAACGTTTTGATAAGACGACTTGGTGGTGGCACCTACCCGTCGCCTTGCGTTCTACACCGTGCACTTCGTTTTCCAAAATAACTTCCAGATAGCGCTCATGTCTCACGTGTGACGTGACTTGATGCACTAATTCACCTCCGCTGCACTCTCGAGGCACTCTAACGCAGCGCCTCCAGAATACCATTCACCTATTTTCTTGCGCAGAACATCAAATAAACATTATGTTCACTCTCTTCAGATGCAAGTCTTTCGGCGACATTTGCAGTGTAACATGCAGATACGGGGCCAATATTTTTTTGCAGTGTTTACACGGGGTTTGGTGCTACTTATAAGACTGCAACCTAATCTCATTATGCTTCTGGAGTGATTGTTATTTTAGGGCAAGTTCATGTCGGTTTACTGACCTTATAATGTTACTTAATGTTTTCAGATGTATTCAGTCATTCACTTCAAAGAAAGTGGAGACGTTGCTGCAGTGCCATCATGTTGGGTTCAAGGCAACAAGGTATTTTGTCCTACGTACAAAAATGCAACAAAAGTGACATTAGCTATAAAAAACAAGGTTGGACCGGAAGCCTACTGGACTCAGTATTCCGGAGCTCTTTTGTCAACAGGTAAATTTTGTTCAGCTATACTGACTAATATATTGGCACTGTCCGGAGGTTGGCAGTGCTATAGCTGAGAAAGCACGAGTTTTGCGCAATAAACTTAGATAGCGATTCCAGTTGAAATTTTTCATTGACCATATAAAAGGTTGCCTCCTTAACACATTGTTGTAAATAGCTGCTATTAGGTTACCAGTGTCACAAATTTATTGCTTTGATCATCACCCTTCACGGGAGTGGTGATTTGGGCTTGTTGGTATTGTAGCATGATGATTGAGTGCAGGCTAAAGACATGGACAAAAGAAGGTACATTCAAGACACCACAGCGCTATAAGCACTGTGGTGTCTTGAATGTCTCTATACGCACTGTTATGTCCTGAATGCGCCTTATTTTGTCCATGTATTTAGCCTGCACAACCATCCATTATTGCCGTTAATGTTTTTGTCATTATCTTGCAAGTTAAAGTTCCTCTTCATTTAACATAAGCTGCTCACTTCTGCTGTGTGCCAACATAATGTGAATACATACTTCGCTGCATTCTTGATCTCTTGCTTTTTCTGTGTTTTGTGCATGAGTTATGAAGGAAATATGGGATGTAGAGCAGCTACACATAATTCATATTCTTCCTCAGACAGTCAAGAGACTACGAGGAGGCAGGAAGCCAAGGCTGAGAACCAGCTATACGGACTGACAACGGAAGATGAGGGGCGGCCTAAGAAGGGAATTTAACATTCTCCAAGGCCCATGGATGAATACTCTTCGTCAAGTGTTAGTTCCGAAGAAAGAGAGCCGGAGGCTTTGCAAGACAGTGCCATAATTGATTTCATGAGTGGCACACCAAGATCTACAACTTCAGGACGAAGAGAGGACACTTTCATATTAACGCAACAGAGTTGTGAAGTCGAAGTGTCATCAGCTCCAAGTTACGAAGACCCAGCTCCGGCACCCTGCTCTCAGGCTGGAGGTAAGTCTAAGACAAATACTCTGGAATGGCTATGGCTTCTTGTGCGGGCTGTTTCTGAAATTTATTTTTGATAAGCTCAACCGATTTAAAGTTTTCAAACCAAACCTATGGATTTTTTAAATTCTATTTTACAGGTCGCGACCTCCCATCATTGAAGAATTTGCAAAAAAAAGGAAATACAGGAGCTTCTCAGTGCCATCAATGTGGAAATGGCAAGTAAAAGTTGATATAAACGAATGAGTGAGATGTAATATGTTGAATTTAAACAGCAAGGACATATTGTTAGAATAGCTGCAAGTTGAGCTGGTTTGTATGGGTTCTTCATAAGAGTTAGGCATCTACTCAATTAAAAAGAGAAGTCGAAAAGACAACACAAAAGCCAACACAAAAGGCAACGCAGCAGCCGGTAGCCAAGCAGCAACTTGTTTATTATGTAGGCTGTGTTCCAATTCTTAGACAGAACGTAGACAGTCTACGCAGACTGCTTAGAAGACCGCACCGAGATCATGCTGTCCGAAAAATGGAACACGTTTAGAAAGCTTTTACGCGACGATGCGCCACCTCACGTCGAGAATAAAAAGCTAAAAGAAACAAACATAACAGTTCTGATTTCTGCCTTATTTTGTGTTGAAATCAAAAACAAATAAACGTTACTCACATTGAGCGTCTTGGAAAGCGTCTGCTTGTGTGCAAACGGCCATTCTGGCGAGATTTGATCTATCCACGGAGGAAGGAAAGGTTCATCTGTGGTTCCATCTGAATGATTCGCTGAGGCACCATCTTGTTTAGACAGCAAAGTGGCCTGCATCGTATTTGTCTACAATGCGGTCTTCTCGGAGCTGTCTACTTTGCCAGCTACGTGAGAATTCGAATGGGACTTAAGATGGCCGCTGTCCATTTAGCTGTCTATTTAGCCGTCTACGGTTAGTATTGGAACATAGCCGTAGAAGCCACGCGTATGGATGGATGGATGGATGGATATGGCTGTACGCTTTAGATCGGGCGGTGGCTAGCGCCACCAAGCCGTAATACTTAATGAACCCAAAACTATATTTATTTTTTTTCCTTAAAAAGTGAGTTTGAGGATTCGTACTTTGCAGTAAAGAGTTTAATTTTCACTCGTGCCTTGACTTTAGCCACCAATCAGATAACCTCCTAGTTAAGTCTACTTGCTTAAAGTCTATTTTGCCCTCTCGGTCCCTAAACCCCAGTGCTTTGAAAAACTCTGCGCCATCATCCTGATCTATAGGGCGAAGCCCTTTACAGAACATTATCAAGTGTTCGGCAGTTTCTTCTTCCTCTCCACACGCACTGCATACTGTGTCTACCCCTTCGTATTTGGCCCGATATGTCTTGGTTCGCAGTACTCCCGTCCTGGCCTCAAACAGTAGAGAACTACCCCGAGTATTATCATAGATCCTTTCCTTGGCAATTTCCTGCTTAAAAGTTCGATAGATCTCTAGTGCGGGCTTCGTAATCATGCCCATTTTCCACATGTCAGTCTCCGTTTCCTTCACTTTCTTCTTAACCAATAGTTCTTTTTGGTTCGGCCACCTGCTGTTTTCTAAGTATTTACCCGTCAACTTCCTGGTTCGCTTCCTCCATTTTGTATCGACATTCTTCATGTACAGGTAGCTGAAAACCTTCCTAGCCCAACGCTCCTCCTTCACTTCTCTCAATCGCTTCTCAAATGTTATCTTGCTGCTAGCTTCCCTGCCCTCAAATGCTGTCCATCCCATATCACCTTGTATACTCCCTGATTTGGTGTATTCCCGTGAGCTCCTAAAGCAAGCCTACCTATTTCACGTTGCTTAATTTCTAATCTTGCTTGAACTTCTGATCTCATGCACAAGACCGCATTGCCGCCCCGCCGCGGTGGTCTAGCGGCTAAGGTACTAGGCTGCTGACCCGCAGGGCGCGGGTTCGAATCCCGGCTGCGGTGGCTGCATTTCCGATGGAGGCGGAAATGTTGTAGGCCCGTGTGCTCAGATTTGGGTGCACGTTAAAGAACCCCAGGTGGTCTAAATTTCCGGGGCCCTCCACTACGGCGTCTCTCATAATCATATAATGGTGTTGGGACATTAAACCCCACATATCAATCAAGACCGCATTGCCGAACGTCAGCCCAGAAACCATGACCCCTTTCCATATTCCTCTCACAACATCATACCTATTGTAATTCCACAGTGCCCTATTTTTCATCACTGCTGCATTCCTGTTACCTTTAGTCGTCACGTATGCTTCGTGTTCCCTCAGGTACTCGGTGCCATTGCTTATCCATACGCCCAGATATTTGTATTTATCTGTTATCTCTAGCGCGACCTCCTGTATCCTAAGCTCAGTACCTTCGTTGTCATTGAAAATCATGACTGCTGATTTTTCCTTACTGAATCTAAAATCTAACCTATCTGCCTCATTACCGCAGATGTCCATCAATCTCTGCATATCTTCCTTGTTGTTGGCCAATAGCACTATATCATCTGCGTACATTAATGCTGGTAGTGCCTGATCAATAAGTTTTCCTTGTTTGACTAAAGAGAGGTTGAAGCCCAGCCCACTTCCCTCTAATTTTGCCTCTAATCCTTGTAGGTACATCATGAATAATAAGGGTGACAGGGGGCACCCCTGCTTAAGCCCCTGTTTTACCTCTTCAGGCTTGGATACCTGTTTTTCCCAATTTATAACTACCTTGTTACCTTTATAGATACCCTTTAAAAGATTAGTGACTACATGTTCCACGCCTAGTGTGTCTAGTATTCCCCACAATTCCTCTTGAACCACGCTATCGTACGCTCCCTTGATATCCAAGAATGCTAGCCACAGGGGCCTGTGTTCCTTTTCTGCGATTTCGATGCACTGCGTCAGTGAGAACAGATTGTCTTCCAACCTCCTGTGTTTCCGAATCCCATTCTGCAGTTCCCCCAGCACCCCCTCATCTTCTATCCATGCCTGCAGTCTTTCCTTTATAATCTGCATCGCCAGCCTGTAGACCACTGATGTCACTGTTATAGGACGGTAGTTGTTTATGTCAGCTTTGTCCCCCTTTCCTTTATAGATCATGCTCATCCTGCTAAGTTTCCATCCATCGGGAACTTCACCATCGATTATTATTTTGCTCACTGCCTCTCTCAAAGCCTGCTTAGACTTCGGACCTAATGTCTTTATCAGCCTAATTGGAACGCCATCTGGGCCTGTTGATGTACTACTAGGAACCCTTTTCTCAGCCCTTTCCTACTCTCGTTGTGAAAATGGAGCCATTGCACCACTTGATTCGTCCTTGTCTATTGTGGTGCATAAAGTACTTCTTTGTTGAAATTTTTCTGTCACCCTTGTTCTTATATATTCAATAGCTTCGTCCCCTTCTAGCCTGGCACCTTGTGCTGTAGCTATAAAACTCTGCTCTAGGCTCGTCTCATTTCTTGGGGAGCTTAGATGGTTCCGAAATTTCGCAGCTGCCTTTCCATCTTTTTTATGTACTTCTGCCAGCCTCTGAGCTCCCTTTCTTCTACTCTTTTCTTTGATCAAAAGGGATGCATCGCTTCTACAGCTTAGAAAGCTTCCCCAATTTCTTTCAACTTCATCTATCGGTTCACCTCGCTGCTTAGCATTTCTGTGTTTCCTGGAGGCTTCCTGACGTTTTGCTATGGCTCTCTTAACTCCCTCATTCCACGAACTTTTGGGTTTGTGTCTTCTTTTCCGGGGTGACTTGTCACGCGTCTTAGCAAGCTCTAGCTCAAAGAGTCTAATTAGATTCGTGTATGTCCACACTGTCTTATTATCCTCCGTGATTACTTTCTCAATTTGTTTAGTGGCTATTTCAATTTGCCTTTCTAAATAAAAATTTTCCTGTAGTTGCTCATCTTGTCTCCTTCCCACTTTCACTGCTCTTCCAAAACTTAGCTTGATACGTTTGTGATCACTACCCAGACTTCTGGAGCCACCTTCATCTATGTCCATTCCCCTGAGCTTATCATACATCCTATGTGACATCAGTGCATAATATATCGTCGACTGCAGCCTTCCCACCTCCCATGTTATTTGCTTTTCACACTTCTCGGTACTGTTGCAAATGATCAAATCAAGCCTTTCACACATATACATGATCATTTTGCCTGTCGGGTCGGTATACCCATCTATATCTTCTATGTGCGCATTCATGTCTCCTAGTATAATTATCTCGCACTCTCTTCCTAGCTCCTGAATGTCCTTTGATATACACTCTACCATTGCCTGGTTTTCCTCTCTGGCCTTTGCTCCCATCCACAAGTACACGAAACCAAGGAGTGTAATTTGACCTGCCACTTTCCCTTTTAGCCATAAATGTTCCTTGCACTCCTGCTTGACCCTTTGCCAGTCTGTACTTTTATGAATGAATGCCCCAATACCACCCCCCTTTCTGCTGCCTTGTATTACAATATTCCCACGCGTAGTCCAGATTGTTCGGAGGTTGTTCCATGTCCCTGAGATGTGTTTCTACAAAACCGTATACCATCGGCCTCTCTTCCCATAGCTGTTCTTCTATCTCTTCCCACTTCAGCCTGTTCCTACCACCCTGCATGTTAATATACCCTATGTCTGAATAGGCTCGGCGCTCGTGGCTACGTTTATTTATGCCCCGGACTCTACCTATCTTAGACATTTGTGCCACTTTGGAATCGTATCTGTCCATAACACCTGTTGAAGAGTCTCCCTGGTTGTTTTCCTCGTTACTAGCTATGCTGCACCCCGAAGGGCTTGCTTGCCCCCCAACAAAGCTACTGCGCGTCCTGCAAGTCGCCAACCCACCTCATGACCTAGCCGCCCATCGAAGTGAATTCTGTCTCGTTGAAAACCACCCCACCTATGCACCTCTCTGTTTATTTCCACCACCTCAAAGCCTTTCTCTCGACTCATCCGCCAAATCTCTTGGTTTGCGTTGACAACCGCTCTTTGCAGGTTGCTATCACGCACCGGTACCTCCAGTATCGTGCATATTGCTACGTGCCAGTGCATGGAGCTGAAGAAGACGAAGCAGATAGACTGGCACGAGCTAATCTGTGTGGCTGGCGCTGCTCGCCTAACCGTCTGTAAATACATCGGTGACTACCCCTCTGAGTCGGTCTCCTTCACGTAACATATTTGGTGGAGTTGTGCGATCCCCGTCCTCGCCACGGAACTCCGAAGCGGACGCTCACTCGCGGCTTACAACATGACCACCCAAGACTCGGCTACATCCTCTCCGGTCGCTCCCCCTTCTGCCCGACCTGTCAACCCAGCGCCCGCAACAACATTCGTGACGCTTCCCGCGCTCAAAGACCCCGGCGTGTTCTCGGGCAGCGAGGGTTCCGACGTCGACCAGTGGCTACGCCTCTACGAACGCGTCAGCGCCACTTACAGGTGGGATCCGACTCTTATGCTGGCAAACGTCATCTTTTATCTCGACGGAACACCTCGTGTTTGGTTTGATAACCACGAGCATGACATAACAAGCTGGGACAGCTTCAAGGCAAAGATCCGTGAGCTTTTTGGCAACATCTCTGGTCGTCGTGAAGCTGCGAAAAATGAGTTGTCGACTCGCGCACAATCTTCCACGGAGCCCTACATCGGTTATATTCAGGCTGTCCTATCACTATGCCGCCAAGCTGACGAAAATATGTCTGAACCTGAAAAAGTTGCCCATATCCTAAAGGGTATCGCCGACGATGCGTTCAACTTGTTGGTATTCAACAATGTGTCGTCTGTTGATGCCATCATTCAAGAATGCCGCCGGTTCCAACAAGCTAAAAGCAGACGCATCTCCCATCAGTTCCAGCGCCTCCCGAACACCACTGCGACGTCCTCATGTCTCGACACATATCATCCACCAGACAACTGTGACAACTTGACGCGAATCGTCAGGCGGGAGCTTGAAGCGGCTGCTCCAGCTAAGGTGGGAACAACGTCCCCTGACCCCTCTCCGCCAATTACGTTGCCTCTCATTCAAGCAGTCGTCCGGCAGGAAATCGCCAGCTTGGGAATTCACTCTATCTCACCGCCTACCCGCACCGACTACCAGCCCCGATACACGCCTGCACGTCCCTTCCCGACCGGCTCTCCCTCAACGTTCCGTAATCCGTCCGCATGGCGAACACACGATGACAAGCCGATATGCTTCTCGTGTCACAGAATCGGGCACATTTCTCGCCATTGCAGAAGTCGCTGGGGTCCTCCTGCACAACCGTCCTCTCGTCCCTTATATGCACGTCCTGCCTATCGCCATGAGACCAACCGCGACCATTTTGCCCAGGAACCTGCTTCTGAACGCCGCTACTCCCGCTCTCCATCCCCCCAACGTCGCCAGTCTCGTTCTCCACAGCCCCACCGACCATCTTCCCCCGCCTTCCCACGAGGTTCTCCGACGGAAAACTAAGCGTTGCAGCCCCCGGAGGTGGCGCTGCATCGCTCGGACTGACCGAAAATCCTCTTTTGACGATACCGACAAAACGGAACCTCATAGACGTACAAGTAGACGGCCTACATGTCCCTGCTCTTGTCGACACCGGCGCCCAACTTTCCGTGATGACGAGTGATTTTCGCCGCAAGCTCAAGAAGGTTCTCACACCTGCGACCACCCAGTTCGTCCGTGTTGCGGATGGTGGCATAGCATCGATCGTTGGAATGTGCTCCGCTCGTGTGAGCATTGCGGATCGACACACAGTTGTTCTCTTCACCGTCCTTGATAAATGCCCCCACGACGTAATCTTAGGCCTCGACTTCCTATCCGCGCATTCTGCCCTCATAGACTGTTCGACCAGTACACTCCGTCTACACTTGCCCGCAACAGAACCTCTTACACAACGGCCGATTCGCCTCTGCACAACGGGACACGCCCGCCTCCCTCCACAGACACTGACCTACATAGAGCTCGTCTCAATACCACCAGTTCCCGACGGTGACTATGTTCTGACCCCTATCACCGATGTTCTCATAAGCCGTGGCATTACATTACCGCACACCATTCTGTCCGTCGCAGGAAATTCTACGTGCCTCCCAGTTGTCAACTTTAGCTTGACACCTCAAGTTTTGCCGCAAGGGATCTCTTTAGCGTTGCTCTGCACCTTAGAAGACAATGCGGTAGATGTTTTCGCGATGGCCGCCCCTTCTGAACCCCACGCTCAACATCAGTCTGCCACTTGCTCCGACAGCGCTATTACTTCGATGATCGCTTCCAACTTAACACCGCAGCAGACTGATGAGCTCCACCGGGTTCTGCTGTCCTACATCGACGTATTTGACATCAGCGGCCGTCCGTTGGGGAAAGCTACCGGTATGAGCCACCGCATAAACACTGGTAATGAGCATCCTATTCATAGGCGCCCATATCGGGCGTCGGCGGCCGAGCGTCACATCATCCAAAGTGAGGTCGACAAAATGCTCGCCAAGGACATCATTGAGCCATCTTGCAGTCCTTGGGCTTCTCCTGTAGTGCTAGTCCGCAAGAAAGACGGTGCATGGCGTTTCTGTGTGGATTATCGACACCTAAACAAAATTACCAAAAAAGACGTCTACCCTCTGCCACGAATAGATGATGCGCTTGATTGCCTCTATGGGTCCCACTATTTTTCCTCCATAGACCTTCGTTCCGGCTACTGGCAGATAGAGGTAGATGAAATGGACCGTGAAAAGACGGCATTCATCACCCCCGATGGCCTATATCAGTTCAAGGTCATGCCCTTCGGCCTTTGTAACGCTCCAGCCACCTTCGAACGAATGATGGACTCCCTGCTCAGAGGATTCAAATGGTCCACATGTTTGTGCTACTTGGACGACGTCATCGTCTTTTCACCAACGTTTGAAACTCACATAGAGCGCCTCTCAGCCATCCTGGGAATCTTCCGTCGCGCTGGCCTGCAGCTCAACTCGTCCAAATGTCACTTTGGACGCCATCAAATCACAGTGCTTGGCCATTTAGTAGACGCCAACGGTGTACAACCAGACCCGGCAAAAATCAGCGCCGTCAAAAACTTTCCTGTACCACGATCTGCGAAGGATGTACGCAGCTTTATCGGACTATGTTCCTACTTCCGACGCTTCGTGAAAAATTTTGCGCACATAGCGAGGCCGCTTACGCAGCTCCTCAAGAAAGAAGTCCCGTTTTCATGGGGCTCCGAAGAGGCTTCTGCGTTCTCGACTCTCGTCGCTCTTCTCACTACCCCTCCGATTCTGGCACACTTCAACCCTGCTGCCCCTACGGAAATCCGCACAGATGCAAGTGGGCATGGCATTGGTGCAGTGCTGGCTCAGAAACAACATGGCCATGATTGCGTTATTGCATATGCCAGCCGCCTCCTATCCGCCCCTGAACGTAACTATTCGATAACAGAGCGTGAGTGCTTGGCTCTTGTATGGGCGGTAGCGAAATTTCGACCTTATCTATACGGACGCCCATTTTCGGTAGTTACCGACCACCACGCACTCTGCTGGCTGAACTCTCTGAAAGATCCATCAGGCCGCCTTGGTCGCTGGGCTTTGCGCCTGCAAGAGTTTTCCTATTCGGTGGTCTACAAATCTGGCCACCTACACCGTGATGCCGATTGCCTCTCCCGGTACCCTGTCGACGATCCTGAGGACACTGACGAGCCCACGGAGAACTCTATCTTGTCAGTGTCCGACTTCCTTAATATTGGGGAAGAACAGAAGCGTGATCCAGAGCTGCTTGACATCATCAGCCGTATGGAATCCTCCACAAATGATGCTTCCGTCCGCTACTTTGTCATTCAAAAGGGTGTGCTATACCGTCGCAATTTCCGACTAGACGGGCCCGACCTTCTCATTGTTGTGCCTAAGCATTTGCGCCGCTGTGTTCTCACCGAACTTCACGACGCTCCCACGGCTGGACACCTTGGCGTATCCCGCACGTACGAGCGCGTCCGGCGCCGTTTTTTCTGGCCAGGCCTTGCTCGTTCGGTACGCCGATACGTCGCCACATGTGACCTATGCCAACGTCGTAAGACACCATCGCTGCTACCCGCTGGCCATCTTCAACCAATTGACATACCCGCGGAACCATTTTACCGTGTTGGGTTAGACCTGCTTGGTCCTTTTCCCACATCAACATTGGGAAACAAATGGATAGCCGTTATCACAGACTACGCTACACGCTACGCTATTACGCGAGCTCTACCGACCAGCTGTGCAACCGACGTCGCTGACTTCTTGTTACGGGACGTTATATTGATTCACGGTGCGCCGAGACAGCTTCTCACAGACCGTGGCCGTACATTTTTATCCCAAGTCATCGCCGACATTCTGCGTTCTTGTTCGACGCAACACACACTGACAACCGCTTACCACCCTCAAACAAACGGCTTTACGGAACGATTTAACCGCACTTTAACAAATATGCTCGCTATGTACGTGTCGCCCGACCACCGAGACTGGGACCTTGCCTTACCCTACGCAACTTTCGCGTATAATTCATCCCGTCACGACACAGCAGGCTTTTCGCCGTTCTACTTATTGTACGGAAGAGAGCCGACTTTACCACTGGACACAGTCATCTCAGCTCACACCTCGTCCACCAGCGAGTATGCCCGCGACGCGATTGCGCGAGCCGATCATGCCCGTCAGCTCGCTCGCGCTTGGCTGATGGCGTCGCAAACCAACCAATGCCGTCGGTACGATGCGGAACATAGAGACGTACATTTCGCTCCCGGTACCCTCGTTTTACTCTGGTCCCCTCATCGTCGGCTGGGCCTATCCGAAAAACTTCTGTCTCATTACACGGGACCCTATCGTATATTGCGTCAAGTAACACCTGTCACCTACGAGATCAGCCCCATCTGCCCATCATCATCTACTATGCGGCCCAGTGATATCGTACACGTCTCGCGGATCAAGCCCTACAATAATGCGTCAGATAACGACCTTTAAAGCACCGGGACGGTGCCTCCGCCGCCGGGGGTCATGCTACGTGCCAGTGCATGGAGCTGAAGAAGACGAAGCAGATAGACTGGCACGAGCTAATCTGTGTGGCTGGCGCTGCTCGCCTAACCGTCTGTAAATACATCGGTGACTACCCCTCTGAGTCGGTCTCCTTCACGTAACAATATCACACATATATACGCGGTGTATACGCTGTGTGTGTGTGTATATACGCTGTGTATATACACAGCGTATATACACAAGGTAGCGTTCCTGAGGGCGCAAATACTTTACATGAAACCGAATCTGGCAGCCATGAAATCAGAACCGAAACACCACACCAGTCACTTTCCATAGCGTAACGAGACACACACCGAAGCGGACTACTTCGCGTTGTGCTATATGTGCAGAAGCTCCACCTCCGTAGCTTTCCGTGCAGTGTCAAGAAACATTGTTGCTGAGTATAGCAGTTAATTTCACTCATCCTTTTGTTTTGTGCAATAATTTGCATTAATTTAGTCAAATCAATAGCCAATTGTATCATTGACCGTTTATTCTAGTGCAAACATCAGCAGCCGATCTGTCAAACTTTATTTTCTTTCTTTTTCTGTGGTCATATGCTGTACTTTCCTTTTGTTCATAAATTGACATGGTAGTGCAATAATATTGTACATTTTTCTTTATTTCCATCAGTTCTTGCAAATGTGCTCCCACAGGTTGAGCATTTAAAAATGTAGCTTGCTGCACAAAGCGCAGTTCTGACAAGAATCGAGCATCGCCTATAAATCAAGACACCACAGTTGAAAATGCCATGTATGTAAATGAAATGCCCCTCTACCCTGCTACAACTGAGGAAGAATTGAGGACACTTGAGGCTAGCCTCGAAAGCAGTGTCATTTTTGGTGCACTGGTAAGCGTTGCTCTTCATTGCAGGTGATGCAAGCGTGTTCAACAATAAAATAATGTGTTGCTTCAAAATTACTGACATTTCTCCAGGACCACAAGAGTATTGTGTGAATCTCTTTCAACATCTTTTCATTCAAGGTGAATTAAGGAACTGGGACAAATAGGAGGTTGTGACGTAAGCACGACCACGAAAGGAGTAATGAAAAGGCTTCTTCATGACAGTGTAGCGGTACTATACAGCTATACTGGAAGGAAAGGCAAAGGACGAGCAGCGGAGCTCAACATTCTCCGTCTTGTATTTGGTAAGGGGACGCAAGTTTTTTATGTCCTGGTGTACTTATTACTGTTTGTAAAAAAAATAATGGTCCTGGCTGCTATGCATATTATTTCCAGCTGCTGTACGTACAACAGGCAAGGCAACAGATGCTGCGATCAATCACGTAATTGTCGATTGGTTACGCTTTGCCAATGCTAGGCTTACTGTGTCCAAGGCAAGCAAAAACCTAAACTTTATTATTTTCCATCATACAGCCGAGCTATCACTCTTTTTGTCCTTGCCACCTTTAGGTTTTATGCATAACTATTTTACAAGCCTTCCTGTGTTCTTTTGTAAGAAAGAGAAAGTGGTAATGTTTTTAGTTACGCTTTTTCGTAATTAACCTTACTTAGAATGTAATTATGTATACATATTACGAGCTCAGTTATGTTTTATTTTTGAATCAAAAGAAAAAAATGCAGCACATAACAACAGCTTGTGGAAATCAGTTTCATGCGAAACAGTCTACGGGAGGTTGTGATGCATTTTTTCGCTTTAAGTTAAACGTACAAGGTTGATAGATGTGTTTTGGTCACTGCAGTAGTGTTGTGCACATATTGGTCTTACTAGGCACGTTGGCTGCACCAGCTTTGTTTATTGCGTACAACTAGGCCCCTGGGTTGTTAGATGACACTCTTTTTCCCACGCCATAGTTACCTGATGCCTGGTATTCAGGTTTAGATGAGACTAAGTGATGACAGGTTATACCGCTCATTTCTTGCAGTCCGGGTAGAGCACCAGTAAAAAGCACAAATTTGGATGAAAGCAGATGGGCTGGGATGCATGGGGGCTGCCATGTTGCTGTAGGTCTTCTTGTTTAGGGAGGCTATTACGATTACCAGCTGGTAATGGCTACAGTAGTTCAGAGTTTGTGAAGTACATGCCAAACATACTTCTTATAGCTGTAGCGTGTCATGCAAGAAGCACAGCTAAAACCCTTGTAGATGATTACTAATGAAATAGTTATGCCCAGAACTATGGTATATATGCTGCACAAGTCTACTGCCAGTGTACTCCGCGTAGCTTCAGCAGCACTGCAAGGTATCTGCTTCCATTTGGTGATATAGGGGTGGGTCAAAAGCTTTAAATTTTTTTGAGTGCGATCATGTGCAGGCAGGCAGCGAGTGACAGCCTATACCATCGAGGGACTACAATGGCACTATCAAATGTGAAGTGGACCAGGAAGGTAGCGCTATTGCAAGGCAGTGCCTACAGTGATCATTGTTGATGGTAGGACGAAATTAGAGTTTTTAAACAGCTGCTGCGAACAAGTACTTTGCAGAGCACTTACAAGGCTACGTGCACTAATTGTGCAGTGCTGTTGAATGTTTTTCGTTGTCTTATCAAAAGCATCTGCAATGCTTATGCTGCTACTAAGTCTATTTTGTTTGTTTATTATCTGCAGTAATTCCTGAATATTCGTTGTTTTTGCAGAACAAAGTGCCACGGCCTGCTTTTTGATCACATCCAAGCCTCGGATGAGCATCCGGGAATAGAGTATATATGGGCATCATGCAATAAAGTATATTTGCAATCAAGACGTGCAATTGAGCTGAGTTAATGCTGCCAAACAGCTGCAAAACGTAGAAAGTCTGCTGATTAGAGTGCTTCGAAACAGTATGGTTCAGTCCATACATATATATACAAGCCACTGACGCACATGCGTTCCATCAATAATTTATTGTACTTTAGAATACCCTACTGCATGTTGATGACATTCTCCAGCACCGATTTGCAAGTTTGTCTTTTCAGATAAAAAGACTTTTGACATTGGGCCTGTTTTCAACGTTGCATGAGCATAATTTACAATAATTCTTAATATTTTAAAAATGTTACAAGAATGTGTATTGTAACGTCAATCTTACGTTTTACTCAACGTTATGCAAACATTATCATAACGTTTTATTAATGTTTACATCATGTTCAAGATAACGTTATTGCTACGTTTATTCAGAACGTTAGCAGAACATTTAGATTCTATGACATTAACAATATTGTTTCAACATTGAAGCTGAACGTAAAAGTAACATTATTATAACGTATTTGTGCTACTTCGGTATACCTTCCACACCCAATAAGGCGACCAAATTTTTAAGGAAGTGTGACGATGTGTACAAGAATATGCCTATCCTATACTGACTTGGACCGGACAAGGCTTGTTCAAAGGCAACCGAGAAACAATTAACCTTTCTTGGGAAATCTCCTAGCTTCAGCCGTGTAGAAAGGGAAAAAAAGGAAAAGAAGTAAACAGAATGCTACAAAAGCAACGTGCGTGTGCCTATTGTGGTTGGAAGCGGGATTCGACGCTATACATGGCGCTAAGCTGGTGTCTACAATCCAGATTGTCGAATAACTGCCGGCAGAGCAGAGTTCAGAACAAGCAAGCCCGCCTTAGGAATGATGCCATCTTCTGGCAACGTAGAACAGTTCTTCGGAGACGCGTATGGCCTCGAAGACTAAAAGCGGGATTTCCTCAGGGTTCCTTTTATGATCGCCGTGCGAAATTCTCCTCGTGTTTTCTGTATATTTGTTTTTTTCTCGTGCAGTTGTTTGAGTCGAGGCACAACGAAGAAAAAAAAATTGTAGAAGAACGAATGAGTGCGAATTCACGAGGACGAGTGGAGGTAGAATAGAGAAGCGGGAAAGAAATTGAGTGGCTTGCAAGTGGCGATTTTTTTTTTCAGTTTTGGTGCGAAATTTTCCTTTTGTTTTAGTCCCGTTTCCGTGGGTATACTTCGCATTTACAGCTGTTAAATTCGTTCGCGGACTTCCGTAGCCCACGTGCACTCACACACCCGAAATAGTAATAATAATGAGAACGAGAAAAGGAGCCGTGCTTTCCAGAAAGCTCATTAGTACGGAAGAGATATCTGCACTCCTCCCTGCTGTCCTCTTTTATTAGTGTGATTATTTTTTTTAAATGCGAAGCATTTCTTAGCGAACTTCGGCGAGTTTGACGGTATCTATCTATCTATCTATCTATCTATCTATCTATCTATCTATCTATCTATCTATCTATCTATCTATCTATCTATCTATCTGTCTGTCTGTCTGTCTGTCTGTCTGTCTGTCTGTCTGTCTGTCTGTCTATCTATCTATCTATCTATCTATCTATCTATCTATCTGTCTATCTATCTATCTATCTATCTATCTATCTATCTATCTATCTATCTATCTATCTGTCTATCTGTCTGTCTGTCTGTCTGTCTGTCTGTCTGTCTGTCTGTCTGTCTGTCTGTCTGTCTGTCTGTCTGTCTGTCTGTCTGTCTATCTATCTATCTATCTATCTATCTATCTATCTATCTATCCGCTGACGTCCTGGTGCTCCCATGATCACCCTCTCCTTACTTTGGGCTAAACCAATGTTAGTGTGGGAAGGTAAAATGGTTTGAAGAATACGACTCGCTGATCGAAACATGAATAATGTCAAAATCCCGTCGCGTACGTCGTCAAACACTTTCCAAAAAAACTACCTGCGCATCGTGTTTACGTAAGTTGCTAAGCGCCGCTGCTGGAGCGGGAAAGGCAACTGATGCGGCAAGAAGACCCCGAGGCGATGGTAGGCCTACACCAACGACAACGTAACCCTAGGGGATGATATGAGCGAAAGCTTAGTTTCTGTGCCAGTTTGAGTTTCTGGAGTCTAGATACAAGTTTCACGGGACTCCGATAAAGTTCTTGTCACGTCATGTCAGAGTGAGCCCTTAGAGCCGACTATATTTCTCGAGTGAGTCTGTGACGGCAGAAACCACACAGCAATGTCGTCCTGAGAGGTCATCGCGGGTGGAGGCGATGAAAGCAGTGCTCATCTTTTTGAAGGCACCGCACCGGCGATTAAAGACTTATGACGTCAGTATGACTGTAAAATGTGACTCCTCTTCCTCTTTTGATGTTTTAAACTGCTTTCCCGAGTGTAGGGTAGCGTACACCGGTCCTTCTAGGCTGGCTAACATCCCTAGCTTTCCTTTCCCTCTTTTTTATTCCCTCCTTCCTTGAGTGATTCTGAGTGAGCTCCCATTTTTTTAACCGACCCATATGACAACAGATGGTGAAAGCCTAAAGCGACATAGAATCCGATATTCAAAAGCAGCAGCAACGCGGATGCTGATACACTCAACAAAAAGCTCCCGTGTCTGCTCTGTATTCATGCCAGCAAGCAGTAAGCCTCAAAGCTTTTTTATGCAATGCCATAGATTTTTAACCTTTAAACCCAACATATCAATTAGATTTCTAACCTTGATGGTGTAAGAAAATACAAGTGACGTGTACAGAAAAACCTGACTGGCAAGAACCTTTTTTGTAATCAGAGCTCTGGAAATTTTCTATCTCATTGATGAATCAAAAACATTATAGTAACTAGTAAATAACCTGAATTGACCGTATTTTAAGAGAGCAAACTATGATTTCTAGGGGCAATATAGGGAAATTCAGATGTCCAAGGAAGAAACTGTCACAGTAAATTTCCTCCTTGGATATATGCGAACTAAATATATAGCTTTGGTTAAATTAGTGTACGTGCTCAGTTGAATTGCTCCCGACCATTCATTAAGTGATTCAGGAATAACATAGCCTGCCCATGTATGATCGTGGCGGGGAGATGCATTGGGAGAGAAAAGAAAATTTCCAATAGACCCTTTTCGTAATTTGCAAGTGCGCTTCTCTGTACTGCATATTGCCACCTAGAGTTGTGAGCCGGCAAGCCCTAGCGAGCCGAAAAGGGAAAAGAGAACAAAGAAGAAGTGGGTGTTAGGGCTTCGTTTAAAGATACACGCTCGTGTCTTTCTGCCCCGCTGTTCCTGTCTTGTCTTCACGGCTCTTGGTGTGTGACAAACTGGTGGACGTGCTGGGTAATCTATGCACCGTACCCCTCCACATAGCAAGAACTCAAGTGCCGTACCTGTGGTTACTCCTGTGCACCGCGCCAGCAGAAGAATCCAAGGGCAATCCCCTGAGTTTGGACTGCTCGTAAACAACTTGGCAGCTCCGACCAGCCCTACTGACACCAACTCAAACGGTACGAACGGCACAACGCCGCTTCATTGCACCTTACTCACACCAAGAACGCCAAATCCCTTTCATGGCACTGCACTTGAGGATGTCGAAGATTGGCTCGTTCATTACGAGTTCGTTGCCGTGCACAACCAGTGGGACGACGCAGACAAACTGCGGCACGTCTATTTCAGTCTTTTGGACGGCGCACGTGTATGGTATGAGAACCGGGCAGGTATTCTTACATCCTGGGAAGACTTCAAACGCCGACTTCTTGGGACATATGGCAGCCCTGACCGACGGGAGATAGCTGAGCGCGATCTGCAGTCCCGCATGCAACTGCCGAATGAAGGGGTTGCGATGTATGTCGAGGACATGACGCGTCTTTTCCCCCGAGCTGACCCCGGCATGCCAGAAGAAAAGAAGGTACGGTACCTCATGCACGGGGTGAAAGAACAGCTTTTCGGTGGGCTTGTGCGCAGTCCTCCTAAGACTGTGTCCGAATTTCTCAGAGAAGCCGTCACCATCGAAAGCACTCTTAGGCACCAGGCCCCGTCATACGAACGGCACGTCAACGCTTCAACTACGGACTACTTGGGAGCTTTCGGTGGTCAAATGGATTTCTTCCGAGAGATCATACGTTCAGTCATCCGCGAAGAACTCCAGAAGCTGTCTGTGCCCTCGCAGCCCACTATCTCTTCGTTGTCCAGCGTAGTCCGAGATGAAGTCCAGCATGCCTTAAGAGAACCTCCTTTCACGCGGGATTATCAACCACCCAGTGACTTCCCCCGCATGTCGTATGCTCAAGCTTTGGGGCAACCTGTTACACCCGCAATCCCGCATCCCACCGTGGCCCCAGCCATGCTGCAGACGGTCCAAGCGGTGCCATATTACAGCGCACCTCGCCTGATTTCGCGGAAATCAGACGTCTGGCGTGCGCCAGATAGACGTCCTCTCTGCTTCCACTGTGGCGAAGCTGGGCATCTTTACCGACACTGTTCTTACCGGCAACTTGGACTACGTGGATTTTCGACGAACTCACCGCCACCCAGGTTCGGTCAGCGGCCCCCTGAAATTGAAGAGTATGTGGCTCAGCAGCGCGGAACTTCGACGTCCTTGCACCAGTCACGCTCCCCGTCACCGCGGCAATTTTCTCGTAATCGCCGTACCTATTCGAGCGTGGCGCAGGGTCGGTCACCCAGTCCACGCCGGGAAAACTAACCACAGCGACCTTCGGGGGCGAGGCCGCTCATACTGGACAAGCTCAAGGCCTCCTACCGATGCTTCCGCAAACTGACGATACCCCGACGACGACGACACCAGATGGTTCCACAAAGATTTCATTAGACATTCCAGTGCTGCTCGACGGTCGCAAAGTCAGTGATTTAGTTGACACGGGTGCGGATTTTTCTATAATAAGTGAAAAACAGGCTGCTCTCCTGAAGAAAGTCACGATGCCTTGGAACCTCAGGCCAATTCGTACTGCTGGCGGGCACATCGTCACGCCACTCGGCGTTTGCACAGCACGAATACGGATTCGTGGTTCTACCTTTGTTGTCAGCTTGAGCGTTCTCCGTCAGTGTTCTCGAGACCTGATCGTTGGCATGGACTTCCTGAGGGAGCATGGTGCTATCACACCTAAATGTTTCTGCTATCAGCAGCTGAGGTCGCATGTTTTCTTGTTCACCTGTTGCCTGCTTTTCCTTGCTAGGTATTCCAGCAGAGTGGCTAAACAGCTAAACGACAAGAAATAATGCTTCCATCTATCATCGACGTTCGACAACGCCTCGTCACATTTTCAACAAAAAGCGCCACACCAGAGCATAATCCCAGCCACGATCGATCGAATATGTCTGCGTGTAATTGACGATGATGTGATGATACCACCGCGCTCAAGTGTTATGGTTCGAGTGGCGTGTAATGAATCAGTACACGCTGAAATAGTGGCGGAGAGCAATCGATCCCTACTCTTTTCCCAGGGTATCTGAGTAGCACGAAGCCTAGTAGACCTCCAGGCTGGCCACTGCGAGGTTCTTGTTACAAACTTCAGCTACGAGCACCGACACCTTTTCACTGGTACTGTCATCGCCTATGCCTACCCAGTAACCAATGTGACTGAGTGTTTTGCTTCCGAGGTGACCGATAATGCTGAAGCACCTCTCCAGTGTGTCGACGTAAATCCAACGCTTTCTGACGAAAACAAACGAAGGCTTAACGACTTGTTGATAGAATTCCACGCCTGTTTTGCTCGTTCATCAAGAATCCGTCAGGCATCGATTATCAAACACCGTATTATCACCTACGGCGACGCGCACCCTATACGGCAACAGCCTTACCGAGTTTCACCAACTGAACGACGCGTGATTCAAAATCAAGTGAAGGAAATGCTTCAAGACGGTGTAATACAGCCATCAAGCAGCCCTTGGTCATCGCCAGTAATCCTTGTAAAGAAGAAGGATGGTACAATTCGCTTTTGTGTCGATTATAGGAAGCTGAATAACGTCACAAAGAAAGACCTGTACCCGTTGCCTCGAGTGGATGATTCTCTTGACAGGCTGAGGCGAGCAAAGTACTTTTCCTCAATCGACCTCAAAAGTGGTTACTGGCAAATTGAAGTTGATGAACGTGACCGCGAAAAAACTGCTTTTGTAACTCCTGACGGTCTGTATGAATTCCGAGTGCTCCCCCATTCGGTCTCTGTTCTGCTCCGGCCACATTACAACGAATGATGGATACCGTTCTCGCTGACCTTAAGTGGAAAAGTTGCCTCGTCTATCTAGATGCTGTCGTTGTCTTTTCAAAAACGTTTGACGAGCACCTTCATTGCATTCGGAGTGTTCTTGAAGCTATACGATCCGCTGACCTTACCCTCAAGCCTGAGAAGTGCCATTTCGGCTACAAAGAACTGAAGTTCCTGGGTCATGTTGTGAGCGCTGCAGGCGTTCAGCCCGATCCCGAGAAGACTGCCGCTGTGGCCGCTTTTTCCAGCTCCGACAGACAACAAAAGTTTTCGACGATTTCTGGGGCTCTGCGCATACTATCGCCGCTTTATCGAAAACTTCTCTAAGATTGCGGAGCCACTCATCAGACTTACGCGTGACGACACCCCATTTCTGTGGACTGACGAACAAGCGACTGCCTTTGCGGAACTGCAACATCGATTGTCTTCCCCTCCTGTGCTTGGTCATTTCGATGAGGACGCTAACACAGAGGTTCGCACTCACGCAAGCAACATTGGTCTCGGAGCTATCTTGGTGCAAACACAAGATGGGACCGAACGTGTGATCGCCTATGTGAGCCGCACTTTATCACGTGCCGAAACCAACTATTAAACGTCAGAGAAGGAATGTCTCGCGGTAATATGGGCGATTACAAAGCTCAGGCCTCATCTCTATGGGCGCCCATTTAAAGTTGTGACTGATCACCACGCTTTATGTTGGTTGGCTAACCTCCGAGACACCTCTGGGCGATTAGCACGATGGAGTCTGCGACTTCAGGAGTTTGATGTCACCATCGTATACAAGTCGGGTAGAAAGCATGAAGACGCCGACACGCTATCACGAGCACCTCTAGAATCCGACCATACAGCTGTAGAAGACGACAGTGCCTTCCTGGGGACTCTCAGTGGGGCGGACCTCCTCAGTAAGCAACGAGCGGACCCCGATTTAAGGCCCATCATCGACCATTTAGAAGGCAGCACCGTGTCGGTTCCTCGACAACTTTCCCGTACGTGGCCGTCATTTTGCTTACGACACGGCATATTATACAAGAAAAACACCGGTGCCGGCAGCAGATCTTATCTTCTTGTCGTTCCTCAAGACCTTCGTGATGATATCTTATTAGCCTGCCATGATGAGCCGACATCCGGCCATCTGGGATACTCACGGACGCTCGACCGGGTACGACAGCTATATTTCTGGCCAAAACTTGCAGCTTGTGTGAAACGCTACGTGAAAGGATGCCGCGAATGTCAGCGTCGCAAGTCACCACCTGTAAAGCCTGCAGGCCTCCTACAACCCATCGACTCACCGCGTACGCCGTTTCACCAAGTTGGAATGAACCTTCTTAGACCGTTTCCTTTGTCTCACTCTGGAAACAAGTGGATCATCGTCGCAACTGACTATTTGACGCGTTACGCTGAAACGAAGCCACTGCCACGCGGTACAGCATCTGAAGTCGCCCAGTTTTTCATGCACCACATAGTGCTTCGTCACGGCGCCCCGTCAGTCATCATCACTGACCAAGGGACAGCGTTTACGGCAAAACTGTTAGACGACATCTTCAAACTCAGTTACACGAACCACCGTAAGACAACCGCATACCACCCCCAGGCTTGACAGAAAGGCTAAACAAAACACTGGCTGACATGATTTCTATGTACGTGGATGTGCAGCATAAAACGTGGGACGAGATCCTGCCGTACGTAACGTTTTCGTATAACACCGCAACCCAGGAAACGACAAGGTTCGCACCCTTCCGCCTCGTTTACGGTCGAGACGTGCAAACCATGCTAGACGCCATGATTCCTTGTGACATCGACCATCACGAGCTGCTAACTCCTGATGTCGAGGATTACATTCAGCGAGCAGAGGAAGCACGTCAACTAGCCCGCGTGCACATAAGATCGCAGCAATGTAAAGACTCCCGAAGGTACAACATTCACCATCGACCAGTTACCTATCAACCTGGCGACCAAGTGTGGGTTTGGACTCCTGTTAGACGGCGAGGTCTCAGCGAGAAACTCCTGAGCAAGTATACTTCGGACCCTACAAAGTATATACGGCGGTTGAACGAGGTCAACTACGAAGTCATTCCAGACGGAGGCTCGGCAACAACCCAGCGCCACTCACCACGAACAGAGATTGTGCATGTCGTCCGCTTAAAACCTTATTTTACGCAGTAATACTCGCCTTATTGTGCCAGGGCAGCAAACATTTCTTTTTCATTGTCCATAGGGTCTCGAACGAACTTTGAACTGTATTAATGTTTTTTTTTTCCTATGACCAACCACAGACATTTTTCTTTTTTTTTTTGCACCTGCATATGCCCTGTGCACTATAAGTATTGTTTCTCCCTTTCTTTTTATTCCCTTATGGGTCCTCCTGTCACCCGGTGTATGAGCATCGAGTCGATGCTTTAATGGGAGGGAGAATAATGCCACCTAGAGTTGTGAGCCGGCAAGCCCTAGCGAGCCGAAAAGGGAAAAGAGAACAAAGAAGTGTGTGTTAGGGCTCCGTTTAAAGATACACGCTCGTGTCTTTCTGCCCCGCTGTTCCTGTCTTGTCTTCACGGCTCTTGGTGTGTGACAATATTGTCCAAGTAATCGCAGCACCTCTCTTGTCTCAAGCGGAGATGCGGTCCTAGTGCTGGGGCTTGTCTTCTATGAGTGTTTATTTCAAGAGAGCCGAGTCTACATTTTCCACGTTATCGCGTAAGCTAACCGTGCTTGAAGAGTCCTGTTTGCAGTAAATGGCCAGCCGCCATAAGTTGTCGAAACTGCATAGCAGGAAAGCTAACTTTATTATTTCGAAAAGAGTCTATCCTTGAGCATATCACGCCAGAGCCAGGACCGGTTCCTATACCTTCTCTGTGGGTCTGGGTCACCAATAATCAAACAATGTGACAATGTTTAGGAAGGCCACCTCTACTCAGGCAACATTACTAGACTACAAGGCGATCTCGTACCGTAGATGCTAGTGACATGTGGGGAAAAGGGGCATATATGTTCGTAGATGCATATCCGTTAAGGAAAAGGGGAGGGGGCTGAAGACTTATCCAGCGGTGGCTTCGCCCGCTCTGCCAGTCTTAATAAGTCGGCAACCCTAATTATCCCTGTAGAAAAAGACGAGAAAAGACGTGAAAACGGCCGGCGTGGCAGAGCCGTTTTCTCGCCACGTTACTTATATGAACGAAGCAGAACGGCGGCGGCTGCAGCGTCCGGACCACTATATATAGAGGCCAGATTGCCCTCCCTGGTTATTCGCTCGTGGCCATACGCATTCTTTTAGAAGACCTAATCCGGATGGGATGAATTAAGTCGTGGTGATCGACGGAGTGAAACCTGCCTATCTAGCGACTGCGCTAGCGTTAAGCTCTTCTAACCTCTTTGCCACCGCTGAAGCACAGGATATGCCTGATCGCCTGACATCAAAGGCTGCGTCTTGGGCGCGGGGCTTGAAGCCAGGGGAGTGACCAGGGGGACGGGCTCCCTTTCTTTTTTGAGAGGTTCAGCCCCGCTTGGCAGGTCAACGTAGCCATGCGGCACCCATTTGACAACCGCTAAAGTTTAAGCATGTGTTGCTGCACTATGAATCTCCCTCCCCCCTTTTAATGAAGAAAGAACATAAGCCCTGTTTGCAGGGCAGCTGCATCACTGTCCTTCTGATGCTGATGCTGATGACCTCTGATGGATGGCGCTTACCGACAAAGGGGGATGGGCCAAGAACCGGGCGGCAGGATACTTAAATGAAACTAAAATGAAAATGAAGCCAATCTGAAAAAGTAGCTTAAAATAATACTACCGAAAAACAAAAATGTTTGCTGAGCAAGCGGTCAAACCATCTTTTGTTTTTGAAAGACATAACTACGAATTATAAACTAAAGATCTGAAAAGGTAGGGGTTCACTAGCACGGTAATCTTTTAGTTGCGTTGATGTAATCAAACGCAGCGGAGCATACATCCCTGTGGTAGTAACCAAATGAAGTTCCGCCAAGTTATAAAATTACTGGTAGATTTACTTGTATTCCTAGCTTTTGTAATGGGGCTACTAAAAATCGTTTTCTCTGATAAGAATAACGATGACAGAATGAAAAGAAATGTTCAATTGTTTCAATTTCGTTGCACCAAATGCATAGCGGTGACGCCTTGAGCCGAGCTTTGTTAAGGTAATAATTTAGTTGTGGAACTGCACAGCGCAATCTGGTATAAGTGACCTCTAACTGGCGAGATACACACCACTGTTTATTCCAGCAATAGCTCAAATGCTCGAAATCTTTGATTTTATCCAAATTACCTTTTCCCCATTGCAGGCAAGCATTTCGGAACCTTAGCGCTGTTACGTAAGCCGTATCTGGCAAAACTGGGATGGTGGGCCCACCCAGGGATACTGCTGCTAAAGAGTCCGCCATTTCGTTCAAATATAATCCGCGGTGGCCTGGTACCCATAGCAAATGCAGTTTTTTTACGTTTTTCGGTACTAAATGCCGAAACGTATTCATCAGCTCTGAATTTACTGCCGCAGAAAGTGCATTACAAACTGATAACGAATCTGTAATGATAACTGCTAAGGATTCGCTTGAGGGCAATTTGCGTAGGGCAAGAACAATGGCCAATAATTCTGCAATGAATACCGGGGTATAATCTGGGAGTCGAATCGAAAAGGACCAGTCCAAAAAAGGAGAGAAGATGCCAACCCCAGCCTTTTCTTTTGACACAGATGCATCAGTCACTGTGATATTGCTTATCTCTAGGTGAGCTAGATAATCTGCTAACTGGTCATTTAAATACCTATATGCCAATTGTTTCGCGTTATAAAGAAATATATCATCGAATTGTATGCTAAGCATTGACTTTAGGTTGTGTATTGGACCAATATGTCTAATTTTTACATTCAGTTGCTTTAGTAGCGCTTCTGCAAATACTCTTTGCGGGGTGTGTAGTCGTGACCAATGGGTTTAGAAAAATAAAGTCGGTTCTTGAATGAAAGCGTAAAATGAGAGTCTTTGGTGTGAACTGTATATCTTTAAGAATGCTTGCACAGTAAGAATTTTAAACCTATTTAGCAGAGAAGGTAGGCGAGCTTCCGTAGACAACACGTTATTTGCAACAAACTTTGGTAGACCCAGACACAAACGCAACGCTTCTCTTTCCAGCAGTATTAGGGGTCTCATTTTATAAGCTGCGCTGCCAGAAAATAATACACATCCGAATTCCATGATGGGCCGCACATAAAGTTTATATATCATTATTAGCACATCTCTTCTTAAACCCGCTTTACGGCTTGCAAGCTTCCGTAGCCACCCCATGGCCCGTGTTGCCTTGAAGTACACATCATCAATGTGACTTCTCCAATTTAATGTGTCATTATATATGATGCCCAAATATTTAAGGGAATTCGCCTGCGGAGTGAGCTCATTACTGTACATTAACGAGATGTTGATAGGCTGCAGAAAAGAGAATGCAAGAAGCACACTTTTCTTTACGTTCAGGGTCATATGAATATTTTTAAGCCATCTTTCTATCATATTGAGATAATTTTGTAGACTCTGGTATAATGATTGAAGGTCAGTATTACTTGCAAAGAAAGCAATATCGTCCGCGTACACATATAACTGAATATCCTTAGTTGATGGAATGGAGCTTAAGAAAATGTTAAATAAAACTTCTCATAAAAGGGGTAGCTCTCTAGCGGCCATCGTCATCTTCATCGACCGCCTATTAATTATGGCGCGCTCGTTCAGCGCGCTACGAGGTTAGAGAAATATACTAAAGAATATACTACTTCTGCTCCTGCCATCAGCCTGAACGTTTCTCTGGCATTTCATTCGACGCCACACGCATTTTTATAGACGATCTAACCTTTAATTGCTATACCACTGGAATGAACCTTGCACAAAAGCCTTGCCCCGCCGCGGTGGTCTAGTGGCTGAGGTACTCGGCTGCTGACCCGCAGGTCGCGGGTTCAAATCCCGGCTGCGGCGGCTGCATTTCCGATGAAGGCGGAAAAGTTGTAGGCCCGTGTGCTCCGATTTGGGTGCACGTTAAAGAACCCCAGGTGGTCTAAATTTCCGGAGCCCTCCACTACGGCGTCTCTCATAATCATATAGTGGTTTTGGGACGTTAAACCCCACATATCAATCAATCAAAAGCCTTCCCTATGGACGTGAGACTCTGCCCTGGCGGCGCTGTGAAAAACGCCGCCACCAGCGCCCCCATCGCCACGCCGGTCGTAAATGGGTAGAGCACAGAGAGCCATCCGCAAGTGAACGCGCATAGACCCTCTTCTTTCGTTGGTCTTGAGGCGCAGTTTTCTAAAAATCAAGGACCTGGCTAGCTTCTTCCTTCAATTCAACCTCGCTGCATAAATGTTGGAAGCTCATCAAAACGAAATGTGGGCCCAAAGCAAAAGACGTCTCATATATTTCAGCGTGCTGCAACTGGCAACTTAAATGCAAGCGAGCATCGCATGAAATCTCAAGGCAAGCACTCCGACGTGCGTTCTGTAACGCTTAAATGCGTTAAACTTGGGCATACACATGATGTCAAAGCGATGATGTGTCCCCACGAACAATCTAAGCGATCAGAGGTACGAAGCTCGCTTTATCCGGCACAAATGGCCTTGGGGATTTCTCGCTTTCTGTGCACTGAACTCATTTATTACGCATACTCGAATGCCCTGTTGACGGTTGTCTTCCGTTTGTATATACTGCAAACGGAGATACATGCGTGTCCACTTTCTCAGTGTACAACGAAAGGCGAAATTGATGCCTCCGAAATAGCTTTGGTAATCGCGGAGAAACCACAGGGGAGAGGAAGAAGACGACGAAGCTGTTGCTGCTTGGCTAAGTAGCTCTGTCTGCATTTATTGTTTATTTTTGTTTATATTACGGCTCAGCACTGCTCAAGACGTTGGACGACTCAAAAAGGTACCTGCCGTATCGGCGACCGACGGGTGCTGCGCAGCCCGCCGCGTCAAAAGGTGCTAGAAGAAACGAAACAAGCATCAGGGAGAGCGCCGCCATGACCTCCCAAGGTGTGACACCAGGTCAGAAGCACCAGCTGGTTTGCGCAAGCATACCTGACTGCAAGCGACAACACAGCATTGAATCAGAGGACGAATCAACTGTCGTCGGGGACCACAACGGGGCGAACCTCACAGATGAACACATGGACGAGGGTGGTTTCCGCCTTGTGCGACATCGCAAAGACAGGACGGTGGTCATTCCTGTGTTAATTGCTCCAACATCCGAAGGAGCTAACTTGAGGCAAGAGAATCCTATTGACCTATACTCGGAAATTGAAACGATTCTCGGTGGAGCCCCAGTTAAGAGCCATTTCACAGCACAGGGAGCCCTGCTCTTGGATATAGAGACAGAACATCAAGCTAATATGCTTCTAGAGAACAACACTATCTGCGGCCTTGCCATATCTGCCCGTGTACCACACAGCTACATGAAAAATACACGCATTATAAAAGGGGTCCCAAGATGGTACTCGGACGAAGAGCTGTTAACCTACCTGAGACCTCAGGGAGTATACCACGCAAGAAGAATCACACGACAGGTTCAAACCTCATCCTCCGAGTGGGAATCAAGGCGCACTGACTCTGTGGTTCTCACATTCGCTCCCAATTCGGAACGTCCAGAGAAGATCAACCTTGGCTTCACCAGACACGAGCTGGTAGACTACGTGGAGACGCCGCCACGCTGTTTTAAATGTCAGCGTTTTGGACATGTTGCTAAGCACTGTCGTGGGGAACGAAGGTGTAAGCGCTGTGGGGGGCCTCATGACTTTAAGACGTGTACAAGTAAAGAAAAACTTGTGTGTGCAAACTGCGGCGGCGACCACTCAGCTAGCTACGGCCAATGTCCAGCACAAACAGCTGCGCAGCGAAGAAATAAGACGTTTGTCCTCGGCCCGAAGACTGTGAACGAACCATCGCTCACAAAGAAGACGTCCGGCACGCCACAATCTCGCGGTTTGGATAACGAGTACGCAGGAAATTTTCCGCGCCTAAATCCGACAAGAGCTGGTACTGAGTCAACGCAAGTGCCCAACGCTGGTGAGAAATGTATCACGAAAGAGCCCGCCAAGCGCACCTACGCTGATGCACTGAGCCCACCTCAAGTACCATCTGGAAGCAAACAGCAAGAAAACCTCGAGCACGTTATTCGCGCTCTGTTCACCGCACTACGTTCACACGTCGCTAGGATGCCTGCGAGTTCAACGAAGGATATGTTGGAAGCAGTCCTGGCTGTAGAGTCAGTGTTACTTTGCTCTGCTTCCACAAACACACAGTAGAATAATGGCAATGCCGCGCCCACCTGGTCTATTTCGTTCTTCAAAAGTGCCCTTAATGATGCAATGGAACTGCGCCGGTCTTCTAAAACGTCTGTGCGAACTCAACCTTTTCCTGCGCCACATTCCAATACCAATTCTAGCCCTCTCCGAAGCCGGTCTACCGAATGCAAGGACGCTCCCAGGGTACACCCGACACGGCAACCCGAGCATAACGTCGTTTGCAAATGGAAGCGCAATGATATACATAAAACGGGAAATACCTCACGTCGCCTTACCAGTGCAAGACCTCTGTTCCAACTCACTGGAAGTCGCTGCTGTTCAAGTGCGCCTGGGAAACCGAAAACTGAGTGTGGCATCGGTGTACATAAGCCCACGAAAAAAGGTCTCCATGGAGACTTTCCTAAAGGACCTTTGCACTCGATGTCCCGCTCCTTGAATAATCTGTGGTGATTTTAACGCGCACCATCCACTCTGGGGAGATAAGAGTGTAGATTTTCGAAGCAAGGAACTTCTAGCAGCTGCGGATGCTGCCGACTTATGTGTGGCGAACGATGGCAAACCTACATTTTTCAGGCCACCAGATTCATGGAGTGCAATAGACCTTGTAATTCACTCCACGGACCTTCTGGTATCATCGACCATGGCTCCAGACAGGATGGGCAGCGACCATTTCCTCATCTTCACCGATATCCTGGGATTTCGAACTGCTGGTCGACAATTTTGCAATGTAACACGCTGGGACATCTAGAGAGAAGCGTTGGACAAATCCACTGGTGAGCTGTTCGCAGATATGTTGCAAAGCAAGCGAGCAGCAACTTCGTTGCTGAAACTGCCCGACCATTTTCCTCCTCCTGACTTGAAATTGAAGAACCTCTACGCAGCACGTAGACGGGCGGAGCGGAAAATAATGAGAACAAAAGGAAATCCGTCTGCGAAAACCGAATATAACAGGATAAACGCTGCGATTCGTCGCCATACAAAAAATTAAGACGAAATCAATGGGCCGCTTTCTGTGAGAGTTTATCAACGTTTACGCCCTTGACAAAGATATGGGCAGTAATAAATAGTCTTTCTGGGAAGATCCGAACACACAGGCCATTCGAAGCACTCGCCTTGAAACAAGGGATAGATTTGCAAACCCTTGCAGAGGATTTCGCAGACGTGTACACATCTGGTAGATCAGCAGGAGCGGCGATTCCTCTGTCACCCCAGTTTTTTCACATGATGGATACGCCATTCACCTTTCGAGAGCTGGATATGGCAATTAGCAAATTAAGAAGACGCTGTGCCGTGGGTCCCGATTTGATCAGCAATCAAATGCTGACAAATCTACCATATGAACGAAAAAGTGCCCTTTTGGACATATTTAATCATGTCTGGAGCACGGGAGAGATCCCATTTGTTTGGAAGACAGCATGGGTGGTGCCAGTCCTAAAGTCCGGAAAGGATCCTGCGAGCCTCGCGTCATATCGACCGGTATCTCTTACATCATACGTATCTAAGTTGATGGAAAGATGAATATGTACAAGATTAACCTGGTACCTTGAACAAGGAAGACGATGGTCATCGTGTATGACCGGATTTTGCCCACGACTGAGTGCCCAGGACAGTGTTTTGGACCTATTAAGCCACATCGAGCACCACCACGTTAGCGGACTCTCGACACTCGCCGTCTTCATGGACGTTGCCAAGGCATATGATTGTGTGCTTCAGGCAGGCATCGTGAACGGGCTTCAAGCCATGGGTGTGTCGGGAAATGCTCTTCGATTCGTACATGAATTTCTCAGAGACCACTGTGTCCGTGTTAAGCTTGGAAATTTAACGAGCGAAGAGAGACGCGTTTCCCTCGGCGTCCCACAAGGAAGTGTTCTATCTCCCTTGCTTTTTAACGCTGCCATGGCCAGCCTTCTCGACACTCTGCACTTAGCTCTGAAAGCAGTTATAATATCCATCTACGCCGATGACATATGCATTTGGATCTCAGGGTACCAGCACAAACGTTTGGCCCGGATAGCACAGAGCGCTATTTCAATCATTGAGAGTCACTTGTTGACACTTGGCCTATCTTTATCAGCGGAAAAATCGGCCTTCATGCTCTTCCCGGGAGTGCGACGGAAGTCAACACGTCTGTCGCTGAATATTCGAGGCCACTCAATTCGTTGTGCAACAAGTGTCCGTTTCCTGGGCATTACCATCGACAACAAGCTATTATGGCGACGTGCGGTTGATGGTACAGTCACTGCATCAGTGAAAAGGATCAACGCTCTTCGTCGCATGGCTGGGGTCCGTTGGGGCAACAATACTATGCCCATGCTTAAATTGAGTGATGCGCTTATAACAAGCCGCATTCTTTATCAGCTGCCCCTGATATCACCATCACCAAGCCAGTTCGAACGCCTAGAGGCAGTGCACAGAAAGGGTCTTCGCTTGGCGATGGGAGTCCCTCAGGCGGCTTCAAACACGAAGGTCACCAATGAGGCCGAGTCTCTTCCGCTCCGCCTTTTGGCGTCTCAGGCCTTATTGACGCAGCTGTCAAGACTGGGCGAGTCCTTCGCAGGCACGGCGCTTCTCCGGCGGCTAAGAGCAAGAACTGGCTCACATTTCAACGCGGCACTAAACACATTTCGATATTTAGGCTTGGAACTGCCTAAACGGCGCCCTATGGACCCGCCATGGTCTTTTGTGGATGTTGCGTGTAACTTCAGCGTACCCAATCTACCAGCGAAGCGCACCATTCCAGCCGCGGAAGCAAAATTTCTTGCGCTGGACCACTTGAGCACCATGTACCGCAGCCACCTACAAGTGTACACCGACGGATCTGTGTGCACACAAACGGATAGCTGCGCAGCGGCTTTCTGCATACCCTGCCTTGGCGTGTCATGGTCGGGCCGCCTGGATCGCGTGGTTTCGTTCACAACGGTAGAAAGCGCTGCAATCACGGCGGCTTTGCGAAAATTGCGATCCTTCTCTGCACGAGATGTTGTAGTGCTGACGGACTCCAAATCGGCACTACAAAGACTGCATCGTGGCCTACCTTAAGAAAAGTTCACCAGACAATCTCTGGCCCTAATCAAACACCTAAATGGCAAGAGTTTTAATATAAAGTTCCAGTGGATCCCATCCCACGTTGGCATTGAGGGCAATGAAAAGGCTGATGCCCTTGCATGCGAAGCACGTACATCGTTTCCAAAAGTAAGAACTCCCAAGACTTACCCGAACAACAAACATGTGATACGCAATCATTTCAAGGCGATCTACAAGTTTCCACACCAAGCATGTGTAATTCATGGACTTTCTGGTGAAGAAGCGACGCTGTTGTACCGCATAAGAACCGGCTCCGCATACACCCCGGCCTGGTCATTCAAGACTGGGAGATACGCTTCCCGTTCTGTGCCTTCTGTGGTGACATCGAGGATATTGAACATTTCATTTGGCTTTGCCCACAGTTTGATGTGCAAAGAGCAGCGATGATCCGCACCTTGCGAAAAGGCTGTCGTAGGCACCAGACAGTTGATGACGTCATCTTTCCTGAAGGACCCGCGGCAACTAGGAGGAACGTGCCACAAATTTTGTTGGTCTTCCTGCGAGACACTGGGCTGTCTGACACGTGGTGACATTTTCCAAATTCAGGAGATGATCAGGCGGAACAATTGCCGGCCATACAGGCCAGGCTAACCCCGCCTGCTGCAACACCACCACCACCACCACTACCAACGGCAAAAAAAAAAAAATGATTGTGGTCGCGATCATTTCGCGACTTACCTGTATGACGCACGTGTTCGCATTTCCTGGTTAAAGCGGGGGCTGAGAGCCTTCTTAAGTGTGTAATGCTGCGTGGTGGCGACAACATCAGATTATCTGTGGTCGTGGCGTGTGCTATGTTTATCGCGCCCGGGTGTCACCTGTCTACTGTTGTACGTCGCGCATCGCGGTCAGATTCAGAGGGTTTGTTAAGCTTCATAATAAATGTTACCACGGTTCTCCGTCAAGGCTACTCAGAACAATATTACACTTAATCAAGCGAACGGCTGTGGAGAACGCAGCCAACACGTTCGCAACGGCCTGCATTTAGCACTCTCGCCATTCTGCTTTGCGAAAGCCACGGAAATCAGTAAAACTGAAGTCATTTACGCTCGTTCCAATTCACAACGCAACAGTAGCGCAGAGTGGGGTCTTTTTCTCGTAGAGCGCAGAGCTGCTGCGTCTGCTCTTGTTTTCGCCGTCGTTCAGGATAGTGAACCAGCAAGCATTTCACGGCGGTTAGGTGACGCGTCCGACTAGCGGAGAGAACTTCGTAGCTCTTTTTCTGAGTGTTCAATACGCAACTACATATAATATTTCACTCAACCGTTGTTTCATACGCTGTAGTTGCAGCTGGTTGCGCAGCAAACTGTGCTAGGAATTAGCGCCATGTAGGGCTTTGCACTACTCAAAACTGCGTCGAGAGGTGGCACTGTGTGACCGCGAAACTCCAGAGTATGACGTCACAGATTTATTTTGCATACGCTCGTGATGCACATAAATGCGGACTTTGCTTAGCTCTTTTCTACTGTATTTTTTGCTGAATACCGATTAAATTGCTCGTTTATGTAATACAGGTGAACTTTTTTATTAAGTAGAGCCCAACACGAACAAGCTTATTCAAAAGACCCGGGCATAATCGATACAAAAAGAACAATTCCGCAACTGCGGCAGCATCGTAAGTTTTTAAATCTTGCGTTAGAAGTTGACTTGCTCTATTAATGTCACGTGCATTGTGTGAAAATTTATTTCATATTTACAAGTACAACGTTTATTTCAACTATTGAATAGCTTAAGCTGCTGATACGAAACTAAAGATTGATTTTACAGTGAAAAGGGGGAGTATCGCCTCGCATCTTCAAGGATGGAGGGATGGCTCTCCGGTAGGAGCGGCTGTGTTATGTTTCCGTAACGTGTTCCATAATTAATGCGTGGAGACAGTTATTTCATCCGCTTTTAACGCTCGTCAGATAGTTGAATGAGGCGACCGACAGAGCTTGCGTGTGGTGAGAAAAGCCGCTCGACAGAAACGCGACCGCAAGTGTTTATTCACTGAAGCGTAAACAAACCAAAACAGCTGCCGCCGTGTTGTGTTCTTTGAAAGTGGGTCCACTGGATCTCATTCATTTGCGAGTGTCATGCGAGCGTTGGCCAGGAGCTAGGCGATGGACCTCAAGGCAATCCTGAGAGAAACTGTCGGCGTTCGACCGAGTCACGTAAGAACTGTCGGAGCCGATAGAGCAACTTGCCTCGTAAGTACAGTGATGCTTTCTAATCGTATGCCACTTGGACACTACTACCACGTTTACGTCCCCATAAATACCCGATGCATTCGACAAAATGGACGAAAGGATGACCGCCGCCGCATGTCAATAGTCACAGCATCGGGTGCGTTATTTGAAGGTTTCAGGTTCGGCCAGTGCCGGCGCCAAGTTGTTTCGTCCACATCACTGCCTTCGCGTCCATAAGCGTGCACAAAGTTCCCCTCCAGGGAGGGGGCAAGGTCTGTTTGCAGCGCCCCCCTCTTCTCCCCATTATGTAGATGTATGAAGCTGACTTTGCCCCCCCCCCCCCCCAGCCACAGCGGCGCCCTCCACATTATAGCCAGCATGGGGCTGGCTTTGCGCCCTCCCCCCTTAGTAGGCCAGTAAGGATGGGGGGGGGGGGGGAGGGAGGCCGGCCCCCCTACCCCCAGTGTACATGACTAACATTCACTATAACTTCTTTAGCTCTATTATCTGCTGGTTTTCAATAACAGTAGACTGAAAGAAATGTCATGCTGTCATGTTCGATTTTAGTCCAATGTGCAGGCACTCTCAAGAAAGAGCTAAGTGGCAACTGAAGCTGAGCTTTGGTTGTCAGATAGCCGGGCCTGTTTGTACGGTTTTGCTCGCATACATTAGCTGGTGTGTGCGAATTGACACCTCACAGTGCCTATCGAAGGAGTGGCTTGCCCTTCCTCCGAAATATTGCATTTTGTATGTATGCACATACATGCACACTTACATGTACACACACACATACAAGAAGGGGGGTTGGAGTACACTGTTGAAAAATTCCCACTGCACCCGTGATGGTTTACGGCAGTCTGATATTCATGTCTGTTTATTTGTTTGTGCTCAATGTAGTTCTTTTCTTGAAGCTGTGCTAGAAGCATGCGGTGACATAGTTGCAAAGCTTCTCAAGAGGTGTGGCAGCTTGGGCTAGTTGGTATGACATGACGATAGTTATAGCGCGAGAACAGAACGACAACAAAGAGACAAGAGGGACACGAGCGTAGGTTGGAAGTTAGTGCTCGTGTCCTTCTTGTCTATTTGTCGTCGTTATGTTCTCGCGCTATAACTATCGTCATCTTCTGAAGAGCTCTGTGCATAAACTAACATATGTGTGGGCCGCAGTCAGCAATGTGCATATTACTAAACACTCTAAGCTTTCAAAAAAAAATTCAACTTTGCACTCAGGGGCGGCTTCATTGGCTGGGGGAGCATGGGGAGAGCCGATGCCCCCCCTTCGTTCCTCAAAGAGCAGACATAGTCGAAACGCAACACATAGGTTCTCTGCTTCCCTGAAGGAACTTGCTTGTCGTCAATGCCCCTCTACAGCAAAGGAATCCTGGCATCGTCTCTGTCTGCACCACCAAACTCCGAAATTTAATTTTAATTCTGAGCCTCTGCTCTTTTAGGTGTGGGCATTTTCAAAACCAATGAAAAGTTCATTGTTACAATATGGCTAAAAATGCAACATCCATGAGGAACCTGAATAAGGCAATAGTGATCCAGACAAGCCTCTTTTTCAACTCGTTTTAAAATAAACTATTATCAGGACATGCATTGTTTACTTCGCAGATGTACGGGCTTCAGTGCCGAGTAATCAAACGAATGATGATGTGTGCTCCGACGGGTGTGTCGTTCAGCCGGTTTCATCAGCAACGGTCACGTATAATTGCTTTTGTCAAGTCTGGAATAGAGCCTACTTTCTTGTTCTCACAATATTAAATGCACAATGTGTGCATTTTCTCAAACGAATGAGCAGAACGGCATTTGGGGAAGCAAAACACTAACATCAACAAAAGTTGCATTTGAACTTGCCAATATCTTGCTGCTTTTTATTCTATATGTCACTTTGCCCACTTCACGAAGGTTTAGAAAGTTTTCTTTTATGCTGCCAGAATCCGTCGCTGCTGGGCTTGTTATGCCAACTTTTCAAACTTACATTCTATTGCATTTGCTATGAATCAGGTTTTAACAGCTTGAATTTTATGTGCTTGAATAGCCACTCCTGTCTAAGTATGTGTGTTACTGTATAATACACAATTTGTCACTATTACAAGCCCGGGCTCTAACTGGAGACAGTCAACCAGCCTAAGTACATCGAAATGACACGGCATGTTCAATATTTTGTCGCTGCCATAGGTTATGTAGTTTTTTTATGAGATTGCAGAACAAGCAAGTTGGTCCTGACAAATTTACATATTCTATATGTGTCATATTCTATATGAATAAATAATTGACAGCGTACATCTGACGTCATGGACACTGCTTTGCAACGCAGTGGTAACGCCACCAACTCGGCACATTTTGACTGCATGGCTAAGTGGTCTAGTTGGTATTACATATTCATTACCATTCATTTTGCTCAAAGTTCTTATATGAATCTGTACATTCGCAACTACGGTTGCCCAGCTTCAATGTAATGGAGACGTGGCTATAATGGTGTTGGCTTCTGTGCTTGAATAACGATAGAGCATTCGTGTGATGTTTTAATGACATTCATGTAACATATTGAATACAACTTCGTACCAAGGTTGCGCAACAACCCTCTGGGATGTCGGTGTGAGCCAATCGTAGAACACAATGCCCTTCCCCGCCACATCTTTTTGCTTTTTCTTGTAGAAACCAGTATTTCTGAATACGAATTTGAATGCAGTGATGGGTATGTCATTGTGTTCATGCGTTCCATATGCCAATATATGGCAAATGTGTGAATGTGTGAATATGGGGTTTATATTGTGTGTTGCTCTGAAATGGAGTGGACATCTAGCAGTACATAACCGTGCAGCATGTGATAGCTCATGTCATTGTTTACAACCAACAAGCTAGCACTCTTATTTACTGCTGGTGCTCCCTAGCTAACTTGAACACGCTTCACGTTGTTCAAATGTCAACACTGTGTTAGATTCGAATGTGTTTAGATAGCGAGACTTGAGAGATGTTTAGCACTTTCCAAGAATATAAACGTGAAAGCCTACTTGAACATTTTCTTGAACTTTTTGCTTCTGTGCCTGACTTTGCAATACTCTGCTAATGCGCTGTTAACGATCAACTTAGTGCGGAGGTCGTGTCAAACCTTGTGGCAGAATTTCTGTCAGTTTTTTTATTGAACTTTTCTTAAACTTTTTCTTGGGCTTCTAAAGAACTTTCAATCGGTGATAGTATACATTCAACCGGCTTTTATGAACTGTTGTGTTGACATTTGTAGGGCCTTCAAATCACGTTCACTTTGCCTTCTCCCCAAGCCATGTGGAACCAGTGCTGTACTATGATTGCATTAATTAAAATGTGTGTGTGAGCTCTCAAGTCAGCTTTTTTTTTATTAAGCTTTAGTGAGCTCATAGAACACCTGCTTCATATACTATTACTTGCATTCTGCACAGCACATTCTGTTTAAGTTGAAATGATTTCTGACTTCTGCAACTGCCGGTCTTATTAAAGGGTCCGTCAACAGGCTCTGACTTCTTTTAACACTCCCAAAACAAGCTCGGCACTTTGAAGACTAGACCGCAGCGATCACATTTTCTCAATATTACAGCGCGGCTCGCTGCGCAGAGCCTCCGTTTAGAAAAACAATTCCCATGCTTCTTTCCTACGCCTGACAAATCTTCCTTCCTTGTGCCGTGATGCAAAGTGGGCGATCGGTGACTTGACGCAGCGTGCACCTCGTCGATTGGTCTAAACTAGGTCTCAACAAACTGTAGTAATGTCAGCGTCAGTTCCTGTTCTCACCCACAGCTACGAAACTGCCCCTTGTTTCTTGGCCCTGCAGTGATAGTTTTGGCCTTGAAGTTGTGGCGCATACATTCCTCCCTCAACTACCACTCAGTGTAGCGCCTGCACGCACATGCTTCGCCCTTAATGTGGGCAACACGGAGCAAGAGTGTTGCTCTATTGTCAGCTGCAAATTGAGCGACGGGACAGGGAAGAAGCACTGGCACCTGGTAAACACTAAACATTAAGTCGTCGCAGCAAGCGCATGTGCGTTGCGGCTTATCGAGTTCGCCGAAGAGGTCACTTGCTGACCTTGTGTCATGTTGCGGAAGTGAGCGAACCCATGAGGATAGGCTACGCCTTCCCCTCCATGTGAGGGAGAAGGGTGGCAAGGCCATGCGAAAATTCTAAACCAGCCGAAATCGATGTTCGAACTTCAGCAACTTCCTTAATATAGCACGTATTGGCAAAATTCTTATGGCAGCGTGTTCATGAAGTAAAAATGCACATATTTCTCTTTATAACGATTTTTGGACCTTGGGGTTGTCTAGTGGTCCTTTAACACTACCTGATTCAAACCTTCCAGTGCCCACTTCAGTCATCACACTACATATCTTCCACATCCACCTACAATGACATATCGTCGTTTACTTGATTCACAGCACAAATGCACACACCGCTCCCAGCTACTGTAAGTGCGCATCCGGTATCCGCGTTCACAAGCATTATGAACGGGGAAGTGGCATGATGCACACTGCAACGCATTTACATATTACCTGCTCTGAAGTGCCCATTTGATACACTAGCCTCTTATTACCTATTGCTGTTCATTGTTACGCTCACATTGGCAGAAACTTCAGCAGCTAATCTACAGAAGGCCCAAGTAGGCTTTTACTTTCGCATTATTACAAAGTCCCAAGCATCCTTGAATCTTTTCATACTTGTGTAAACACTTTTAAGACAAAGCTGATGAAGCATAGACACATCTTGTGTACTCACATGCCTTTATAGCAAAGTTGTCTCTGTGTATTTACAAAAAAAAAAGAAACAAAAAGAAAGTAAAGTTTGGGACGAAAAAGGTGTTTGCCGGGTTTAGGTTTTGAGCTATGTATCCTTGATTCGAAGGCGAGCGTCCTAACCACTTCGTGATCCAGGCACGCTGGCAGAGCAGAGTGTATGTTGGGACAGGAAAGCGAGGGCGAGGAGGTGAGTTATAAGAGGGAAAGGGGGACGGGAGAATGAGGACATGGAGGGATTTACTGAGAAATAGTAATGGTGAACTAGAGGTAAAAAGAGGGAAAAAAAAGCAGAGAAACAGGTAGAAGGCAAGAGAGTCTCTACACGGAAAGGGAGATAGAAACACAAAGGGATAAAAGTGAAAAAGAGAAAGAAGAATACAAAGACTGGGAAAAAAAACAGAACAAAAGACAAAGCCATGAAAAGAAAGATAAAGAGTGAAAAGAACCGACAAAAAGGGGAAGCAAAATAGAGATAGGCTAAAAATGAGATAAAGAAAGGGATTGCATGTAATGGACATGAAATGATTATAGAAGATGATAGACAAAGCATACCCATGCATAGTACAGTAGGCAAGTTATGTAACCTAAGAAAAACTTTTTATTAATGAGCGAGCACATGCTTTCTTTGTTCTTTAATTGTGTCCTCCTCTCCCAAAACACATGTGCAGATTTATCCACCAGGGGATGCAATAACAACGATGGGTGGGAGGTACTACGCTGAACATATTAGCAATTCCATAATACTGCAGTCTGGTTAAACGGAACCTGAATGGCCCAGAAAAATGTGTTCTATTTAACAGGAGCTCCATTTGTAAGAGATGAACAGAGGGGCAGTATTCAGGTATGAAACCAATTGTGCTGAAGGCAGTTTTATTTAAGCAGCAGTTCCGTTTAACAGATTTTCATTTACTCAGAGTCTATTGTACGCAACATTTTCACTGCATAACTGATACATAATATATGCACTGCACAAATCCACCATCGGTCTACTAACACTCCACCAACACTGCTGTGACCCAGCCTTACAAAACTCGCTGTAAGCTGTGCTAATTTTTTTGTCAACCGCTGTCTTTCATTTTCATTGGACTTCGGTGATGCCTAGGTGCACAAGGAATGGCTAAACCTTCTGGTGAAGGGGAAGACGGTGCCACGCTCGTTCGTGCACCAGGATGACCTGACTGACGTAGAATGCGAGATTCTGGTGCACGAGACTCCTCCAACCATGGCCAAAGACTTTGCCTTCATTACCGTGATCAGAATCGTCAAGATGGACAACAGGTGCGTCTTGTCGTGGCTTTGCTGGCAAAGTACAAAAAGCTGGCAAGTCGACAGATTTGCAATACTTGATGACAAGTCATGTTTATTTTCAGCGCACATTTCACAAAGTTGCATTGAAACTTAGGTTACTAGCGAAAACTCTATCTAAATTTTTTGGCCCAAACTGCCTCGTAGGCCTTCAGATAGGAAGTGACTAAGGAAAGGGCATGAAGTCGTGATGTCAAGTTATGCCGTGATGTTATGCAGGGGGCCACATAATACTGCCCCACAGGCCCCAGATTACTGAACCCTAGTTTAAAGCTTCCAAACCATTACAAGGGGCTCAGCTGTAATCCTTCATCACCACCACCCAATGCATCAACAAACTGTACGTAAAGCCTTACAGAGGGGTAGCAAGTACCTTGCTTCTTTGGATATAATGAATGACGACTTGTGGGATCTTCCCTACTTGAGCCAAATGAATTACGGTGTAGTGGGTACCTTTCTGCATTAACCCCAAGAGAGTTTACGATGAGCTCTAGAAATCGTACTTTTCTAGCTTTTTCTCGGACTCTACTGCACTTTCCACACAGGCGAGGCATTTTTTGATGTGGGCAAAAATGCGTTATGCCCGTGCACTTTGATTTGCATGCACGTTAAAGGACCCCTAGTGATTGAAATTTCTGAAGTGGTTTCGGTATGTTAGAGCCCAACAATTTCGGTATATTAATGCCAGCAGCCTGCTGCACTCTGAGTCACGCTCCTCAGGATTTTCAATAAAGCCTTTGCACCTGTCCTTCCTTCCATCCAACTTAATGAATGTTGGCATATGTGTACTATTATGATCCTTGGTGTGTTAAACGTCCTGCCTAGCAGCCCAGGTGGCAGATTTCAAACATTCTTTCACTCGTAGGCACGACATAGCTGAGCAGTGTGATCGTCAGAGCAGCTGCTGTTAACAGAAAATAATGAGAATCAAACCCTTTTATGGCGACCCAGCTTTTCACTGTGTCTCTTTGCAATGTCAAAGTCAGAATAGCACTCTTAGCCATCACAAGACAAATCTCATTTAATAGCACTTGCCGTAGAATGGCAAGAAAGTCCCCCACCCTAGCAAGCGCCCACCCTTCCTTTTTCGCGATACCTGATTGATCAGTCCCGGGCTGGTCAGACTGGTCCCGGTGCTTGCTCAGTCCTGGACTGGTCCGGGACTGAGCAAGCACCTCCCTCCCAAATCTTGCTTAATTATTCTTCACCATAGAGGGGGGGGGGGGGGGAGGGCACTTGCTCGGCACTTAACGGTAATTGTTAAACAGCTACAAAAAATATAGAAAAATTAATCAAAATTTTTTTTCCAGATATGTGTCTCTTCGCTTGAAAGAGCCCTGGAGTCGGTCACATGACATGGGTTACTTGGAGCTCATCCGGTACGTCTCGGAGACCAACTATCGCAACATCTGGAAGGAGGCGAACAGTTCCAGCTCCAAGACCGCCGACAAAGAGAATGAAAACTTTGTCAAGCTCAAACCGTTCAAGGTGATCTGTCCATCTGTTTTGCACATCTGCCACATTATCTCAACTGCTATGGCATCGCACTAAGCATGGGGGTGTGTTCATGGGGGTGTGTGCATCTTAAAACAAGTTTGTTATATCCAAAAATTGACTAGAAAGATACAATACTATATCTATTGCAAGACTAATTTTTGTTTACTTTATTATTAGAGATATTTCTTTTTATCCAGGTTCGTTATATCGAGGTTGTAGTGTATTGGATTCGTAGCTGCTACGACTGCAGATTGTTCATCTTGTGTTATGGTAAATGTCTTCCTGCAAGTTGGGACAAGATACTAGGCGAGAGGGAATCGCTATTCATTACAGACGTGTTAATCAAATGCTGGTATGCGTTGCCTTGACTTCTATAATTGGGTACTACTTTAGAAGTCAGCAGCACCTTTACCTCAAAGTCAAATGTGCACAAGCCTGCATCAATAAGGATGCATTTCACCATAGAAAACACATGGGGGTTGACGATGCTGCAACTTCTTATTGTTGTAACTGAAATTGTTAAAACTCATATCATAATAAGTGGGTTCTACTATAATTAGTACCCTTGGCATGTGATACATTGTTTAGCTTTCTTAATAAAGATAATTGTTTGAAAAGCAGTGAAAGCTTTATGTCCTTAGAAGAATGGAGCGTCGGAAAAGTTGGCATCGCATTGCGAATGGCATTCTGAAAAAAAAAAAAAAAACATGACAACTAGGGAAGAAAGCGCAAACAGGCACAGTCTGTGCTTGTCTTGTCTATGCCTCCCTGCGCTTTGTTCTCTTCTTGTTCATGTTATTTTGTTTTTTTTTGTGTGTGTGTGTGTATGTGTAAAATGCTATTCACTTCATGTTTTGGGGTCGTGGTATTGCTGAGGTGGGGCAGCTTTTTAAATATGAAAATGTAAAATTTGATAATAGCAGTTCATGTCGAGATATTCATGGAATATTTTTTTCTTCTCAGTTTTGGCACATTGTTTTGTTTTTTTTATATCAGGATTACAACAGTGCCGTTCGGGAAATCATCAGTCGTCTCTATGCCTGTCCAATAATATGTGTCGAAGGGGGGGAACAACATGAAAATCCGGAAGGTAAGTGACTACACTAGCCTTGAACAACTCCGTTTACTCACATGTGTCACGCGAATCGTTTGGAATGATTTATTCATATACTGTATTTTTGATTATAGGTGACACTGACACTTTGTGCATAAGTCGCACCGCACAAGTTGCACCTAACTCAATTGGCATAACGAAGTGACGCCCTCTTGTACATCTAGTTCATGTACTTGCCATTTTGAGAAGTTATGTTGTCACAAAACACAGATTGTAGTGAAAGAAACTTCAGCTGTCATTTGTCTCAATCATAGAAAACAAGCATCTATTCACTTCATGCAAAGCCATCGAAGGCCTTGCTTGTATGAAGGCTTGCTTGTATACCTTGCTACCTTGCTTGTATGAAGGCTTGCTTGTATCATTGTATGAATGAAGGCTTGCTTGTATACCAGCAATGTTGCAAGCGTTAGGGTGCAAGAGTTTTATGAGGTAACCTGCGTAATCACTTCAGGCATAAATTGTGATGGACTGTTTATAAATGTATCAAATTTGCACAACTGTATTACAAACCACTTGATACACTGGGTGTTCAATGTTGACCTTTATGGTTTTCTTAAATTTCAGCACTGGAGAGAACATGAAAATCACTTTTGCAGATAACTTATGTATACAGTGGGACACAAAGTGAGACAATAATTGTGGCTAATAATAGCTCAATTAATGAAGATTTAATAATAAACTTTTCAGTGACTGCCGTAACAAACCACTTGATACACTTGGTGTTCAATGTTGACCTTTATGGTTTTGTTAAAATTCAGCACTGGGGTGAACATGCAAATCACCTTTGCAGATAACTTATGTACACAGCGGGACACAAAGTGAGACAATAATTGTGGCTAATAATAGCTCAATTAATGAAGATTTAATAATGAACTTTTCAGTGACTGCCGTAACAAACCACTTGATACACTTGGTGTTCAATGTTGACCTTTATGGTTTTGTTAAAATTCAGCACTGGGGAGAACATGAAAATCACCTTTGCAGATAACTTATGTATACAGCGGGACACAAAGTGAGACAATAATTGTGGCTAATAATATATCAATTAATGAATATTTAATAATTAACTTTTCAGTGACTGCCGCAAGCGTGCATATTTGTATAGAAAAGTCGGAGGCGGTCATGTTTTTACACAATAATGCTTGGAGGAATCCTTTTAGCATGTCTGTGTTCCGAGATATCCTGCAGCAAAGTTTAATTGTGCTTGGCATGATTACGCATGTGCAACAATCAGTACTGGCGCGAAGCTCCTCCCAGGTTGGCCGCAGCAGTTGCGTGCGTTTCCTAATATGACTACGGGTCAAAGGCAAAGGCATAGATGAAAACAGTTACCCTTTTACTACCGGCTGGCGATAGCAAGCCGTGGCAGTTCATCACATCGGGGAGGAACATTGCGTCAATCTTCGCTGCCTTGCATGCGTAATCATACAAAGCACAGACAGCATTTGCCGCGGGATATCTCAGAGCACAGACGTGCTATAAGAATTCCTTCAAGTGTAACTGTGTAGAAACGCGACTGCTTTCAACTTTTCAACACTAATATGCCCGTTTGCGGCAGTCACTGAAAAATTAATTATAAAGTTCAAGTCAACCACTTTGAATGACCCGCCTGCACTTCATTCATCATTTGCTCTTCGTGTAGGGGCCGAGCCAGCTCCTCTGCACCCGCACCTCGTTCCCGCTTACTGTGCCCTCGAGACGGCATCTGAGTTCCTCCTGTTCCTGGAGTTCCGGCAGCACACTGTCGAGCACTGTGGCATGTTCAGCGCATCCGCGCTCGTCGGCTCGCGGCTGCTCTTTGTGGTGTATCAGTTGCTGCGAGTGTTGCGCTACGTCCACGATCTAGGCCTGCCCCTTGGACCATTGACGCTCGCGTGAGTCACCTTGTCTGTTCCTTATGTTAACTCTATTCGCAGGTGGATATCCGAGCGTTTTGAGTGTTCGAATGGATATCACGTTATTTGAATTCACTTCGAATTGAAGTTGAAAGTTCTGAAATTTTGAAGTATTCAAAATAAATTAGTACACGGGTGTGTTTAGGTAAAAACCTCTGTGCATATCCACTCAGCTGCTTCTGTTTTGCTTTAAAAACTATGTTTTGTTTTCTGACTTTTCAGGGCCACAAGGCAATGTGAGTTATGGAAAGAAAGTTTCGCCTTAGTAAAATAAATTTTTCTCTATTGAGCCAGAACCACTTTTTGTAAATGACATGATAATAGAAGTTTTACTTGATCCTATAAAAGAACAACTGTAGCTTTGAGTCTGAAATTTTTTCACGACATACTGGGACTCACGTCCATTTACAAACTGCTTTTACCTTGCAGTTTAGTTGCCCATATTTTAGGAGGAAAAAAATCACCTATACGACACAATGTTCCACTGTACTCTGGTTTCAAATTTTTTGTTCTGCACCTCTAATAATCACAATTCAAAATTTTTCTGAGAATGTTTACACACGTTTTCACATATAAGGCCCACAAATGTGCCAATACAATTGCCTGGAATAGCGTCAAACGTAAACCAAAACAAGGCATGAAGAAAGCGTATTTCTGCAAATGCAATATCTTGAAATTCAATTTAAAAATAAAAGCGCTCTTTCATTTGAAATCGAAGTCGTACAGGCAGTGCTTTTGCAGCCACACCATGCTGCACAGCACCAATTTTTTTTTTAGAAGAAACAGAAACGTGTAAAACTCAAAATATGAAGCAAACGCACATTCCACTATTCGAGTGCTTCCAAGTGTTGCTTCGGCTGTTTTTGTGCATTGCCACACGGTGTAAGGCTTTGTGTTTGAGGAAGGATGAGTCAACGGTGTGTCTTTATGCACACCTATTGAGTAGCTTGAAGTCCTGAACATTGAACAAATGCAGTGGTGTATTAATCAAAAACACTTTGAAGCGCTTGGAGTAGCAGTGTGACTACTTCGTATTCCGCATTTTTAAAGCGCTTTTATTTTTTCTCAGGAAAAACCAGTCAGTTTTCATCATAAAATAAATGTTTGACAGTAGAGTTATATGAGGTTGACTACAACTTAATGTTAATATTTTACTGATCCAGGCTAGAATGAAGAAGTTGGCTGAATAAAAAATTGTCCACCTTGGTTGAACAGTGGCTACACTGGTCAGCTGCAGACTGGAAGGTCGCAGCTGATCTGGTAATGCGGGCCCTTGCTAGAAACCGAGCCAATTTCGTTCCTAGGTCATGTCGCAATCTCTGGCTGCAACCTTTTACCAACTCTTACTATCGCCAACCCTAACCATTTGCTGACCATCACAACCACCTGCTGTTCACCGACTTTCGCGAGCACCAGCTGTGACGATTCAGTGACTTGCCATAATGACCTACTGTAACAACGCACTGACCATGACAATCAGGGACCGTAACTGATTGCATGAACGGCGTGTGACAAATTCACTTATGTCGTACTGCTTGAAAATGAGGCCTTTACGATATTTCTTTTTACAATATTTTGTTGTTTGTTGCTCTCTTTGTATTTATTGCTGCACATCCTCATTACTCTGCTTCTTTGAAAGCCCTGTGATGCATCATAAGTAGATGCCTCATGAATGACGACCTATTTGAGGAAATGGGAAAGCGCAGCATGCCACGGTGGATCGGAGGTTATGGTGCTCGACTGCTGACATGAAGGTCGCATGTTTGATCCGGCCCACTCCACTTACATTTCGGTGGAGGCAAAATGGTAGAGGCCTGTGTACTATGTGATGTCAGTGTACAGGCAGTGCACTGACCCTGGCACTGACAAGAATGCCAGGTGGTCAAAATTTGCAGAGCTCTCCAATACAACTTCTCTCATAATCATGTCATTGTTTTACGATGTAAAGCCTGATATATCATCAATAAAGTAAGTTAATTTTGGAACAGTTATGAAAAAAATGCCGCAGCTTTGCCGCAAAGGCAAAGCCATGAATGCGATAGCAACAAATTGGAAGTTAACGCGCAGAATGGAGAGCAGATCAAAGCATGCCCCGCGTTTCTCACTCACAAATGATGCACGAAAACGTACGCGCAGGTACGGATTAACGCGAATAAGCTTCTCTGTTACTTCGCTGTGTATGAAAAGCGTGCCCTTTTCGCAAAGGGAGACTTTACAACGATTGCAGTGACCTTTGTACGCCCAGTAACTACAACAGAATCATTCCAGTAAAAGCCTAACGCCAACCAAGACGTACATTCTCCCTACTGCGCGATAAGGGCACGCGAGTGAGCGTCCACCCCTCTCTTCTTGGCGGGGCAAAGTACGTGTGGGAGATGAGAGCTCGCGCCGCAGCGTCGAGACGATTTGGCTCCGCGCGCTCATTGCACCATCTTGCTGGTAATGCTTAAAACATGATAGTTCCTCCCGTGATGCCCGTCACCAGCGGTAAGTGGTGGATATAAATAGCTTTCTGTTTGAACGTTGAATGACGTGCTCCACCATGGCTAAGTGGTTGACGCCTTGCACTCATGTTTCAGAGGTCCCACGTTTGATTCTGCACGCCAGAGTCTTTTTATAGATCAGTTTTCTTTCTTGCGTTTCCATATATATTGATACGTATACATATTTGGTGAGTGACGGCGACGTTGATGCCAATGCCAGCAGCAAAATTCAGCTGAGAGTGCCCATATAATTGCTATCGCAATAAAATACAAGGTGTATGTACACTTGACTACCACTGAAACAGCAGGTAGAACTGTCCGAGAGCACAAGTTTTTTTTTTTTAGAATCTTGGTCGGAGTTAGCTGCGCTATGCCGTGTGTGCGTGTGTAAATGCATGTGCACGCACGCATACGTGTGTGTCTACAGTCACATTTTCTCACTGACAACATTGGAGACCGCTCGAGTGCTTAGCCCGCTCTTCCTTCATTTGCCAGGGACTTGAGTCTGGACCACCGCTTCTGGCTGCAAGCGACGCCGCCCTGGTGGCTGGCGCTGCAAGCTGACTCGTGGGTAGAGTCTTCACTGACCGGCCAGCTGCCCGCCATGAGGAGCTCGGGCTCACGCCGGGTGTCTCGCATTACGCCCTCGGTGTGCGTCCAAGAGGAAGAGAAGGTCGAGCCCCTCCCACCACTCAACAAGCTCGTCGACATGTGGGTCCGGGGCAAGCTTAGTAACTTTGACTACCTCATGGCACTCAACCAGGTAAATGAGAGAAGTGGCTCTTGTAAGAACGGGAACTGGAACTGGTCAGATGCAAAAAGGACATGCCTCCCCCTCCCTTTTAATATTGATTTAAGGACACAACGCTAAAATTTTTTTAGCACGTTCGCAGCAGCAAACTTTCTTAAGGTCTCGTTTTCTGTGCAAAGTGACCCACCAGTGGGCCACTCACATATTTTTTGAGCTCGCCATGACCCATTGGTAGGTCAGTGCGTCGAACACCAGAAAAAATTTCTTCTGATCATTTATGACCTCTTGCAACAAGAACCGTACCTCTGCGTTCATGTTTGATGAAGTTATCACAGGTCAGCAAGCAGATGCCTGCTCGTAACATTGTGGCCGCATAGCAGAAGCACAGCCCGTTCAAATTTGAGCCGTTGCTTGTTTAGAATGATGAGGCCTTTTTTTAACAATATCTAGTGCCCTAATCATTTTATCTCAGTTTCATCGAGCGAAAAACACCAGGCTTTTGAGATTAACTGATGAGCAGTCCTCTTTTTCCCAGACGTGCAAACTGAGCTTTCTGCCTCAAGTGGGGTTTTTAAAAATTGAAACCGGTAGTTTCCAAGAGGTTAGCAGGCTTTATAAAAGGTATTTGGGTTGCTTAAACTTCTTTTACATGCGTAGTATTTACTGAGCCAACTTGCCTTGCGTTTGTGAAACGAAGGGACCTTTGTCCTTTTCCGAATGACGAGTCTGATAAGCTCGCGCAGGGGAGAGGCTACGCTCTTGGGAGGCAGCACTCAACGAAATGCGAGAGGTGACAACCTTTTAAAGAGTGCCCAACGTGAGCATGTTGCGCCATCTCGTTACTGATGACAAAGGTGCACTGAAGTCACAGAGCTCTGAGGACTGCCATACAGTACGTGATTGTTGTGAAGTGAAGTGATTTATATATAAATGGCTTACTGTTAGCAAGTTTGACAACGTACGCTGCGTGGTGTAGTGGCTAGAACCACGCGCTGTGGATTGTGAGGTTGCTGGTTCGATGCCCCGCAGTAGAACTTTTCCGTCTCATTTTTTTTCTTTGCAATCTAGCAGCATATGTTTTACAATGTCATATCCGTGATGGAAATGCGTCAGCGGAGGTTTGGTGGACCCCAGCATAAAACACTTTCGGGTTAACAAAAGTAATAATATAGTTCCGTGTTCATGCTTTTATTGTTTGGCAAGGAGTGCATGAAACTTGTATACACTCATTCCTCGGTGTAAGGAGTCCAGATATAACGAAATATTGGTCATGAAAAAGTAAATGAAAAATAGTTTTGCAATACGAATTGTGAAGAATATACTTTTATAAAAATTTTTCACATATAACGAACTTATTTTCATGTTAGGTGCACCTTTGTTGTAATGAAGTCTGACTGTATCGCACTTCAGGAAAAGTTCTTAATATGTTTGCCGTGCAAGTGACTGCCTGTTTGTTGGCAGTTGTGTGGCCGGACTGGTGTGAATCCCCAGCACCACCCAGTGCTGCCCTGGGTGCGGGACTTGTCACAACCGGAGGGTGGCTGGCGGGACCTGAGCAAGTCCAAGCTGCGGCTAACGAGGGGCGACGACCATCTAGATGCAACCTACGGTTCGGCCATGCACTCGCAGTCGGCCCAGCCTCAGGGCTACCTTCCCATAGACAGAGTGGTTCAGGTCTGTGAACCTGCTCGCAGTGTTCTTATGGAGCAGATAAGGGGTCAGCAACCTATGGGAAGCATACCCCAAGCACGCGCATTTCTCTATGTGGCCTTGCACATCTGCTTCTGCAGTGCATCGTAACATAAATGTTGAATGAAAAAATACACCGAGGCACACCAAGTCTGACGTGCTAGGGCAACTAACGAACACCTAAGTCAAGGATTGGGGTTGTTTTCCATTTTCCCATTTGTGCCCCTGATCTGTCGCGAATTCACTATTAGGGGCCTGTGAAGCAAGTGTAGATTGAAACAGTGAACTTGTAAGAGACACGGTTATCACTGCCTTCCTCTGCACCCTTTCACTATGGATGTCGTGCTTGTCTTTCCAGGTGCCACATCATTTGTCTGAACTGCTTGCGGACATCACGTACTACGTGTACTTTGCGAGGCGTCTGCCTCGGAGTATCCTCTGCAAGCATGTCCGGCACAAGTGGGTTCCTGCCGAATACCCGGCATCCATACAACGGCTGCAGGTGTGTTTGTGTTTCGTTGACTAAGTGAACTGTTTTTGGCACTTTTCTTGCATTCGCGTACAGGCGTGAGGAGGCAAGCAAGGTGCATGTATTGAGTGAATCGTCAGAGTAAAGAAACCACATGACATGTTGTGCTTTCTTTACAGTAGCAAATGTCATAGGTAGAACTTCTAGATGTGAAGCACCTTACATCGGGTTCAATCCTGCATGGGGCATGGCCAAACCTTACTGCGCATGCGCAACAGCTGGCCCAACCCTACGAAAATGCGCTAGCGCATTTGGGCGTGTGTAAGTGGCTGTGTAAGAGGCTGTTGCCTCTTCCGCTTACATTCACATGATGGTGACGAGATGTAAGGATGACGTGATAGTGTCGAGGAACGAGATTCTGCAGGCGTGCAATGAACCCATGTGCTCCTGCGTGGCTAGGCTATGAACCCGCGTGGCGTGTTCCAACAAGAGTTCGGGACGAGTAACAGCAACAGAAACTACAGTGGCTTCATGGTGTACTTCACTTGCAAGAACACATTAACATCGGACAAAGTGCCCGTAATGAACGGAACTTTAAGTTTGACCCATGCGCTGCTTTGCATGCTACTCACGGTTCCCTTTAGTGGGAGATGGTGTAATTTCTTTTCTTTGACCTAGGTAAGGGCTTTAGGCATAATTGGAACTCGGGTTGCACAAATGCGCCTCAGGCAAGCAGAGGTTAAAATTCTGTAATATGGGGTATACCTAGAACTGGTGTTTCGACAAAGATTTCTATATCTATATTTATGTATTCGTTTTGTCATTGTTTTTGATGTGCTCTGCCATACGCTACCATGAACTAACTATAGTCAAGCCTGCTTATAATGAACTTGAGCATGGTGCAGCATCTGTTCGCTGTATCTTGATGTTCCGCGAGATCGAATCCCGGCTGCATTTTTGATGGAGGAGAAAATACTGTAGGCCCTTGTGCTCAGATTTGGGGGCACGTTAAAGAACCCTAGGTGGTCGAAACTTCAGGAGCCCTCCACTACAGCGTCTCTCATAGTCATATAGTGGTTTTGAGACGTTGAACCGCTCAAATCAAATCATGTATCCTGATGTTCATAGTAAATGAAACACAGTTTCGAAAAAAGTTGCGAGTGAAAGCAAAATCTTTTTTCCTCAAAAGATGTTGGTGCCCGTGTTTCGAATAGCAGAAGCAATAAAGATGGTCTCAAGATTCTTTAAAGCGACAGCGAGCTCTTCATCGAGGCCCGTGGCATATACAAGGTGCCTGAGGCTAGGAATGTAGCCAACTGCTAAAGGTTTGCTTGTGGGCACTGGCTCCAAACTTTCGTCGTCCTCGCAATCCAATTCTTCCAGATCACTCTTGCCCTGCAATTTGCTCACAAAGTACTCATCGGTGCATGATTCGGCCGTGTCTGGATCATTATTGGCCCTAATGAAATTATCGCAAGAGATGTCCCGCCCTCCCATGTGGGTGTCGACGACGGGCTGCCACAAATCGCTGCCGGAGTGGTCCTGTGCGGAAGCTTCAGGTTTGGAATCGGGTTCAACGTCGACAAAGTCAGCCTCGCGAAAACAGTTTCGCACACATGTAGCTGTCACCAACGCCCACGCAGCCTTCACCATCTCCACAGCTGTATAGAGGAACACAATGCATCAAGTTGGCTGCTGGGTGGTCAGCAGATATGAGCAAGCGCTCCACAATGCAACACCTATAAGTCTTAAATACGCAGAAGGCCTCTTATTCGCCATCCGTAAAAGCCATCATGCGTGGCACTGCTCTGGGCCCATTTCTAGTCAGAAAACGAAAGTTTTGAGTACGAGCCAGCACGGCTGGCATCGAGGAGCGGTGGAGACGCGGGATATTGCGATAAAGAGCGTTGAGCAGACTTGTGAAGTAGTTGTGAAGGCGACTTTGAAAATCAAAACACTTGTGAAGAAAACAGGTCGGGTAGCTTACTTGCCAGGTCAACAAAACGCACAACTCCCACGTAGGAACATTTAAGAGAGCGGTCTCTACGCGCAGAGGTCAAAGAAACGCATTGTGGTGTCAGCGAGCTTGCACGACCTTCCGACTGAGAATTCACTATTAATTTCGTGTGCAAGCTGTTCTTATGCTTCCGAATGCGTGCAGAGGGCATGCTGAGCTAAGTGCCAAGTGAGCGAGAACAGTTCCTAAACATGGAATGAAACGCAAATTTGTCAATGTCGATGGGGTAGCACAAGCTCATGTGCACTAGAACGATACGACACCGATGCCGACAAGACAGACGTAGACTAGAGTACAGTCGATATCCATCAATGTTGGCAAAGGCTTTAGTCACTTCAAGCCGGCGACGCCAACGATAGCGTAACAAAATCGGGGATCAAAAACTGAGGGGAGACTATTGTTCGCCGACATGTCTTCGAAAGATCGGTGACAGTGTGAAAACAGGGGCCTCATGTGGCAATAGTAGCAGGGGGCCGAAGGACGGAGGAGGGGCATAACAAAAAACGGTCGGGGAAAGCTACAACTAGAGGCCTGCAGAGGCAGGGTCAGTGTTGAACAATAAGAATCTATGGGCGCCTTGCCAATGGCTTATCAGTGGTCTAAAGTGGTTTCCCGGGAAGTCACTCAAGCGCCAACTCCGTTCATTGTAACCAATCGGGGATGCTGAGAGATTTTTGTTGTGAGTGCAATTTTATGCCATTGAAATAATGTATATTTCCAAAGTCACGCGGATATAGTTCATTTTATGTGAAAGTTAGTTTTAAGTGCAACTATTATATGTGGGCTTGAGTGTATATCTAAACGACCAGTACATCTAAGTACAGCTGACCAAGGTCTTCTTTTGCCCGCCTAATTTGGAAAATCAGGAGTGGACGGTAGACGAGTGCATCCCGGAGTTCTTCACTGACCCGTCCATCTTTGAGTCTATCCACGATGACCTGGAAGACCTCGGAGTGCCCAACTGGTGCTCAAGTCCTGAAGACTTTGTACGGAAACACATGGCCATGCTTGAAAGCGAGCGTGTCTCCGAGCACCTTCATCACTGGATTGACATCACTTTCGGCTACAAGGTGAATCTGTTGCTGGGCTTGTTGGTACATACTTGAAGAAACAGAAAAGCCAGCTAAGGGACGCGTACACAGTAAGAGCAGACGACAGACTCTGTAACTTGCGACAGGTTTAATGAAACCATCACTCGTAAAGTTCCCAACAAAGCCAATCGTGCATGCATCGTAGATAAAAGACATGATTCACCAGAGAAGAGAATGACATCAGTACCCATATTTTTCTAAAAAAGCAATTTCTTTCTTTGGTAGTGATGGGGAAGGTACACTAATGCATTTGTTCGAACCAAGTTGCCAAATATTAAACGCTTCAATCACTTCATGTTCGTATTGGATGGTTTCCTTACCAATTATTTGCGTACCTTTGAAATCAAGAGAGCACCCGCACACCCTGCAATGAGCAGGAAGATTTGCTCTTTCTCCTGACCTGATAGATGCTTCATGTTCCTTTAATCAGACATTAATGCATCGTCCTATTTGTCCTTTGTACACACAACAACACGACAATGGAATGCGATAAATAACCTTGGTCATGGGGGGGGGACACAGTGAAAGATAATTTATGGTCACTACAGAAAACATTCGTAGGTTTCTACCCATCAATCCTACCACAGAGACTTGATAGCTTATATGGCGCCGAAAACACAACGCAAACACTGTGCCGTGTTCTCACTTGAATATTCGAATTTGCTTTGAACCTAAAAGCTTGCTATTTGCACAGCTCTAGTTAAAATATTTATTATGTAAATGCCGTGCAGCCTCACGTTCGTGTAAAAAAATTGATTTAAAATTGGCGTTGCATGCTATCTCAGCTTACGGGACAGGCAGCCATTAAAAGCAAGAACGTGTGCCGGCCCCTGGTGGACGGCCACACAACGCTGCACAGCTGCGGCATGGTCCAGCTCTTCACAACACCGCACCCGCACCGGGCGGCGTCCAGCCTCTATCTGTCGCGCTGCTCCGCACCCAAGACATTTCGTTTCCAGCATAGCAGCACCGCCACAGCACTGGGGTCTCCCCAAACACGGGTAAGGTCAAAGTGCTTCTTTATTTTCTACTACTACTACTACTGATAATGCACTCGAGCCTCATTATAACAAACTTGCATCTTACATGAAATTAAGTTCGGTATATCCGAAAATTGATTATAAATATTTATTCTTAAGACTAAATTTATTGCGAGACTACTTCTCATTTATTTTGTTATAACCAATATTTCGTCATATTCAGTTTTGTTATATCGAGGTTTGAGTGTTCTGCTAGTGCTACTACTACTACTACTACTACTACTACTACTACTACTACTACTACTACTACTACTACTACTACTACTACTACTACTACTACTACTACTACTACTGCTCCTGCTACTACTTCTACCATATGATTGCCTTCATACTAGAATGTTGCAGCCTAGTTCATCTGCGAGTGAACAGAACTCTTCCTAAAGAAACAACATATTTTTCTGGTCCCTTCAGGTTCTGTTTAATGAAAGTCTACTGTACTTTTACTATTGTTACTGCACTGTAGCCCCGGGTTACAGTAAAACAACCTTTTCAGTGGGATACATGCCGTCAAACATACATCTATATTTTTTCGTGTCTAATACTCGAATATATGCTCGAATGTCCAATGTGCTCGAATATTCATCCACGCCTACTGCAAGCAAAGCATTTTTTATCATCATCATCTGTGCGTTGTGTTTCAGGCACTGTCAAGTTCGGTGTCGTCCCGACGGAAGAGCCGGCAGGAGGCTGTTGACAAGGAGCTCAGTCTTGTGAGTTTGTTGATTTTTAAAAGTGAGCTGTTCAAGCTCTTCCTTCTGCCGTTTCATGTAACCAGAAAACTTGGGTGTGCTTAGCATGTGCAGCGAAAGAACTCATTCAATACAGGCATTGTCCTCTACTTTGCCTTATTTGTCCTCTCCCCAATGACAGCCAGATGCCAAGGAAGGGGGTGATGAAGATGCTACGGCCGAAGCGGGCCAGGGCAAACGGAAGCCATCGACGCTTGTCAAGTGAGTAAATCGCCATCTCACTTTCATCATCTCACGTCTACCGAAAAGGCTAGTCAATGGCGTTGCATCACTCAAACCTTGATATAATGAACCCGGATATAACTAAATATCGCTTATAACAAAGTATATGAAAAATAGTCTTGCAGTAGATATTGTTTTAAGAATATGTCTTTATAACAAATTTTTAATGTCAAAAATTTATTCTCGTGTAAGATGCCATTTTGTTTTTTTAAAAAGGTCTGAGTGTGCATTTATTTCTTTATTTATTTATTTGTTTGTTTATTTATTTAAGATACTTTCAAGGCCCAAAGGCACAACAAAAAGCAGTGGTAAATAACAATTGATACAACAGCAGTTAAAATGGTAGAAAAGAAAAGAAAGAAAGTTCAGAAAGTTGCAGGGCGTCTTGTAAGCCAAGATTGAAATCTTTTTTGTCCAATATCCTGGCCATATTTCAGGCCATATAGTATTCATAAAAATAGAAGAAGCTGCGTGTGTGTGGCAATATTGTGGTTTTGGGACACAAATTCCGAACGATTATTATTAATGCCCGTGTAACTTTGCCTGACACTCGTGGTATATACTGCAGATCGAGAATTTAAGCACCCATGGCACTCCACTTCGCAGGTCGAGGTCAGTCGGCCAGCAGTTGGCTTCGACCACAGGCAGTTCCGTTCCGGCTGAGACGCAGGTAATCGTCCTCCCCAAGGACTACTCGCCTCTGTCCAAGCTGCAGCAGCTGGAGTCTTTGTGCAACTTCTGCCTGCACCACCCTCCCCACAGCCTGCCTCCCTCCATCAGTCTTGCCTCAGGCACTCAGGTGAGCACAATCCTCAGAGATTTTGGATGCCCGCAAGTGCATAAACGATTTGAAAACTTTAGCAGTTGAAGAGGCCACTTTGCTGTGCCACTTAAGAGTGGCTGTCACAAAGTCATATTTGTTTCGCATAGGTATGGCTGACAAAGCTCTTTGCAATACCTGCGGTACCGAGGAGACATTGCAGCATATCTTCTGCGACTGTCCTCGCTACGCTGTGCAGAAACGATCTCTCTCATGCGCTCTTGCTTGTCTTGACAACAGAACGATGACACTAGAAACTATGTTCCAATGTTATCCTGATGAGAAGTCATAGAGAACTCAAGCAAACAAGGCATTGCTAAAATCCTTAAGGACAACAGGCTCGCATGAGCGGCTGTAGATTGTGTTGCCGTATAAAACACAAGACTGCCGCTCTGCGCTGTAACCTTATGTGTTTGTGTGTGCCCCACCTCTCATTCGTTCTCTACTCTTTCCTTAATCTCCCCCATCTCCTCCTCCTGTGCAGGGTAGCATAAAAGTCATGCCAAACTGGTTAACATTCTTGCCTTCCCTCTCACTACTTTTTCTTCCATCTTTCCTTAGCAGTAGAACCCTTCTAATACGTTGCATATTTTCGTTGCATGAACGTAGCTCGAGATTAACGTCGACTCGAACGTAGATCAAAACCCCTCAAACAGCACAGCCCGAAAAAAGAGGAAGCTGTTAGCACATTTGGTTGATTGAATTTATTTGCGTAGTCATTGGACTATCTACGCGTTGACTGACTACAGAGTCGGTCAACGTGTCGATAGTTTAATGTCTATGCAAATAAGTAGGCATCCATGCTGTCACTCAGTTTTTCTGTCCTGTCCTAGTAAAAAAGTTAGTGGAGGTGCTTTCATGCCGTACCTGCCCAGGAATGATCGTGTTACCTTTGTGTTTCTAGTGCTTGTGAGCAGTCGTATTCTTCAGATGTTAGAAGTGAACAAAAAGATGATGAGGATAAAAATGCAGCCTCATACCTGTTCAAAAGCGGATATCTGTTTTATCGTTTTTCGTGCTTCAGTCGGGCAACGACGAACAAGACGGGAGCTTTCCTAGACGTCGCAGCCAGACCTCGCATGCCGCCGACATGTACCTGCTGGGCTGCCTGCTTGTCGAAATGTCTATTTTCTCGCCAACTTCACCACATTCCTCGAGAGATCTTGCCGAGCGGTACACCCACGCTCTGCAGGTGCTCAAGATCCAGCCCTCGAAGCTGCCTAGGTAAGCCATTAGCCAAATAAGTCCATTCAAAAGTTCATAATGAATGAGGGGGAACTAGAAGAAATGTGACCACATCACTAGTGCTGACTAAAACTACTGGCAAAACTTTCACTAAGCCACGCGAGGCTGGAAACAGTGAAACTGGAGGATTCTGAAAACTAATTTAAGTTCTTTCTAGATTGCTCCTAGGTCGTTGCTTTTTAATGTAGTTACAGCCTGCTAGGGATCGCCACCGTCCCAGATTAGGCACATAAATGCTATCCCGCTTAACTATAACGAGCTGCCTGCAAGAAATGTTTGCAACACGGTAACGCTATTTCCTAACCGCCACTATCACGCCAAGGCTACGCTATAACTATTATAACTACCTGTTGATTCTCAGCACGCAGAGGTATGAGTCAAACACAGGCAGTCGCAGACATGACATAGATGTCCAAACTCCGGTCACGGGTCTCAAAATGTATCTTGGTATGTCAAATTTCTGGCTCTTTCAGAAAATAGTGTGCCTCATTTTTATTAATTAGGAACTACACAGGCTTTAGCAGATGCGGTCAGAATCGATAACATCACAATGATTGATGTGAGAATTTAAGCTGGCATAGGCAATGTTTTTTTCATGGCGCGAGACTAATATTCTTTGCTCTTCAAAGCATGTACTGCTAACCTTCTCCATAGTCGCAAGTTGCCCACTCCCATGGTAAAATGGTTATGATGCTTGGCTGGTGACCCAAAGGCCACCCCAGTTGCATTTTGAAAGAGATGGAGTGCTAGTAATAATTATTGTCGCGGTCTTACGACCAAGAACCATATGGTTATGAGAGCGCCATAGCGGAGGATTCCGGAAATTTCTACCATCTGGAGTTCTTTAATGGGCACTGGCATCACACTGTACACGGGCGTTTTGCACTCTGCCACCATGGAGGCAAAGTGCTAGAAGCCTATGTACTGAGCAGTGGCAGTGCACATATAAGGACACTAGATGGTCGAAATTTGCAGAGCCCTCCGCTACGGCGTGCCTCACGGTATCATGGCTTTGGCATGCGAAACTGCGAATATTACTCAAACAGTCGCAGACCTGTTTGGAAAATGGAGGTGTAGTGGTCCACCAAACCATTTCCTTGCTTCGAAATAGTTGCAGGAACGCTTTTCAGGAGCCACAATTTCCTCCCTTTTCAGGTCTCTTCACAATGCGGTCCAAGTTCTGCTCCAGACGGAGAAACCGGTCCCCATTCCGGCGATCAAGGGAAAGGAGCCAGCAATCGGTCGTGTCGAGTGGCGTTACCCCTGCGTCTGCGACGGCGGGTTGCCTCCTCCGTCTGCTCACCAGCTACTTCAGCCGTTGCTGTCGACCGTCCCGTTTCCGACCTACTATCCAGCTCTCTACGACTTCCTCACCAAGCTGGATGCGCAGCCGACAGCGCCTGAAAAGGTATGGCCTGATGTCAGGTGAAGCAACAACCTCAATGACCATGAAAAAAACAGAGACCTGTGTGTATGTCTGAGCGCTTCGAATATTGAACAGAATATTATAGTATCTGAGTTGCCCCGCCACGGTTGTCTAGTGGCTAAGGTACTCGGCTACTGACCCCGGTCGCAGGTCGCGGGATGGAATCCCGGCTGCGGGGGCTGCATTTTCAATGGAGGCGGAAATGTTGTAGGCCCATGTGCTCAGATTTGGGTGCACATTAAAGAACCCCAGATGGTCGAAATTCCCGGAGCCCTCCACTAGGGCGTCTTTCATAATCATATGGTGGTTTGGGGACGTTAAACCCCACTTGTCAATCAATAGTATCTGAGTTTACTTCGACACTAATTGAAAATTTTCAAAATTTCATCACATGTGAGCTGCTCATAAAAGTAGTTTTACTGCATTAAAAAGTGGCTGTACCATAAAACTGTTTGTTTCAGAGACTTATCAACTGCCACGAAGCTGCACTTCAAGGTTAATTTTGCATACTGTTTGCTTGCGTATCGACATTTTTTTGTGTTGTTGTTAAGTGTCTTATACCAGCTCATACAGGTTCAATAGGACAAATTTGCAGATTCAAGAAGCTCTTTTTAAAGCTTACGGCTTGCATCTCTCTTCTATTCAAAACCTGCAGCTGTTCGAATGTGCTTCCTTTGCTTCAGCTTTGCTTCAAACCATAAAAGTGGTAGCAGCACAAGCATAGTCATTTACAAGTTCGAGCTGTGTAGCTATATACAGCCTGTGCTAAAAGTATGATTTCATAATCATCGTCATCAGTCTGACCATCCCCACTGCGGCGAAAATTCTTCGCCAGTGTTTCATCAATCAAGTTGGTCCTATGCTTGCTGAGGTCACGTTATTCCTGCCAACTTCTTACTGTCATCCGCCACCTTGCTTTCTGCCTGCCTATCACGAGCTTTCCTTTGGTTTACCACTTAATTTTCAGTGCTTTTAAAGACAATAGCTTTTCTTAGGATATTTTATCGTAAAAATTTTGGTCTGTCTATCTTTCTGTTTGTTTGTCAAATAATTCAGCCACCCGGCAAAAGTTCAAGCCCTTGCCCCAATGCCCGCCCATCTTCATGTGATTGGCTGCGTTCACACTTAAGAACATTGTCAATCAAAAAGCAAATATTACGCATATTTGAAGCGTAACATCAGTATGTAAGTACTAGGTAGCATGTTTCTTTATTTAGAAAATGCATTGATTGGTAATTGTAAAGACCGCAGTGTTCACTACGCTATGCTGACAGTGCGACGGTATGAACGAAAAAGCAGGTGTTTCCTACCCTTCGCTAAAATGACAAGGTGTTGCCACCCCCCAGTGGCCTTGCGTTCGACATTTGACATTGCTGCCAGATGGCGTCTGTATCTCAGGCAGCGCCTCCAGACAAAGGACTACTGTCTTTCGATGACCTTTGCAGCGAAGCACGCAGGTACGGGGCCAATTTCAACGCGATAGCGGCAAAGAGCTCATATTGCAAAAATTCCGGCGTTGGTATCTGCGTTGCTGATGGTGAGCGAAAAATCATCTTATGTGTGACCTCAAAATAGAGAACGATAGAATAAAATGAATAATAAAAAAATCGTGGGTCAGATAGGGGTCCGAACCAGGGTCGCTTGGGCCGAAGGGGGGATCGAACCCGAATCGTTTGCTTGGCAAGCGGATGTTTTACCACACAGCCACACATCTGTTGTGAATGTAGTGAAAAGAATGTCCTCTGCTTGAAAATGCAGGGAAAGTAGCTTTCATGCTTTACAAAAATATGTGTCCTGTATACATCATTCGCAATGCAACAAGAAATATTGCAATAATAATTGCATGGAACAAGCACCCGTTGCCACGGGGCGTCAGAAAGCAGGATTGTCATAATGGCTTAGTGGTTTAAAGCTGGTCACCCACTACAAAAGGCACACACGCTACTGTGTCTATTCTCTTGAGGCCACGTGGTGGGTCCATAGCAAGTTTGCTCTGTCTTTGAAGTACACACTAGGAACAGGAAATTGCTATCGCATTCAACTCCTAAAAGCGAAGCTTTAAGGGTCCCCAAATTTTTTGTTGCTGTTGCTCTTCAGCACTAAGCAGGACGTGTTGGGTTCTATTCCTGGATGTAGTGGCTGCATTCTAGTTTGGAGAGAGTGAAAGCATCACCCTGAAAGTTATAGTCACAAAAGCCTTTAATTGTTTGATTCTTCCAGGTGTACTTCGTGGCCCGCGAGCTGCCCCCGCTACTCACTCAGCTGAGCCAGGTCGATCTTGACCTCGTCATGAACCACCTGAGTGATCTCTTCTCGAGCCCTGACTCCTCTCTGCTGGCTGTGTGGCAGTTGTTTGACCTTGTGGGGCTTGCCCTGGGGCCAAAGGTGCTGGCCGAACGCCTCCTGACCGTGCTCATCAACCTTCTCTCCACTGACCAGCCGACTGTGCGGCACTTCCGGCTTTTCCACCGCTCGTTCTTGCTCAAGTTGCAGGTGAGGGTTGTAGTTTTTTCGCCGTGCAAGAAAGGATGTGGGAGCATGGAATGTAAAGTGCCTATACAGCTCAGACCAGTTATAATGTAACCGCCTACGGTGTAGGACCAGCTATAGCGCAGCTTTCGAGCACAGCTCTTAAACACCATTCCTGCGTTCAGCAGTGTCGGCCTTGGTGTAGTAGACAGAGTGAACAAGGCCGAGAAAGCATGGACGTGCAGTGCAGTGGAGGATGAAAGCCCATCGTGGGGAGGGGGCGAGAATGAGGGAACGACAGTGGGGAGATAACAGGTTCTGCGGCGGGCACCAGTGGTACCATGTAGTGCACGTCATCTGATGGCCTGTGATGATGTCATCACTAAAATATGTGGTGAGGGCATCTTTGGATATCATTCAGGGAAATAAAGCGCTGTATCATTAGAGGTCTGTCGGTAGCAGCTGTTGTGGAATGCACCTACATGCTGCATACTATGTCCTCCCGCTTAGTGAGGCAGTCTTGATTACACTGTGTCCTGTCTGCAGTGGTTGATGTGTAATGGGGGGCTGCACAAGATTATCCACGGCAGTCATGCAGTTCAAGGCGTGATATGCAACTGGGCATACATGCGTGACACTCTCAAATTGTTTGCCTCAACTTATTCTCCACCACAGTAGATAATTGGTTACAGTGCTTGGCTGCTGACCACTGCTGCTGAACACGGAGTTGGGGAGAAAAAATAAACTTGGACCTGCTCCCCGAAAGGAACCCTGATGGAATGCAAAGCAGCGGTGTTGCGCACGGGTGGCGTCACGGGTTGAACGTCGCTAACGCGGGTGCTGCGGTGAGCGCTTAAAGATTCGTTTGAAGTGATGGCTGGCGTAGGTCTTGTAGGGGACATGTACAGACATGTTTCAACACGTACGTTAGGCGTGCGTCAGGTTTATTGTGCGTGAACCGACAAGTCGGCATTTAGCAAGCGGTAGTCATGGCAGGTGTTGTGGGAGAACAGATGAAGTAGCAGCTTCCGGGATCACGGCGAGGGCGCGGCAGGAGAGAGAGACGGTGACGGGAGCGTGCACTGAGAAAGGAGCGTAACATCAACACGAAGCAGCAGCATGATTTACTTGGCACCGTGCCAACACCTGCGGCGCGTGGCATATTTGTACAGAGGGACAGCGTAACACAGGTTGGTCAAAGAGCTGCTTCGCATCTATAAAAATGGGAAACAGGGAAAATGGTGCCAGTGTGACCCCGACACATGATGTCAGGAGGGAAAGCGGTCGCCTGGCTGACGAAGCAGCCTTTACTTCGGCCGCTTGTCCTGCGCGGCGCTGCTCTGAATAGGTGCCCTTGTCTGCAAGAAGTGGACATTAGCACAGTTCGGTTTTTTGTTCTCTGTCGGGCAAACACTTGCATCATTGTAAGTGAAGATGCACTCAAAACTTGATATAATGAATTCAGATATAATGAATTATCAGTTATATAACAAAGGAATTGAAGAAGAGTTTTGTTGTAGATGCATTGTTAAGAATATACATTTATTAGAAATTTTTACTATAACAAAGCATTTTCATGGCTGATCTGGCTTTGTTATATAGAGGTTTGAGTGTATTGTGTGTGCGATCTCAATTCCCCCCACAAATGTTATTGCTTTACAATGCAATTGAGCATTTGCTTCTACAGTGCAGTCCACTTATAACGATACCACATATAACGATATATCGGTTATAACGATGGGTCGACTTAACAGTCTCATTTTATGCATTGGGGCTATGGGGAAAAAAACCATATATAACGATATGTTATCCACCGCATATCGGATACAACGATGAAAAGTTTGCCGTGGATGGCATGTTTCATTCAGAATAATCGTAACATTTAGATTGATAAGTTCCTCTGAAACGAACTATGCCGAGACAAGACGAAAAGTTAGCGTAGGCGAGTACGTATCTGCCGCCACTGCAGCACAGCGCCGGCAGCGCGTCCCGGCCGTTCAAAAAGCCGAGGAGAGCATCGCGAGTTGGCGCGACGCGCTACAGATGGCGCCAGCTGTGTCACGTTTTGCGCCTCGCCGCGCGTCGACCGCGGAGAGGCTGAGAGAATTTAAAAAAAAATGCGAAAAGCAAAGCGCCGCGCTCCGCGGCTCCCCGCCTTCTACAACGGCAAGCCGGCAAGCTACTCGTAGCTTGCCGAACGAAAGCGAGAAAGATAGAGAAAATAAAAAAAAGCGAGAAGCAAAGCGGCGCGGCGGCATGGGGGCGGGGCCTCGTTGGCATTCCGGCTGTGTACCTCTGGCTGTGCTTTCTTCCTCCCACTGCTCCCACCCCGCCGTCGGTCAGTCTCTCTTCCTCAGCGAACCCGTGATGCGTTCTTCGGAGTAAGAAATAAAGTCTTGTTTTTGACATCCTACTATCTACAATATTTATTAATTGGTGAAAATAGCAAAATGAAGCCTGGAGCTACAAAAGGTACGTCCGGCGACGATTTTTTGGCGGCAGTCCAGATATAACGATCACCGGTTATAACGATCATATTTTTAGGTTTTCTCGATATCGTTATAAGTGGACTGCACTTTTGTACCACAAATTACCGACATTAAGTTAGTAAGGCGTGTGGAGAATATGTGGCTCTTTGCTGGACATTAATATTGTACCATATGCTTGGGAAAAGATGGCAAAAAGCTGGCGTCAAATTCGCGATGTAATTACCACTACACCATTCTTTTCTTAAACCTCCTTGGTTCTGTGCAGAATTCGAATTTTCGTTTTTTTTTTGTGTGGTATCAAAGTTGGCTCTTTTGCGAGCTTTTCATGCCGTGTTATATTGTAATCTAAATTATGAATTTGCATCATGTGAAACTGGGCTTTTTGCGAAGTGCTATAACATTTCTCGGCAGTTAGCCTCTAAGACACTGCTTTCTCTTTTTCACTTCCATGCAGGTACGTCTTGGAATGCGAACCTTCCTGCACTGTTTTATCACACTTCTGGTCGAAGCCGTGGGAGGTTATCGCGACAACAGTGCACCCCAGATAGTGTGAGCATGCAGTCCTTTTCGAGGCCCTCTCGCGTCTCTTTTTTTTTACATAGAGAATGTGCATTGCTGCTGCGTTTGGATGAGCACAGAAGAAATATGTCTTAGTGAAGTGAAGCTTTACGCTAGTTGGTTCTGCATTATTAAATAGGAAACAGCATGATGTTCTACACGGGGACTCATGAAAGAAACCACACGGACAAGTGCTGTCCGTGTAAAATAAACGTTTTGAGGCGAAACAATATTTTTTCAAGAAGGTGCATGAGCGCGATTCTGCAAAAACGCCTACGTCTGCTCCCCTCCTCTAATGCTACCACATATCATCTGGCCAATCATTGTCTTTTGCGTGGATGCAATCCGCTTTTTATTGATACTACTATCCTTTCACAACGTCACAGTAGAATCACAAGAGGATTAATTGAGGCCTTTTTACACCGCTGATTAAAAGATTAATGCGTCTGCTGAGCATCTGTAACTCCCTAAAAAAATTGGACGCCTTATCAACACATGTCAACAACACATATTATAGTGCAGTTAATAATGTGTTTGTCACTGTGTGTGCTTATCAGAAGGCCAAGTTCCTCTTGCTGTTATCATCTTGATGCAATTTTCTTCACACTCTCCGTGACACTTTTTTTGCGTGACTATGCTGGCTGCATATAAAGGGAATTTTTTTTTCAATAGAAAGGCCGGTTGTGAGTACATCACATGTCTTGTCTTCATCCTGTTTTTGTATTTGTTACGGCAGTGCTGTAACAAATACAAAAAACATGAGTACCATGTTTTTTTTTTTTTTTTTTTTCAGAGATCCTGAGAATCCGAGTGCGGCCGTTCGAAAAGGATCACATCTGGACAGCGCGGAACTCGACCCACTCCGCCCGTCCGGTGCGACCGCATCGCGAGAGGCATCGCCGATGCGTACCGGCCATCGAAGTTCTTCTTCTGAGCGGGACATGCCGTCTGCTTCTCCAGAGCCGGCCACATTCGGGGAGCCAGAGATGTTCGAGCTCGATCAAGACCAGGAAGTGGAGCAGTCTGCTTCGTATTCGTACGAGAGAAAGGTGCGAGTCATTAATTGCGATTGCGGCATGAGTACGTTGGTTTGCTATAACGCATTTGATGCTTCTCATTCACATTAAGCCTCCATCTTTCGCTGAATTCGTTGTTGAGATGTGAGATACGTTGTGTTACATTGAAGTTCGGAGGCTATGAGAGGGCACATAATTAGGAAAACAGAATTCATATTAATATGCAAAGAACTCAGTTATTACATCAGAACATGAACCAAGTGTGGAGGGAATTCCCTACCAGTGAAAACCGACACAATATCATGTTCCTCAGAGACATATCTCATGGTTGCCAACCTCAAAGTGCAGGTCACTGCAGTTGATGTGCACCTGTGTTCATGTTTTGCGGGTGTAATGTTCGTATAATTTTTATTTCGTGCAGTATCCCACTTAACTAGTGCTTACCCTAGATGTTAATGCTAAAATTTAGTAGTTGCCAGTAGGCATGTGCGAATATTTGAGCACTACGAGTATTTGACCAAATATTAGTTTTCACATTCATTCCAACATGAATTTAAACTACAGTAGACTCTCAGTAAAGGGAAATCTGTTAAACAGAACTACTGCTTAAATGGAACTATTGCCTCTGCAATGCTTGGTTTTGGGCTTGTATTCTGCCCTCATGTTCACCTCTCGGAAAACAGAACTCCTGTTAAATGGAACATATTTTCCCGATCCCTTCAGGTTCAGTTTACTGAGAGTCTACTGTACTCTTCTAAATGTAGTAGTAGTATTTGAAAATTAAACGAGAATAAAGAATGGGGAGAATCGTTTTGCTTGCATTGTGTGCTTTTTTTAAATTCTATTTTCATAATCTCTTGTATCATTACCTGCATCTGCTATAATTACTCATCAAATGTAAGACTGCGTGTACTGTAAGCCAATACAAATACAATCTTAACTTTCTTCACTTCTGCCCCGCCGTCATGTTCTAGTGGCTAAGGTACTCGGCCGCTGACCCGCAGGTCGCGGGTTCAAATCCCGGCTGCGGCGGCTGCATTTCCGACGGAGGCGGAAATCTTGTAGGCCTGTGTGCTCAGATTTGGGGGTCACGTGAAAGAACCCCAGATGGTCGAAATTTCCGGAGCCCTCCACTACGGCGTCACTCATAATCAAATGGTGCTTTCGGGACGTTGAACCCCACAAATCAATCAATTTCTTCACTTCTTGGTTGCAGGACACAACGTTTCCCGAAATTATGACTTGGCCACCTTCGGCTGAAAAGGAAGAACAAACCACTGGGAATCCACCCGACCGGCTGGAATCTGAAGGGCCTGACTCATCACCGCAGATATCGTCAATCCCTGTTATACCAGTGACTGTGAGTGCCTTGATATGTTATTCAGAATAATCCCCTACAATTCTCATTGCGCATCTGCAATCAAACGTCTACATAATTAACCCAGATATAAAGATATAACGATTGGTTATAACGAAGTAAATGAATAGTCTTGCAATAGATAGCAATTGGGGATATATCTTTAAATACGAATTTTAGGATATAATGAACCTATTTTTGTGCAAGATGCAACTTCATACTTGCCAAGTCTCCCGTGTTTTCCGTGAGACTCCTGAATTTTGACCAATTCTTATGTTTGTACGGTTATTAGAAAAATCTCCCAGATGTTGAAATTTCGGTGCGGGATCTGACCGCATTGACAGAAAATGCCGCCCAATCTGATCCAGGCTTTCAGCAAACCCATCGCATTTTATTGTAAAGGAATTTAGGAGGCGTTCCTTTAATATATAGTAGTAAAATCTCAATGATGCGAGACCGACAAATACGAATTCGTGAAATTACCCTTCTAAATTTCACTATGTCTATTGGGCCAAAATTCGGATATTCCGAGCACTTCCCTCATCCCGACAAGACGTATGAACTTTAGTACCGAAATCGCCGAACGAAGGGCATGAGCTGCGTGCTTTGGAATGACGCGTACGGCCAGCACACGCACTGTCAGAACTGTGGTTGTCCTTTGCCGCAACCCCTGTGGACAAAACCGGGGTCGCTTTGACACCATGATGTGTAGCGACGACGTAACTGACAGAACTTCGAAAGCGCACGCGTGTTCAATGCTCAACCATTCAGAGTGACGTTGTTTTCCACAAATACTGCAGACCAAGTCGCGGCAGATGTGATCATAGACAGCAAAAAAAAGACATATTTTCGAAGATGCGTGTGCAGTCAGCACACACGGATTTAAAGCGGGACTACCGCTTCCTGCAAGCGCCACCGGCGAAAAGGGCGATGCAATTACCACCCAAGAGAACGTGGCTAACGCAGTGGTAGAGGCGATAAAGGCATAAAAATGCTAGAAGTGTTTCGGTGTTCCTGTCTGAAGAATCTAGTTACGTTTTTCCTGTCGATCTGTGTACGTTGGCTATACTCAGGCATTCAGTTTTCAGTTGGCCTCAAGCAAAGCTTTGACAGACGCTTTCCCGGTAGCCGGTTGCGTTGTCTCGTCGGTTTACGTGTGTCCCACGAAAAGATATGACAGTTTTTCTGACAGAAATAGATTTTGCTAGTTGTTTTGATGACACAAAATTTTAGGAGATACAAGTATATTTGGCTGCCCCCCTCCTCTGAGACTTGTACCTTCTACTATAGTTGGCAAACCCTACTTGCGGGTCTTCGGTCACTCCAAGCCATTATAAGACCTTGTACTGACCCCACCTCCTCCCCATTCTTTCTAATGATGTATTTTGTTTGTTTGTTTTTTTTTTGGCGCAAAAAAGAAAGGGAAGAAAGTAAATCAGTGCGACTCCCCCCTGCAATTTCGTTAAAATGAAGTTTGAGTGTACATAAAAAACATTTGCTTGCTTGTCGGTCTGTTCATTTACTATAAATTAGGAGGTATAGTTGGATGTTGCATTAGTAGTAACGTGTAGCTTAATGGCGTGACGCATGGCCTAAGGGAGGGTTTGCATGCAACTGCATGCATGTTCACTCTGAGGCACTAATACTGCCATTGTGGGCACCTAAATTTTTGTGGTGTGGGGGCTAATTGTCAATTGCAACATTGTTTGCTGGGGATTCATTTGCAAGGCATGAAAGGAGCTTTGATGGACTCTATGAGACCTTGGTGAAAAGGTAATTTAATTCCAGGGGCATTCGACATAGCGACATTAAGTGTATGTCTTGTACACTCAACCCTCATTGTAACAAAGTTTCATCTATGTGAGAAAATATTTGTTATAGCTGGAAATTCGTTATAAAGGTGTATTGCTAACACTATCAATTCTACTTTTTCTCATTTACTCCGTTATAACCTATATTTTGTGATATTCAGGTTCGCTATATTGGGGATTTAGTAGTCTTTAAAACCAAAAAATTTTATTTTTAATTTTTGGGTTAGTTATCTAGTTTCGGTTCCTATTGTACCCTGAAATCGAAACACGGTATGACCTTCTTGTCATGCGCTCGCGTAAAATATCATGACGCTTCTACACGTGCTCTGCCTTGGGGCTCCGTTGGTGATACATAGGTGGCCATTTTAGAAGTTTTATTGTGATAGCAATCATATGGGCACTTTTCGCAAATTTTCGCGGTTGCCGTTGCCTTCACGTTCCACTTATGTGTATGTGTGTGCTCACAAACTTCGACATAATAACTCCGGATATAACTAAATATTGGTTATAATGAAGTAACTAAAAATACTTTTGCAATAGATATAGTGTTAGAAATATACTTTTGTAACAAACTTTCGGTTGTAACGAACTTATTTTCGTGTAAGATTCAGCTTTGTTATAATAAGGTTTGAGTGTAGATGAAAATTAAAGCCACAAAGAAAAATGAAACGAGAAAAAATTTTTCAAGTTCGCTACTGAGATATGAACCTGTGACTCCTCACACTCTGCAGCCTGCTCGTTAGACAGCTTGGTCATGTGCCCCCTGTTCATTAAATGTTTAATGGCGAGTACCGTATTTACTCGCATAATTGGTGCACTCGCATAGTAGACACACCCCTAGTTTAGTCGCAGAAAATTCATTTTTTTGAATTCCGTTCATAATAAGCACCCCGAACTTGGCCATGATCAGACACGATTCTACCCCCCAGCGATACAGTTGGAATGCGGTCCCCATACTCTGAAGAAAAAAAGAAGGCAAATCGACGAGCCAATAAAAAAAAATCGAAGTGCAGTGACCTAATCACTGTGTTTGCCGAAATAAAACTTGAAAAAAGAAAGCATCGATGAGCGAAAAAAAAAAGGCTGTTCCATCAATTACTGATACCCCCCCCCCCCCCCCCCATATCGCCGCACTCCTTGGGGGTCACGTGTACAACGCTGGGGGCTCGTTTCAGAGAGAGACAGAGAAAAAAAAGAAATGCCATTTCGCAAGTGGTGTACGTATGTTATGGTCGTGTATTCAACTTAGGTTCCACCATGGGTAAGTGTGCAAGCTACATGGCTGGATTTAAGGGGAGATGCTACTCGAAAAAGGTTTTTTTTTATTTCATAACCCAGCTCCTTGAAATTTTAGGTGTTAGTAAAGCTTGCAGTGCTGATTTCATAACTGCAATTATTTGTTTGATAGCTATAGTAGTTCCGGAGTTACTACAACTTTGATATCAAAATATAGTGTTTTTTGTGCACATAATAAAGCTTACTAAAAATTTTCACACAGAATTGCAAAATGGCTCATTCTGCTGCACTTGAGCAGTACAATACAGAAAAGTACCTCAAACAGAAAATTTATTTGCTACATTAAAAAAAAAAATTAAAAGTACTAAATGCATATTTTACATCTCTCTATCAGTGTATCAAGTTGTGTAACAAAAAATCTGTGATGTATAATGCAACCTAAAGTAGATACTTGTATTCTAGAGTGGCTGATTAAGCTCTGTGCAAAATTTCATCAAGATAGGACTATTTTATGCCTAAAAAAGATTGTGCACAAGATGAGAGAATTACCTCAAAATGGAAATCGAGAAAAATGCATTTGAAAGTTGTAAATATGTTTACTCATGATTACACAGTGCGATTTGCACAAAACTTGGTGATATCATAGAAGGGACACAGCTAGAGCACCTAAAATTGTCCTGCTCCATATGTGGATCCTTCTCGCCGCTTGAGAAGGGAGTCGTCAAGGCGCGCTTTCTTTGCCACGTTCCGCCGATGGGCCCTTGCCTCGGCTGTTTCACACGCAGACATTCTTTCGATTCTCCTCTGGTCGCGGGATTGGCCCAGGGTGATCAGTTGATCTGGTGGGACTACACCAAGCTCCTCTAGCACGTGTTCAAAGCTTGAATGTCCTTTATTGAACCACAACACGGCCATAGCAGCTGCAGTTTCCACTGTTGTCCGGGAGGCAAACTTAGTCTTCGGACACAACAACCAGATTTTGCTGTTCAAAGATTCTGCAGCGTTTTGGGTCTTCCCTTGGATACAACGCACCAGCAACTTTTCATCTGTGAGCCGCTTGTAAATGGGAAGCACAGCCAATCCTTGAGCCTTGGTCAAGATTGGTGTGTGGTCGGGTGGGGCCTCCCCAAGCGCTTCAGCTCGCCTATGCTTGCACCAGGAAGTCGCCCCTTCTGGACAGTATCGGTGGCTGCCTGCTGTGTTGCTCGATGATGAATGGAAATATGAGGCCCAGATGGCACGATGCATTTTCAGAATATCACCTCTGTTGTTTGTGATTGCAATACGGTAATAGTTCTGCAGCTTCTGAATTGTGCCATCTGTCAGCTTTTTCCCTCGTGGAAGTCTTGTTGGCAGTTTCCGAAGTGCAGTGCCTAGACGCTTGGCCACATGGTTTGTGCACTCCTCCTTGTCCACAACAGCTTCACCATATACCTTGGCCTCAGCGACAGCGGTATAAGCTTTGCTGTCCCCATCACTGAGGAACTTGGTGAAGCGCAATGGTGTTGTGTATGAGGATGTCCTGCCCCATATGCGCAAAGCTGCCTCAGTCTCCATGGCATGAGAGGAGCACTCTGTATTTTTTTCGCAGACAGGTGTGTGGAATGCTTGCCATATTTCTTCCTCATCACCCAAGTCCTGGTGCCGGCTACAGGCAAGGCAGTAATTCGATAGCACTTCAAAATCTAGGCACAAACCAGTGTCCACAGACACAGCAGTGCCGATGCCATTGTGGCTCTTGTGCCCTCTTTTTTGCCATGTGCCATCATACATGACAGCAACATCAGCCCCATCCACTTTCTCTTTAGTTATCATCCGCGCTTTCGCCAGGTTTTCTTGCACAGCTTTGGTAGCTGCAGCATGAACTTTTTTGCCAATTGCAATAAAAGTCTTATGATGCATAGGTATTGGCAGTCCAAGAATAGCGCAAAAACGCGACAGCTGTTCATGCCCAATGCCTATTGCACGCGCAGCCACAACTACCTTCACATTGACAGCGAAGCTGTCACGCGAGCTGCCGCTTCGGTAGCTCCAGTCATCACCGGCATCGGTGGGCTGTCTTTCCGGCAGAACACGCCGCGAACTATGCGCGGCAGAAACCACTGACTCAGGACACTCACTGTTATCACAGTGCAGCTCGAGGAACGAAGAGAGGCCCTTACGTTTACTTGCGGTGTCGCGAACGACGAGTCCAGCGGTGTGGCATGTTGGACAAACAGCACGGCTTACCATCGATGTCAGTGCGCCGATGTCACAAAATACTCCGCTCACAGAGCCACAAACACTCTTCGTTCTTTCGCTTTCGAACTGTTCAATCTTTTTTTCTGATGCGCTGATGAACTTGATCGCGGCGTCGATTTCGTCAAAGTTCCCGCAAGCCGCCGTATCCCCGCTGCCTTGATTAGGCCTAGTGGCCCGCGGCTCGCATTCTTCTACCGCTGCTTTGCGCTTCGGTTTACGTCGACGCCCTTGGTACTTGTTCTTGCTTGCAAACTTTCGTGCTCGGAAGTCTCGCTTCTTCGAGTTATCCATGGTGAACTCGGAAAAACGTAGAAACGCACGGCAAGTGCCGATCGTCGCAAGCGCTCAGCGAGCGAGGCCGATCAGATGTAGCCAATGGCGGCCTCGGTAGCGTACCATGTGACCGGTAGAGATGCGCGAAGCGGCTGCAGCTTGGCTGCAAACCGACTTGGAAACGACTGTTTTGTGAAATTCCTCACTAAAATACGAAACTAGGGGGACGCCTGTACACTAGAAGGAGCCTTGATCTACACCACCGAACAAACCCCGATGGCGGACGTCATCGTGTTGCCGAGTGGCGGATTTTCAAAAATAGCCGTCGGATGCGTGAATTCGCGACTTCGGCAGCTACCTTCACTAGCGCAGATCGACTTTTTACCACTTTCTCGTTTGAATTCAGCTATGACCTTTGGGGAAATGATAGTTGAATGATCAAAAGTGATTTTAGAAGCAATATCTCAAAAGTGGAAATTTTCGCAAAAAACGCGATTTTTCGACCCGCATCTCCCCACTGAAGGCAGTGCAGTACGCGCTGGAGCACGGCAACCGTGCTGCAAGCTGGCATTTCGGTGTTGGGGAAACTAGTATTTTGTACTAACGAGATGAAGAAGAAAAACATAAGGCGACGAAGAAGACACGCCGAGCTTTCCGCAATGCCAAGACCGGCATGTATCCGAACGTGGAAGAGCAACTGCTCCGATATATACAGGAGCTACGACAAGACGCCTGTGCTGTGTCATTGGATATTGTGCAGACTAAAGCGTGCAGAATAGCCCGAGCGCAGTGCCTCGAAGCAAAAGAGTTCAAAGCCAGTTCCGGATGGACCACTTGTTTCATGTGGCGCCATGGCCTCGCACTGCGTAGGCGGACCACCTTGTGCCAGCACTTGCCCGCAACATATGAGGACAAAGTGATAGACTCCTACCGTTTCGTTATAAAGCTCCGACAGCAGAAAGACTTCATTTTGTCCCAGATCGGCAACGCCGATCAAACCCCTCTTTGCTTTGATATGCCGTGGAACACTGCAGTGGAGGAAAAAAAGGTGCACGGAGCGTCATCGTTATAATATCTGGCGCTGATAAACAACGATGCATCGTAATGCTGGTGGTGACAACGAATGGGTGCAAGCTACTGCCTTACGTTATTTTTAAACGTAAGAACCCCCCAAAGGCAAATTTCTCTCAAGGCATCTATATCAGAGTCCAGGAAAAAGGCTGAATGAGTGCGGAACTCATGGTGCATTGGGTGAAAACAGTCTGGGGTCGGCGGCCTGGTGGTCTGCTGTTCCCGTTCATGCTTGTTCTGAACAGTTTTCATGGGCATCTAGTAGACCGCATACGAGACGATCTAAAGGAGCTGCGCACAGATCTGGTAGTGATTCCGGGCAGGCACACATCTATACTGCAGACTTTGAATGAGACCTTGACTAAGCCTTTCAAGGACAATGTTCAAAGGCTGTATACCACCTTGATAGCTGGAAAACAACATCAGCTGACTTCGGGTGGTAAGATTAAGAGGCTGCCTGTGTAAATTCAGTGCTCTTGGATTGCGGAAGCGTGGCAGGCGATCTCCGACGAAGTCGTCAGGAAAAGCTTCAAGGATACGGGTGTCTCGAACGCACCGGATGCGAGTGATGATGACATGTTGTGGGGTGCGGATGATTCGGACACCGAAAGCGAATTCCCGCTCAGCGAGGATGAAAATGTGTTCTCCGGCTTGGACTCTGAATAGGGAAAAGGAGAAGTACCTACGACCTTTGTGTAAATAAATTTTACGTGTGTGTGTGTGCAATTGACGGCTCTTACTTGTTCATTAAAAGGCACGCAGGTATGTTTGTTTTATGCTGAATTAATTGGTAAATGATAAAGTCGCCTTTTACTTTACAAATGTGCAGGTTTAAAGCGCGAGAAACGAGTCGAAAAAATTTTCGAACATTTCAGCTCGCGTAATTGGCACACCAGGCCGGTCTTTCTAAAAAAAAAAAGTGCGCCCATTATGCGAGTGAATACAGTATTCGCTGCTGAAGGCATGCAAATCTCGGAGGTGCTTCAGTGCCACCCGCGAGGAAGTGTGAGGGGCAATCTTCTAGTCAACACTTTTAGATTTTTTTTGTTTCAACTGCTCTTGAGATGTGGCTCACTAATAAGTGGCCCATTACCGTTGCAATTCACGATGTGAAACGCCAGGCAAGCAATGCTTCAAATGTCACACACGTCAGAAGGTGCAGAGGGGTTGCTCTACGCGCCCGGTGTTTAACAATTAGGCCCTGGAGTTGGCAACACTTGCAGACTGCTGGATCGAACACGAAGAAGTAACAGCGGTGACAGTTGTTAGTTCACATTTTTCTTGTGTATGCTTGTGCATTCTTTTTGAGCGTTCTTCTTGGTGCTTGAGCAGCGTGGTGAGAGTGTCGAAAGGTGACTGTTGCTACTTCGCGCTTGTCCTGCATACTTTTCGTGTGTCCTTTGCGCTTGAGTGGCGCTTCGCGAGTGGCGAGTCATTTCCCATTCTTCACATGACATTCGAAGTTGTTTCTGTCGCATTCATTGCTCCGCCCATGTGGTCAAACTGTGACTTTTTTTTTACTTGGCATCACTAGCCAGACCGCTGCCTCAAGTCACCAGAATTAGTACTGTAGCTTAACATGTATAGCATTGGCTCTAATAGGTGCACCATAGGAAAATTGATGTTAATAACAAAATAATATACCTAACCACCTTTTCACTCGCTCGGAGTCATCTCTTCATATAAGAGATTTCTACGGCAGAGCGAAGGCACGTTTGAAAAGAGGTATGAATACCCCTTTGACCACCTGTATGGGAATCATCTAGCTAGAAATGACATGTGAAAGTTTACACATGCACCAACAGGAGACGTATGAGGTGACTCCCCCGGAAGCGGCTGACAGCGGTGGCTGCAGCCTCAGTGACATAGCCTCGGAGAGTGTCGTGTGGCTCGCGCATCGGCTGGGCCCAGTTCTGACGGCCAAGCACCTCAGTAGGAACCTACTGCGCATGCTGACGCTCTGCTACATGGGGCCCCAGCAACTGAGCCCAGCCAAGGGAGCGCTGCTCGAGGGCGGTAAGTAGGGCGAGCAGGCACTACCATCAGTTTGATATGTGCTGCCAACAGTGAATTCACCCCAGTTGACTACCGTATTTACTCGATTCTACCGCGCCCTCGATTGTAACGCGCACCCGATTTCCACCGCGAAAAAAAAAAAAAAAACACGTAAGACATCGATTGCAACGCGCACCCATTTTTTCTCGCTGGCCCGCATGATCACACCACTCGAAAAAACTACTCCTTTCAAGAGCGTCTTCCATTTAAATATGAGGTACAGGCGAAGCTTGTGCCCATCTGACGTGTAACAGAGCATTGCCGTCACTGTAGTTTTACCGTGGACCGATGTCAGCACGCGAACTTGCTTCGCCCCCTTCTTCTCGACGGTTGTGGTGCCAGGCATGTCGAAGTAAAGAGGCGTCTGATCGGCATTCCCGATTTGCCCAAGCAAGTAGTCGTTGTTGCGCCGCAAGTTTAGGACGAACCTCTGAAAACTGTGAAGCTTTTCATCGTACTCCTCCGCAAAAATTTTCGCATATGCATGTTCCCCTTCGGAGGGAAAAGCCTTTCCTCTTCATAAAGTTAGTTAGCCAGCACCTGCTCGCTTTAAACTGGCTCCGCATTAGACCTTTTTCTAAGACTAACTGCATAGCCCGCACTTGGAGCAGTTCTGCCGTCACGGGCTGCTGAGCTGCTCGCTGCTAAAGCACATACTCGCCGAGCAGCTCTTTTTTTGCGGAAACCGACCCTGCTGTGGTCCACTGAAACCTTTGCGTAAAGCTTTGCTGTCGAAAATCTGCTTTTGTTTCCGCCGGTCCCGGACGCACGTTTCGGGAACTCCAAACGACCGCGATGCGGCCCGATTTCCGTTCGTTTCTGCACACGCGATGACTTTTCTTTTAAAAGCGGCATCGTGGTGCACTCGAGTTTTTGGAGTCGGCCATTCCACGCCGTCGATGCTAATGCACTACTAGATGACGAACTCCTCAGCACACGTACGAAGTGCCGCACATGAGAAACACATAGGCAGAAATAGACGACGCGCCATGCCGACGCACGTAGGGGGCGGCCATTTTAGATTTGCCGATGGCAATAGATTGGCCGTAATTTTTTTGTTCGTACTCGATTCTAACGCGCATGCGATTTATGAACTCGCGTAACCGGAAAAAAGGTGCGCGTTAGATTCGAGTAATTACGGTAATTGAAGTATATGTATTAACCCATGGACGTGAACTTTGCTGCTTGCAAGGGGAGAGTTACATACACGTCTAGTGAAAATTTCAGGCAATTGCATTAAATGGAAACTGAAGATGTTTTAGAATCCGATAAAACTTCGTGGTTAACAGAACTAACATTACTGTCAATGTTGGCAAGATATTTTTCCGCCGTTTTAGCAACAGGAGCTTTAGAATATACGAAAGCAAAGTTTGTCGTGCTTTGCCCCTTCACGTGTGCCGTGAGTGAACGCTTGAAAACCTATGTCATCTTCATTTTCTCTTGTTTAGCCATTCTTCTCTCGGACATAACATTCAGCCACTTACTAGGCGTGTTTAACTGAGCGTCGCTCATGCTCAGCCATGTGCAGATGTAGCGTCTCGAGACAGTGCAGGTATGGTAGTGTGGGAGACTGCATAAATTTCGCAAATTTTAACAATCGCATTTTGACTAGACACTGTCAGCATAGCTGGCAAAGGTTGATGAAATCGAGTGAATGCACCTTCACCCTCTGCTCAAGCGATTTCGTAAGCGAAGCAAGAAATGCGTTCCATGTTCCGAGCGATACGTAAGCAAGTGTCTCATTTTTCCACCATGGATTCTGTGGTTAACTCACGACGGGTTGTTGTCGGAACGTATCGAGGAGGCCACGCTTCAGAGGTGCTGCTGTTGCTGATGACGCGGCATACCAAGCATGATGTCACTGTGTTCACTCTGCCTCCTGAGAAGCCCAGCGGCCACTACATCGTATTTTTTCGTCGAAAAGTGCTCTTTGCGGTCACTTGTGAAAACTCCCACATTGCCTTTTGAATTCAGAAGGAATCAAACTGTTCTTACATCCCTCAAAGTCATTTTTTTTAAGTGCTTCAGCTTTTAAGCATGGCTTTCGTCTGGGACTTGCAGGAGATATGGCAAACGGTTGATTGCATTCCTTGCAGTATGCTACGACAGACAGCATGCTTGGGATTCAGTAAATGTCAATTCTACCACATTGCCTGTCACAGCGGAGCAGTTGTTATGCTGCTCAGCTGCTGGCCCAAAGGTCACGTGTTTGATTCTAGTTGCAGCAGTCATATTTTGGTGGAGAGAAAATGGCAGGAGGTCGTGTGGTGTGCAATCTCAGTGCTCCATAAAAAAGACTTGGATGGTCATAGTTTCTGGAGACCTCCACTACGATGTCCTTCGTAATTATATTGTGTTTTTGTGATGTAAAACTCCAGATATAATATTATTATAATGCTTCCCGTGCTAGTCACAAAATATTTAAAGTATCGGCAACCAGTTATTCCTAAGAGGAGGGTGGGCAGGTATGCTTGGCATTTTTGTTGTCAGGCAGGAGTGCGGCATTATCTCGCAGCAGACCGGCGAAGAGGTGGAGCGGTTGGGGTGCATGTAGGGTGACGACAGGTAGATCTAGCTTCGGCGAGACTGATGGGAGGCTGCTTTACCGCGTCATTTGCAGGCGGTTTTCATAATGGAGGCGGTAGAAAGGTGATAGGTCAGTGACCAATCACCCCGCAGTGGCATGTACAGTAAACTTCACTCACTTGGGTGCTTACATGACACCAAGGGTTGCTCGACACAACAGTTTTGAGCGGAGTTTTCGCAGTATATCATTTAGAAGTTCTAATCAGTAGCGCCTCTTGTGTCTTACTGCAGTGTACTCTCTTTATTATCTCGTTTCGTTGTTTTTCACGCAGTTTTATGGTTGTTGTTTTTTTCCTCTTCTAGATGTGAGCCTTTTCGAACAAGGTGTAGTTGGCGACCAGACTGCCGCAAAGGTTCTGGAAACGCTCTCCAACTTGGCGATGCTTTACGGGGAGAGTTTCATTACACGCCAGTACCTGCCCCATGCTGTTGAGCTGGTGCGTCTACAGTGTAATAAATTTATAAGCGTGAGCATGTTGCTGATCCATTGCTGTACCTTTCCGTTGGTGATACGGATAAGTGTTCGGGTGTAATCTTATTATTAGTAAGATCTCAGGGATTCAGAAAGGCTCTTGCATGTGGATTTGTGCCATAGATCTTTAGCCATGTTACAAGAGTATAATGGCATCGAAATTATCTAGAACTCTCTGCTAAGGAGTGCTCTGAATCAATTCTCTGATGCCCTCGCAGTGTGTCAAAATGAGTGAGGTTCTTTCCTTCTGAGACATCTCATATTCTTTGAGCCAGTTTCAGATCTTAAACTTCACGACTTTTGCAAATATCTTGGCAGCAGCCCGAAATCTAACAGGCTGCCATAGATCCTGCCTGAGCGAACACTGGTGGTAGCATGTTAATTGGTGTAATGTAGGTTGTGGACAAGTGCATCAATTTACACCAGATGTTGTACACGAGCATTGCAACATTGAATAGTGTTTAACCCGCGTCACAAGAGATGCAAGGGCTTTTTTACGTGAGTGGCCTTTTTTTTAAAAGTTGAACAGCATTAAATGAAGAGGCGTTGCGTACCAGACACCGATCGTCTTTTTCCTGTTTTCTTCCAAATGCACAACCAAAAGCGTGGGGCTAGCTTTCAAAACAAAACCACTAAAAAAATTATGCATCCATTTATAAAATTAAATGTCCTTATCCTATGTATCCATATATAAAATCCAATGTTCCTATCCAATTAATGTAGCCGTTGCACTTCTGCGTGCATTCAGTACTGTTCAGTCACTGGAGTTGGCCATACACGTTACGATGCTGTGCTTATTGCATCTGTGCGTGCGACGCACTAAACATCACCATGTGTCCTTGAGCCTATCGACTTGCTGACATAATGCCCAAGGAAATAAGCCTTAAATGGCTTATTTGGTCTTCCAAGAGATGTGAATTTTATTTGTGTGAAGAGCCCAGGTGACGAAACAAACATTTGCCCCCCTTTCTTTTTCTCACCGGTTACAATTGCTGACACCCACTGGTTTTGAGGCAACTTTTTTTTACGGCTGGGCTAGAGATCAACAAATGCCATTTCCAGAAGAGATGGCTTCTGAAAAGGGAACGCCCGCTGCCGTGCGTCTGTGGGCAAAACTTCTTTATTTGTGTTTTTGCTCGAAACGCTTTTTAGTGGCCACGTGACAGTGGTATAATGTTGGTTTTAGTAGGGTGTTCCATTTTCAATTACCGTGTTGTATGCATAAGTCGAGCCTTACATAACGCAAAAAAATGGAGCAGCCACTCTACACTTTTAGAGGAACAACTTTTCCACCAATTTCTCGGGGCTCGCGACAGCTGTGTGTCATTTCTCTATTGTATCTCGTGTCAGTTGTGCATGTGCAAGAGACACCTGACCGACAACCTAGAAGCCGGTCTCATCGGAGCTGTAACAATGGTCAAGCACGTGCTCCCGTTCCTGTCCGACACGACGCTCATGAGTCAACTTCAGGTGGGTGTCTGTGTCACATGCTTGGCTGCAGGCAGCAGAGCTGGCGCATGTGCTCTCTTGGTAGACATTAGTAGACAGCTCATGACGAGTTGTGCTCTCAAAATCTTCTTTATGTCGGGACGACAAACAGCTGCAAAACTGTTTCGCTTCTGCAGTTGGTTGTATTTGCTTAAATGAGCATTTTGTGGAGTTATGCCAAATTAGATCGGAACATGCAAGCCTTACTTCATGTAACATTGAACTTTGTTGCTATCACAATCATTGCGTTGCCGTTCCAGTGTGACAGCGATTATATGAACAGTATTGGCTGGTTTTTGCCATTGCCACCGCCGCTCTCATATATATATATATATATATAATATGGGAAGGATGGGCTAGGCTCGTCTGTGCACGCGCTTATCTCGCGAGCAAACAAGCAAACCGGGGGGGGGGGGGGGGGGGGGCAGGGGGCATTTGTGGCTGCCACTCTATAGCGGCAACGATCAGCGTGCGCCTTGTGCCTCCACAGCAGGCAGGAGCTTCTACGGGCTTTACTCTCAACATGAAAAAACAATTCCAAAAGTCTACCTGAAACGGCCGCGTTCTTTTGCAACAGCGTTTTGTAGAGTTATGTGAAATCGGATCTGAATGAGTTGACTGCCAGTCTCACTTTGTATATCAACGCCGTCATTACGCACGAGCCTTGTTATGGTCATCTACTGTGGCCGCGTCGCATGAAACTTGGTTACTTAGCAAGCGCATGTTTACTACAAATAATATTGTTAGTAAAAATACAAGCTTTGCTTCGTAAAACATCCGAATATGTTGCTGTCACATTCATTGCTTTGCCCTTTTGGCGGAACTGTGACTTTTTGATTACCTGTAAGGGCTCATATATTTTGTGGCTTGTGCAATGTTTCAGGAAGTGGTGCTGAAGAACATACTGTACCCCCTGGTGCAACTGGCCTCGTCTCTCCAGCACTGCTTTCCGCGAGGTGTAGTCAGCCGCCAGGTCCTGACGCGAAAGATAGCTGACACGCTGTACCTCGTCGGCCTGCGCATCGGCTTCCAGATGTCCCGACGGCATCTGTCAGTGCTCCTGCGCCGCTTTTTTGCGTCCTTCAACCGCGCCTTCCCACCAGCGGGTGGGGTGTCATCAGTGCAGAGCCTGACACAGGTCCCTGCGCCTAGTGACAAAGGTAAGGCCGATTCCATGGCATTCTTTCAATCACTCTGCCTCAAAGGACTGTTCTTGTCTTAAATACATGTCATGAAATTTCGAGCAAGCACTCCCTCCAATTTCAGTGCTAATCCGCACCGTTCCGGAAAAGTGCCTCATTCCCCCCTTTACCCACCTCCTGTTCAGCACCCTGTTGATGCACTGGGTCTACGCAACTCCGGCCTGCTTGATTCTCATCTCTTTATACTTAGAAGTCCGATATCTACACACCTGTGCTTAATTTGTCATCAGAATCTGTTTTTTCCTCCCACATAATGATCGCACTCCCGACATAAATTGCAAAACACCCATGACCGCTTCCATAGTTGTGCGACCAAAACAATTGCTTTCGAGATCATTATTCCAATGTGGTAGCTATGATAATGTAGACAGCAAAACGTAGCCTATGAAACCTGCTTTTTTTTTTCTTACAGCTGTTGCATTGGCTCATCGTCGTAGGTTGCACCATTCAATAATGCTTTCCATGGTGTGACTATGTTTACTTGTGTCTTGCGTTTATTATTCATCCTTGTAATGCACCATATGCCTGGAACGAGATAAGTAAGAAGACTGCCAGGGAAGTTCACGTGCACTCCATTTTTATTTTTTCTGGCAGAAAAGCTGTGTGACCGCCATCATGAATATCAGTGTCATTCTAAACCCCCCCTTCCCTGTCTCTTTGCCAGCTATATCGACTTACAGAGGGGGATGCTTGCTAGAGTTTTCAAGATGCAGTTCTGACGTTTGCTTTATTTAGCAAAGTGGTGTCTCTAAGAGAGTTGGATGTTGGACTGGTTTGTATACAGGTGGTTCCAAGAAACCTGCATATCATTCAAGTGTGTGCAAAAGTAAAGGCCGTTAATGATGGTGACAGTTTTCTATTGACTACGTTTCGCTCACAAAGGAACGATTTCGTTATGCTCAAGCCTCGATGTAATGAATCCAGATATAACAAAGTAAATGAAGGAGAGTCTTGCGATAACTACAGTGTTAGGAATATACCTTTTGGATGAATTTTCGGATAAAACAAACTTATTTTCGTGCTAGAGCCATGTTTTTTATAATGAGATTTGACTACAGCTTCTCTATAAAAACAAATATTCAGTACGGTGTACTTTCTTAACATGACAGCCCTCTTATAGAAAACACATTACTTGTTTTCTTTGATTTCTGGCCATGATATGCACTTCTATACAAAATAAATCGGGGAAATGGTACCTGAAGTACCGTATTTACACGATTGTAAGGCGACTCGAATGTAAGACGACCCCCCCAAAATCGCATCTCAAAAAAAAAATAATAATAAAAAAAAAAACCACCTCACGTAGGCTGCAAGCTTCGCCTCTAGTTCCGGAAAGCGGCCAGACTTCGGCCCGCGAAAGCCACGGCGCTTGGAGTCGCACGAGAAAATTTCCTCGCGCTGAAGCCGCCACTTCCGCACCACACATTCACCGATTCCGAACTTTCGTCCTCATGTCACGGCACTCATGTCAGACAGAAGTGACTCGAGAGAGTTGGTCGTGGACACAAACGACAGGAGCACGTGGCGACGCGCCCGCTTAAAAAATTGTATCACAAAGAGGAGCTCTTCCGTCAACTACCAATACCCCTCCTACGGCGGCTCTTCCATCGATTACCGGTGCTCCCTCAAGAGCCGTGCGCTCGTCATAAAGGCACTCGTAATGCGCGCAGTAGATGCTAAAAAAAGAAAAGCTTTTGTATAAGCACGCGGAAAACTATGCGCTTTGGGTTGAGCGGGAAACTATTCGAGATGACAATACATATGGTTCGATTTCGATTCTAAGACGACCCCCCAACATTGGATTGTCAAATTTGAAAAAAAGGGTCGTCTTACAATCGTGTAAATACGGTATAAGGGTCATTCCACACCAAACTTCTCTTTCTGGCAAGCATTGCGAACGTATACGAAAAAAATTGTGCCGATTTATTCTATGAAAATAGTGAATTGCTAGAGTATCTCGGAGAGGAAAAAAAACTTTTTTTGGTCTTGAGAAAGTCATGTCTAAGTTCCCCCGAATGTCATCTAAGTGCCATTTGTAAGAAAATTTATGCTGAGAGTATAGTTTCTCGTTTCAATGCCAAATTTGGTTTACATATAAAGCAAATGGGTCTGTGTGAAGTGTTAGAAGCTAAATAGTGTTATTTTTCTGCATTATACATACACCTTGGGAAATTTAGTCAGAATGTTCTATGTTTGAATTCTTCTTATTGTAATAATGTGCCAAGTATGTATATTTGCATAATCTATACTTGCTAATTGCAAGGTATATCTTGCAATAAAATTTTTTTGGACATCAGGAGATTTACAAACATTATTAAAAATATTGCAAATTTCAGAAAATTATCATTTTGGTTCATACTAAGGCTCAATTTACACCATGCGGTGCTCTTACTAAAAATTAGGTCTATCGAAATCAAACAAGCAATTTTTATAATCATGTATATATTTTTTTGCTTTAAGGAAGAAAATAGTTTTTGAATTTGTCCATAGACGGCTATCTTCTCGCTTGGTCATATAGCAGCTTTCCCGTTGAAGTTACCTGTTGCTGCCAAGGAGGGATGTAATGCATAATTTCATTTGCCCGAGTTCGACATGTCCAAGACGGCTATCTTCTCGCTTGGTCATATAGCAGCTTTCCCGTTGAAGTTACCTGTTGCTGCCAAGGAGGGATGTAATGCATAATTTCATTTGCCCGAGTTCGACATAGTTCGGATTGACTAGTTTAGATACTCAAACCTCACCATAACAAAGTCTCAATTGTCATGAAAATACTTTGCTATATTCAAAATTTTGTTATGAACAATTATTTGTAACTCTGTGTGGCAATGCTATTGGCCATTTCCTCTGTTATAGTGATAATTTGTTTTATCCAAATTCGTTATATCAGGTTTGAGTGTACACTCAAATTTCGATATAGTAAACCTGAAAATAAGAAAACATTGGTTACAACGAAGTAAATGAATATTGCTTTTGAAATAGATAGTGTTAAGACTATACAATTATAACGAATTTTCAAATATAACAAATGTATTTTTATCTATGATAGAACTTAGTTATAATGAGGTTTGAGCATATGGTCTTCCCACTGTACGCGTCTGTGTAATGGCTCCCTTTCATTTTGTCGAGAATGCCGAGCCACGTTGGCAGCAGAGTGCTCTGGAGAGTTTGGGTTGCTTAACTGCGTTCACGACAACCCGTGCGTGACCTGCCTCCTCCACCGCTGCAGAAGAGCTGCTGTCCCGATCGTTTGAGGATTATCTCCCCATCAAGCGGGAGGCCGGTGGCCAGGAATTGAAGATCGGCACTCCAGTCAAGTTGTCGTCCGTGCTCCGGTGCCGAGGTTCGCCGCCCTACCCCCTCACACCTCCCCACGATGAACGAGAAGGTGCACGATCATGCATGCGTCATTTTTTTTTCTCCTCGCTTTACTACACCCGCGTTGCGCAGAGGCGCAGCATTCGCTAACACTCTACTGCATCTACGGCCTCTGATGTTGCCGGTTTGTTGCACCAATTCAGTGCAGGTTCACTGCAGAAGAGTTTAAAGAGAAAGTCAGTCATGTAAAGCTTGTCCACTGTGGCGGAGCAGTGGTTATGGGGCTCGGCTGCCGCCCCGAATGCCACGGGCACGTGGGCTGCAGACCCGATGGGTGCGAATCCCAGCTGTAGTGGTCGCATTTTGGTGGAGGCGGAATAGTAGAAGCCCGCGTGCTGTGCGATGTCAGTGATTGTTAAACAACACCAGGTGGTCAAAATTTCTGAAATCCTCCACTACAGCATCTGTCATAACCATATACTGGTGTGAGGATGTAAAATAAAACCCCATGTATCATTAGTCGTGTAATACTTCGAGTAACGAATCCGGCAGGTTAGTTCATTCGTGCTAAATATCAGCTGCAACATTGGCGCAATGTTTGACGGGACCCTAATTCTGAGTCAATGCACAGGTTCGTCGCAAAGGAGCTAAGGCCCAGTCAGTCATAAAGAGCTTCAGGAAAGTCATTAATAGGATAGTTGGTGCAGTCATTTTTTGATATGAGCTGTACATAGCTTCCATGCTTGAAAAGATCCTAGTCATAGAAGCTTTAATCCTGACTTGTTACACTTGCTCAGTGAAGGTTCAGTGCAGAAGAGCTTTAACAAAAGCAGGATCTGTCACTTGTTGCTTTCGTAGTCATGTCATCTACGCCCTCGTCAATATTGAGCTTAAGCTTCCACGTATGTTTTATGATTGTGTTAATGGCTACTGCAGTGTGAATATAAAGAGCAGAAACAGTTCTACAGCGATCAATGTTTATTATGTCGCATTCCGACTTCCTGTCTTGTGAATTATCGTAGTTGCATGGTGAGCAATCCCAATCTCATAAATGTTGCTATACCCAGCATTGTCTTTCGTCATATTGTGTCATAGTTTTGTTTCGAAAAAAAAAAATGCTGTCATGAGTGTCTCACTACCTCCCATTGTCACTTGTGGTAATGTGCTAAAAACAACTTCAATGTCATAAGTGTCACTGTGCCCCTCGTAATTTATCCTAGTTCTTCTGTCAGAGTTGTGCTTCAAAAAGTTCAGTGTCATAAATCCTACTGCCTTTTATTGTCGTCGTCTCCTATCATGGTGGTGATTTCCGAATCTACCATGTCGTATTTGTCACTGTGTATCATTGCATGTTGTTTTCTGTTTTACTTGTGCTCCAAAAAACTGCATTGTCATGAATGTCACTGCCTCTTCCTGTCAATTGTCATGACCTGCTGTCATGCTTACACTTCAAAAAACTTTGACGTCATAAATGTCACTGCCTTCCGCTGTCTTTTGCTAGTGTGCCCTGCCATAGTTGCACATCAAACAACTGCAGTGTTGTAAATGTCACATCTCTGTCACTTGTCCTTTTCTTTGGTCGTGGTATGCTTGTCATTGTCTTTTTTTTAAAAACAGCCATGCTATAATTGTCACTGCCCCTCATTCTGCCATGATTAAGCTTAAAAAAACTGCAATGTCATAAATCACATTTTGCCTCTCTGTTTTTTGTCATTGCCTCGTATCATATTTGTTCAAGAAGCTGTGATTTCATAAGCGTCACTCTTTATTGTCATCGTTTCCTGTCATAGGTGGGCTTTCAACAATTGCAATACATTATAAATGTTGCCATGTTTCTCCATCACTTTTGTCACAGTCCTGTGTCATGGCTGTGCTTCGAGAAACTGTGATGACCTATAAATGCTGCTGCCTTCCACTCTTTGTTGTAAATGTTTTCTTGCATAGTTGGACTTCTAACATCTGCACTTTCATAAATGTTGCTACACCTATCACGAGCACGACTAACAGCTGCACTTTCATAAATGTTGCTACACCTATCACGGGCACCTGTTAAAGTGGTGCTCTGAAAAGCAGCAATGTCATAAATGTTATACTTGCTCTCGCTGTCTCTTGTCATTGTCTCCTGTTATAGTTTGTCTCTGAATACAGTAGACTCTCAATAAATGGAAATCTCTTTAATGGAACTGCTGCCTAAATGGAACAACTTTCTCTGATATGGTTGGTTTGATGCTTGAATACTGCAACCCACTTCACTTCTCAATAAACAAAACTCCTGTTAAGTGGAACACATTTTGCCTCGTCCCTTCAGGTTCTGTTTAATGAGATTCTACTGTAATTGCAGTATCACAAAAGCCACTGTCACCCATCATCTTTCACGTCAAATGAGTGCAATGTTAGAGGATTCGCTAAAGTCTACTTTTCTCTTTTTGTGTCTGTGTGTGTGTCTTTTAACCAATTGACATCTGTGGCCAGAAATCCACCGACCAGGTTGGCGAGGCCAAAAGCTCCTTGACCACTGGAAAATTGTTTATTTTTGACCTTGTTTCATAGAAGGCAGCACAATATTTTGTGTTTGCCTTTTGCTTCGTATATTATCCGCTAGATGGACATAGTTGTTCGTTGTTGGAGGCGTTTCTAAGTGTGTGTATGTGTCTTTTTAGAGAAGAAAGGTGCTCGTTCGCGACTTCTCTGACACAGGGTGTAGCGCAAACACCTGCCTCTCGCGGCCTCACCGATGCGCTTACAAGCCACCGAGTGGGCTCATTTTCCTCGTCAGATTCTGCCAAAAAAAACAAAGACGACTCCGACAAAATTGTACTAAAGTTTCAAGACACACGGGAAAAAGTCCGGGAGCCAATGGGAGCGTGCAAAATGCTAAGTTGCTCATCACAACTATGTGCTTTGTAGTTTTTGACATACCGAAATCTTACTGAAACAGCTGATGCGGTAAATCATTTGTAACAGATGAAAATAAGATTTTTTATTCTACGATATTTTCTGCAGATTTTACTGCTATTAACACGCACCGACTCATGCCACAAAACTTTTTGCGTAGAATACCAGGCAGGAACGGTCGCGAAGAGCACAGAAGGCAAGGGGTTAACTGACTACTCGTGCATTATGTTGCCCACTGTGGAGATGTGTCGCTTCATAAGACGTCTTCCTTCACTATGTGATATTGAGCTGATAAGCTGTGCATTTCTCTGTACGTTGCAACATGGAGAGTTTTCCAAGCTTCAATGTGAAAGTGGCTCTGCCATAGTGATGTTTGACTGTTCACATTGAAGTTATGGATTTGACTCCTTGTTGTATAAGTGGCATTCTAGTGGCGTCTGAAAACGGGACTTTTCATGCACTGGTCTAAAACGCTATAACAGCCACGAAGTTTAGGTCTATGTGTGTCTATCTGCTTAACACGTGTGTGATATGCATTCTTTTCTATGTACGTGCATATGTGTGTCGAAACTTTAGTTCCTGATAAGTATGGAGAGTCCATGCTGGGTTTGAAAACAACACCATAAGCTTCTTTACTTTGCATTCGGCATAAGGTTAGAGATGTCAGCCATCGCATGTATTGTGTGTCTTTGTGTTGAATGCATTGATTAGTCAACATTTCCATCTCAAACTCTTCTTTAGGCATTGCTTAGGCAACACTGCTCATGGTTAAGTTTGCTAACGTAGCTGCAGATTCAGGCATGGCTTAAGACTTCAAAAAAGAATCTATTCTTTAAACTGGCAGCTGGAATTAAGTGCAGCAGGTCAGCAATCATGCTGCTGAAAGATTAACTAACAATCTAACCACTGAGGGACATACTAGTTGCCCAGGCTTTGCATATTGAAAGGCCTTGGCCACATTTCGATCTTTATACTCCATCAGTATTTTCTTCTACATTGTAGTGGGGCTTTTTCTCACTTTTTAGTTTTCTGTACTCCACGAATGTGTTAACTTGGCAGGGAATCATGAGACTCAAATGTGCAAAATGACATATGTATGTAGGTAGACGTTAGAATGGGGCAGTTAGTTGGAAATGAATGAAACTGCTACATTGTCTTTTTATGTCTGTTAGCTGAATTTGTAAAGCCACCCTTCCCAAATTCTGATGCACATTAAAGTGAACATGATATATTTTCCATACCTTCCATGTTAAGTGGGAAATTGGCTAGGCTATTTGAAGTAATTATGGCATACTTAATGTGAATGACCTATGCTAGGAATTCGGCAGTCCCCAGTGGTGCCTAATATTAAACGTAAGTGGAACCATTTTTTTTTTAATTTGTCAAGGGAGGAGGCAAGGAAACTCTGTGTGCTGAGATTGTTTCAAATTCAAAACACAGAAAATAATCAGAAAGCAACTGTGATTAATCTGCCACTTTTACTTTAGTACCAACCTGTTGGGCAGTTACTAATGCTAACTGGCCTATGAATGGCCTTGTATTGACCCATGTATTTTCATCACACAAAGGGCTGCTGAGTCCAGATGTGTCGTAATGTCATTTGTTGAATGTACCGCACAGTAATGAATTGAGCCTTCAACACCAAGTCATATATACAGGCAGCGTTTTTTTTTACATCTGATGGATGCGAGGCAGTGGTACGGCCTCGAGTAACAAAGTGCTCCGTCGTGTAGGTGATAACCCGCAATAATGTGCGTTCAACATTGGTCTTGAGCGAACTGTATGCTCTTCAGAACTGCTGTGACCATTGATATGTTATAGTGCATTGTGGTTTTATGACGTGGTGCTTCAAAATCTTCTTGGTTCGGTATGCAGCCAACAGGTGGCACCACTTACATATACAGACTTGGTGGCAAATGCGTTCGCACGCTATTGAGAAAATGAGAGTGTTGCCCGTTAAAATTACGTGCTCTTTTGCCAGCTTGAGCCCATTCTGATGATGCAGCATAATATACTCTTTTCATTTTCATGATGTATTATGATCAAAGCGGAAAGACAACTGTGGGGCTATGTAAGTGCATGTAGTGAAACGATGAATTCTCACAGCAGTGCAAGGTAGCCGCCATCTGTAAGGCCCCTTGGGGATTCTGATGTTTTTCTGAGCCAGTGTTATCGTACACGCTGTTGCGAATGCACAGTTAGGAGTATGGCCCCGTTAAGAGAGCTAAAACAATCACGTACCAATGGGAGTGATGTTCGTTAAGAGAGCTAAAACAATCACGTACCAATGCACGATGAGAATGGTGTTGAACTGCTAAACGCTAGGGCATGCATTCTCATACTCGGCCATGGTGGCTGCATTTCAGTGGCTGTAAAATGTAACAAACGCTGCGTGTACTTACATTTGGGTATGTGCACGTGTAATAAAGTTCCTCAGGTAGTCACAAACATAAAGTATTCCCGAAGTAGTCTTATTATCGGATTAAGCCCTGATTGTGCCCTGGATAGCAGTGAAGGTTTCAAGTATGCAGCAAGTCATTGAGATGTGTTAGCTCTTTACTCGGGTAGTATTGTAGAGAGAGAGAGAGATGACTCATTAGAAGGCAGAGAGGTAGTCGTAATTTGTCAGAAACTGCCAGTGCTGCATTCTTAAGACTTTTAGACTCTGGTATTGCATAGGATAATTACGTCAATCAAATTCAAATAATCAATCAGTCAATCAGTCACTTGATAAATTGAAGTGCCCTGTGTAAGCACTGCAAGGCTCGTCACAGCAGATGCGATACATTTTTTTTATGGTGGCTGTTATTAAGTTTGCGTTCACTGTGTCTATTCATCCATTCCACCTACTTACCATGCTTTCTTTAAGTAGTAGTGGATTTGTTCGAATGGAAGACAGAAGTCTCATCATTATACTGACGACACTTTCGCACATTTAATGACTCCTTGAAACCATGATTTGAAATCTGTGAGCTTTGTCGGCTTTGTCTACGGCAGTTTATGCTGCTAATGACGTTGAAATTGTGTTTTGAGTCATTGAAACATTGGCACAACGCACAGGCATTGCAACACTCGCCACCTGCTGATTAATATCAGGACTCAGTCTTGTAGAGAAAAAAAAAAAGATGTTCATTAATATAAAAGATTATCAGTCAGGCGCTGTAGCGCACTAGAAACAGTACATGTGCTTTGTTGAATGTGCCAGTCTGATTTAGTGTTTTGCATTTCTGTGCTGTACCTGTTTGCAGGGGACGAACGCAACATACCAGAGCGTGCCCTCGAGGAGGTTAAGCAGGTGTTCACTGCAGAGCTTGCTTTTATGACCTTCATTCCACTGTGCAAACTGGCTGGCGGGTAAGGAACCACATCGGTGACTTACCCCTCAAAATGAGAAAGGCAGTAGGCTGCCAGCAACATACAATTAGTGCGTTGCTGGCAGCAGTGTTGTCATGAAATGGGTTAAACTGTGCGGACAAATTGGCCGCAAGTTTTTGTAAAGCTCTTGATAACGTCTAAGCATATTTGAGAACTGAAAGCTACGAGCACTTCTATGTTGCAAGAAATGGAGCTCTGGAAATGGCATTTTCTGTCGATCTATAACAGGGACATGCCTCTGTCTAAAAAGAACAAAAAAATGAAAAATTAGATTATAATAGCTACGTCTTTTAGAGAAAACTGTGTGGTTAAGTGGGCATCATTATTGTGCCGTTAAAACGAGTGAAAAAACTCGGTGTCCTGGAAATCGGTTCAGGTTGCGTAGGTGGGGTACACAGTCCTGATATACTTAGTGGTTTTCAAAACATGTATGTAGAAGAATAACACTAGACTTTTTCATACTACTGTTAACATTCGTTAATTTAACCAATTTATTTGCTCCAACATTGCCATTGCCAACATTGCCAGTCGTATAAGTTGACTACGATCGTATGCTGTGCTCAAGGCTTCAGTTTTTCGTTCAAGGAGAAATCGTCCGTGGATTTCGAGAGTGTCCTTCTCTCTCTCTCTTCGCTTTTCAGTATTTACATGGAGCAGACACTGACCAACCACGAGTTGATCCTGGAGCTGTGTGCCGCTCACGACTCGGCTCTTGCCATGAGTGAATCTGGAGCCGATGCAGGAAGTGGTCCCCGGAAATTTAGGAAAGGCCACTACCGAATGCCCTCTGCAGGTAAGGTGCAGCATGCTTGCCCAAGGGCATCATCAGTGAACGCATTCCTCTAGATTAGCAGCACAACCTGCCATCTCCGAGTCTCTTCTTAACTTTTCAATCTGGGTAACAGGCAAAAAGCTAGTTTAGAGGTTACAATATTGCAACAACATTGCAATAATTTTTCAGTCATTTAGCCAACCCATTTTGTAAGTTTAGAGCCACATTTGCAGTTACATATTTCGACTGATTGTGATGCTGGCATATTTAATGTTGCTGTGTGCAATATAATTGGATAACAATAATAGACAAACACCTTTCACACGAATTGAATGACTGCAGAGTGGTCGGCAGTGCAGCACTGCAATTGTGAAAAGCCACCACGCTGGTGGCACCTTCAGCAAAAGCGTTTGCAAGCTTTCCCTTCACCAATGCTCAGGTGTGTAAAATGAATAGCAAGGTAGAGCCATCAACAATACGGAAGGGAATGCTTTCAAAAGGCTATGGAGGCTAAGTGCATTTTCAAAAGCCCAAAAGTGTGGACAGCACTACATTTTCAAACATAAGCACTTCTCTTGGGTACATATATGTTGTACAGTCGATCCCAGATATATCGAACTCCAAGGGGATCGTAAAATAGTTCGATATACCGATAATTTGAAATATAAAATATGCTTACCTGAAGCTTGCCTGAATACTCCACACATCACTGAGAGCTTTCGGAGATCGTAACAAGCGGTTCGTAACCGACTTGTTCTCCAAAGCACAGAAAATACGAAACACAGCGCAACGACCACGGCCCTTTATTTGGCATAAAAAAAGTCCGTGACCTTGGACTGCTTCTTCTTTTGCGCCATGAAGTTTAATAAACTGTCTTCAAGAGTGCTGACACTGTCCAAATGCAAAAGTCCGGCGCCTTCCATTGCGCCACAACAGCGGCGAATCACGCTGAATGCCGACGCAAGCTCAGCTACAGTAGGCAGGTGGATATCTTCATCGGAGTCGCTTGTTGCTGCTTCTTCGGCAGCGGCAGTTGCGATGTCCGCCACGATCTCCGCATCGTTGAGATCCGCCACAGCCTGCGCGTCATCGTCAGCACTTAAAAAATCGCGTGCTGTTGCGCCATCTTGGATGGCACCTGGAAATGTCGCCAGCACTTGAAATTCATCGTCGAAGCACTCAACGCCGTCATCTTCAATGTCCGAACACGCCTCGTCAGGAGTCACCACACAGCCCGCTTTGCGGAAGCAGTTTACGACTGTGGTTTGTTTCACGTCGTTCCAAGCGCCTGTTAGCATCTGTGTAGCTTCAAGAAGGTCAACTTTGAATTCGATTCCCAAACGAAGGTTCGTCAGGAGCCTCTGCACCAGTCGTCGCCTGTACCCAACCTTGAAGGCTTTGATAAAGCCTTGGTCAAGAGGCTGCAGCTTCGCTGTAGTGTAGGCTGGCAAAAATTTCACCGTGATGTTTTTCAGTAGGATGGTGACGTGGTGGGCCGAACAATTGTCAAGAAGGAGACGGACTTGGCGGCCAGACTTCTCCAGCTCGATATCTCATGCCCGGAGCCACTCCATGAACAGATTGCGTGTCATCCATGCTTTTTTGTTGGATGCTTAGCGCACCGAAAGACCTCTTGTGTTCTTGAAGCCGCGTGGCGATCTGCTCTTGCCGATAACGAATGGCAGAAGTTTGCACAAGCCGTCCATATTTGCAGCGAGCAAAATCGAGATGCGCATCTTGCTCATTTTTCCGTCATGGCATTTGCTGCCCTTGAAGTCCAACGTCTTGCTTGGCAGCATCTGCCAAAACAGGGCAGTTTCGTCGGCATTAAATATTTGCGACGGCGAAAAGCTGTTGCAAATGTCTGGCCATTCGTCGGACAGCCACTTATCAATGCTGTTGTTGCTGCTGGTTGCCTTGCTTTCACCCGAGAGGTTCTTCCCGACGATGCCCTAGCGATTTTTAAAGCGTTGCTGCCATCCTGTGCCACCAGTGAAGTTGTCTTCACGTAGCGCGGTTGCAAACCACTTTGCCTTTTCATGAGCATTGGGCCGTCAACAGGAATGTTTTATGCCCGAGTCTCCAAGAACCAGGCGTACAGGGCTTTCTTAGCCTTATCGTATTCCGGTGCATGCACACGACACGCTCCAGAACGGCCGCACTGCGCTGTCTTCGCCTTCACATCAGCTTTGTGGCGCAGTATTGTGCCTAAGGTGCTCCGAGGAATTCCGAATTCCTTGGCAACCGACGACTTCTTTTCGCCGGCTTCCACTCGTCGAATGATATCTGCCTTCGTTGAGAAATCCAACTTTTTACGTTTTTTTGCGTCTATGGCTCCGAAACACGTGACCCGGCACCGCAAAAACAAAACAAACACACACCACACTTCACGAGTTTCCCGACGGAGCAACCACTGTCACTGGCCAAGCGGCGAGAGCGGACCACTTCGCCGCTCAAGCAAACAGGCTCAAGCGCGCAGAAACTGGATTTTCCTTCCTCCTCAACTGTCTCTCGCCCGCAATCGCTCACCCGCGTTCTTTACCACACGGCTGAGGCGTCCAAGGTCACTCTAGCGACGGGAAGGAGCCTCTCTCTAACCGAGCGCAGGAGCCCGCACGAGAACTCGTCGCTGGAACCTTCCCAGGAGGAGCGGCAAAGCGCACTTGCACGGGCGCTTGACGCGCGGGAGTGTTCGAAATATCACATGTGGCAGTGACCGGGAGTTCGATACACGCGTACAACAGCGCTATACTTTTCTATGGATTTCCAAGGGGATGTTTAGACTGTTCGATATATACAATAATTCGATATATCCGGGTTCCGTATATCCGGGATCGACTGTATTCGCATGTGAAGATCACAAGCACACACTGCTTTTAAGCATAAATTGTTTCCTTTCGTAACGCTCACAACTGTGCCTATGCCTTAAGGCATGGACTTCACTCATTACGGCACCATACTATAGCAGCTTCCCATTCACATGGCCAAAAATTATGTGAAGGCGAGTATTTCTATTGTGACGACGGAAATAACTGTTGACCAAGAACAGAAATGCGGGTTGCTGGTACTATCGTCTGACTTATGTCGCTTCAGTGTTGGGGCTTGCATCACTCACCATTATGAGGTAAACATTACACAGAAGTCAGGGCCAATGCTTTTTATTCATTATTTTGTGTTTGCATTGTTTGTAGTATGTTTATGAAAGCATTGTTTATGCATAAATTGCTACTGTGCGACCATCTTTGTGTGGTTATAGTAGACTGGTACTATTTTTTTTTACTCTGCTGCCCCCTTAGGTAATTGCACTGCTGTGAAAGTGTGTTAAGTAAAATATAAACAAAAACGATGATGGGACCTTACCTGCTCAATAGCAGGAATCCAATACAGGACAAAAAAGGTGTACAGATGCAAGGCAAGTGCTTGTCCTGTGCATCTTTGCGTCTTCTTTGTCCTGTATCGAATTTGTGTTATCCAGCAGATGAGGTTATAATTCAACTAACCCAGCAACAAATTTCGTTACTTTAATGTGAAACTGATTCGTGGAATTTCGCGCCTAGGTCAAGAAGAAGCCATTGTGAGCGGGGAGTTTGGCAAAAATGTGGCCATGGTCGGAAACCGAATCGATGTCCAGCTTGGCGAGGAGAGCCACCTGGTGACGGCTGGTGAGCTTCCAGACGCGGCGCCCAAATACGATATCAACCTGCTGATGAGGTGAGTTTGTAGACACAACCACCCACTTTAAGAAGAGCTATGTAGAGTTTGCAAGAAATTGTCTTGTGTGCCAATTTTGCTTAGGAGTGGTAAGTTTTTATGAGTCACTCATACGTACAAACCTGATTATAATGAAGCTGCATCTTATACAAAAATAAGTTCATTGGATCTACAAAGTTGTTATAAAGATATATTTCCAAAACTATAGTTATTGCAAGGCTATTCTTGCCTCGCCGTGGTGGTCTAGTGGCTCAGGTACTCGGCTGCTGACCCACAGGTCGCGGGTTCGAATCCCGGCTGCGGGGGCTGCATTTCCGGTGGAGGCGAAAATGTTGTAGGCCCGTGTGCTCAGATTTGGGTGCACGTTAAAGAACCCCAGGTGGTCAAAATTTCCGGAGCCCTCCACTACGGCGTCTCTCATAATCATATGGTGGTTTTGGGACGTTAAACCTCAAATATCATCATCATGCAAGGCTATTCTTCATTTACTTTGTTATAACCAATACTTCGTTATGTCCAAGTTCCTTATGTCGGGTTTTGAATGTATAAGCAGATAAAACAGAACTTGAATAATGCAGTTCTTAGGCGCCAAACACCAACATTTACTGTGCTTAAATGTTATTGTAAATTGATTTTCTTTCCAGCTATCATTTGATAAAAATACTAATTGATTGATATGTGGGGTTTAACGTCCCAAAACCACCATATGATTATGAGAGACGCCGTAATAGAGGGCTCCGGAAATTTCGACCACCTGGGATTCTTTAACGTGCGCCCAAATCTGAGCACACGGGCCTACATTTTCGCCTCCATCGGAAATGCAGCCGCGGCAGCCTGGATTTGATCTTGCGACCTGCGGGTCATCAGCCGAGTACCTTAGTCACTAGACCACCACGGCGGGGTGGATAAGAATACTAGTCGAACTCAGCAAAGTGCCTATAATGCATTGTGTTCAGACAAAGCTTTGAAGGGTATCTCCACCAGTGTCTTTTCATCTGGTGTAATGGAAACAGCACGTACGCATTGGCAAACTGGACAGTCCAAAGTGCTATAGTATTTCCACAGAAACACCAGATTTTTTAGGAGGAGCATTGTCAGTTCAGTTCTAAGAGATACCACTGCAGTTGCTCAGTGGTCGTGATGCTAAACTGGAATACATTGCCTGAAATACATTGGTTCGTGCATAGCCATGGCGATCACACTTGGCTGAAGTCAAATACTGAGCGCTCAGGTACTGTTAATAATCAGTCTTCATTAAAGAACTGTGACATGTGAAAATTATCCGGAGCCCTTCATCCACTGTGGCCTTTATTATAGCCTCAGTTACTTTGGGATGTTGAACCATTTGAACTCACCATAAACCAGTCAACTTTTTATGAAATGAGGCACTTGGGTGGAGCATTACCTGGCATGCCTTTGTAAGACTAGATTCATTCGTAACTACCATGCTATTTCTCCTCACACTTCATCTGGTCCGTTAAACTGTCACTTGTCTTTAGCATGTATCCTGCTGTGGTTTCTGCTCAATTTCTCATTTGTTGTGACTGCTTTTTTTGTCTTTCGTGAGTGCAGAAAAATGACCAATGGCCAGCGCCACCTGAAGGGCAGCTGGCTGGCCTATTGGGAGCACGAGATTGGTGTCAGCCTCGTCAAGGACAGCCACTTCGACTTCAAGCAGATCCGGCTGCAGACTTTCGCCGGTCACACGGGCAGCGTGCGGTCCCTCGAAGTCCTCGAGAATGAGAACTCATTCCTGTCGGGCAGTCGTGACCGAACGGTGAAGCTGTGGTCGCTTCGCAGCTGCGGTGACGGTTCGACGGTTGTGGCACCCCAGTGGACCTATCCGCACCACCGCAAGTCGATCGCCTCGATCGCCTTCCTACCATCGCTCAGGCTGGTGGGATCCAGCGACCATGGTGTGCATGTGAGTTTTGGACAGTCAGTAAACTGACTGATTTGTGCGGTCTCTTGAGAGGTTTCAAATTGGACAGGTTTTCAAGTTACTCGTAAAACAGTGAAACGCTCTGGCAGGCTAGTTGATTCATTGCTCAAAAACTTCCTAAGCTGCACGAGAAGATGGAAGACACAAGTAGGAAAACATTCAGAACACCACGAGCGCAGACTGCTGACTGTTTGTTTTCTGGAAAGCAATGAACAAATATATCAAGCAGGAACCTGGAGACGTGACCAATCTTTGACTCTTGCATGTGCCGACAAAGATACTATCATTGCTATTTAACACTGTTGCCCAAGATAGCAGCCAAATGCACATAGAAAACGTAGCATCAATGTCGCTGAGCTTTGTGCATGGGAAGGAGCAAGCAAACAAACAAAAAACTGGTTGTGACATCACAAATAACCTGAACAAAGGTGATATGATGGTGGCATAGCGCCGCTTGATGAAAACATCAAATATTTAACGCTCATAAAATGGATAAGTAACAAACCACATGAAAACCTAAAAATATGGCCCAAATAAATACACTCAAACCTCAATATAATGAGCACAGATACAATGAAATATCGCTTATAATGACCTTAATGAAAAATAGTCTTGCAATAGACATAGTGTTAGGAATATACCTTTATAATGAATTTCTGGATATAACAAACTTATTTTCTTGTATAATGCAACTTTTTTATTACGAAGTTCGAGTGCATACAGAGTAGTAAAGCTGAGGGTGACAGAATGTGAAATGTAAAACAACATGAGTATGGTGGTGGAAACGTCCATGTCCCTTGAGTTCAGAGATTCGAATCTTGCAGCATTCTTGGCTTAGCCAGGTTTGTAAATGGGCTTGAACATGTTGCAGTGATGAAACTGCTGGTGAGAGATAGTTATTTGTTCCGAAATTTTTTTCATAGCACTTATTATTACTTTACCCCCCAGCCCACCAGCATTACAGAACAGGGAATAGGATACGTAAACGTAAATCAGGAATACATGAACCTCTTTCAAGTGCTTCTACCAATGACTATTTGACTCCCAGGTGATGCACTAAACAGTGTCAAACTGAGTTCTCCTCGCTATACCAATAAAACTGCCAAAAATTGTGCTAAGGGAAATCTCAAGATACGATTGCATCTGCCAGGAACTGGAATTTTCATGCACTACATAGGATCAAACTTCAAATGTATCCATTTTTTTCAGGTGCAAAATATCAGATCCAATTACACTTTTTTTTAGAGATGTGACCAAAACTTTGTAAATGTGAAATAAAAGCTATAGCCACATTACAACATAGTGAAGGAAGTTTAACTTGTAAAAAGGCATTCCTTAGGTGATTGCAAAGCAATATTTCGTCTAATATTTTATTAGAATCAAGGCTGCTAGTTATAGTAAGAATGTGACATATTCATAAGTGCACTATATATTTTTTAGTGTTATTTCCTAAAGTATAAACTATGTTTTTTTTTTTTTAAATACTCTCTGTTTACTCATGTTGAAAAATTTGCCTCTGATGCTATTCCACTACTCTATACTAGTTCAGTTGGAACTTGTTCCTTCAAGACGTCTTAAAGTTCGCTGAACTTTGCTAAAAAATGGAAGATTACATGCTCCGAGTTATATTAGGAACGTGACATATTGATAAGTGCACTATATATTTTTTAGTGTTATTTCCTAAAGTATAAACTATGTTTTTTGAAACAATACTCCCTGTTTACTCATGCTGAACAATTGGCCTCAGATGCTATTCCACTACTCTATACTAGTTCAGTTGGAACGTGTTCCTTCAAGACGTCTTGAGGTTCTCTGAAATTTGCTAAAAAATGGAAGATTACATGCTCCGACTTGCTCTAAATGAGAATTCTGTTGCTGCAAAAATCACGCCATACCACAAGTCTTAGATAGCATCGCAGTAATGCTTGTTTAACTTAAAAACTCATCTAGTAAATGTCGGAACATTTATTAGGTAACAAAATATAGATAAAGGATGACGGAAATTCCCCCATCTCGTAATGAACACTGTCAAGTTTCCCATAAGCTTTGACTTATATCAATAAAAAAAAATTGATAAGCATCATTGTGATTATTGGTATTTGCCACAAGACGTGCATTTTATTTAACGGGGTGCAGGCCTCATATTTATGGCTTAGTGTTGACTTTGCTGATTTTAATTGCTTGTGCACAGTTTCCTGCCCTCCCAAAGTAGTAATAATAGTAATAGTAATAATATTAATAATAATAAGGGACAGACTCAGTCAAGCTGCATTTCTAGAAAAGGCATTCTTCTGTGTAAATGATCACCTTGGAAAGTTTTATCACTGCAGAAAATATTCAGTGAAGAAGTCAGTTTCGCCGCAAGGGCGAAGCAATGAATCCGATAGCAACGAATTACAATGTCACGTAAGGAATGGCAGCCAGATTTAAACGTGTAGCATGCCGCTCAAGCACAAAGGATGCACAAAGAGAACACACACGGGACGAGTGCAAGCTAACCATGTTGACAGCTCGACACTCAATGTGCTGCTCAAACATGAGGGACGCACGAAACATATGCACGGGTATACATGGATACATGGGATGAGTGTGAACTAGTGCCACGTTTGTTACTTCTCTGTGTTCGAAAATCATGTTCTTTTCACAAAAGAGACTGCAGCACGTAAAGGGACCTTTGTGCACCCTATAACTCTAACACTATCATTTCAGTGAAAGCCGAAGGCTTACGAGTCTTCTCCGTGGTGAGATAAGCGTGCGCACACAAGTGACCAGGCACCATGGGGCAAAGCACACGACACAAGTGGGCTGCCGAGCGCGCCCTTTGCGCCATCTCGCTAGAAATGCTGTGAACATGCTGATGATCTTTCTGAGATCGGCAAACCACCAGCAGTAATCGTCAGTTACCACCGTCGCCATCGCCATTTGGCGACAGCAAAAAGCAGCTGAGAGTGTCCATATCGCAATAAAAAAAGCATAAGACAATCAGCGATACTACATAACTCTACAATTGTCTTGGTTTTTTTTTCACAACTGCCGCCATTGCAGCTGAGACGCACATGCCACAAGGTCTCGCCTCTCTTTCAGATCTGGGATCCCTTCATGGGGTCGTGTTTGAAGCAGTTCGACACCAGCAAGACGCAGCCAGTCACGGTGTTGCTCGCCATGCCATCTCCGAGCACAACATTCCTTGCTGCCACGTCAAACTCAACTGTTCGGTGAGTACTCGGGAAGTACAAACTCGCAGCTTCGCCACAAGGGTGAATCGAGTGCAATAGCAACAAATTAGAATATACAATGGAAGGCTAGCAACTCCCTGCTTTAGCAAATGCAGCTGCTGCAGTGAGCGAAGTGACCATCGTGTGATCTGTGGCTTCAATGCAAACGTACGGATGAAGGCACAACATTTATGAAGTCGAAACTCATCTGTTGAAGCCCACTGTCCGCAACGGTGGATTAGTGGCTAAGGTGCTCAGCTGCTGATATGAATGTTGCGGCTTCGATCCCGATCGTGGCGATCACATTTCGGTGGAGGGGAAATAGTAAAGGCCCGTGTACTGTGCGACGTCAGTGCACGTTAAAGAACACCAGATGATCGAAATTTATGGAGCCCTTCACTACAGCGTCGCACAATCTTATCATAGTTTTGCAATGTAGAACGTTAAATAATATTACTATGTAGTATTTATTAATTCGTTGAACCGCACTGATAAGCACAGGAGCATAGGCGACCACACTGTGTAAGTCAAAGTACAGGGCCAGATGTGCGCAGCCCAGCTCCGGTGAAGAAAGAGCGGGCGATGGCCTTTAAAGTATGGCCTTTGTGCCATCTAGTGAGTGATAGTGAATAGGCCTCTGCCATGCCGAAGCACCTCATAGATCTGAGTACCACTAACGGTAAATGGTGTGTATAAAATAGCTCACCAGTAGTATGCTGGATGATGTGTTCCTTCATGATCAAGTGAAGTCAGAGCAAAAGCTTGCAGGCTCAAAAGCCCAGGTGAACGTTTCAGAAAAATTTTCTTCTGCACCACTTTTCTTCGTAAAATTAAGATATATATGTAGATGCATGTTCTCTTCAGAGCTGAACAGCAGGCAGCGGCAGTGCAAACAGCTGAAATAAACTGAATTTTCTTATAATTCCTGTTGCAATAGAAATGATGAACAACACCATATAATGCTCATTTGAGCTCAGATACATTCAATCTGAAGGGAATTGCAAAACAGCCAGACCTAATGATAAGTCGAGCATCAAGTGGTACACTTCACTGTGCACTGGTTTTTTGCGCTGCCAGTAGGCTTCACTATATTTGATTTTTTTTACTGTGGTGAAGCTTATCGATGAGAGTTCATCATTATGGGCTGCAGATAAGAACCTTGCTACATTAGTAACCATCCATATTTTGAGACGTATACAATACTTACGGACTGAAACACAAAACTTTAGGGTTAGCTAATGCATGTACTTCTGTTTCCAGCATCCAGAGTGCAAGTAATATAGGCATAATGTTTACTTGAACGCTTACAGCATGGCTACCACTGGATTAAACTCAACCATAAGCTGCTTCGCATCTAGAAAATTTTGCCAGTTCTGTGCTATGAAAAACATCGAACAGTGTAGTTGTACGTGCGTGAGCGTATCTGATTAGCTAGCAAGATTACGTGCATTATCATCATGTCGAGCATCATCATCATCATTTCATTTTATTTATTTTCTCCTCCCTTTGGTCATCACGCGACCTCAGTGATGCCTACTACTACTACTACTACTACTACTACTACTACTACTACTACTACTACTACTACTACTGCTTCTACAATTACTACAGTCGAAGCTGTTTATAAAGAACTCTAAAGTGCTGTGAAGAGTGCTCGTTATACCACACGCCACCTCCACAACACCACAACACCTGGTCGGGTTGTGGAGGCGGCGACAGTGGCATCATTCTTAGCGAAGCTCAAGAACTTATTGCACGTCTACCTGCCATATTTGTACTTTTAGTTTCGCAACACTGACACACTTTTTTTTTCTTCGCTTGCTTTCATGCGTCGTTAGCACAAAGGTGATGTTAGTACACATTTATATAGCTATTATGCTATGCGCAATTGCATGCTATGCACTGTATATTTTTCCTTTTTTACTGTGTTCGACACTGTGTGTTCGAGGCATTTCCTGTGTGCAATATACTGCAGAAATGTTCAGTGTCCTATATTAATATGTTTACCACTCCTGCTTAATTGCTTCATTTTGAAACCAGCAGAAATTCTGTAAATAAATACATAAATAAATAAATAAATAAATAAATAAATAAATATCAGTTGTTGGTATTACATGGACTGAACAATTAAAAGGTGCTTTAAAACCAGGTGTGTTTTCTTTTTCATTTTTATTGAAAGGTGCTAATTACCCCTCCAGTGATAAATTAAGCCTTTCCGCATAATGAAGCGGTGCCCGCTGCACGTTTACGAGTGCATTAAACCGCCTTTGTCGTGGGTTGACAACATTTCACTGAAGCATGGTATCACTTCATGGTGCTTATCCTTCCTGGTTTGTTGCAGCAGCGTGTCGCCTACTCTGTTCACGCTGTAACTGCCAGGTCATTTGCTCTTTACCGCACATTTCACTGAAGCATGGTATCACTTCATGGTGCTTATCCTTCCTGGTTTGTTGCAGCAGCGTGTCGCCTACTTTGTTCACGCTGTAACTGCCAGGTCATTTGCTCTTTACCGCACGTTTCACTGAGGCATGATATCACTTCATGGTGCTTATCCTTCCTGGTTTGTTGCAGCAGCGTGTCGCCTACTTTGTTCACGCTGTAACTGCCAGGTCATTTGCTCTTTACCACACCCTTGCGGTACACAGCAAACGGCCTGGCAGTTACAGCGTGAACAAAGTAGGCGACACGCTGCATGCAACAAACCAGGAAGAATCAGCACCATGAAGTAATACCATGCTTCAGTGAAATGTTGTCAACCCATGACAAAGGCGATTTAATTCACTCAACGTGCAGCGGGCACCGCTTCATTATGCGAAAAGGCTTAATTTATCATCAGAGGAGTAATTGCGGTACACAACACTGCTTTGTGACTGCTTTTTTCAAGTAGCCACCATAACTCAGGATCGTGCAAGGTGTTCGCTCGCGCGCACCTCTCTCATGTTTTAAATGCCTGTTTTAACTTTTTTTTTTTTCGCTTTCTGTGCGTGACATTTTTACCACGACCGTACCTAAGGTGTTCATTGTAAAAGTAGGCGGCTTCGAGAAGATTCGCTACATTTGGATGCAGTTTAAGTGGATAACACAGGAAAATTGTAATTGCACTGAAATATGGTTTTTATAAGGGATAATTATATAGGGGGTCATTGTAAGTGTGTCTGACTAAAGGAACAACAATAACAATGGTGACATAAGTTAGAGCAAGACGGTGTCGCTGTAAAAAAAATTGTTGCGTTTAAATTGGAGCACCAAATCTTTTTTTTTTTTATGGTTGTGAGAGCTTGCTTCTGTTCAGGGTCAAACTCAGTTCAGGGTCAGTTCAGTTCAGGGTGAAAACTCAGTTCAGGGTCAAAAGAATTGCCAGAACGTGCTATTATTTTTGTTCTGTCACTGATTTTGTTACTACAGTTTCCTGGATGCCCGCGCCATGCGCTACACGCACGAGCTGAGGGTCTCGCTTGGCTCTGCCGGTGTCATCCGATCCCTGGCCGTCAGTCCCAGTGGGAACTGGCTGGCAGTGGGGCACAGCTCTGGAGTGCTGTCGGTCCTGGACGTCAGGACCGGTTTCATGCTGGGCTCTTGGGTGGCCCACGACGGTGAAATCCTACAGGTGAAAGCTGCTGCTTGAACTCCTTCCGTACTGCAGGGAAAAGGGGTGCTTTTTATGGTTTTTTGTTTTTTTGAAGGAGCTACTGTGCCCAGCTTTTTATGAAACACAACTCCAATAGCTCACTATGAATCGTTTGAATTACTGCTTCTGAGGCATTCTGCTCCATTTACAAACACACTGCACGAGCCATTATTAAGGGGGCAGACTGGTCTTAGACATTTTTTTGTTTATTTCTTCAGTGATCTTGATCAGACTGCACAGGATTATGCAGTTTTTTCTGTTGATTTCAAATATTTAATTAGTTTTTCTGTTACTCATCTTGTTCCTGAGATAACTTAAGTTCACCCCCTCTTGTTTAAGGCCACCATAGAAAAAAAAAGTGCTTAAATAAAAGTGATATTTAAGGTATGTCAACATAGACTAATAACTACAGATTGAAAGTTTGCAAGAGTTTTTTGTTTTTAGGTTTTTTTGGTCATTTTACAGCCAAATTGACTGTACATTTTCAAAAGCAGTTGGAATTGTGTTACAATTTTGATCAGTAAATAATTAAGAAGGCTTGTGCTATAAATTATTCTCCCATATTTGCGTTCTACACACATACAGGTTCCCATTGCAAAAAGAATTATTGTTGTACCTGCCCTAGCTGCAGAGATATTGAGGCCTCAAAATTGAACAGTCGTAAATTTACTTTTTTGAGAAAAATAGAAAAAAACTGAAAACACACAGCTTCTTCAAAAAGCAATCATGGTGCACATGTTTTGCAATCCTCATAAAGGTGCTCATAAATTCGTAGCAGAACTTCTAACACAGGTGCCGGCAAATTATAAAGAAGCCCCGGAGTCGGTTCCCCATTTTTTTGCCAGTTCTGCATGTCAACAGCACCAAGAATCTGGACAGTGAGAATGACATTACAAAAAAATTACCACTTCCTGGTTTGTGAAAATTTGCAGAGAGATAGAAAAATACTTGCAGAAACCAAATATCTCAATTTTAAAAAATGAATTTTTTTTTTTCACTTCTTGATCCCAAAGACCAGTCTGCCTGTTAAGGAGAAGTATAGTTTTATTTTTTATGTAGTCTTTTTTTCCTGTGTGGCCTTGATTTTTAAATGCTCTCTGAAGTTGTGTTGAATCGTAGTTTCACTTTCTTGCACAGGCAATTTTTTTTTATTTCATAATTCGAAAGAAAGATTCGCATTCGATTGCATTTTTAAAGTTGAGAATAAGATTCTCTCACACTTTCTCCAACTAAGTAATGCCACCATATGCTGCCATTTTCAAAATTAATTTAGTCCACCATCCTTCAAGAGGCGTAGTGTTGTGTCGTGGTCTCATTCAGGCAATCGCTACGTTTTTTTGGGGGGGGGGCAAAGCTTAGTGCCACTGCCTGTATTCTTTGTTTTTTGATTAATCAACAGTTTTGCGTTGGTCCCCTTAAAGTCATAAAATCATGGTTTCACTGTATTAGACAAAATACCAGGTGCGATAGTTCCGTCAGCAAAAAAATTACAGCATCACCCACTAAAAGTAACCGTGTGTTACATTGGCGGCGTAGTTGATGCTGGTGCTCATCGAAGCGTTGTGCAGGAGAAAAACCTGGGAAAGGCGCAAAGCATGCAATGATACACCGGTGTTTCCTACCGGAACACGCCAATCGCTGCCGATCGGACGCAGAGACCCGCGGTCTGCCTTTAGTTAACATGCACACTGCAAATTTTTATTGTTCAACAATGCACTACTGTGGAGAAATCTCCGACTGGCACTACCTTGGAGGTCAAAATCCAGTGCCTATATACAAGGCACCTGAATTATCATGCTGTACATTTTTAAAAAAGGAACGGGGTTACATGAAACACACCTAGTGCATATTGTTCCCAGTATACCAATATAGCTGCTACTAATTTTTTCATTAATGACTCTTGATTAATTATTCTATTTATATTTCTTACTCAAAAATATATGCCTAATTATCAAAATGTCAGTTTGGGAGATGTGCACATGTTGAAATGACATCTGCCTGTGCTACTTGCAACAGTGTATTAATTGTGTGATCATTTTTTAAAGACGATAGTCTTTGTTGGGGTACTTCGATGCAAAAATTTTGGTCTGTCTGTCTACCCGTCGTAACGATACCCCATACGGCACCAAGCAATACTTCAAACGGTCAACCCCATTCGCAACGCCCACCAGTATTGCTCAAGTTCCAGCGTTCATACTTGTGCAATTGTCAATTAAAAAGCACATATTGTGCATATCTGAGGCACCATAACAACACGTCAATAGTTTGTATGTGTGGCTTTATACTAGAGAAGGCACACATAACTAATTATAAGGACCGTAGCATTTATCACGCTGCGCGGACAGTGCAACGCGATGCTCAAAAAGGCTAGTGTTTTCAACATTTTGCTAAGACGACACGGTGGTGGCACCAGCCTGTCGCTTCGCGTTCTACACCTTATCGCCTCTGAGATTGGTGCACATCTTTCTCCGTGGGCGCGCACGCCTTCCTTCGTTGTCGAAGATAACTGCCAGATAGCGCTCGTGTCTAACGTGCCTCAATGCGCTTGTTTGCCTTCGCTGCAAGGATCGAGACTCTCTAATGCAGCCCTTCCAGAATACAATTTCTCGATTTTCTCGTGCAGAACATCAAAGAAACGTTTTGTTCATCTCTCCACCCGCAAGATTATCGTCTTTCAACGACATTTACCGTGAAACATGCAGATATGGGGGCAATATTTTTCTGTGAATAAAGAAAGCCCGTGCAATATGAAAAATATGTGCCCAATCGAAATCAATACCTTCACTTTATTTTCATCATGCAAAAGAATATAATAATAAACATTTATAAGTGTTGTAGCTTAAACTGTTGTCTATGCAAGCTTTGTTGGCAGAGCAGGACTCTCTAGGGAATGTATTACTCATTTTATGCATTCATTTTCTATTAACTAACTCAAACACAACCAAGTTTGTGGCTATCAATAATTTTTTGTGACCTAGTTCATACTAAATATAGTAAATCATCATCACACGTCTGCGTCATCTTATTATGGAATGCTTTATCCTCATCACTCAAATGTAAAATTTCTTCAATTTAATGCAAAAACTGATTGAAAAAATACTTGTTAAATTTGATGTTCCCTTTTTTTCTTAAGTTTACCAGAACTGCCAGGCTGTATATTGTACTCAACATATTTCGTACACTTGGATTCCATGCATTTTTGTTTTTTTTTTGCATGTATGTATTGCTAGATGTTTTTACGGTTCAAGCTTTTGCTCATCTTTGTTTTATTTATTTGTAACCATGATCGAGTGTCTCGTTGCGCTTTAATACTTTGCGACCCTCGTCTCTATATTTTATGTTCAGTAATAATCCTCTCTTTATAATAATAAAAACTGATTTATTGATTGAATGATTGAATGTTCCAGACCAAGGCTTTCAATGATGCATATTTCATTTCGTCATCGCTGGACCACTCTATTTCAGTCTGGAATGCTGTGGATACAAAGTTGCACCACAACTTGAAGGGTACGTTATGGTTTCTCGCATTTTCGAAATGGCAGATCAAGCTGGAAGCTATCTTATCCATTGAGCTTACGGTAGAATCGGTCAGTTATTTCCTCTGTTTAATGATAAAGGTCATGGAAAATCAATGGTTATTTATCAAACCTTGTTCTGGATAATCATTTCTGCTGAAACAATTATTTTTTTCATTCAGTTAGTGAAATATGGTTGATTACAACAGTCAAAGCATGATGTGTCAAATTTGAAAGTAATTGTAAAATAGTTTTGTTATATTATTTGCAATTCATTGTATGTACGGGCCTCTGGTATTATTCTTTACTGCATTGCGGTTTAGGGTAGTTCTTTTGTTGCTGGTATGCTTCACAACATTATGTTACTGTAATGCCGTGATTTTACAGTAACGTGTTTCGGCAGCAAGCTGCCGAAACACATTATGGCAAGGCGGTAATGCGCAACTGGCTGACGAGTCCACATGCACGAATATTGTACATGGATACGGAATGGAACCGTGTCATATTTCCGTAACGTGTTTCTGTAGCTTGCTAAAAACCTTTCTCCTAAAATAAATTTGTAGTGTTGTGCAAATACTAAGGCCATTGCACAAGCTGTCTGTACTTGAGACGAGCACAACTTGCCAATTTCGCCTTCGTAACATGTAATACCTTTTTTTTTAACAACATTCGTTTGAGGAGTTCTGTTTGTTCAGCAAGAATATGTCCAGTGATGGAAGCGTTCGCGGTGTTCATTCCCTCAATGTATGAAACATAGTGGTGAACATCTTCAACCCTAGCATTGTGTAATGCCCTACTTTTGCATAGAATTTAAGGAAATATTTTTGCAGTTGTTTGATTGACAATACTTTGACCTACCTGGTTTTAACTGCACTACTGTTCTTGTTCACAAATTCGTCTATAACGTTGACTTTATTTTTAGGAGCAACAGAGCCTGTAACTTGTCTAGGCATTCACAATGCCGGCATTGTGTCAGGGACCACTGCCAATAAGATCAATGTGCACACAACCATTGATGAAAAGGTGAGAGATAGCAGTTTCTTTATGAAGTAAAATATGAATTAGTAATTACACATTATGTCAACAAACCACCTCGACAAAAGAGCTATGAGCTGTGTATAGCAAATAAGGTTGGAAAGGATAAACTGTTTTAACAAAGTGAGTGAAAGTTTATGATGTGTATACAGAAGATTTCTGTTGAGTGGAACCTAAAGAGACAAGTGTGTTCCAATTAATGCAAATTTTATTAGCCGACAGATGAAGATGGATGCAGAATTTATGTACAAAATCAATCGTGTTAGAGGGGGTTATTCTATTTAAGAAGCAGTTTTTAGAAGATTTCTGTTCATTGAGAGTCTTCTGTAAAAGGAAAACTGCGAATAGCACTACCATTTTTTTTTTATTATGCAACTTTGTTACAATAACAATCTACTATACAAGATATTTGCTAGCAGGGTTGTTTTTCTTATACTGGAATGAACTTTGACTTCAGCAATGCTTCTTGCCGTACATTGATTTCTCGGTGTAAGCACATAACTGTCTTCAAACACCCTGCTATAGCTATAATTCACATTCAGGAGTCCCACTGTGATTGGTTGGCCATCGCAATAAGTTACCATTACTAGCCTTACTTTGAGGGTGTTAGCTAGACTGGTCTTACAAGTTGCCTCGTTTTCCAGGCTGCCTTCACGAGCACAAAACTTCGGTCGGAAACATTTCGTGGTGTCATCGCTTCGATGGCTGTCTTGCCTCTGAATCGCCTTTTACTACTTGGTGCTGACAATGGCAGCATCTCCCTGCTCTGCTGATGTGACTTTATGCTGGCTTTGTTTTAGCAGGCAGGACTACCATGATGTGCCCATGCTTGCATTTTTCATTGGAGGGGTCTTCTGTCCCGCATTGAAATCGGTCGAGAGATGACGACGTGCGTCTGCGATCAATGCGTTCATAGCCTTGTTTTTTTTTTTTTTTTAGATGTTCTTGCCCAGATGCTCCACACTGTGTTAGGAACCAAGGGAGCTGGCCTCATGCTCCCATGCCTTTTATAGTCATTGCTAGAGTGTGAACAACTCTCCAAGCTCACTGATGCTGTTCCGTGCTCGCTCCTTTGTGACATGCGAGGAAAGCTGACGTAATTTTAACCATACCAACACAGAACGACTGAGCATACAGGGCTATTGGTGACCTCTAGGGCCAGGTTCGCACACCCATAAAATGCTTTGTTGCATCATTGTCACATCATCAGCATTTGCAATGAGAAGACATTTTGCTTGACATGCTCTCTTCAGAAATAGGATGACTGGCAGAGCTAGTAGCATTACCAATATCATGGGTGTGTCATTTGTGAGGAGAACCTGACAATTAAATGCCGTCTGATGACAGTTGCCAATACTTTGGCAGTGACGTGGCATCGCAATCGACGGCTGTGAGAAACAGGACTAAGTGACGCCCTAGTTTCCACACCCTAGTGATCGCATAGCCTCTTGAAGTATACAGCACACTGTGGTGTGGATTTCTGGTGTTGATGTCGTGTTACGTCCCTTTTAGTGTCGATCGGCCGTCACAAGGGAATCATTGTGTAAATCTTGATGACAGTGGTGGTAGTAGTTCCATTTTCTGTGTACTTTCCGTTGTCTGGTGAAATATTTACATTTTCGTTACGAGTGCTCTGCCTAGGTGCTAATTGTGATAGTCTGCCAAGTTGTCCGGTCACTTGGAACCAAAAAAAAAAAAAAATTCATCCACTGGAGTCGATGACTTCATGTAGAGCCATGGTATGTACTTCATTGTGGAATTGACAATAGGTGCCATTGGCTCGACACGCCAAACAGCGAATTAGTACTTTTTCGGTACTAGCGATCTTGGCAAGATTGCATTAATGTATTGGAAATAACTGTGATCCCATAAAAGGCTTGCCATTTTTTCACAATTGGTTAGTGGTTCGGTGCTTCGCAGTACTTATAGCATGATTTTGCATGGAACTTAGCAAAGTGTTGTGAATACTACACAATTCCTACGTTTCATCTATTTCTGCAGAACGTAGACATAAGATTCTACATTTGTGTAACTTACGGCGTGTAGATTGTGGCTTTTCTATGCAAAAATTCATTCCTTCTGAGGGCATTTTTTTCTATCATAGAGTTTCTACCAGATTTATTTTGTTATTTCTATAAACACCTTTTTGTCCTTTTTGTGTCAGAGGCTGTTTAACTTGTGATATAGTTTCTTACATTTGTAATTTATTAGCCTAGTTATTGACTCCATGAGTACTTATCTCCAAGTGTTAATAGGTTTCTGCCGCTAAAAATTGTTTGCACCAAAGATATGCAGTATTTATTTTTGTCATGTTTCTTCCAGTCTTTCTTTTAAAATATTCTTGGTGATACCTTAGAGGATGTGATCAATTTCTTTTGCTTTCCTATACTTCGAGCTTACTTGAAATAAAGTGTACATAGATTAAAAGCAACTATGGAAAATCACTGTTTCTTGTCTTGCTTAACTTGACTGCATTTATCATTTTGATATTTGGGTGACCCTATTCATTCAGTATTGTTAATCGCCAACTTTTGAACACTATAGGGCCTCTTTCCAGGTATACACTTTGCAAACGTATAAACAAGGCGCTTAATATGCACGGCAGTGACTTCGTGTAAGAAACACCTATGTGACGTGAAAACGGTCTTCATTCGAAACAATTCCACGAGCTTTTGCTTTTCAGAAAGCCGCACTTCAAGAGTAAGTGAAAGGCATCGACACCTATTGCGATTTAATGGGTACTCGTTGGAATGCCGATGAACATTGCGGCAACTCAAGTTCGTCTTGCTATGTGTAGCATGTGTTTCCTCGTATATTCAACCTAAAAAATGTTGAGGATAACCGCTTTGATGTTTCGCTTCTATAGCATGCAAGTAATGCCATAACTGTAGATGCATTGCGAAGCAAAAAAAGAAGAAAAAGGAAGAGGGGCCCATCACTTCAAGGTGATGTGCTCCTGTGCCTCTGGCACTTGGAAAGGAGGGAAGAGGAAGAAGGGCCCATCACTTCAAGGTGATGTGCTCCCGCGCCTCTGGCACTTGGAAATGAAGAAAAAGGAAGAGGGGCAAATCACTTGAAGGCGATTTGCTTCTGTGCCTCTGGCACTTGGAAATGAAAAAAAGGAAGAGGGGCCTATCACATCAAGGTGGTGTGCTCCTGTGCCTCTGTCACTTGAACATGAAGAAAGGAAAAGGGGCCTATCACTTGAAAGTGATGTGCTCCTGTGTATCTGGCACTGGTAAATGAAAAAGAAAGAGGGGCGATCACTTGATGGTGATGTGCTCCTGCGCCTCTGGCACTTGGAAATGAAGAAATAGAGGGGCCCATGACTTGAAGTTGATGTGCTCCTGTTGCTCTGGCACTTGCAAATGAAGAAAGAGGAAGAAGGGCCCATCACTTGAATGTGATGTGCTCCTGTGCCCCATGGCACTTGCAAATGAAGAAAGAGAAAGAAGGGCCGATCACTTGAAGGGGATGTGCTTCTGTGCCTCTGGGACTTGCAAATAAAGAAAAAGAGGGGCCGATCACTTGACAATGTGCTCCTGTGCCTCTGGCACTTGGAAATGAAGAAAAGTGGTTCATCAGTCGTGCTCTGTTACCTCTAGTACTTGAAATAGAAGAAAAAGAGGAGCCCGTCACTGGAAGGGGATCTGCTGGTGTGCCTCTGGCACTTGGGAAAATCCTGGAAACGTACGCAGTTGTGTATGCTAGCTGCAGCAGATACTGTGTGTTCGTTCTAGCGCACGCTGGAGAACTTGAACATTCTGCACATTGTATGGAACAGAATTTAGGTCGCTGTTATACACCGATTTTGTGTTGTGGTGTTTCTACGCGAATGTGTATGATCGAGGAGGACCTAAGAGCTGTTTGGTGACTTTCTGAAAGAGTATTTTCTTTCATTTTTTCGGCATTTCTGCGGGTTCCTCATCTTAAAGTTTAAAGATTAAGGAACTTGAAAGGGAGGCAAATGCCTTCGTCGCATGTCTTGATTTTCAGACTTGCACGACATTTTGCATTTCTGCAACTTTTTTAGAAAATAGTTTTTTTCATAGCATGACACTACTTGTAGCGAGCGTATTCGTGATTTGCGTTATATAAGCTGTCTATATGTGATACAGCTTGCAATGACCATTATTATCAAAACAGTTGGACAAGCGACAGTTGAGTAAGTTGACTCGGCACTAAGAGAATTTCAATAGTTATCGCTTTTTGATGGAGATGTAAATTGCCCAGTTCAATGGGTAAGATAAAAATTCACATAAACAGAAAGAAACGAGAACTTGTGAAACAAAAAAGAATGCTCGGTTTTTATTGGTGAACATCTCAACAACTTCATAGCACTTTGTTTGGTGTGTTGTATACAGAGCTTGTTGACAATCTTGGCAGCATTGTTTCGTCGTCACTATAACAACCGTATTGCACAGCATTGAGATGTCGTATTCGTTAAATACACACCAGGTGATATGTGTTGATAGGGCAGGATTTCCTAAAGCAATACCGTAATTACTCGAATCTAACGTGCACTTTTTTTCCGGTTTAGCGAGTTCATAAATCGCATGCGCGTTAGAATCGAGTTTGAACAAAAAAATTACGGTCAATCTATTGCCATCGGCAAATCCAAAATGGCCGCCCCCTACGTGCGTTGGCATGGCGCGTCGGCCATTTCTGCCTATGCGTTTCCCATGTGCGGCACTTCGTACGTGTGCTGAGGAGTTCGTCATCTAGTAGTGCATTAGCATCGACGGCATGGAAAGGCCGACTCCAAAAACTCTAGTGCACCACGATGCCGCTTTTAAAAGAAAAGTCATCGCGTGTGCAGAAACGAACGGAAATCGGGCCGCATCGCGGTCGTTCGGAGTTCCCGAAACGTGCGTGCGGGACCGGCGGAAACAAAAGCAGAAGATTGTTGACAGCAAAGCTTCACGCAAAGGCTTCAGTGGACCACAGCAGGGTCAGTTTCCGCAAATTGAAGAGCTGCTCGCCGAGTATGTGCTTGAGCAGCGAGCGGCACAGCGGCCCGTGACGACAGAACTGCTCCAAGTGCGGGCTATGCAATTAGTCTTAGAAGAAGGTCTAATGCGGAGCCAGTTTAAAGCGAGCAGGTGCTGGCTAACTAACTTTATGAAGAGGAAAGGCTTTTCCCTCCGAAGGGGAACATGCATATGCGAAAAGTTTTGCGGAGGAGTACGATAAAAAGCTTCACAGTTTTCAGAGGTTCGTCCTAAACTCCTAAACTTGCGGCGCAACAACGGCTACCTGCTTGGGCAACTCGGGAATGCCGATCAGACGCCTCTTTACTTCGACATGCCTGGCACCACAACCGTCGAGAAGAAGGGGGCAAAGCAAGTTCGCGTGCTGACATCGGTCCACGGTAAAACTACAGTGACGGCAATGCTCTGTTACACGTCGGATGAGCACAAGCTTCGCCCGTACCTCTTATTTAAATGGAAGACGCTCCCGAAAGGAGTCGTTTTTTCGAGTGGTGTGATCGTGCGGGCCAGCGAGAAAAATGGGTGCGCGTTGCATCAATGTCTTACGTTTTTTTTTTTTTTCGCGGTGGAAATCGGGTGCGCGTTACAATTGAGGGCGCGGTAGAATCGAGTAAATACGGTAACACCTAGGCTAATGTCTGCACATTAAATTTTATCATCATTCATACGCAAATGAAGTCTCAGTAGTTCGTAATAATATGACATACAATGCAAAAGAGAGAATGCAATCTGACATAACATAGCATGGATGTAGCAAATAAACTTGCGTTACCAAGTCAATAGAAAGTCTAGTTGGCCATACTTTAGTTTACAGAGTATTCGACCTATGAAGTGAAATGCAAGTACAATGACAATATTGGTGTGCTTGCAGCTCAAAATACATGTTCTAAAATAAATGACAAATACTTGGCGAGAACATGTGAAAACAGCATAACTTGTGGTTTGCATTATTGCCATAACATTGTAGCAACACTTGGAATGTTGCACCAGAAAACTCTGCATCAACATTTGATGCTAATATGGATATTCAGGGTGTGTTTGCACATCCTGACCAGTTAATTAGCATTGCTGGTCCACTAGCTAATATGCCAATTTCATTATCATACAGATTCTATAAATATAATCACGATCATATAGATTGTGCAGCTGTGTATCAATGATCATGCAATGATTATGTCTAATTCACTACTGCTTACAGGCCACGCATCAGCTTGATGAGTCATCAAAATTTGGGTGTGAGAGGAATCGCACTTTTCTTCTTTTGCATAAATCCCACTGCATTTTTTTCCTTTCTGATATTGACACATACGCTTACAGCAAATACTTAATAGGAAAGGTATTTTTACCTCCAATTAAATTAGTTATAACAATGTTCAACTTATTTCAATACACAAAATCTCTAGTTCACAGACAAGCACTGAAACTTAGCTTCATAACAAATAAAAAACATTGCTTAATTCAAATGCAAAGTACAGAAGGCAAAACAATTCGTTCCACTAAATGGAATGCACAAAGAAAGGAACATAGTGTAGCAGCATTCAGTCAACCATTTTTCTTATGTATTGCACACTCGATCCACATATATATATAAATATGTCACCGAAAAGCTGATTACTATACTACTGTAATGCAGAACAGGTAAAGGACGTCTGACTCGTTAAGTTTCACGTGCAAAGTGAATACTTAGCATGAAAACAATGTTACGAATATTACTTTTTATAACAATGTTCTACAAGTACATAAAGCTGTAGAGAAAAGGTACTTTGCTAGTACTGAGATTGTTCATTGCATGCATGACACTTGCCAAAAACAATTGGATACATTATAAGACAAAAGTAATGGCGTTTCAATATATAAGACGGATCAACACATGAGTTTGACATGACTGTAATGTTTTCAAAATGTTTTGGAATGCTTCTTTTAAACACTTAATGACATGCTCGACAGCCGCATAAGCAAGCCCATGTCTTCGAGCAAATCGCCTCCTTCACTGTGCTTTCTTAAGGAAACAGGATCATTCACATTAAAAAAATTGCTGTCAAGATTTGATCAGAGATATGTATTTCATTACAAAATTGAAGATAACTTTTTGTTTCTCACACTCACTGGTATACCTAATTAGCTCATTTCAGAAGAAAAATAGTTTTATTTGCTTTATTATGATATGTTCCGACGAGACAACTGTGAATGGTTGCTCGTTAGCTCGCGGCTCAGATCTGTGAAGTGCATGCCTCGTATGCTTAACCAATGCGCGCGATTGTGCTAGTGAGTAGCTGTGAGGTTAAAAAAGCAATGTAACTAACCAATATGAGAAACGAATAACGAACTTTAGCTACAAGCATGAAATAAGTTGCATGCTAGCAGTGTTTAGCATGAGTAATAGAATGAACACACTTCGAAAACCTACTTTAAACACAGTTCACCAACAGCACTTGCCTCTTTGCATACTATCATGTTTTGTTGTCTTTTTAATTATAAAATAAGACTACGCACTTTCTTTGTCTATGGTGAAGGTAACGATATTCATTCATAGAAATAACGCTGCTGTTCTATTCTGTAGACTGCAGAGCAAGCTCGCGAGAGTGACCACAGGCTGATCACAAATGCAAAATAAACATTCCTAAACATCACGTGTAATGCAAAAATCAACTAATAAGACAAAAAATGCATTTAACATATACAGCATGAACACTTCAGAGAAATTAACAGAAGCTGCCAAAAACGTGAACTTGCATGCATTTTTTTTTTTTCGCAAAGAAGCACAGACTTACAGGCAGCATTGCGTTGGCATGAGAGTGCAGCCGATTGCTCGAATGACACAGAAATTAAAGCAGCGAAATGGCAATTCAAAGTCGTTTAACGCATGCGAAAAGGAAATTTTTTCATCATGAAATTGAGTCCTGATAGCACAGTAGATGTGTCACCAAAATATGACAAATTGCTACAATCATGTTGACTTTTAATGCAAAAATAATGTTGCATGAAGATGCTGATTCAGTAAACAATACTGATGCAGTAAGTAGTGGTGATAGACTCAACAAGCTAATATAGACTTGGGAAAGAATATACGAGGTGATAATTACAAAACAGGTGCTTACTAGTAGCAATGATGACAACACAAGACGTTAGACGTCACAGAACGCCTAAATGCTGGTCAGGTAACTCTCCTGCATAATACTGCAATAATGATTAAACAGGTGTCATCGAGCTATCACTCAACATCCATTCACACATCTCTTTGTAAAATGCCATTTACATCAGACCCATACCAGATATATTAGAGCAAAGTACTCAAAAGACAGCATTACAAGTTTTCGTGCAACGATAAGAATAAAGTGCCTTGCGTATTTTCTTGAATGTGACAAATACATCTTTGTTAATGTTAGATATTGCTTTCATAAAAATGGCTGCAAAGTCTACTTTGCTAAAACCAGAGACTCTAGTTTTATTCTAAACACTTCATTTCTTTGACTGGCTTACTGAACTTCGTCTGAAATAATGCGATGTACAGTTAGTTGGGACAGCTGAAAAATATTTTTGTCCGTGTATCAGTTAATAAAATGGTGTTTCATTGACCTACACAAGATAGATAAAGTGCAGTCAATGAGATGTCGTTAACAACAAACCGCGCTCAAGGACATGTAATGTGCGTTTAAGTACACTCTTCACTTCAGCAGAGCTTCACATAAGCTCATAAACCGTGTAACTTGATGGGAGTATTCGCAATGGATCATAAAGCCGCCAAGTCGAGAAATAGCGTCACACTTGTTTAATTACAGAAAGTGATTCATGCCATTTCGCAAATGGCCGTCCACAGTTCCGAGCTTTCATTCGTTGCGATTTGCAAAAACTACGCTCACATCTAACTTTCCCTCAACTCAACATCTACACGAAAATAAACTAGAAAGTTTCGTTGACCACACAGAGGACTGCTCCAAGCATTTCATCACCGGTCAAGACAACCACTATTGCCTGTCGACAGCCTTGGAAAATTGAAAAACAGAACAATAATTAATGAACGCAGTAAGTCCGTCGGCAAAGCTAAAAGTGATAACTACAGAAACTGGCGATTATCACAGAAATGACAGTTATTTTTATAACTACGATTGCTTTCAAGGTTTTGCAGCTGTGCAATATTGAAGGTCAGTGCTGTCAGGGATGGACGTTCCAAGAGTCACAGGCAACCCACTAGATTAAACCAAACTGGGAGACTGCAGTCACCTGGTGGTCACACCACAAAGCTTAATAGTATTTTCGGCCGCATACCGTGATGGGGGACGTGTTATACGGAAACTTAGCTGCTCGCAAAGTATAGCTGGCTGCTAGCTGATGACAGACACAAGTCCAGGTTCATTATAGGTTAGGTACATGAGCACTAATCACATAATTAACTACGACACCCATGTGCCAACTATGCTTACGCGCATAGTTTGCAGATTGGTGCATAGCTGAAAATGCGCAATATGAAAGTACGGGATCGAGACAGTCAATATATCGGGGCAGGCAAGCTGCCTGAATCGCATTGAGCTGCCTGTGCCAGTGACATCCTCATATTGCAGTTACATTGGTGAAATACCTTTCGCTTATCACAGCACCTTGTTCTTCAGAATGAACTGTGTACTGCTGCGAGAAAAAAGTGCACAGAGTAACAGGAACGAGGGTAACCAAGCGAACCGTTTCACCACGTGGGTGCACTGCACTGCACAACACAGCAGCCAGTAGCTGTATCTGGTTTCGTGGATTTCGTTTAACAGATGACAACTCATCATGACAACTGACTCTAGTGGTAGTCTACGATTACAGCTTGCCGCTCTGTATCTGGTAGCGTCCAAGAGGGTCAACTGTCCTTGTCGTAAGTAGGGCTAGAATATTTTAAGAGTCCAGTGAGTCACTGTACTGCTTTCAACCTTAAGTCACGTGCCAACTTTTGCACATGTGAATTCAGAGAAAAACCCATAGACTACTTTTAGATTTAAAGGGACACTAAAGGGAAACAATGACTTGGTTTAGACTGACAAACTGCACTTTGAGAACTCTGTCATATGTTTCACTATCATAAGTTCATTATTAGCAGCGAAAATCAAGGTTGAAGTTTCATTTTATATTTTCCACCTAAATTTTCTCGCACAACATCGTAAATTTCAAAATGTATTTTCCGTATTCCCGCGACACTGGCTCAATGACATTTTCTGAAACTCCGTGTGCTAGCTCTATGGCATCCACAATGTACTTCAGTTCTATTGATCAGAAGCTAAGTAGAATCCAGTAGATGCATTCCAAATTAATGACATCATGGCGCTTGGTGTGGGAATCCGCAAGTGGTGTCTCCACCCACATTTTCTTTTTGCATGTCTTCTTGCTTACCAAGCGTTGCCTCATGGTAAGAGTTGCGTTTTGAGGATTGTGAAATTGTACTTTCCTAACACGCAAAAAATTATTCTGCTCGTTAGTGTCCCTACCACATTATGCTATTATTGTCAGAAGGACAAAAAAGCTAGATAGCCTGTTACGGGTGACCAGGTCGTTTTATTGCCTCTGACTATGCTTTCATGATTTAAGTGCCTGTGCATTTTGAAAGAGCACACATGCATCACTGCTTTCCTGTAGACAATCTTGCCTTTCTGCAAACTTGTAATTTTTTAAGTGCAATACCTGTGAACTTTTATGACTAAAGGTATCAGGTATGTTTCCTATGGCCCGGTCATAGTCTATACATGTTCTGGACACATTTTCAGATAGTCTGCAGTAGTATATTGTTAGCTCAGATGTAAACAACATTATCTACAGGTAGTTTATAGACTTTGCTAAAAGAAGTCTGAGATTATGGGCAGACTGTCTAAGCGTTCCTGTAAGTCAGTGTCATTGAACACGGCTACAATCTGTTCAAAGTTTGAAAACCTCTCAGACTTTTTTTGAATGGTTCTATGAAAAGCATGGGATCAGCACTAAACCTTTTATAAAGTCTAGTGTAAATATACAATTTACAGATTTTCCACAACATAATTGTAAGCCTGTGGCATCACACACCGAGTTACAGACTGCTCGAATCGGAACAACACCTCCGGTGAAGTTGACTTTAAAGAGCACGGGAGCTGTCCCCAAATAATCAAGAGATCACTAGAATTTGTCTATAGACATTCTACAGAATGCCCAAACAAACTTTTGCAAAGGGGTGGCAGCAAATGCTCCCTTAGAGGCTGCCCCGAGCTACAGAACCTGTTCAGCTTCTCGGAAAACTCGTTCTTGAATAGCACCAAACTGGCCCTGTGTTTGATATACTTCTTTGAACTTCATCTATAGACATACTACACCATACAAACAAACCTTCGTAAGGGAGTGACATCACACACTGCCTCACGGAATGCCCAAGTAGGAGAATCTTTTCAGCTTCTCTGAAAAGTCTACCCCGAAGAGCGCAGAGCCCACACTGAACTAGAGATACACTCCGCTCAACATTGTCTATAGACACCTATAGACGCTCTGCACTGCCCAAAGCACCTTTGCAAGGACGTCCCGCCTCACAATACCCTACAGGATGCCCGCACGAGAAAACCTTTCCAGCTTTTCGGGAAAGTCTTCCTGGAAACTTGATAGACTTCAACGGACATCGTCTAGAGATATCTATAGATGCTCTACGCTGTCGTCCATAGCTAACCTTTGTAAGGTAGAGCCACCACACTCTGCCTTATAGGCTTCCCAGGTTGGAGAACCTTTTCAACTTCTCGGGAAAGTTGTCCTTGAAGAGCACGGGGTCGGCCCTAAATTCAACAGTCTTCAGCGGCATCCCGCCAAAGGCCCTTGCGAAGACGTTGACGCACTCGGAGCGGGCCGCCATGTGTTGCAGGTCGTTGGACAGGTTGTCGAGCCTTGCGCACTCGGGGCACTTGAACTTCTTGCGGGGCGCGACCTTGATCGGAGCCTTGCCCGTGATGTTGGCGACAAGGAAGTTCATGGCGATGTCCTCGCAGTTCATGCGGTCGTCGACCCAGTGTCGTATGTTGGCGGGAAGCCGGTCGAAGTACTCGTGGCTGTAATGCTGTGAATGGAATGAAAAAACGGGAATGGAATATGTGGCTGTGCTAGAAACAACTATATGAAGACAATCGATAAATACCCCAATGAAAGCAAAGGAGAGAATCGTTACACTCACGTACAAGCCTTTCTTGGCAATGAAGGGAGAGCTACGAGGGGGCGGAGCTTCTGCATATGTACTCCAATGTGAAGTAGTCCGGTTTAAATTGCGTCTAGAACCGCTATGAAAAGTGATGGCTTCGTGCGATCAGCGTTGCATTGAGAAGTGGACGCCGCTAGTCGTCAGAGGTACGGGAAAAAGGCGCGACTTTGTCATGCACATGAAAACACAATACAGTCGAAACCCGCAATAACGAAATCGCCGGGGAAACCGAAAATTTTCGGTTTCGCGAGAATTTCGTTGCCGCGAGTATGAGACATAAAAACAGTGATATGGCCAGCAAAACGAAAATTTATTGCCAGAAGTCGGTCAACTTACTTTGCCAACCCTTGCCATGCAACAACTTCAAAGCTCTCCCTTCGCACTGGAAAAAGTGGTCCATTGCTACGTCATCCTCATGTGCGCCGAAGAAGGAGCGAAGGGTGTCCAGCGCATCCAAAACAACCCGCGGGCTGTTTTGGATGCGCTGGACACCCTTCGCTGCTGCCCGCAGTTTCGCTGTCAGTAGAGTTAAGGCTAAAGCTGACTCCGATGACGCGCCACGCTCGTAGACCGCACGCCCGCTCGTAGTAATCTGATTGTGCATCCGGTGCGGCCACTCGTAGTAATCTGACGGTTCCCCTGCTTACAGCTTCATTGCTTGCGACGAAGCACGTCGCCACGAGTGCGCTAGCACGTCGTTCCTGCCCGTAGTCTCGAGACTCCGATGACGCGACGTGCTCGTAGTAACCTGATCGCGCATCCGCCTACTGCTCCTAACTAAAGTGTAATTATATCTTAAGTGATCATAGAGCCGTGAACACGTCACGAAGTAGCAATTTTTTAGAGCCATGTCCTGGCGACACACAAGCAGCAGATGACAGTCTCCCAGAGCGAGCATCGGGCCAATGGCGAGGCGAGTTGAGGCAACATGGCAGCCACAGCCAATCAAGGGCCTCGAAACGACCTTCAAACATTTGCTTTTTGTGTGCTTGTTTTTAAAGGGAGGAGCTAGCTGAGGTGGGAAAGTTAAACACGGAGAAATGCTCTTTCGGATGAGCCCAAGAAGCCGGCTCCCGGCCCCGCCATTGCGAAGCCATAATTTTTTGAAAATCGCTGTTTTCTCGCGATGAAAAAGTTTTACTACCTAGGTGGGTGAAATCAATTTTCCGAAGCACTTCTGCGTGGTTTTCAGCGTAGATATTTTGGAATCAGATAGAAAAAGGGTTCCAGAAACTGAAAACTTGATTTTGAAAAAATCGTTTTTTTTTGCCATTTTTTTTCGCGATCCCAAAGCCGCATCGCCCCTTAAGTAAACAAAAATGGCGGTACCCATGCTAGCGCAACAAAAGCCAATGTTTACTAATTTTGAGTGTGCATTACACGCATACGAGCATATTTTCAACAGTTAACTTTTGGCGGGAGGGTAAAATAAGGCCCATGCCGTGGTAGAAAATTCATTAATGTGGGATCGCTGTCCAAAAACATTTCGTTGCCGCGAGATACGTAATACATGGGCTTCTGTGAACGTTGGCCGGGGATCCAGAAATATTTCGTTGCCTCGGGGGTTTCGCACTCGCGGGGTTTTGTTATTGCGGGTTTGGACAGTATGACAATGAGAAAACTAAAAGAAATGCAAATATCTCACTGGTGTGTGCTGCGTGGTGTCTAAAAAGGGCCACATGTTGGAAATGAAGGCATATTTCAGATACCTCACGCCCCCCCCAAAAAGAAGAAAACGGACTCAGTTGTGGTACTACCTTCATTAGCGGTAGGATACATGCGATTTGGTTCTGAAGCCTTCATTGCATTGCCAAGAAAAGTTGTCCACAAGTATAGTATTTCAACTGAACCATAGTCATATTAAGGTCTCTGCGAACATTAGAAAGAATTTTACAGTAAATCTGAATTCGTTTCAGTGCAAATTTATTATTTCCAGTGTTTCTAAGCATTGGCAACTGACGAACACACCTTTTTTGCCACGTGTAATCCGCCTAAAAGTTGGTTTGCACTGCGGTATGAAACTACTACGCCGTGAAACTGCCTGTTCAGAAAAAATCCACACAGCCACAAAGCACACTTCATCGTTAAGTGAGCACAATACCTGCGCACTGATTAATCTTTTTTTAAAATTTACAAGCATGTTATACGAGCTAATTTAAAACGTGGCATATTATACCACTTATAACTAACACAAAACTGCTATTCAAATCGTGCTACTATTCGAATTCACTTCGGTTTCGCTCACAATCAAATAAGAAATATTCACACAAACTTTGTAATCTTAAAAACAAAGCAAAGTGAAAGTGAACAGAACTTCCCGCCAATGGGGTCCGAACCCACAACCTTTGCATTGTGCAGGCGATGCTCTACCAACAAGTATGGTTTGCTGTCTGCAATGGGGTTATGCTCTAGCAAATCGAGGTGTGATTACCTTGTGGTAAAACGCTGCACCGGTGAGCACCATGGAAATGTCATTCGTCCACTCTGACTCATACTTCCAGAGGGAAGTCGTGTTGTCCCAGAGATGAACCCGGGACGGGAAACCAACTATTCGGTCTGGGAACTCTCTCCAGACCTGCCATATGAGTGAGAAGGAACACATTCGACTCAGTCACAGGTAATGGATAAAAGCCTACAGAAATCACAAAAGACTAAGAAATGAAAACGACGAGACATTTACACTGCTATGTGGCATTTACAGCTGCTCTTTTTTCTTCTAGCATTTGATATTTTCCGCTGGTTTTTAACTATTTTACAAAGTAATAACTAGCCCACTTACTGAGTTGCTATTACATAAAATCAGCCATCCACTGCATGCATTGCCTATTATTCCATTTCTTGGCACACGTTTTTAACGCAATATGTTCTATAAGCTGGGTGAATTCATGATTGAAAAAAAGGAGTTTACTTCAATTTGACATAAAATTAACAAGAAAATTGAGAGGACGTTCTGCTGCATGCGCAGATGTCACTGCGTTCGAAAGACACCAACTACATAGGTGGCGAAATGTCTATAGCACTGCACTACTAAGCCAAGCTGGAGTAAATCTTTCCTTCAATTGTCGTTATCACAGTTCCCTCAGACCGTGGCAGAGATGGAGTCAAGGGACGCGAAAACAGCCGAACCTCGAATCCGAATTCCAGTTCGTCGGAGGTGAGCATCAGGATGTCGTCATCAATGGCGAGCACGGCTTCCGTCTCGATGTCCTTGTACGGGTAGAAGCGGTTGCTCAGTTTATTGGCCTTCGTCCGGATCACCTTCAGCGGCTTGCTCAGTTTCGGCCAGGAAGATGCTGCATCGCGTTATTGCGTCGCATCAATTAAACTTCGGAGTATTACACCTCAAAACCCGGGTATGGTTATGAGACGCATGTAGTGGTGTAGCTTCAGGTTATGTTCAACTAACTGGGGTTCTTAAAGGGACACCAAGAAGAAACACGAACTGAGCAGCGAAAATTGAACATTTAATCAAGGATGTGCGGCCGCATCCTATGCGAGTTGCAATCTACTGCCTGTGGTTAAAGCAGGACTGACACTGCAAAACTGGTTTCACGTTTGCCAGTGACCCAGCTGGGAGCCCCTTCAACCGGAGCTGCCACGTCGCAGCTCATACAGAGCACCACTATTATGCAGCTACAAAGGCACAATATGTAAATGACATTACGTAAGCCAGTACCTTGCTAACGATTCTGAACGCGTCTAATTCGGAATTTTCGGCTTACCAGGAGGTGGCGACTTTCGTTGGTTGTTCCAGACCACGACGACCTTGACCAGGCTGGGCACCTGGGCCAACTGCTGGACGACCTTGAACAGGCTGTTCAGCCGGTCGTAGGTCAGCACCACCGCAGTGAAGCCACGGCTCCGCGGGGCCACGAATGGTATCGCAAAAGGTGCCGGCAGCACAAGCTGCGATCATAGGCTTCAATAAGCTTGATGTGGAATAGAGTACGTTTGTTAGTGTGTTCACTAGCTACTTCAACTGTCTAAAAAATTTTTTATCCTACTGAAGTATTTCTCAGGTTGAGACGGCTTCCTTCATCAACCTTAACTACTTAATATCGAACCTAGTCTATTTTACTGCTTTATGTTTATGGCTTTTTTTGTGTGTCATTGCTACAAGGATATCTTATAGAATTGCCAATATTTATTACAAAGAGTGAGTGAAAAATAAATTAAAAGCTTACTCTACTGCCTATTTGTAAATATTGTTGAAAAGTCGCAATTACGAGTTTTTGTGTCTCGTACACTCTGTGCTTTCTAAGGCATTAATTTCAAAATTGCACTTGAAGGCAATTGACATATCAAAGCATTAGCGGTAAACTACACAACAATGTGCCAAACAAAGCTGGTAAATGAATCCATTTAACAAGAAAAAAATAAGCATGTGCTGAACATTTTTAAACTTTTTGGAAATCCCTCTAGGAACTGGGAAAATGTTAGTCAAACAAAATCCTTCTACAGTATCAGTAATCAGGCATCTTCATCATGATTCCCTCTAGAAATTTTAACCTTCCAAGACCATAATAATTGATGATATCTGTTGCAGAATAAGATTCCGATTGTGGCTGTGACAAAGCTCTAAGCAGTGCGAATAGTAAAATAATCCAAACTTGTGCAACCGCATCTCATCTATAGTCATAATCCAAGACTGAATACCATTATTCCACCAACAAATGAATAAGCCATGACTTCAGGTAAATACCGCTCATTTTATCATCAACCCAAAGAAATGATACAATTATAAAAATATGCATTATCTTATAGCCTATGGCAATAACATTTCTGGGATATGTATAGGCTTTTATGCTGATTTAAAATATCTAATTGGTTTTATAGTAAGTTGCGCAGAGACAGTTACAGTTCTCAGCCACTGATGGCTCATATTGCTCTACATTGACTGTAAAATGCAAATATCTACAAAAAAAGTGTGTACTAGACATTTTAATAGACAAGAAAAATGATTATTCGACAAAGCTTAGAACCCCCAGGCCCCACTAATTATTCACTTTAGGTTTGCAATAATCCCTTGAACTGAATTTCAGCTGTTCTTTGATTAGGAAAAGTTCAAAAGCCAAGCAGAGGAATGGGCGTCGTACCCCAGGCGGCAAGTCGTTCCAATCTTCATAACTTTTGCCAACATGCGGAAACAGGCGATCGTTGATGATCTCCAGTGTCGTCATGGCAATTCGTTCCATGCTTCTGAAGTATCGCTCCCAGATCAGCAACACTTGGGACCTCATCTCCGACACCCGAGCTTCTGAAAATCCCTTCATAATCCCAATGACATCTTCTAGCTCGTCTTCGCGAATCCGTACGGCAGCTCTGTAGGAAGTGAACGAGATGATTAACATAAAGCATCCTGTGAGAAGTTAACGCACTGCTCATCTAAAGAGCACTACGTTCAATAAGTGTTTGAGTCTTTGAGCTGGGCAAACTAGTTTGAACGCCTATAAGCGGTGTGCAGCTCAAACAAGGACATGAAGAAACACCAATCTACACTGCAGCACTTGTGATGCAAATTTGCTTCATTGCCCCCAAGTCACGCAGTGCATTTAAACTGTCATAGGCTAGAAAAAAGCCCACAACTGAAATACTGTCATATATTATGAAGACAAAACATAATTTGCACAATTGCTTTTGAAAGGAAGGACACTCCATGAAAAAGCTATTACAAACTTCAAGAGAGGATCCCTTGGACATATAATACCAGCAACACTTAAATTTTGCTAACACAGGCCAACGTTTCCTAATTGAAGTTTAACCTTGGCTCAATCGCAACACCATGATGACTTGGGCTAATCGGGAAATGCATTTACAACTCAAGATCATAGAGGACAGCCCTCTTGTTTTTTCTCGTAGTCTTTGTGCTGCACTCCTTAAAAGTGTTAGCTTAAAGCTTGCTACTATTCACTGCTGTTACTGGAGCATGGCATGAGCAGCTGACACTTTTGCACTCATGACAGTTACCCTTTGGCAAATTTGCCACAACTTTTTGTTCATTTGGCTCCAACAAACGAGACCAACCTTTTCCAGTCGAGCACCTCCGAGAAGGGCAGCACATACTCGTCCGCAACCACCACAGGAATGCATCCCGCCGAGAGCGCATCGGACAGCGCCATCTGGCCAAGCCTGGCCGCACGGACGACCAGGCAGAACTTGCCCTCCTGCGATTGAGAAATCGACAGTCGTTCTGCGATTCCTCCTACGGCAACAGAACTGCAGACGCTTTTCTCTTATTACATGCTGTTTGCCTGGCACAATGTCCTGTGCATTTCTGTAAACTCTCAGCAGAGTCTTTCTGGAGAGTTTTTTGTTCCAAAAAAACTGAGCATCATCTATTCAGCATGCTTTTCCTAGCTCTAACACCGTATGCCCAGCACTTTTAGGGTCGCAATCATAGTGGCACTCTTGGTATAAAAGCACGAAAGCAAAGTTTTCCAGAAAAGATACTCAAGTAAGCCAAACGTTTGTTACTGCAGCGTAAAAAAAAGTCCCTAAAGGGTGCAAGTCGGTACACCCTAAAACGAAAAAGACTATTTCGGGCATTTGTGTCCCACAACAATACTTGTCATCTATTCATTTTCATTGCTTTAAAACCATGTGTCCAGAACTTTCAGGCGAGCTATCTAAGGTCATGCATTCTTTATCGAAAAGTGACGAACGCCAAGTTTTCAAAGAAGGACTATTGTTACTACAGGACAAAAAGATTTCCCAAAGAGTGCAAACTGTTCTCGGAGTGAGATGGGGGTGCAGGACAGAGTGGCCAGATCGATGACTATAGTCAGGCCGGACAATGAGTGTAAGGGCTCACCGTTAGGATGTCCGGGTACTTGTAGTGCCGGCTGCCGCGACAACGTAACCTGCTGTCCCAGGCCCGACTACAGCCGGCGAGATTCAGCACGTCGTGGTGCGCCTTGGCCAATGAAGCCACCACGGTGCGAAACTCGAAGTGAATGCCTGGCTGAGCCGATATTAGCAACCATGGCCGGTCGGACCTATTTGCGACGACGGAAAGTGGCGAACGAGAACCAGTGGAAACTGTGTCACGACCCTGATATGACAGTATGCTGACGGGTTATTGCCAAATAGCCACACCGGATGATGAAATTAATATTTTTCTCTTCCGGAGCATCACATTTCGATTCACCAGTTTGCTTTCGGCATGTCGCAAGATCGCAACAAGCGAGAACAATTTTCTCTCAGTTTTTAACCATTTTGTGTAAGAAAAGAAAAACGAGCCATTATTAGTGAAATCCTTTTTTTCTCAATTTGTAGAGCATTCTTTTTCAATAAAAAACGGTACCATTCTTTCTATTCAATGGAGTTTCTTTTAATTGCATGGAAAAGGACAAATCAAAGGCATTTTTACCACACGGCACATAATAAATAATGGCATAAAATGAAAGCCAAGACAAAAATTGTACAATATGAACAACAGTAGCCATCTAGCCTCATGACAAGTGTATAATTAACGTCATGACAAGTGTATGCCGAGCATCATTATTCGAGTGTATTATTCACCAGTATTTGTGGGGTCAATTTTTGTTGATAAAGAGTATGGTCATCATCAATCATTTCGTAACATAGATTATTCTGCTGTTTGACAAAATACAACCAATGCCTTACCCACCGACGTAAGTGAGGACGGGAACTCTGTAGGTAGAGAAGGCATTTGAGAAAGTGGCAACTTTGCGCTCCAATTCTAAACTCTATGTAACCATGCCCTACTACAACATGCGGCTAAATCATTCACTGCAGTGCTTGTTGTTCGTAAAATGTGTTTTTTTTTTCACCAAGCCCAAGGGGTGGTTGAGAACCCCCTTAAAGGACAGCACCGAACAAATACCCTACTGAAGCGCATTTTCAACCAGGTGACAAAGTATAGATATGGACCCCAGTGCGTCGCCGTGGACTTTCTGAAAAACTTCTTAGCTGCTACGTCGGGCCTTACGAAGTACTCCATCGTGTAAGCGATGTAACGTACCAAGTCAGATTCGCTACGCACGGGAGCTCAAAACGCCGCAACCCTACAGAGGTTGTACATGTAGTCCGGATGAAGCCTTACTATGAAAGATCATCGGAAAACCAGTGACGCCTACCACGAATCTATTCATTGCCTGACGCATTGGGACGATGCGAATGAGGAGGGGGTTTATGCCGCGACATGTTGCCTGCATTCAAACAACGCGCCTATCACCGCGCGCACAGGGACATACATGCGCGCCATCTAGTGTTGCGCAGAAACGATGATGATAGCACGAGAACCCAGCTGGCCCCGGCTGATGTGCGCCACGGGCTTGGGACTCCTCTTGAAAAAGGAGAAGAAGGAGACATCTTTGGTGATCTGCTGTAACTGTCTTTGACCATAGTCCCTTTGAGTTGTGGGCACAGGTTCACCCTTTAGTAAATACGTTTTATAACACCTTGAGTCCTTCAACATCCTTACAATACGGCCAGTGACAGAAGAGCCAACATAAAATGTCTCTTCTGCACCACAACCGTTTCCCTCGCCCTCTCACACATTCCAGAAGTCTGACACCACCGCAGACAGCTTTTACCAGCTGTACAGTTCTATTGCTAACATAATAACGATCAAGAGAAAAAGCGCAGGCATCACACGAGTAAATATGCAAATGCTCTCCAGCTTCAACTCCCAAAGTCTCTATCAAAAGTGGCGCCTACCTTCTTGCGAGCGACGGGTGGAGTTCATATCTTGCCGGGTTGAACACCGGAATGCTGATATCGTGGGATCTGCGGAAGGTCCACGAGTCAAAGCCGCCGCCGGCCACCATGGCTTGACCGGTGTTGACCTCCAGTGAGGTCGCATAACTTGGCAACATTCCAGGCAGCATGTTGAAGAGCAGGTGGTTGGTGCCGTTGTCCCAGCTGGACAAGACAATGGAACCAGACGCGTGCAGGTTTTAATGTGTTTTCCACTACATAAAACAGCAATGTGTGCCTAAATCCAAGAACAAGAAACTTTTTACATGTAGCCTTCTACTGAAATGTAGTTTTTGCCGAACCAGTGATCTTTTTTAACTCATCGAGGAAATAACATAGTCACTAAACAAGCTACACATTTGAGAAGAGATATTTCACATTTCTTGAGATTTTCAAGTTACAATAGAATATTAACAGATAATATGTATTTTATTCAAGCTGCCATAACAGCCAGCTGAAAGGAGCGTAAGAGGGCATATGTTTGTTTTCGTTAGCAGCCTGGTCAGTTGGGCTTTCGCTACATCATTACCTCAATGCACAGTGCATCTCTGGAGACCGAGCCCGATGTGTGCGAGTTGTGCATGTGAGCCGATATCGTTCATGCAATACCGCCAGCACTCTTCTACTCTTGTGCGAAACTTGCGCCTCCTAGTAAAATCTAGAGGAGCTATCATAAAATACTCGCTTACCACAATGTCGTAATTTCTCACACATAACCTGCCTCTGCCTGTAAACTGCATCCCCATCAACAACACATAAAAATGCGAAGATTCCATAATGTTACCCGCACATTTGAAGCATGCATCTAAATTTTACACTTTTATGCACATGACTCCGCTGTTACGCTAAAAGGCTGCAAAAACTTAATTTTAACGCGGTTGCAATCACTAGTGTCGCACTCTCGTTGTCACTTGCTCCTCTTGCTACCAGTGTTTTAGTAGCGTTGCCGCGCAGCATCACCGTGAAGTCATTTTGAGCACCGAAATGGGTGCGCATGTTACACATGAGAAAATAAGGGAACATTCAACTTATAATAGTGCGTTTGATCTTTTTGTTCATCTTTATAAGATCACGGTAGCGAGAAAAAAATAGACAAGCTGGACAAGCATGACCCAGTATAGTTTCAATATCGAGTCCCATAACGTGGCGGCTGTTACCAATGAATCGGTCTCACTTTTAAAAGCACACAATCATCAAATCTTGAGTCAGAGAAACAAAACACTTGAATAAATGCCAGCAAAGCCACAAAACATGAAAAAGAAGGCAGCACACAGTGCTGGAACTAACAAGAGAAGAAACAAATAAGAACTTTACTATGGTAGAGAGTTGAGTATCTGTGATATGGCGTTCAGGTTCAGACCCTCTTGATTCAGAGTGTCCAGTGATGAAATGAATAGGCAGGCCTTTGAAGGATTGGAGGTGTAGAACCTAGACTGCTGGATGGCTTCCAAGAGTTCCATGAACTCTCTGGAGGCCTGATGACCGAGTTCCTTTCCATGTTCATCAACATAGCTGCAAAAATTAAAAGACGGTAACCACAGCATCAATCTAGGTGTCATTTTACAGTGAAACATATCAACATATCAAAATTATAAGGAACAACCTTTTATTTATAAAGCCTTATTATTTTGAAGAGTGTCTTTAAAGAACACCCCATTTACATGAAAAAGAAGTGTTATTAAGACCACCCTAAGTTTCTTTATTCTTGAAATAGGAAGGAAAAACGGGCAAGCAATGTTTCAATGTTTATGCTTACGTGAACGGTGCTGTGGAGAGAAGAAAGATAAATAAGAAAATTGACAAATTTGCTGGGAAATTTAGTTATCAGCTTTGTAAGCAACAAAATACTTATGGAATTGCATTACATACAAGCGTCGTATCATAGAAATCAACCTGGTAGTGCAAATTTCTACTACGGCTTCTTCCCCGTTTCTAACCCTATTGAGCAACAACTCATAAACAACCTTGCTGACCCTTTTTTACAGCTAGTTCTGTACTTTTGAAGCAGCGATTTCACCAAGTACTTTTTCACGAAAACTTGCACTTCATACGGTGATGCTTCCAAGTCTTGTCATAATAACCAGTAAGTTTTTCCCAGGTTAACATTCGCGTTAGGCATCTCGTCATAGCTTCATTGAAAATATATTTAATGCTGCAGACACTGAGCACTCGCCTGTGATTTTTTTTGTATTTGTAAGGAGATTATACCTTTTCAGCCATTTACAGTATATAGACATCTTTATTTTCAGCTGCTACATGTGAATGAGGGTAGCGATGAGACACACGCTCAATCCCACCTAGATAATCTTCATCCTGTAATCCCACTCGCATCATACTATCTACATTATCCCAGCTACCTCATCAACTTATAACGAACTGAATTACACAGCGCAGAACCCCCCCCCCCCCAAAAAACAAACAAGACAAAGCACACACAAACAGTGCTGACTCTCAATTGAAGGTTTGCTGCGTCGGATACAGGCATTAAAATATACCTGCATGCGCAAATGAAATCGTTTATGAGCACAAGAAAAGAACTCGAGAGGCACACTGGTTTTTTGCTTGCGCATGAAATCTCTTGTGCTTTATTTAGTACTCACTTGAATATTGGATAGACGTACACCGTGACCTGGTCGTGCCTGTGTCCACACCTGTAGACGTCGAAGCACGTGTAGTAGGAACACGATTCGATCCTTGGCTCCGCCAATGGGCTGCTCGATGGGACGACAACATTGGGCGACGACTCCAGAAACCGTGGAACAAACTCGGTCTCCAGTTTCCGCCTCTCGAAAGGTGCGAGCAGCACCAAGGCGCACCCGACGAGCGCGGTGGCCGTCAGGACGTAACCGACCGCTGAACTCGCAGAGCAGGTCTTCTTGGATGGGCTAGGGTTCTTCATCATGACTTCGCGCCAGCTGCAAGACCCTGGAAAGAAAGTGTGCTGGGTGAAATTTAATGATGAAGTGTTGTTTTTAATGGTTTAATGGTGGTTTAGTGGTTTGTTTAATGGTGGAGCTAAGCGTGACCACAGTGCACTCTGAATGAATGACAGAGGGAAAATTTTGAAGACTCTCCTTTTTTCGTTGGGTGCAACATTAATGAGAACTGACGGGCAAGAAAGCCGAGAACGGGGGATGTTATTTGTCGTAACTGTGATGTAAATGAGTAGAGAGAAAGGTGGACGAAAAGATAACTTGCCGGTGGCAGGCGCTGAACCTGCTGCCTTTGAATAACGCGTCCGATGCTCTTCCAACTGCGCTACAGTGGGTATACCATCGAACACTTTGCTTGAAAGTCGCAAGATCGGTCCCTGTCAGCACGGACAGTGACCAAACCAATAAATTTCGCAAGTGCCCGAGAAACTGCAAGGCATGCACTTCGAAATTTCCGCCAGAGGTCATCGAGCAATCATAATGCGAAATATTAAAATTCCACGTTGTTTATTATAACTATATAATTATAAATCTACGGTGTTTATTTTAATATTCATATCTATTTTATTTCGCCTAGTCCATTTGTCCAGATTCTGCCAACGGCAGCTGCGTAGCTCTATCGCGACGGAAAGTTTAGATTGAAACTACCGCAGCGATCGAGTCGATCAGGATCGAAAGGCAAAGCGCTAGGATTAAATGACCGCGTAGCAGCGACTGCCGCAGAGACCGATTGCGATCGGCTCAAGCACTCTTGAAATTGTAATCACCTTTTAACACTTTCACTACGATTTACCCAGTCTCCTATCCTTGCAAGCTGCTGAACCGAAGTCCAAGGTCTGCACTGCAAGCGTCCATCCTTGCATCGCAGCCTGCCGTCGCATTTCCGACGGCAGCGCCAAAGTGAACGACCCACCGCTCCGAAAAACACAGTTACATGATTCGACACGGTTTCGTAAGGACGCCAACTGTGAGACAAGAGCGAGTCTTCATCCATCAAAAGTGACATCTTACGGCGTGACGCTTGAGGCGTTGAGCGCTCGCGCGTTTGATCGGCTCAAATACACACTCCGCGTTCTGCGGATCACATTTCAAGTTTCCTCTAAGTATTCCTTCAATACAACTTTCAGCAAAGGCGCGATCTGGGTAGCAAATGAAGCGCTGAAACTCTACAGCACTTGAAGGTAAAACTGAAGTTTCGGTTTTGTGCGCAGCTCGATCGTGACAGGCGTGCCCCCCGACATCGCTCAGATTTCGTTAACGCTAGTGCGGTGCTTCTAGGTGTTTAACGATTAGCTCACGCTCGCCTATTCGAGGCGTGCACAGCGATATCAGCGTAAACTCACCGTCATCGAGTCGAACGCTTTAGATTTCAGCGGCCACGAATTGACATGACCGCCGCGATCCTCACTTCATATGGCCGATGTATTGCTGATATGAACTTCATACATTAGTGCCAGTTTCGTAATCAACTTAGATTTTAATGTGATCATTTGAAGTTCATTGATTTGTATTTGACAATTTAAAATAACATGTAATATTTATTTTTGAAATATTTGTTTGATTTAAAGTATATTCAAAAAGTGTCAGCGTTCGCAACTGCTGTTTTATTGCGGACTATGGCCGACATCCGCCTCTCTCATCCCGAAACTAAAAATATGGCGATGGATTTCAACGATGCGCTGGATGACATAGTGCTGGCCGAAGAAAAGTGCGTCCCTTAATTTTTTCATGCGCAAAATTTGTTCTGTTGTAGTGTTGGTGTTCAGCAGAACACGCTCACTGATTTCCAATCAGTAACTAGCTTTTATTGTCAGCCTAAGTGTTTGGAAAGCATCTCCCAACTAAACAGTTTCTTTACGCCTCAAGATAACCGCTGTTTGACTGCGCGAAAGTGGGCAATGTACAGAAAAAAATGCGTCTAAATATTTACGTCCCTGTGACTTTTTATTCGGAAGAAAGCGGGGTTTGTTTCGCGTTGAACGTGTCTTAGTTTAGGTAGAAAACAGTGTTTGTAGGTCTTGTGTTCCGTTTCGGGAATCGATTGTGTCAACAGAAGCTCAGTTTTGGATGATCGGGTTGAAGCAGGATTAATCGCGAAATGGACCGCAGGACTCGCATTTCGATTCAGCGTTGTTTCTCTTGGTGTTGCGTTGCTTGTTTTTTGTCACCAGGCGTTCCTTCCACTCCTAGCGACTTGCTGCGTGTGATGTGAAGTTGAGAGTGAATCTGAATGTGTGCTCAACGCTAAAGAGTTTTAGGGGATTGCAACCGAAACTCGTTACTACGGTTTGCCTCTGGCACGTTGTCTTTGACTCAAATTGGCTTGGAAAGTCTGGTCTCCTAGACTTCTCGAGATGGAATTTCAAAGGTGGGTGTCTTTGGCGTCAAATGACGTGTTTCATACCGGTCATCAATTAAGTCAGTTCACTGCGCGGATATAGTTCAGTTGACGTATGACGTTTAACGTTTTGATTTCCTGATTTAGTATCTATTTCATTGCATGCTTAGAACTTTTTCTACCATGCCCAGCTAATCAAACTTCTTTGTCTTAATTTTTTTATATCTTGTTCTTATCTCTCTGTCGTAGTTGCATAATCATTTGTCATTGCAACAAATGCAAACCCAAAAACGATGCGATAACTTTATTAAAAAATTAACTTAATTCAACTCTGCCATACTTATTATCAGTTCCTTCAATAGATATTTCTATTGAACACCTCTTCCGGAAATTTTAACATAGCTAGTATGCTTTACAGATGAGTTCAGCATTTGTTGCTTTCTGCGAAATACGGCTCCAGCAAAGTTAGACAAATGTCATTCATTCGGGCTGTGAAATCGAGTGTTCATTCAAACAAAGAAAATTATGTAGTAAAAAAATTTTTAGGCTTGGGATCTCTCAAAAGTGTTTCCCTGTGCAAATGCAATTGATAGTTGATAGTTTTAGAACAACGCAACATGAAGCTTTGCATTTGCATTGCGCATGCGTTGTACTCTTACCTCTTGCGAGCTCCCATCGAGCGACAAAGGTTGACGCTACGCCCGCAAGCTTTGTGCACACTATTCTAAAACTGTATAGCATTGAACAAAAATTGTGCTGATCAGCCGTAAAAAGCAGTTCAATTTCAATGCAGCAAGATTAAACAGTACCGCATTATGATTGACTTGCGGGCATTCTGTATACACCAAGAACGACTTTATGCCAGCCCGTAATTCTGAACAGTTTTAATCTCTGACAGTGTCATGCTCCACACTTCAATAATAAGAAAACTGAAATGTGGGTGAGTTTGCATGATTGCATATTAGATCAGGTAGTGCGAATAACAGACGCAAGCAAGAAACAGAGACACAAGACGAGCGCTAACGTCAAACTAATGTTTATTCTAGAAATCCATGCCTATATATCACTCAGCAAAGATCCCAAAATCACATTGTCACCCCAGAACTCTTCAGCCCGCTCCCACAACAATAATGAATCACAAAAAGGTACACTATCCTAATCGCCCTCTAAAACAAAAACCATGTAAACTATACAGCGGGCAGTTAAATTAAGCACACCATATACTGAAAACTTGCGATTACATAATGCATGCTCAGATTTGTCTTTGTCACGAAGAAAGCGAAGAGGCCATTTAGCTGCCAGGAAAGCTAGATCTTTGGGTTGAAAGCTCAAGGGAGGCTGGCCGACACATTTGAGACTGTTCTTTTAAATAGAGAAAGCTTCCACGACCTCTAGGGACATTTTGTGACACAACATTGTTGCACTAGAATTGTAGCAAGGTGTTCACAGAGGTCATGGAAGGTTTTTTGTTTTTTATTCAAAAAGACGGTCTTGTGTGTCAGTCAGCCTTTCTTGAGCCTTTAACCCTGCTTGTTAGCTTCACTTGCAGCCCACTCGACATCTTTGCTTTCCTTGTGAAAAAGGCTTGAGTTTGAGCATGCATTTCGTAGTCACAAGCTGTAGCGTTTTGAACTGCATTGCTATATGTTTGCATGGTTTTCGTGGCTGGGACAAATTAAGGTGGTGCACCTTTTGAGTATTCATTATTGTTGTGGGAGTGGCATGAGCTGTTCTTGGGTGACAGTGTACTTTTGGTGTTTGCTGAGTGATATATAGGTCTTGATTCCAAGAATGAACTTTCATTTGAAGTTAGCACTCGTCTTAATCTTACTTGCATATGTTTCTTGTGTGAGCTGGTATGAAACTTCAACACCTTTGTGTTCTGTTTATTGTTCGCAAAGCCTTGTGACATTTCAGGTGTGTGCAATTCCAAAGCTCTTAAGTAATGGGGCGTCTATCTTGTGTGTATACTCTCTAATGCTGACGTGTTACTGTAATACTGAGTTGCATTTACCATGTTACTGGAACAAATATTATAGCAAAGCTTTTGTTTCCCGTACTATAATGTTTACGTAGGTATGTAAACGCATGCCTTTATGTTTGCCAAATCACCACATGGTGATGAGAACTGCATTTAAACTATACTTAGTTTAGATAGGATTGAATCACTGCTATAGCAATATCTTGAGAGGTTTTCAGCATGTACAGTATCATGGTATATACGCAGAGGGGTGTCAAAATTTTGAGTTACCAGATGATAGTGTTGACATCTTGGGACTCTTCGTGCAATCTTTGACACAGACACGTTAGTTTTTTCCTAGTGTTTTTGAGGAGGAAAATGATTAGAATGGGAACCTGTATTCCAGCAGTAGAATGCACGATGTTACTGCAATAACAGATTTTATCTTGCCTGGTTCATCTCGGCCCCACTACATGGCACCATCTATCTGTCCTGTCAGAGGCTTTAGGCCTCGCACATTTACAGGTGCGGTAATCCAGCCGAAACAAGGGGATCCCCGTAGGCGATCATGCTACGGCTTATTTAGACTTGGCGACTGGAGTCTCTGCAAAGCGGATATCACGAATAACCACTAAGGTGGATTTGCGATATAGGGCCGCAAACATAAGGCCCATTGGCGAGCAGTTTACATCCTGTAAAAGTCCGCGTTCTGTTAAGGCTCAGGCAGGCAGAGTTTCCTTTTGTGTCCAGTAACATGGTAGTGTAGAGAAGTAATAATATGATGAAAAATCATTTAATTCATTCTATTTTTCTTTAATGAATAAACCTTAGCATCATGGCCTTTCAGTCTCCCATAGAGCTGCTTTGTAGTTTTGGTGTCTAACTTTTTAGTGCGGCGTATGTGTGGTCAGTAACTCTTAGAGGGCATTCGTCAAAGAATGCAGCACAGACTCTTTTTCAACCAAGTTAAAAAATGTAAATCAATGAAGTAACCAAAACTCACAAAGGGTTGCGAACTGTGCTAGTTGATTTACGCTTGTTATGGCAAAACCGAATCAATGACAAGGTGGACGAGCCAGACAAAACACTGTCTCAGTGCAGGGTCTTGCCTGGTTTACCAGTCACTTCTGCATTTTTTCATCTTGCCAAAACGAACTGAAGCTCGCCTCTTATTATGGTCCAGTGAATTGGGTCTGACGTGTTTCGGTTGTTGCGTTCGATTGGCTCAGGGGTCGACACCCTAAACCGAAACAGAGCTATTCGGAAGAAGGGCCTCCCGTCGACGCAAGGTAACCACCATGCGTCTGCTGCCCAAATCTTTCTTCATTATCATTCTTTCCATTCCTGTTGCACTTGTAGACTTTAGTCGAGCTACTCGCTAGACCTTCGTTGTGCTCTATGCATGCATGCCTAATCAATTGCACAACTGGTCATTTTTTTGTGAAGGAGTACTGACGAATGTTTCTTCAATGTTAAAAATTCTGGACCCACTATGGTGAAATAGGGGCTGTCTGAATTTCGTTTATTTATTATTTACAGAATCCCTTCATTGCATTCACTGTGTAATAAAGGGTAGACAGTTCGTACACCACATGTTACATTCTTTCACAGCTGTTAGCAATAAAATACATAAAACAAAGTTACCATCAAGGTAAACAGGGTGATAAAGGTAATAGTTTTAACATCCTCAAAAGAGACAGAAGGTTGAAGCAAAACTAGGACAGTAATGCAGTGCCATGAACAAGTTGGGAATAAAAATTGTGATTATCGGGTTCAGGATTGTATTCTTCCAGTAACAAGTTCTATGGATTGTGCGAAGATTGATTTCAAAAAGCTGTTTGTACTTTAGCTGTACGCATGCCTTCTTTTAGTGATCGTGCCACATCGAGACATAGAATATGTTAAGTGCGAAGGCAATCATATAATTCCAGGTGACCGTGGCTGAATTTTATGGGGGCAAGATGAAAAAGTAGTGCAGACAGTCTTCATTTTCAAGCAGTCTTTCATTTTCAAATTTTAGCACTGCTAGATTATGCTTCGTGACGGCCAGTGCAGATGAAACACGGACAGAAAAGAACTTGCCCAGCAAACTACTCGCTTACAGTTCACGCTTAGTACACCCCAGCTTGCTTTAGAAGAATTGAACCAGGGTAGATTTCGATGCACATGAAGGAAAATAATACAGTAAAAGCTAGTCTGTCGTGTCCTAGTATCTAGTGTGTCACAACACAATTTTGGCTTGTTAACGCAACAGTTAACAATAAATACTGGGCTACTCACTTATCCAGCTGAAAAGAATGGCTCTTACCAAGTATGAATGTAGCAAAAATATCCTGTGCGAAAATTGGGTTCAAGTTTTAGCCTGAAATGCATTACCTTGAATTATCTATATTACTGTGATATTGCAATGTCGAGCAAGAAATAAGTTTTCTCATGTGTTGCAAGAAAGAAGACCGAATTGCAGTGGCATTGCTCATTAGAAAAAAAATTTACCAGTACTCTGCTCTGTCAGTTTGGTGGTTGGTTGCACTCCTGCGTGACATCTGGAGAGAATGCAAGAACAAAGCTTGCCAGTGCTTATGGTTAGCTTATGGTTAGCTTAGAACTCATGGTTAACTTAGAAAACCTGCTTTATGAGAGCTAAAATTAAAAATAAAACTGGAATAGTACATCGCAGTCAAATTTTTATGAGATGAAGTAGCACTTGCATTGTTGTAGCGGTGAGAATTTGTTATATTGATGTTTGCCTTATTCACTTGCTTCCATTCACTTCAAGTGTTGAGGGGGTTCTGACCTTTTAAAAAGGGGAAGCAATGGCGAGCCGACCTTTGCAATGTCAGTACTCCTTTCATTGGAATGCCACAGGGGCATGATCATGTGTCTTTTTTTCTGCTTGCACTGTTTTTGCATTACCCTTTGTAAGCCCCATTTATATTTCTTTGCATGTCTATCCCAGGCAACGGCTGCTGCCTATTTGCCGTATTAGTGTTTATTTTGTGATATATAAATGTTAACTAGCAGATTCCAGCCTGAATGTTGCTTGGTGTTCTGGTCGGCGTTGTTTAAAAATATACTAAAAAGAAAACAAAGTAATATACTAATGCGTCATCTCATGCAGGGCTGTTTTATACGAAGGTGTTTCACTCTTTGTGGGTAGTAAGCAGACAAAACTTTTCAGTAATTTGGAGATGAAAAATGGCAAGGCGACACTGCACATAATGCTGTGTCGGAACAGTATGCAGATGTCAAAAAGCAGACTAACGGGCACGTTCTATTTGTGCACATTTGTCACCGTGAGTGAGAGTGGAATGACTTAATCCACAAAAGCTCAAGCAGCACTGATATATCGTGCGCAGTAAAATGCGACGCCTTGGGTGACGTGCCCCCCAGGGCTTCCGCAGTTTGTGATTCAGCATGCAACATCGACGTTGTCTTTTGTACGAGCAGGCAGCTAAAAGTGCGACGTGAGTTCACACCATAATATCAGAGCAAGGCTAATCTGTTGTTTTGGATAGACTCATGAAAAATGAACATGCTATCACTAAACTGATAGACTGAGTATTCTCAGTCTAAAAGAGAGGAAAACAAAAAACTCGCTTCTCGGTGAATTCTCAAACAAATCTTGATTAAGTTAGATATCGCTGTAGTCTACGTAAACTGTTGACCATGCATGTGAAGTGGCAAGTTGTGATGGCCTGTGCCGAAAATCTTCCACAGTTCCTCAGTTGTTTTCGAATGCTCATGCTATTTTTTTCTCTGACCTTACATGCATGGTCCTCCTTTGTCATGTCTTCTTGTCTAAATGTTTTCCGTGGTAAACATCTATGCCACCTGAATTTTAGGATTTTCGGACATGCTTATTTTCTGCACCTTATTGTTCATCCTGTTTTTTGCGTTGATTTTTTGCTTCTGGTGAGACCTTTTTGGCCTGTAATAATGCTACCAATAAGCATTACATCTCTACTTTTTTTTGTGTCATGGGTTAGGCTTTTAATGAGAGTTGTACCAAAGTCAATGCAAAAAAGGACATAATCTGTTTTTCGTAAGCAACCCTCTCTCTGGCACTTTCTTGTCTTATAAGTGCCTCAAAGCATCCTACAGAGGTGTGCAATAGTACCCAGAGAAGTATTTGTATTAGAACTATCCTTCCAAGGTGCCTGCAGGACATGCAAATTAACATAAATGGTTCAGGTATACTAATTTAAGTAGAGTACTATAATATGCCTTAAGTCTAGGCCCACTCAACAATCTCAGAAACAGCCTTTCATTTCTTTTTTAATGCAGCATGGTCTTTTTGATGACAAGCTTCTATGAAACGCAGGGTCAAAGCCACTGTGATACGCTGCAGCTATTTGTTTGCCATTCGTGTTCAGTAATTGTCCACTGCTTCCTACATGACAAGGGTCTCCTAACCTTTTACTCTGTTCAGGTTGGGGACGTGAATTCGTTGACATCGATGGAGTTGATGTTGATTGACTGACATTTATTAACTCGATCACACCAACCAGCTGACACCAATAAAGTTGGCGAACTATACTGGTCATCTGACACCAGCTGAGTTTATGACATCAATAGGCTGCCATCAGTAGAGTCAGTGATGTCAATTGGCTGGCACCAATTATGTTGGTGACAGTGACTGGTTGATGCTGATGGAGTTGATGACATCATTTGGCTGATACTGAAAAATCTGCTGACATCAGTGGAGCAAGGGCACCTATCTTCTGACACAGATTGAGTCAGTGATGTTTATTGGCTGACACTGAGTTAGTGACACCGCTTTGCTGACACCAATTGACCTATTGGCTAACACTTATCGATTTGTGGACAATAATTTACAGACAGTGTTGTAGGGGCTGCCGTCTAGGTCAAGCTAGGCGAAGCTGGTGACAGCGTGTGCTCGAGGTGCGCGTGACGTGTGGCAGGAATCCTAGGCTAGAAGGTTTTGGGATAAACCTGTGTCCACGTAATCCAGCCTCCTGCCTTCTCGCTTGTCCCTGACGAATTCAACATGGTGTCAGAAAAAGAGGTGCCACCAGGGGACATCAGCTTCTAGTCATCATCTTTACAAAGGTCATCGCTAACAAAAAGCACCAGTCATGGCATCATTCGTTATTCAGCCGCTGGAGGCTTTCAACTTTTCGTCGCCAAACAAGTGGCCAAAGTGAAAACAGCATTTTGAACGTTTCCGAACCTCTTCAGGCTTGTGCATGAAGCCCGAGCAACATCAAGTAGATGCCCTACTCTACATTATGAATGAGCAAGCGGAGGAAATCTATGCCACCTTCGCTTTATTTGAAGAGAACTCTGAATAATTCGACGCCGCCGTGGAGCAGTTCGACAAGTATTTCATTCCGCGACGCAACGTAATCTTCGAACGAGCCAGATTCAACACCAGACTGCAACAAGATGGTAGGTCAGCCGAAGATTTTGTGAATGCGCTTCACACACTTTCGAAAGATTGTGAGTTCGATGCTCTTCGAGAGGAGTTCGTGCGCGACTGCCTCGTGGTTGGGATAAAAGACAAGCAGCTATCCGCCAGGTTACAGCTGGTCGCAAAGCTCACGAAACAAAAGACTCTAGATTCTGTTCGCCACATCGAAAGTGTCAGTCAGCAACAAGTGGAGAACCTCCAGGAAATGCCATCTTTGAACAAAGTTGCATACAGTGTGCAGACAAGTCGACGTGCTGCAATGCAAGACAAAAGCGGCAGTTATCTACACAGGGCAAGCAAGCCATCTTCACCCTCCGGTAAAAACAAAAAACAGAAACGGTGCCGTTGGTGTGGTCAAGAGCGTCACTCACGCACTTTCTGCGCAGCGCGCTCGGAAGTCTGCAGAAAATGCCGGAAGAAAGGTCACTGTGCCTCCGTATGCATGTCGCGACGCCTCGATTTTGTCGAAACTGAGCATGGAACATTAGAAGAAGGATTTCTTGGAGCAGTCAAGACAACGGATGCTGTAAACTGGGAAGCAACAGTTTTGGTTCAAGGCCAGCCAGTTGACTTCAAAATTGACACTGGTGCCGACGAAACTGTCCTCCCGACGCACGTATTGCTGACGCTCAAGGACAGGCCGCTTTTATCAGCTTCTCCTCGTTAGCTGCATGGCCCAGATGGAAAGCTTCTTTCAACAGCAGGAGTGGCTCAACTCTAGCTCATCTGTCGCAACCACGCGACTACTCAAGATATATATGTCCAAGATCAAATTTGCTCTCTGTTGCTAGGCAAGCAAGCCATTAAAGACCTACAGATGCTGACCTTCATAAACGAAGTGAACCCGAAAGAAAAATTTCTAGTGGTGTTCCAAGGACTCTGCAAGCTGCTCAAAGAACACAGGATTCAGCTTCAACCAGGAGCAAAAGCTTTCGTACTCAGTTGCCTGAGGCACATCCTAATTCCATTGTACGAGAAGACAAAGTTGGAAGTTCAAAGGGTGCAGAAACTCGGTGTCATATCACCTGTAGATGAGCTGACCGAGTGGTGTGCACCAATGGTAGTCTTCCCAAAGCCCTCTGGAGACGTGAGAATATGCGTGCACTTTACAGAGCTTAACGGCCACATTCTCAGAGAATGGCATTCTATTCCTTCCGTGGAACACACTATCGGACTTATTCAAAGGTGATCTCCAAACTCGATGCCAACTCTGAATTTTGGCAAATTCCACTTTATGAAGAATCAAGGAAACTCACCACCTTCATCTCATCTTTTGGGCACTTCTACTTAAACCTACTACTATTTGACATTGCTTCAGCTCCTGAACACTTTCAGGAGCAAATGGCGTACATTTTACAAGGCATCAGTCGAGTTCTCTGTCTCATGGACGACATCCTCATCTGGGGTTCCAACAGCCAAGAGCACAGTGGGACACTCCTAAACGGGCTGCATGCACTTGCGAAGGCTGGAGTGACACTCAACGACAGCAAGGGTGTGTTTAATGTTCAGCACCTTACATTTCTAGGACACTGGCTCAATGAAGACGGAATAAGTTCCGATGAAAAGAAGGTTGAAGCCATAATGAAAATGAAGAGTCCCAAAAACAGGATTGAGCTGCAGAGAGTTCTCGAAAGGGCAACATACCTTGCGAGATCGTTCCCAATCTCTCTGATATTCCTCAGCCACTCACACTCCTGTTGTCAAAAAAGCAAGAATTTGCTTGGGGTGCTCCACAAGAGCAGGCAATCCACAGGTGGAAGTTGGTGCCTCATCTCGTCCTGTCCTTGGAGTCTTCGACCCATCAAAAGAAACAGTCCTCACCGCCGACGCATCATTCTTCGGACCACCGACACCAGCTCACTGTCGAGAATGATTTGCTCCTCCACGCCGTGCGAGTTGTCGTCCCCGACTTATGCCAAAAAGAAATCCTAGGACTCTTGCACGAATGACACTTTGGCATAACAAAGACATTGGCTTGAGCCAAAGACTGTGTCTGGTGGCCCACTATAGGATCTGACGTCTCGTCTCTGGTGAAGGGATGTCAGCAATGCATCGAAATAAGAGTCAACTGGAAAATGCCAATAATAAGCTCTGCATTCCCGGAGAGTCGTTGGCAACGCGTTGGAATGGATTTGTTTCACTTCAAGAACCAGTGGTGGTTGATAGCTACAGACTATCATTCAAGATACTCCGACCTAGTTCGACTTGAGAAGCTGACTTCCACAGCCGTAATCAACTACTGAAAGTAAATTTTTGCACACCACGGAATTCCCGAGGAAGTGGTGCTCGACAATGGCCCGCAGTTTTTGTTAATTGAGTTTTCACTCTTTGCCCAAGACTATGGTTTCAAGCACATTACATCTAGCCCTCACTATCCTCAGAGTAAAGACTTGCAGAGGCTGCAATGAAAATCAAGACATCCATGCCAAAGACCAAGGACCTTTACTTGACACTTCGAGCTTACAGGTCGACTCCTTTGAAGAATGGATATAGCCCTGCCGAACTGTTTATGGGTCGTCGGCTGGGATCCAGGCTTCCTTTTTGTTCCACCAAGCTGACACCCCAATCACCAGATCAAGGCAGCCTTCGGAATTTTGAGGAAAGATACAGGAAATGTGAAAGGACAGACTTCGACAGACGTCACAGAGTCCGCGACTTGCCAGAACTTCTTTATAGAGATGCTGTGTGGGTGACAGACCTCATAAGCAAAGGGACAGTACAAGCCCGAGCCGATGAACCTCAGTCTTATTGGGTCAACACCAACACTGGTGCTGTGCGTAGAAACTGGACGCAGCTAGTCTCGTATTCCCGAAGTCAAAACAATGCAGATAGCCCCACTACCAGTGGTTCTGCTATAGACACTGGCTCGCGTTGCCAGGACACTTCCCACGGGCATACCAGATGTGGCACGTGTGTGAAGCCGCCTGCTGCAGCAAACTTCGCTTCGTTGCATTGGGAGATGTTGTAGATGCTGCTATCTACGACAAGCCAGGCGATGATGATGACAGGGTGTGCACAAGGTGCGCGTGGCAGAGCTCCTAGACCAGAAGGTTTTGGAATAAACCTGTGTCCACGTAACCCAGCGTCCTGCCTTCTTGGGATCGAATCCCAGCTGCGGCGGCTGCATTTCGATGGAGGCGCAAGTGTTGTAGGCCCGTGTGCTCAGGTTTGGGTGCACGTGAAAGAACCCCAGGGGGTCGAAATTTCCACTGCGGAGCCCTCCACTGCGGCGCCTCTCATAATCATATGGCGGTTTCGGGATGTTAAACCCCACATATCAATAAGTGATACTGCCTTCTCGCTCGTCCCTGACGACTTCAACAGACAGCAGTTGATTTCATTTTGTTGAAACAATGCATTGCTAGACGGGGGACTAGAAGTGAAGTGCACCAATTGAGTGTCACTGGCTAGCTTAGTAGCTAAGAAGTGAGCGAGAATGGGTTGCACAAAACTCTTTAAAATATATATATATAACAGACAAGCTCAAGAGTAGTGTCGTGCGTAACACTCTGTTGGAATATATGCTGTGTTACTTGTGTGCATGGAATAGGTTGCTTTATTTCCCTTTGATATGTTTTGTTTCACCACTTCCATAAGTAATTGTGCAAACCTGAAGCTGACACCAGCTACTCGGGATTGAAGCTTGGCAGCATGTCTCCAATAACGAAAGGCTGCTTACTTATTGGTCAATGCTGAGCCTTCTAAAAAGACTAGATTGCATGCACACAGACTAGCCTAGCCTATTGAGGAGCGCTGTTGGGAGGCAGGCCATGGCTTCCAGTGTAGTGTACAAATTAGTAAGTTGAACATCCGTTGATTTGAAATGTTCTGCATTAATTTAAAACAATAATTATAACTTTATGTTCACTTGCATTTTACTTCTGGTACAACTCTCAGAATTTAAGCGGGCAGCTACTTAGTCATGCTTTTTCCGCTCTTAATGTCCAATGCTGCCACTTTTTGCACCACAGAGTTCTGAACATGTGATGCTGTGTCACCGCTTTCCACTTTTTTAGCATCTGTTGGTGTGTTTTTCTTTTTTTCCTCCTCAAGCTTTCTTAGCATTGTTTTTGGTACATCTTCATAAAGGAATTTTAATTCATTCATTCATTCACAAAACTTTATTTGTGTCCCAAAGCCCGGTCTTTTCAGACCGAGGCGGGCCGCGTCCACGTCGGTACCGTCAGGCCGAGCCTTGTGGCGTCATCGTGGACCTTCTAGACTGCCCGTAGTTGGTCTTGATAAGACGCGCTTCGCACCATCGTCTGCCAGTAAAGTCATGCAATACAATATTTTAAATGTCACATGACTGTGTTGCTGTGTGCATGTACAACCCAAGTCTCAAAGACTAATTGTTAGCCCAAATTTTATTAATATTACTAAAAGAGTTCATCTCCTACTATAAACATAAACATAGTACTAATTCAAAAAGTCAATTTTTGTTTGTGTACCCAAATTATTTCATTTTCATGCATTTATTCATTTTATGATTGTAGTCTGAGGCTGCTACAGCCTAAATCAACTGCACAACCATGTCCCACAGCATTCTTCGATATGCTTATCTTTTCTTTCACACTGGCTAAACCAACTAGGACAGATAATTTTATCATCTATTCTGGGTGAATTTCGCCTTCTTACAATTGCTTTCATTTTATTGACGTCTGTGTTTTTGCTTCAAATGGCAGATTTGTCAAAAGAGCACGCAGCTGCTGGCCTGCGCACCTTCTAATTTTGTTTTCATTGCTTTGTACTCACGTGCACCGTAGCTCTGTAGTAGTCTCATCACGCACTGTCTTTCTCTTTCATACTTCTCTTCCTCCCTTCTTTTCCATCCTCTCACGGCTTCGCTCAACCTTGTGCACCTCCTCGTCATTTTCCTTGTGACCTTCACTCGACCTTCTGGCCCCTTCCTCTCTTCCCTGTTTCATGCCACCGCTAACTTCACTGCCGCTGCGTTAGGCCTAGGGTTTACCCCAAACCCAGGCATAGCAACTCCGAGGAAGGGCCGGCACCTGGCGATCAGAGGTATGCCGGCAAAGTTCAGACGTCTGTTGCATGTTGCTTCCGGCGGCCATTTCGTTTTCCAGATTCTTTATTATCTGTCATTCTTGAGCTCCATACAGGCTCTCTTTGTACAGCAGAAGCAGAAAAAGACGCGAGAAACTTGGCATTAGAAGTACTAAACTTACCATTTGTTTAGTAAAATCAAGTTGAGGACACCATCAAATAATGTAGTCTCAACCTGAGAGTGCTTTTGTAGATGTGCTGTTTTGCCAAGAAGCCTCTAGGCAGCTAAAAATGGAGCAGCTAGTAGTTTGGCATATAACACTGAATTGTTCCGGAATATTTGCCTTGTGCTGACAGTTGTCTGAGGTTGCCTTTTCCAGCCCATTAAAAATGCTTGGTAAGTATGTATATGATGATTGGTGAAACTAAAGCCCCTTGTTTTGCATTAAGTGCAAGAAGGTGCGTGTCTGTGTGTGGTGTGAGAAGTTTGATAAGTTTGATCGTATACATGCCTCAATCATGGAGTGGAAGGAATGCTTTGGTTTGACGCATTGCACTCTTGAAGGAATTTTCTATATGAAGTGTGACATTATACCTGGCGAATAGGCATGACACCTGAGGAGGGACAGCCATTTTAAAGGAGTACTGACACAAAATTTTATGGCTGGGGTCGATTCCTGGGAACATGTGTACATCATCAAACAAATTTCAATAGCAATTATAGCTTGGAGGATAACTTATATGATTTTTGAAGTTTGTGTACACGATCCAGCACTATACACTGCACTTCGCAACATTGGTCTAATCCAAGGTGATCTGAAGGTCCCCCCTCAACATTTGAGACGTCACCACAGCGGCCGAGCTCCGAACCGACGCAGCTGGAATGATCGTGCCATAGTCGCCATAGCCCTTTGGCTGCGCTTGTCCTAGCAGGCTCGCAAGTCCGTGCCCGCGGCAAATGAGTGGGGGCCTCAAAAAGTCATTCCCACCATACGACATTGATAAAGGCGACGATGACGATAACAACTTTGTGGAGCACGTGCAGCAACGAAAGAACACGAACAGACGATGGAGGCAGCACAGAAGTGGATCACAGTTCTGTGTACTGTTTCGCATGCTATATGGCATTTGTTGCACCCAATAGCTTATAATTCTCATTTCTTTCCCAGGCCAAAGCAAAACTGAGACTGGTTGGTAGTAAGCATACTGTAATTAATTATCTCTAGCATGCGTTGGCAGGTGATGTGCCATGTTATGACTGATAGGCCTCCAGCGACACATTGCAATAAAAATACAAAACAGTCAGACGAAAGATTTCGTGTCAGTACCCCTTTAGACCTCTCCTTTATTCTCTTATACAACTCTTCTCGTCCGTTCTCATTCTCAGCCTTGCAATGGCTCAGACGGAGGCATGAAAGTTCAGTTGAGATTGAAATAGAGCGCATTAATGACACAATCGCAGTAGTTAACACAGTACACTGCTTGGATGTTGTCTCTTTATTTTTAACATTTGTAACTAAGTTTGTGTGAATGTCTAGCTCGGAGCAAATAGGGATTTTGGTTGAATAATTTCAAATTTAATTCGAATAGTATATATAGCATATTATCAAGAAAATTGGCATATTTGTCACAGCCCAACTAACCTGTACAATATCTTTTTTTTTTAAATTGAAACAAGGCCTGTTAAATTACATTCTTTTTGGTTCAAAGGAAGTGGAAACAACCTTGAATAGTAGCAGGATTTGACTTTCGGAAGAATGCAAGTGTTAACTTCTAAAATATGTTACGTTTTAAAATATATGAGGCTGTATAAGAAGCTTTTAAACTTAAACAATGATGAATTGATGTGAGCGTAATATGTTCATTTAACCTTGAAGTGTGCTTTGTGGCAGTGCTGATTTTTTTTTGATAGGTGTTTTCATGGCTTAGCACTTCTTTACTGCAGTGAAACTATCTCTACAAGGGGTTACATGCAGAGAAATATACATCTGTTTAAATGCCTTCACGGCTTAGCATCTTTCACTGCATTGAAAGCACTTTTACAGGGAATTACATGCGAACTAGTATACGCCTATTGGCTTATATCGCATACTTTGAAATTTTCAATAATTTAAATTCGAATCGAAGTGAATTTGAACTCAAAAATAATCGTTTGTATATTCGAAGCATTCGAATATTTGCACAAGCCTGCTTTTGACCCATTAATTCTCAGTATGAAAAACACTCTTCTAAACCTCAAAATATTTCTTGGCCATGTTCTTAGAGTGACTGGGAGTTCAAGTGTTCAATAAAAAACTTGAAGGTATATTCTGTGAATTAATAATGGGGTGTTGCATATGTGCAATAACGGGCAGTAGTGTATAAAACGGAGGCCAAGGCTAGTGAAAAAACTTTTTATTGGCACCATTAGTTTTGGCGCATTATCAAATTGAAGACAGTACAAAGTTCAAGCTCTTTGCCACCTACTGCTGGAAACTTACAAAACAGTTACGGTCTTTGTTGGCACAACTAAAACAACCATAGCATTAATCTAATGTGACCACATATCCTTTCGTGTTTCAAACTCCTGAGCTGAGCCGAGTTTTCCAGTGCAGTCAATGTTATCAAGTAACTGTGATTACAAACCCACGCATCGAATGTTGTATCAACGAAGTAATACCCTAACGGGCATAAAGTGATGGAGAAATATGCATAATTTATCTTGTACACAGTGTCACTTTGCAACAGAGAACTTTAATTTCATGTAAATAAGAAACACTGTTTTGTAGGCTAAGTTCTAGCTTTGTATTAGGTTACCGTAGCGACAAGTTATGATTGTGAGCCACGGCAACAAGTTAATTGAAAAAGGCAAACAGGAAATCTCTTGCCCTTAATAGTAGCACTGTGTTTATGCATTGAAGCCCATTATAATGTTGTCTTTCATGTATGTAAAGTACAGTGTACCAATTCACTGATGTTAACATTGTTTGGCTCCTTTCGTTTAAAATGCAAAGCTTTATTCTAAGAATGAAATCAGTGTTGTGCTTTACCTGTGCATGTCTAATATGTGCATTCCGAAGAAAATATCTGTGCCTTGAGGAGGTTTGGACTGATGTATACATCAATCCTCAAGTTTTGTTTCACTGAAAGAGGATAAATTAAGTGTCAGATTTTTCTTTCTCGAATTCTGTGTTGAAAAATTGATCCAACTTCTCATATTCTGCTGTCTCACAGACTTGGTGCCATGAATTATAAGCATTTTTTATTTAGCTAGCTTTAGCAGAGCAAAAACTTCTGAAACCCCCCTCTCTTCTTTCAATGACTACATTGTCGCTTATTTGCTTTCTTTACTCAACTATACATACCACTTTGGTTACCATCCATGCGAAAGATTTTTCTGTAAATTCTTTGGCAACTACTGTCTGGGACGCACTGCTATGTTTAGCATGTTTTGCCGAAGTTATAAAATGGCAGGCCTGAGGCAAATTCATCACGAGACAACGCTTCTTTTAACCGCAGATATCGGCAGATGGGCTTTACTCGCGGTTTCAGCCTTGGAGAGGAAGTTGGATGGAGAGATGGCTACCAACTCGGATTACAGCGAGGAGCACAAATTGCTACTGAGGTTTGTGCTTGTAAACTTCTTACAGTGTGTTATACGTCATAGTTTGTCATAGGTTGTGCTGAATGCTAAAAGGCCAGTAAATAGGCACCAACTTTTTTTCGCATCTTTTTAAACAAGCTCGCTCGTTCATTCAGAGGGCTGTGGCAATCACATTTTGCATAGATATCACAGATACATTTTCCATGCAGATGCATTTCCTAAAGCAATCCACACCCCTCTCCTGCAACTGGCCTGTCCTCTTCTCCCATGCAGTGGTGTAACTTTGCCCATGGGCAACTTTCTGTAGCATTGAAATCGTTTATTGGTCCTGTGCACTATGAAACTGCACCTTGATCTTTTTGGGGACGTGGTTTTCATGGCGCAGTTTGTTGCACCTGTTACGTGTTTGTTTACTTCGTCAGTTTCTTGTGTCATGCTTCCTCACCTTTGAACAGCTGTTTCGACCAACAGGTGCAGGAAGTCTTGCTTGTTTGTTATCTGCACCCAGTCCAATATTCCAGGCGTCGAGTTATGCTGATGATGTGGGCTTAGTCACTACAGTGGGCTACGCCTGCTCCTCTAAGTGATGGGTAACAGTGGTGAGGTTGAGTGAGAAAGCAAAACTAGCTGAAAGTTATTCTATTTCCTGTGACTTTCTTGTTAATGCACTTATTCACCAAATTTTTATGGTAGCATGTTAACTGGGCTGTTAATTTTCTTTTTCACAAATTTGGGACAGCAGGATTGTCTTCTGGCCCTCAAGCTGGCCGGCTTCATTCACATAGTGAGAAATGTACAGTCACGGCCATGTCTGTGTAGAGCACGCGAGCAGCCGGTTTTCACTCTGCAGGGTGAAACCTTGAGGCAGTATCGGGCTCTGACATGCTCAGCCTGACAGCTAGGCCACGCATGCTCCCGTTACACCAATTCAGAGCCCGGAACTCCCTCAGGGTTTCCACCCGCAGAGTGAAAACCGGCTTCTGGCGCGCTCTACACAGACGTGGCCGCGGCTGTACAAGCATCATCAATGAAGCCTGCAGGACAATGGGCGTTATGCTTTCGAAGTTTGTGGATACCTTGCCCACCGGGTCTAGTGGAGTGCAATGTGCCATCTGGAAAGGCAAATCTGTGAGGAAGCTGTTATGGGTAGCCTAGTGATTATATCATTTTACTGATCAGGACGTCATGGGCCCAGTACCTGGCCACAGTAGCTGTGTCGTCATGAAAAGTGGCATGCGAAAATTCTCGTGTGCTTTGATTTATTTACACAATAAATGACTCCCATTACTGGTTGAATTTAACCTGGGATTCCTTTTCTCCCTTTGCCATGACATCGCCTGCATCTGAGTGTGCTCTTTTGTAATGTTAAGTGCCTAAGTAAAATTTACCAAGCATAGTTCGTATAACCTGTCTTCAAAGAATGTTGATATGCTACAGATTTGCATAGCATGTCGTATTATATATATAGCTTGAATATAGCTTACTTGAGGCCACTTGTAGTTCTAAGTAAAATGGCGTGACTAAAGAAGGATGATGGCAAGTTCTCATTACGAACAGAATTTAGTTGTTTGATACAGGAAGTTATATAACAATTAAGTACAGAACTACCTCAGACTTTGCAAATCTTTTTCATCGACTATGTAGTAAAAAGTTGCTTGTTTAGACTCGTTCATTTCACAGGTGCACATGTTTGCTATCAGCAGCATGCTGTATTGATTTCAAAAATTTGAAGCCCATTTTTAAGAGGGTACTTTCTTGGAACTCATTTATGATAAGTATTTTTGTTGGGTGCCATGGCAATTCTTTACTTTTGTTGTATTTTGCTTGAGCCTCGTGTAAATTTAAGGCCATCTAATGCGTTTGCAGCAAAAATTGTTTAATGATGCCTGACAGGGATAAGAGAGAAGTTTTTAAGAGGGCTACAAATATTGCAAAAAAAATGAAGTCGACTTTCTCCTGTTCATTATTTTATTGAAATGCTCTGTATGCTTTTCAGTAATTTCTTATGTTGTCCGTAAAATTGTATAGAAACTAAAAAGTTAATGCGGAGTTTGCATATACCCGTAACATGAGTAAATAATAAGGACATCTTGGAATAGCATACATTTTATTTCAATAAGAATTCAATGAAATTTCATTGCACTAGTGTAGCAACAATTCATTTTCCTCAAGAATACAAAGGGGGATTCAATCCCCTACCTTCAAGCTGAGGCAGTACAAATGCCATGCACACTTCAGCACGTTGGAGTAGTATATTCATTTTCAATATTTGCTGACGCTGATAATGAACCGTAGTGCAGCATTGCTTTGTTAACCTGCTGTGTTCATGTGCCTCCTTTCAGCTCGGATTTTATCAAGGTTTCGTACATGCATGGATAACAGTCTTGGAACGTGAAGAAATCGCAAAGCAGAGGTTTGTGCGATTCTGCTTGTACCACATGAAAAAAGATAGTTGATATGGAAAATTTGTGGATGTTATTTGGACAGCACAATTGATGCAATTTGCTCATAAAAAATTCCAGTACACTAAACGTGTGTGAATGCTCAAAATTTTGAATATTTTTATAATAGTGTTAGCTATTTGATTCTATTCACACCAAAACTTTACTGTTAAAACTATTCAAACTTCCGAAAAATAAGTATAAGTGTAAAGTGTGTCTGCTGGTTTCAGGAAAATGGTGGCCCTGAAAGCGCTTCTCGAAATGACGAAGAACTTTCCCCAGGTCAACATCGCAGACGAAGACATGTTTGAAAAACTGCACAAGATCCGAGCGAAGTTCAAGCAGGTAAAGCAAACTACACATTGAAACCTTAAATGTGTCTCGTAATTTTTTTTCTTTTCCCAATTTCGCATACCTTACAACAGAGGCCAGCAAGGGGCTTAAAAAGTTGAAATGTATTGCTATGATTGGTCGAGTCATTTTACTGCACTTCGAAAACAGTGGGAAGTGTTCGTTTTTATGTGACATTTCAGCGACACATGTGCAGCAAGACATTCAATAAACAAATGCAATACATGCAGGGAAGTAAGGCTGCATGATGACATGATAGGCTTGTGATTTGCTTTGTGCAATAGAACAGCCAACTTTTTTTCTTTTGCTCTGCCAGGCTTTGCTCTACTAGGCTCCATTTATTTGCAAAACAGTCCAGGCTTCTTTGGGCCCAGGCATAAGGGGCTGTAGATAAAAGCAAACACATTGTAGTACAAGCATCGAAGAGAAGAGCAGTCACATATTTAAACTCAAATTTATATATATATATATATATATATATATATATATATATATATATATATATATATATATATATATATATAATAACTGATTCAGTGCTAATTAATAAATACCGCCTAGCAAGGACAATAGCAGCGCACTCCAGCCACTTATAGTACAGATTATTTTTTCTTATACTTCAGTTCTTGCATATATGTACAATCACATAGCTATTATATAGGTGGGTCAAAGTGTGATGCTAATTCACTATTTTTGAGTAGTTTCTGAAGAAGGCTACATACAGGAAGGTCTCATGTCAAAATCTACATTTACATAGCACACATTTCTAAATGGTCAAATCTAAAAGTTGCATGAATATTAATTTGCTGTGCTTATAAGGAAATGAGACTCCATAGTGCAATCACTAAGGGTACACCTGTCCAAAAAAAACGAAAATAAGACGAAGGCATTGTGTGAGGACTGATTTAGCCATCCCACTTTAATCGCTGGAGTGAGTCTGTGAAACGGCACATTCTTGTTGCATAAATATCCACTTTGGTACATCCTTTATCGCCCACCATTGGCTTCTAGGTTGTGGCAATATTGAACATCAACACGCAAGAGACAGAACTCCATCCCGAGGGAGAGCCATCGTCTCCGCGACCCGAGATGTCCTTCTGATGACCTTCGATTTCCGGGGTGCCCACCGACGATGTGGGCAGCAGCAACCCCGAGCCCGAGACTGCGGTGGCAATAGCGTCGACTCCGGCGTCATCCCCGACGGCAACCGCACCTGCCGTCACGGCTATTGTCGCGTCACCGCACCCCAATGCTCAAAGAGTGACCCCGATTCCCGTCCGGCCCCAGCGCCGGCGGTTTTCGGCTCCGGCTTCGTCTAGTTCGACGCAGCAGTGCTGCGTGCTGTGAGAACCGACGCCCTCTGCCGGATGAATTCGCTGCCACAACTTGCCAGGGACGTGGCAGCTCTTTCTCTGGAGGGGTTTCCTCACAGATTGGATCAAAATTATTGAGCCAGCACTTTGTTGACGGAACAAGTTAGCTAATTTCGTGGCGGGATTGACAGTCTTCATGAAGACTATATACTGTAGCAACAGCCTGCTACAACCTGGTGTGCCGAAGTTTGAACCATAAAATGAAGTCATTCTAGCTGGCCTCATGACCTTGACTTCAGTCATAAAGGGTATTATTCTCTAGTGAGAGGAGATCTACTGCTTAATCTTTTTGTTAAAAATTTTCTACCGAGGCAGTAGGTATTAGGGAAAAATAAATGAATCTGTCAGATAAATAAATGAATCTGTCAGAGCACAATATGGATACATCTTCGCAAGTATCAGCCATGCAGGTTTTCGTTAACTATCAGCTGGAACGACAACATTGACAATTACTCGGAGTCTGCTGTACTTATAATGCGCAAAAATGGTTTCGGTATGCGTTTAGAAATGGTTCAAGTATCGAACACATCAAGAATGCATCGCTTTACATAGATGCAACTGATGTGTGGTCGGCATTATCTGTTTTAACACTCTGTTTTAGTGTGCCACTATCGGCTGTTTTGCCATGCTTTTAAGTGTATTGGTGACAAGATTGGCATTATCTGCAACATCATCACATCAAAACTGGAGAATAAGTCGAGGCAAGCGGCATTGCTCACTTGTTACTGCGCCCGACCGACCAAGCCGCTGCTACCGTTTTTATTGCCTGTTTCTCGCGGCCAGGATACGAACCTAAGGTGGGCTGAAGTCTGGTTATAGGTCACTCTCTTGCTCATTCCAGTCATGATTCTGCTTGATGCGGGTAACTTCACTGATGCCACCTGCCCTACTGAAATGTTTTGTATGCATTCCAACAGTTTCTTGGGTTGTCTGCAAAAATTTTACGGAAATTCGATGGTACTAATGCAGAATTTGCATGTACTCCAAAAAATTATATGGAGCTGAATTGCTGGGATTCGAATGGCATATGAAACTTTTTAGTAGGTGCGCACGCCTAAGGTCCATGCTGGACTCCAAGGGAACACTGCCACAGAACCAACGTTTACCGCACAGTTCCCTACACTTTGGCGCCTCCTTCTTGTATCTTTATACAACAGGTGCACGTGTGTGCGTCTCTCGTCAGTTCTGGCATTGAAACTGTGAAGAACTGAATTTTTGTTTTTCTTACATGCCCCACAGTACTCTGTGAGCCAAGTTTCACTGCCCAGTGGGTTTGTGGCAGCTGAAGTAGCTACTACGTACATGTACAAACATTTTACACTTGGTGTTACTGAATGGCTTCGAGAGTGCGTACCACAGAGAAGCTCCAGACTTGCTTTGTAACAGACGTAGGCCTGGGTGCATCTGGGCTGATAAATGTAACCAGCTTGTTGCTTAAAACCTCTCTCAAACTGTGGCTGGTAAAGCAATGTTATAGTAATGGCCTGAAAGTGCGTATGGTGCCGGTGTGACAGAGAAGCAGTTATTCTAATCTTCTGAGTGGAGATTTTCTGCATCACCATTTTTCCAAACCTCTTGCTTATTGCTGAGAGCGTACAGACTGTCATTGGGCTCTCTGAATCTTGTCATGAGAGGCTTTAAGAGCGATGTCGATGTATGGCAAATGCAACAGATTTTACAGCTTCAGCACCGTGGTCTGAATTACATGAGAGCCTGCGAGCGTTTTTCAGCAAAGACAATTGTGTGCAAACACGCAACACATGCGCTAAACGTTTCCTGCTCGATAACGCATTACTTGTTTTTTTTAAGCCTTGTTATAATGTATAACAGGTACTGAAGTTTGGGACTGGATAAAATTTTCATGTTCTAATTTCGGCTTAATCGGTGACCATATATTTCACTCGGAAATCATTTAAGTCAGCACTAAGGAAGGACAGTCTTCCTGAAAAATTTCCAGGTCGAGACTTATTCTGGGGACTATCCAGCAAACTTAAATATTTATGAGCTTTAAAAACAAGCAGCTTCACGTCCGAGATTTCGTCAAGTGCTGGGGTTTCAACACAAGCCTTTCACTGCTCAACCATTTGGTTGAGCATTTGGTGGTTGTGCAATCACTGGCTCTGCAAATTCTGAAACGAACAGTTGAGCTTGTGAGATTTATTATGCAGTAAAAATGCTTGATGTTGCACAAATGCAGAATCATTGTGCTGCTGTTGTGCTTTTTAGTTGTTTTTTTTTTCTTTTGAATCTTCCACCACCTCTTCATCACTCCCCTACATGGTTCTCGTGTCATGCAATTAAAAGATTTCAGCCTGCCATTATCATTTACCAGGCGCACTTGTTAATTCACTCACAGTCTTGGTCTAAAACTAATCTGTGAGGCTCAAAGCTCTTGTGCGTGTTGAATATTTTTTTAATTCTTTAAGCTGAGACGCTTTGACAATTGCTTGGCTGGACGCCAACTGGCGCGCTCGACATTAGCCATGTTGCAGTTACGATTGGCTCTCAGCTAATCACGGCTCATTTCATCCGATGTAACTTTAACTTCATGAGTGGTTATAACATGCACCAGTTGAAGCCCGCTTGCACGCAGTTATGTATGTCAGCAGTTATGCTCCAGCTATGAACCGTTCAGCCATTGCACGCTTTATGTAATGCAAGGTGGACCACTCGGAGGTAGCCCCAACATTGTAGATCTCATCGCTTCAAAGATTGGAGGATTCCGCCTAAACTTTCAATGCCTTGCCCTGTACAAGAACACAGAAATAAGTAAGACTCTGGTCTACCAACCAGAGTCGGCGGAGAGTCACAATGGCTAACGCCACTGGGGAAGCCAAGGAAAGTTTAACACTCATGAAGTACACATGGCTTGGACATTCATTCAAGGAACCTGTGTACGGCATAATTAAAAAATCAAACACTTTGAGCACCTGGACGGAAAACCTAGTGCGCTTTGATGATGGTGAGCTAGCTTGATTATACAGTATAGAGATAAACATTCACTGAGGTGAGCTGAAATCATATTCACAGTGGTAGCCTAAAATATTGCAATTATTTCAAATGAGTGAGTTAAGAAGTGGAAAAAGATACAAAAATCAGCCGAGAGAACAAATTTTCACAATGAACAGAATGCATCAATCTTTTTGACAGTGTAAAAATTTTTTACCTTTGGAGTTCTAGTGTTGTCCTTCATTATTTACTAAATTCTGGAGCTTCCGCTTTACAATCGCTACAATCATAGCCCAAAAATGGCATCATCATTTTCTGAGTGTTAACGCGAAATCGCCAGTTTATTTGTGCCTGGCTTCACGCCCTGTACAAGGAAGCCTCGATTCAACAAGGTCATAGAGCACACGAAAAGAGCTTATTTATTTTTATGTTAGTGTGAACACATATCTGTTAAATTATCGCATTGGTGAAACAACTACTGTTTTTTTTATGGGGAAAATTCTTAAAGTATTTCATTGTTGCTGTTATTTCGTCATAGACAATAATTCGTTAGAAAAGCTTATTTGTATTGACTGTTTGTTCTATTTAGTTGAGGCTGTATTGACAACCTTGGAGGCTATCTTTGAATGGTACACCCTGTGCACAGTCAGTACTTGTCCAGTACTGATTCTTCGAGGCTAGCTTTGAATGTTACGCCCAATACACTGCTGAATGCAGCACAATGACGAGCTTTGGTGGTCCGCACTGAAAGGCAAATTGCGTGCATTAATGGTCTGCCTCTGCTTTGAAGCGTTGCAATGTTTATTTTGTCCAGCCTGCATGCACCTTGTTCACGTGGCAGTTGCCACTGCACTGTTTTATCTCTCTGCACACTATTTCTGATGATGTGCTCAGTCGAGCTGGTTGTACTGTATTGCTGTTTCACACTCTTTTGCGTGCGCTGTGGTGAAGTTGTTTGTGGTCTTGTGTTGGTGTTTCACTTCTTGCGAAGAGGGTTCGGTTCTTCCAGAGGGGTGTTTGAACATGTTGTACTAGAAATGATGTAGCGTTCTCCCGTATGTAACTATGTTTTCCTATCAAGTTGTGATGATTGTCATTAAGACAAGAACTTTTATATAACTCCAGTGAATTTGGGTGGGATGGACGGCATCTTTCTGCAAAAGACATTTGTCCTTTAGATGACTTACGTAAATGTCACTGCTTTTTCTCATGTTGATGCATTTCTGACAAGTTATCACTTATTTTGTACATGCAAGAAAAGGTTGCAAGGATCATAGTGTGACTGAATTTCGATTATCTCTCTGTAGAACAGATGAATTTTCTGGCTCGTTTTTATACTTTGTGTCTACATATGTAGTTTACAATCAACTCTTTCTACTCTGTCCTTAAATCGAGGGAAGATACAAAGGATTTCAAATTAAGTTGCTTTTCTGATGTACTACCGGTGTCAAATGATTCGCGAACAGCGGCAAGCCTTAGTTGCGGTGTAGTGTGCGCACATCAGTGCTGATGACTGGAGTGCACGCACATCCACTCAGACTGCAGTATGCATATGTGTGCCTGTCCGCGATGGGGACTGGATGGCGCGCACTATGCTATTACAAATGCTTGTCACTGTTCGGGATTCATTTGATGCAGATAGTACAATGGAACTTAAACAGATGAACTGATGTACAGAATGCCAGTACTTGAAGGCAGTTTATATTATCGCTGTGTAAAAGTTTCAGCATATTACGATTTGACACTAGATACTGTTAAAATTGATTTCAGTTCAGTAGTACAATGAAATAGCAGCCTTTTCATTGTGTTTGCGCATTCAATATAGAGCTGCTGCGCCGCTTAGCTCATGACCTGTTTACTGCAATAGGACAGAAATGGGAAGATTTTCAAGCACCTAAATCGCAAACGAGAATGAAAATTATCCTGGGCACCCCACCATGCTTTGCCTCATTGTTGACCGTGGTTTTGACAGCTGAGAATGTAATTATGCTTTTTAGGACACTTTCATTTGAATATTGGCCATAATGCAGATTGGTTGTTTATTCTTTTCCTTTCATATCTTAAGTTTCTGTCAGTGAGCTATGGAGCAAAATGTCAATCTTTTAGGTTATTCATGATGTCTTTAGTTTTTCTCTGTGAGCTTTGGAGCGAAATCTCAAACTCTTAAGTTATTGTTGATGTAAACCATGTCACGTACACGTTGTTGCATTTACGACAAGTTTCGTCTACTTGAGCAATGTCTCATTCGCCTTGCTCAGGCATGAGTACAATCTGTGGGATCATGGCTCTTGTGTATCATTTTTGCAACAGTTCACACATTTCTCTGGAAAAACTGAATCCCTCGTGTGTCTCTTTCTTGGTGACCGTGGTCTCGACTGCATCTTTTTCTGCACCATTGGTGCCACCTGCCGCGGTGACGACGACTCCCCGCCAACACTGCGCCGTGTGGGAAGCTGTAGGTGACAAAACGAGTGTTGTCAACTTCACTGCCACATTCCAGATTAGATTGGTGGTGTCTAATGCCAGTACAAAAAAGAAATGCACGTGCTGCGATGCATTTATATGCTTTTGTAAGAATGTGCAACTTATACTGCCATATGTGTGCACGGCAAACAGTTTAAGTTTACCCATGTATTTGACATTCCACTGATGCATAAGTGAATGATGCCACGAACATCCGTATTTTAATGCTGAAAATGTATTATCGTGTTGGTACTTATTATCTAATCACACAGCTTCATTTGAAGAAGTACTAGCATAAAACTTTCTATTTAATTAATCACATAAATCAAGTTATATAGTTCTTACAAAAAATCGTTTGAGGCTCAGTATTACAGGTGGAGTAAGCCACACACGGGCAAGCGCCTCTCTGGGTCCCGCTTTGTCTGTGTGTTGTTCGTACCTCTAACCGCTTCTCGGTGGGATCGAGTTGAACTAGCCAAAGACCAGAAGTTACTAATAAATGCATTATTCTCTACTGATATCGGGACAACCGTTGAAGAACTCCTAAATTTATTTTAATGCTTTCGGTGAACGAGTCTTAGTTTTCACATGTAGCGGGATGTTGGTGGGTCAGTATTTCTTGAAACAATGAGTACCTTCATTATGGCATCTTCTGTTGCTGCTGCTAAAAACAGTGAAAAGAAACATTCACAATACATCTTCTTTATTATTCCGTGAACAATTTCATCAAAACTCACCCTATTTCCAGGCTGTGTTGACTTTTTTGGTGCCATGTGATGACTTCGCAATAAGGCAATTAACACCAGCTCTTGCATTTCTGGGTTGGTGTCAGTGTGAAGCTTAAATACCTCATCAGTTGGAAAACTCGCACGCTATTTTCTACAACTTCAAAAGTAAAGCTTTAGTGCTGCTTAAAAATGCACGATCAGGATTTCAATGGAACCTGCAACAAAGATCTTGTTCTTTAGTTTCTGTATATTAATTACAGTATCTGGCTTGTTAGTATTACAAGTGCTACTTTCCTAAAGTTTACATATATGCCGCTGTTAAGGCTTGTGAGCCCGTGTCACATAATGAGCCAATTTGAAGTTGCAGAGTGTCGATCGTTCTTTGGAAGCACTGAATTTAGTTGAATGGGTTCCAGAAAATTAATCTAGTTTTTGCACTGTCTTTTTGATCAAAAAGCTGTTATGGAACAGTTATCCATGCAGCCAGGTGGTGGTATCGGTTGACTTTTCAAGAGATGGCAATGTTGCACTGAACTGGAATTAGTTCCAATTGTTTTGTGCATGTATGCGTGTGCACTCTCTGTGCAAGAACTGTTGAGTGCATCTGAGGTGTAGCTTGGAAGGAATTTTTATTAGCTAAGTAAGATGTCAGCAATTTGTCAAATTTTATGAGCAGTTGTGCCATACTACCATTGAATTAGAAAAATAACACTGAAGTTTATACAGCATTTGCTGTGAATATTTTGTTGCTGTATAGGTATTAGTTTTGAAAAGTCTCATCCTTTCTTACTTGGAATCCTTACAAATGAAAGTTTCATAAGATATTAGACTATAGCATGCATTTTAGTTATACTATTAGAAAAATAGAAGCAATGATGAACACATACATTTTTTTTAGTCAGATCAGTCTGCTGTTAATATGAATGAGGAGTATTTCTAGTATTATTTTATTTTTCTCTGAAGCTCGAAAACCATTTTTATTGAATGGTCATGCATTTTTTTATACATTTAATTTAAGTGTCGAATGGCTATAGCAGTGCTAGTGTTGAATTTTTTTAAGAAATGAGGACTTCTCACTTCATATGATAACGGTAAATTTAGTGGTGCAAGGCTAAATTCTGGGACTTGCGTCTTATAGTAGCTAGATTGATAACCACACAATGGTTGGACTTGTTAATGTGACGTATGGCTCCTGAAAAGCTGTAGCATTGGCCAGTTTTAATACTGCATACATTGTGTCTGTGACTGTGTTTTCATGGACTCAGTGTGCACAGTACTAAAACTTGCCGTTGTCAGTATTAGAGTTGCACAGTGTGTCTATGTACGTGCAGTCTCAACTGTAGGCCTGTTAGAACGAGCTTCGTTCAAATCCTGGATCGCAATCTTTCATGTGTGGTGTCCCTGATAGGTAGTGCGTACTTTTCCAAGCCATACCTCCCGAGCCTTACGACGGCCTACTTGTTTTTTCACAAAACAGGAAGAGAATAAGAGAAACATTATGCTATGGCATATTTCAAAAAGAGAAGAAGATGTGATAAAAGACATTTCTGCTTGCTCAAATTCAGCCTTTTGCCTCGTCTCGCATACGTTTGGCGTTGCTAGCGAATATTTTAAGTTTGTTCTTGACATGAGCATTTCCGTATATTGCCATATAGAACTGTTGTTGCTGTTGATAGAGAGTGTGTAGCTCTAAAGCGTCCAGAACGTGCTTTGCTATTCTTTTCCTTGATAATCTAGACATGGTTATAGTTTTGTAGATGTAGCGATGGCCTCAAAGCAGCTTTTTTAGGTCTTATTGGTGGTGTAAGAGTCATACTGTTCCAAATTACTTTAGTAACTAGTCATTGATCTGAAAGAGCACTGAGCAAAATTTTCAACTCAAGATTCTGTGTACAATGAAAGGCTCTGTAAAGACTAGTTTATGTGTTTCAGCGTCATTGCTGTTCACAATACAAGCGCCATTAGCCCTGCAAGCATTTCACTACAGCCTTCGGCTACGTGGTTATGATGTAGTTTAGTAATGCATTCACTTCAAGTTGTTGATTATATTTCACGCTGCGGATATTACTGAAGAAATATGGGCTACAAGGTGACGCAACGCAAAAACTGCACAGCTCCATTTTCATTGGTCATCCTTCCTCGGTGCTGTTCACAGCGTGGATGTACAGCTTGTCCTGTAAACACTTCATGGCGTTCGGCTTTGTCGAAAGAGTGAATGGGCAGAAATCTAACCATCATTACTTTTGTAGCTGGAGCTTTTGTTTTCTCACAAAATTATCTCAACTGATAAGAATTTAAGACTGGATCACCACCATCCTGAAAAGTCACTGCATAACGCTTTAAAAGGGATACTGAACAAAACTTTTGCTGCTTGGATTTTAAATCCACCTAAAAGCTTGGGTTGACAGCCTTATTTTCAGGCTGAAAGTGGCGCATCTAGTGGCGGTGCTGTAAGCTAGAAGCGGTGATGTGTAACTCATTCGAAACGGACGTGTGAAGCATGCCAGCCAGCTCCCGCGTCTCTGAACCGCTTCGCTCCCACTGGGGTCGCAAGGGTTGGTATGAACGGCACCGGCATTGAACAGTGCTGCTGGGTGGGGCACGTCTCTGCTCCTTTGTGGGAGGGGGAGAGTTGCATTTAAAATAAAGATGGAGAAAGGAAAGCAACTAGCGGGACAAGAAAGCGCGCACCTGCCTTCCCCTTACGGCATGCTCGATGTCACAACCGTCGACGCACAGCTCTGCGCATGCATGCAGCTCCCGCCAGCTCACAATCCTGAAATGATGCAGCCGACTGATCAAAAATCCGCAAAATGAACTGTGTTGTTCCGAATAGTCACGCCTTCCAATAGAAATTGATGTCTTTTCTGCTGACATTTTTTGTTCGGTATCCCTTGAAAGAACGTTTGCAAGCAAAGTGTAGATCGACTAGCTTTTGTCGCAAGATTCGGGGTTCGGGTAGCAAAGCCCAGTTCTGGACGCGGGTTTATTATGGCCGAATTGGAGCTGGTCTGCGAACAATTCTGAGTGCCAAAGAGCGTGCCACAATGAGGTTTTTGCGTACTGTTCTCTGCACAGATTGGTGTCTGACAATGCCTCAAAGTGTAGCCTGTGAAAAAGAAAAAATGCCAAACAAAACGCGGCTATGTAGTTCATCGAGTCTTGTATGGCGTCGTTGGCAGCTCTTTATATATGCTCCATTTGAAAGACGGTATACTCCAAACCATTTCTATACTCCGCACGTTTTTCTCACAACAGCCAAAGAAAGGGTACTGCATTGTATATGTGGCATACATGTTGACTTTTACATTGTAAGGCTCTGCACATTTACAAGTTGTCTGCTGTTAAAAAAAAAATTGTGCTCATAATGCTGTACCTTATTGTTTTTGTATTATTACGACTGTGTATTGAAATCACATTGTGCAATGTGTTTATCTTTGAAAGAGAATCCTTGAAACATGTCTTTGTTGGCATTACTAATATGATGCCCAGGTATCATGGCTTGCACATGTCTAGCAGCCATATGAAAGCTGCAACTGGTCAGGTAGAGATTGGGATGGAAGTTTTTTTGTGCGTAGAAGAAGAAAGGTTATATAACGCCGCATTTCTTCACGGCCCTATGGCCATACGCCTGTGGTACAAAAGGATTACCCCGCTTTTGCTCACACACTGTGGGGCTGCGTACATAAAATCGCTGACACTCGACACACAGTTAGTAACAGAGAATCCTTGTACTTTGAGGGAAAAACCTTGTACTTTGACGGAGCCACAATAAGAGCGATCACTCTCTATAATAATATTCTTACTCCAGTTCTTGATAAAAATGATGAAGCAGAGTTCACGTTCATATCAATGCGGCGCTGCTAGACATTTCAAGCTTGCGTGCTTACCATGTGCCAGGGTATTGTTATTGTTCGTATTATTTGAAATTATATTTATGTGCAAAGTTTTTCTTTGTTTTGTACCATATGTACGAGGAGCAAAATTGCCAAAAGGTATACAGCATCCTGAATTGTGTAATAAAATTATTTCAAGATTGCCGCAAAAAAGGGCTCTCACTCTCATTCATTAAAATGTTGGACAATAAGGTGCCTTTGCAGTAGTAAACTGAATATAGTTCTATTCGATTGTAGAATGAAAAATGGTTCTTTCATTTGATTCTTGCCGGGCAGCATTTTATTCATGCCAGGCAGCATTTGATTCACCCTTGACTTGCTCCCGGCATTCGATTTGTTTTCAAGGGCTATATTTTCACACCTATAATTAATAGAGAAATTAAAGTGAAACAATTCTTTGATTTTGACTTTAAAACTTCATTTTGAGAACTGTAGCATCAGTAATTTCAGCATGCAAAGCTTTATTAATAGAAGAGGAAATCAAGTTCGTAATTTCGTGTTTCAATTTCGTGCAAAAGTTGCCGCAATTAACGTCATAGCTTTAAAATGATATTTTTCGTATTTTGTCAGAATAGGCACAATGAAACACTAAAACTTCGTATGTGAAGCCTACGGCTTCGTCAAAGGTCAGCGCTCTTCATTTTTAGACATGAGGATCTGCGTAAAATGTGGTGTACGAAGCAAGAGTTTATGACATTGATGCGGGAATCGCGAGATGGCACCACGACCTGCATTTTTTTGGCACTTTCCTTCAGCAAATGTCTTCTCGTATCACGCGTGGTTATTTTGGACAATCCCGCTTTGTCAGAGAACGTAGCCTTATATCAAATGTTTCAGTCCGTAGTAGTTACTGCGACCTACGCAGTAAACCACTACATTATGGTTGTACTAGGCATTAACAGAGCAGGAATTCACATTCAGAGTAGAACCCACGTGCTGTAAACTTTTGCTGCCGGATGTACATGGTGCTGTTCCCTACTCTTTTGTGTGGAGCAACAATCGCAGCAGCAGCACGTGCATATACCAGTATAGCTGAAATTGAAACAAAGCACTAATTCAACTGTACTCTTTGGGAATTCCGGCTCATAGCACAAAACCCTGATATATGCATGTCAATTGGGAATAACATGGTTACGTGCATATTATACCGAAGCCTTGAGTCTAATATTCAAAGCACAGAAAAAGGAGATATGCTCGTTTGAACATGTGGACTGGGAGTGTGGCTTACTCGGCCCTGGTACATCCATAGACAGGTCATCAGCATCGAATGATTAAATCGCATGGTCATATTTACCTCCAGTACTGGCTGTCCAATAAGCCCTTTAGAGTGCTAAGAGGCTTGACCTCCCAGTCCCGAAATTGGATTAGCCAGGCAATTGGTTAACAACAGGACCTGGAAAAGTTTTAAGTGCGCAGCACTTCAGGGACCTGGGCTGTTGTCTCGTATCGTCGCTTGGCGTCACAGTCAAAGTACAGAAATAGGTCAGAAGGGGGCGCTCCAAGTCAAGGTAATACATTTTTTTTTATGGTATGGCACATTTCATTCAAGTGGATGATTAAGGCATTTGGCCTACGTAGAAAAAAGAAAAAGCTTTTTTTTAATGTGTCGACCCTGGCAGCACAGTTGTCATCATCCATTATAACAGAAACGCAGCATATCCATACAAAAATATGCTTAGAGAGGTCGCTACAGGTTGTCGGAACCAAAATAGGTCAAAACTTGTCGCCACTGCGTCACAAAAGAACGTTTCCACTTCATCCGTGGAGGCCGAGCAGGTCACATTTGGAACGCCAGCGCTTGCTTGACCGTGAACGGCAGCGTCGCCAAAGAGATAATTCGTTTTGTCCGAGTCAGCAAAACGACATCGAAACACCATCGCCGCCAGTTATACACAACAAACCTAGAGAGGGGAGAATCAGAGGCAAAACGCAAGTGAATGCGAGGTAACCATCGGCTTCGGAAGACTCAGACGCAAGCACAATGCCAAAAAAAGACGGTCGAACTCGCAGTTTAAACTTGGGCAAACGCAAGTCAAGTGCAATCGGAGGTAGGCCAATCCTCAGCTCTGCTCTGCAGTTTCTAGTTTTCATGGTGTGGAATAAGTGCGATTTTCTTTCTCTTTAGATATGAAGCAGCGTATGGTTGGGGCTTGTCCCTTGACCGTCGTCGTGGCCAACGCTAGTACACGGAGAGTCCCCCAGATGGCTCTGCGGTAGAGTGCATGCTCTGGTATGTGTGGAGCCCACTAGCACTGCGCTGTTCTATATAATAAAGCACTTACTCCTATCTCTCTCTCTATTTCGCACACACCGTGGTAATATGAATGAAGGCATGAGTGCGGTGGAGTCGAGGGCCCACAAAGTGGCTGTGTGCACAACCATGAACGTCTACGGTGAATAATGAAGAACATATCTTTACAGAACTTTCAAGTCGATTCATGGCTGCTTCACATCTCCTCAAGGTTCCCTTTACGGTGTGGTGTTTATGTGTGTGTGTGTGTGTCCTACCATCTATCAAAGAAAATTTTAAAAAATGTATCTACTAATAACTAAAAAAATGGTCAGTCAATTAACTTTTATAATACGTTGCGTGCAACTTGGAAATTGTTCACGATACCCTTCTCGTACGGCGTTGCATGTTCGGTTCGTTCCCTATATAGCACTGCTGCGATGTTATTTGTCGTTCGTTTTTGATGCTTGATTCCAAAATTAAGCGGACCTCAATTTCATCTTCAGTCACGATTGCCAAGGTTCACCGGCGAACCTGAACCCCAGCCCGCCCGGCCACACGTTCCAGAAACGGTTCGCTTGATTAGGAACATGTGCAGTCTGTTCCCACGCAGAGAATGTGGGCTGTTTCTATAGACAGAATTCCAGGCCGGGCGCAAACACACAAATTGTATAAGTTTGATTTTTAAGAAATGTGCGCTAGTGAAAGAATGCCGTAAATTTCCTGGCTCTCCATGTGGTGCAGTTTATCTATCTATCTATCTATCTATCTATCTATCTATCTATCTATCTATCTATCTATCTATCTATCTATCTATCTATCTATCTATCTATCTATCTATCTATCTATCTATCTATCTATCTAAAGACACGATATAGTACACGTTACGGAACAGAATTAGAATCAGTTTATTGCAACAATAAAAAGATTACAGGATGATAACATACTGACGGAGGACGTGACCTTCTTTACTAACTATAACTACGAAATAGGTCACAGATTTACAAAAGGTGAACCAGAGCTGCCATTCCATATTTACTATCATTAAGGGATAACGAATGTGCAAATAACATCTGTATAAAACTTTTGGGGGAAAGTGAGGTGACATATTATAAACAGTGTGAGTGATAGGGAGTATGTATTCAAAAGAAAATATATAGTAACGTGGATCGTGGGATGTACTAGCAATAATTAGATCTTTGGGTACTCCAAGTTGAACGTAACCTCTTTGGGCCATTTTGAAATTAAATGCCGCGTAACGGGGACACCTCGCACGACTTACGTTTGTGTTTTCATTAAACTTATAACTTCTTTTATCTATTGCTCTATCCGCTCAAACACAATGCGAACTAAGCACTCGCCTGGTCCTTCGCAATGTACTAAGTAATGTCAACGCATACACACCCTGCAGTTCTACGCGACATTTTCAGGGGATGAAGGTAGTAAGTAATTCGGAACAATTATTTATGTACAGAGGAGTGTTTAGGCGCAGCGATGCACGCGTATTGCTTCAGTACCTACGAAAAAAAGTGGGGTCAGTTGATTAATAAATGACACACCCATTGCGAGTCGCGTGACCATGGAGGTCTCAGCCGGTGTCTATCCGGCGAGATGTACACGTTTCTGTTTGTCGGTGTTGCTCGCTTTCTAAATTTCCTCTGCCTACTTGTCAATCCAAGCCGGAGCTGTGTGATACCAGGCGATAGACCAGGCAAAACCTCTGTAGTTGCCATTAAAAATTTATATCTATTATAATAAAGAACTGAGACACAGCCTGAACAAGCGAAACTGTAAGATCAGACTGCACGTGAGCAAGGCCTAACTAGCATAAACAGTAATTAACCAATTCCGGCACGATCTTCTCCTGCTTAGCTCTGACGACGTGGCTTCGGAGCTCTTCATGATGGGCTTCATCTTCATCGCAATGTATATGTACATTATGTATGAATATGGCTGTGTATCTACACACACACACTTTCTATATATATATATATATATATATATATATATATATATATATATATATATATATATATATATATATATATATATATATATATATATATATATATATATATATATATATATATATATGTAACGGATGAGACATGGCGTCAGTCAGAACACCAGTTTATTCTGACCCTTCGTCTTCCTCATCTTCCTTGCCCACATTCACTTGTGAAGCGTCACATATATATATATATGAAGAAGAAGGTGTCCTTGGATCCAGTGGAAAATACCAAAAAGTGGAGGACGGGCAAAACGAAAACTTTTTATTTTTCCTACGTTTCAGCCGGGGACTGGCCTTCATCAGGGAAAACACGATACAAAAATCATGTCGTGTTTTCCCTGATGAAGGCCGGTCCCCGGCTGAAACGTAGGAAAAATAAAAAGTTTTCGTTTTGCCCGTCCTCCACTTTTTTGTATATATATATATATATATATATATATATATATATATATATATATATATATATATATACATATATATATATAAGGGAAAGAAGTGTATACCTAAGGGCTCGTTCCTCCGTGCCCTAACACAATATTAATGAGATCTAACAGACAGTAATGCACAGGGGAAGCCATTAGAACCAATGGAATGTAAATAAGAAGAAAGAAAAGTGGATGAAAAAATAACCAGCCGTGGGCAGGAATCGAACCTACGACCTTCGAACAACGCGCCCGATGCTCCAATCACTGAGCTACCACAGCGGCCTTCCCTCCATCCACTTTTTTGGGTCCATATGTGAATTTAGAAGTAGGAGTGACAGTCAGCGCCATCTATAAGCCAAACGACGAGTGTGAAAACACTCTTATGCGCATGTTTGGCGTCACGTAGCACGTGAACTCACCATGAGCGGGCAGCTGATTAATTGTCCCTCTTATACAACCTAAACACACCAAGTCTGCCAGTACGAGACCCTCGTTCAATGAAATAAGGGAGAGAAGTGTATACCTAAGGGCTCGTTCCTTCGTGCCCTAACACAATATATATATATATATATATATATATACATGTGTGTGTGTGTGTGTGTGTGTGTGTGTGTGTGTGTGTGTGTGTGTGTGTGTGTGTGTGTGTGTGTGTGTGTGTGTGTGTGTGTGTGTGTGTGCAATACACTGTCTATAGTTTCCACCTAAAAATTCTTTTTCGCGATCTCCACCTCCACAGTACTCTACCCGATGAAAATCCATGCCCGCTTGCACGAGCTTGTAAAGCTCGCTTCTCTGTTAAAAGGGTCTTCTTGTGGAGAAGCCCACATCAAAATATGAAGAACAAACGGTAAGGCAAAATTTGAAAAAGAAAAAAAAAAACTTCTTTTTTTCTGCCATTTCAGAAGGGTGTCGCTTTGTGCATGTTTTCTACATTTGTACTTTTTAAAGTTTTTTTGTCGACGAAAAAAATTTTAGAAGGAAGTAGCGAGTGTATGCGCAGCCTAGTACACGCCCGTCATGAGCGTTCCATGCTTACGGGTTTATTTAATTATTTTTTACAAAAACAAAAAGTAACCACGTGTTTGAAAACCAAAGTGCTTGTGTAAAGTCAGCCGGGTGAAAGAAACTGTGAGGCTACTTCTAAGGCAGTCTAAACGTGCTATTGGCCTTTGTATTCGTACTTTTCAGATAGCGCCTGTTCGAAACACTTTCAGCTCGTAGCTTCATTACACCTTGTGTCGGTCGGGTCTGTTGATAAGCTGAGATGCTCACAGTGAACTAGGCCTTCAGCAAGTCTCAACTTTGTGCAATCAACACCATTCTCTTGTAAACGCGAATAAAAGTCCCTGTATCGCGTGCAGGATGACAACGGGTATGCACTAATAGACACGACTATTATTTCTAATGAAATCAAGCCGAATCGCGCGTGCAAACCGTCTGGTGTGATTGCTGAGCTAATCAGATCTGCGTTGCAGGGTTTTTCGCTGTCTTCGTTTAGACCTCAGTACTAAAGATTGTGACATTGGGTGTAGCTCTTTCGTTCAATGGTGACAATATCGCGCGAGCCGAAATTCTGAAATAGTCAGCATTGATGCTTGGCCTCAATACAGTCAATTAATTTCAAAATGTTTACCACAGTCGACAATACACTACGGGTATAGGGTCGCAGTTTTTGGATGCCAAAAGTTCGGATACAAAGCACGACAGAATACGACCTTCTTTGGAAGGTGTAAGTGAAATGTAATTTCTCTTACATCTTCCGGAGGTGAAACCCTCCAATCACGGGCGTTGTCAAGTTGTGTGGAAAGGGGCGCTTTCCCCATTTCAAGCCGCACCAGCACAATTGGCCCCTCATCCAGGTCACGCCAGCTCCCCCCTTTCATCCACGGCGATGCGACACGCATTTGCAACCCCCCTCCTATGTAGAAACAGAAGAAACATGCCTGTAGAAGCAGAAGTGTCACACGGCTAAGAACAAGAGTGGCGGTCCGAACCCGGGCAAGGCAAGGAGAGAAACCTGAAGAGGGGCATTGTGAAATTTCATAGATATAGAGACAGACAGAATGAAAAAAAAGAAAACTAGTATAGGTAACGCACGCACATGACAAGCTTTGCTTGCCAACATTTTTAAAGACGATAGTCTTTTGTAGGATACTTGAACACAAAAGGGTTTGGTCTGTCTGTCTGTCTGTCTGTCTGTCTGTCTGTCTGTCTGTCTGTCTGTCTGTCTGTCTGTCTGTCTGTCTGTCTGTCTGTCTGTCTGTCTGTCTGTCTGTCTGTCTGTCGCACGGTTCAGCAACCTGACGAAAATTTAAGCATATGCTAATCGCCCAGCCATCTTGAACTGGTGGCTGCGTATATTAAAGCAAATATTACGCATATCTGAGGCCCCACATCAATACGTAAGTAATAGGTGGTCTGTTCCTTTACTAGAAGATACAGAGATACCGAACTCTGAAGGCCCTAGTGTTTCTTAGGCTTCGCTGGAAATGCGACGCTACGCACGGCAGATAGCCGGTAGAAGACCATCGTCTTTCGTCGACGGTTGCAGCAAATCACGGAAATAAGCGGCCATTTCTTCCCCTTCGATCTCTGTTTTTTTTTTGGGTATCTAAAACGATAATTGTACGAACACAAGAAGTTCAAGTGAGTTTATTTTGGTTAACGTTTCTTTAACGATAAAAGAGCAAAACAAGAGGATATGACGGCGGACGACATGGTAAAAAAAAAGACTATTGTGAATATATTGGTCAGATATCAATACACGTGGCCATGTTATATTTCTTTGTCAACATCCAGGTCACGAAAACAAGAAATGTTCTTGAAAATAAAAAAAAATATGGAAGCAAAAACTACCGAGTTGCCCTTACAGTACTTCTGACTGTCCTGCATAATGTCAAGTATAAGTAAGGGTTTTTCTTTTCTTTTTTACATGTGCCTTCTGGTCGACCCACTTAAATGGAGCTCCGTATGTACATCTGCATTTTGCAGCTGTAGCTTAATCTGGGCTTTTATAGCTTAAAACTGCAAACGTCGTACATAACTTCAAAACCTAATGGATGCATATCGTATTACATTTCATACATGTGTGTCTGCAGTGGTTTATATTATGTTTTTTTATGCAGGCGTGTGCGGAGGACAAGCTGCCCGAAATTCACTTTTAATGGGACAAGTTTTTGCGAGCAACTTCTGAATGCACGCGCTACGTGTATAACTATACTAGCGGCGGCTTTAAATCGACGAGGTTCGTTGCTCGTCCCTGCTTATATTTTTTTTTATTCTTTAGTCGTACTTGTTTTATCCATTCACAGTGGTAGTGAAGACAGTTGTAGTGAAAATAAAAATAAATATTGCGCAGCTTCAATGTACCATAAGAATTTTGTTGCTGAAAATGCGAGAGGGGCGCAAATGTCTCCCACTTTCTTTACTGCACATAAAATAGCAGCTTAATTAGTAGGACAATTATCATTACATAATAAATATAACAACTGCCCGCCTTTAGGAGAAATCACGGGCATCCTTCAAGGTTCACAGCCAACATCAGTGATTAATTATTTATGAGTAACGCAACGTAAGGCTTGCACAAAATGTGTACTTCAGGTATGGGAAGCACAGCTTACAATGCGAAAACCGGTGGCTCACTGGATGTGAAACGAACTGCACGTGCATAAAGTACCTTTGCGCGTGCACAACGTAAACAAAGGTATTAAGGTTACCTAGACTACGTGGGGTGAGGGGAATAAGGGAGCGAAAATAACAGAAAGAGGAGGAGATAAACATTGCACATACAGTGCGGGGTTTCACAGGTGGGCACTCAGTGATGTTGCCTTCAAGAATTGTAGAAGGGCTCGCATGGCTTTCTGGGTTGATTTACTGTGAGACCATGCGCCCAATTTTTTTCCCGAGTAAAGGGACGATGATCCAGTCTCTTCGAAGCACACTGGAGGGTCCGGCGATTTCGTTTAAAGTCCGGACAGTGGCACAAGACGTGGCCAAACATGAATTGAAATGCCGGATTATAGTACGCCCCGACCTAACAATGAATACAAGCTCCGTCTGCAGCAATCGCTGTCTTATCCAGATCCGTCCAATCGCATTTACTAATTTCCGTTACGTAGATAGTAGGCGTCCCCACGGAGGGAACGCCTACTACGCCGTTCGTGTCGCTACTTTCAAGGCGAAAACCTGAGCGTCCTGGTAAGTCAAATCGAGGATTAGGATCTCACTGTCTAGCCAAATGTCGTATTTTAGAAAGAATGAAGATTTTATTGTTCGATCTGGGGACAAAGACGGGCCAGAAGTCGAGGGGTCAGTGTCATTCTATATCATTAAAGTCTCGCAAACAGAGACGCAGAGCTGGCCGAGTTTCCATTTTTCTGCGTCCGTTCCGGAAGTAAATCGACAAGAAAAAACAACAAATGAACAAAAAATGAAATGGAATTAGCGTCTCCTGTTTTCGCAGGGTGGAGGCTTGGCTGTATGCGTTGCTGAATCGCTGCGTACAAGCAGCTGGAGTCAGCTGCGTACAAGCAGTTACGCGCAATCAGCTTCGTACGATGATCTGTGTACAATCAGCTCTATGCAATCATCTGCGTACAATCAATTGCGTCGAGTTAACTGCATACAATCAGCATCGTACAAGCAGCTTCGTTCAAACAGCTTTACCACATGTGTTTACGTCTAAAGGAAAGCTAGACTTGTTGAGCAACTGGCGTGTACTTGGCGGCAAGTGTAAAGAAAGCACTAAGTGAGAGAGAGAGAGGGAGAGAAAGAGCGAGGGAGAGAGAGAAAGCGAGGGAGAGAGAGAGAGAGAGTGGCAGAAGTAGTTTTGAACGAAGAGTCATGAGTTGACCTTCGTTGTTTGCCGTAACAAACTTATTACGGCTATCACAGTTGGACAAAAAAAAAAGACTGCCAGTATTCTTCACCCGGTCATTCATTAATTCACGTTGATTGCGCAACGATAAATAGGGGGGGTGCAGGCATAATTTTGGCTGTTTGCACCGTTTCAGGCAATGTTGATTGCACCTTTTGCACTTGCTTAGCAGTGCTGATTATATCGAGACTGACAGAGAAATGAAAAGAGACCTTGTGGCTTTCAGTTTTCACTTTATTTTATTTTCGCGCCGCGGAGTACTTTGCCACATAGCCTGCGAACTCTGCAACAAAGGAAACATTTTTTCGAGCACGTTACAAGACACCTGTGTGCAATCGGCGCCATAATGTTCAATAAGCTGCGCGTGATAATCGAAGAAACTATAGTGTTGCCGAGACGACGGCAACGCAGAGTTCGTTATCCTGAACGGATTAAGCTGTTACAGTTATCACCTGTAAAACTGTCTTGAAATATCAATCTTCACCAACCAGCTCAAACCAAGATTGTGCTTTACGACTAAACTATTGGATCGCCTCACGTGCCACACATTAGGAAGAACAGATTACGGGAGTTCTGGCTAGACAAATAGTGACCAATCGACATGTTCCGAGAAACACCACCTAATTACTTTCCAGTAATTGACGATTACGACCAAGACGACACGTGTCTGCAATTCGTCACCTTCTGGAGAGAAAGAGAGAGAGATGGACGCCAGCGAGTTCATCCATTTCATTTATTTGTCTTACTAGGACGGAAGGAGGAGACGACTGCACTATACATCAGGCCTCTTCAACAACAGAAAAAAAAGCAGTAAAGATGAAGCAATCGGCAGTGCTTCCTACAAATTTCAACCTCACGTGCAGTATTTCTTTTGTCCGGCCCCGGAACTGTGATTGAAGTTCACCTCCGGAATTGAAAGCGTCCCCTCTCTAACACCCTTCCTGGATTTCGAGTGACCCCTGGCGGGCACCGGATCCGATATTGGCCGCATCTCTTGGCATCAGAGTGCCTTCATTTGTTCAAACCCAGATTCAACGTCCGCGTTGGTGCCTATCTATAGATGATGTTAAGAGAAGCTAGTCCCACCTTCCGGTAAAAAACAAACATGCTTCAGCAATGAGGTATTATGGTTAACCCTTTTTCTCGTATCTTTGCCCACATTGAGGTGGCGCGACAGTCCGCGACACCCTGAAGTTTGGCCTGTTCAGTTTGAAAAAAAACGTTAGGTGTGTCAGACAATGCCCTCTCCCTAACAGAAAAAAGGCACTAGCCACGCGACATGCCGTGCTTTGGAGAGGCACCCACAAAAATGGCGAGAAGGGGAGCGGATCGATAGCGGGAGGCCGCGGAAAAGTCGCCAATGACAACGCTGCATCCCGTTCCCGGGGCAACGGCCGTCCCCTTTCCCTTTATCCCGTTTCTTTTCTTCCTCCTTCTCCTATTTCCCATCCGGGTACTTCGGTGGGCTCCGGGAACGCAAAGATGGCGTCCTCGACAGGACGGTGAAACGCCACGCCGCTGCCAGCGCCGATCAGTTTGCTGAGTGAAAGCTGCGGCCACCCTGCAGTCCTTCATCAAGCACTTTTGCACTCTGACGGCTTCCGTGGGCTACGCTTGCTTGCCGTTGTAGCGCCAACCAGAGCTTCAGGATACATACTTACCCTCGAGTGCAGGTGAGCGTGCGGAACTGTGGTGTCTCGCGAGTGGTCTCGCACCACGCGATGAAGCACTCCCTGCGCAGCCTACGTATCTTGCGCCTCTTGTATTCCACCGTACCGTGCACAGTCTCGTTTGTGCTTTACGCAAACGCACCCCAAGCACTTATTTGCTATTTCCACCGCGCATGTTCAATGTTCTGCAATTTCATCTACTTCAGCGTGCTAAGTTAGCACGTCTTTCGTCCGAAACTTAATAACCCGCATTACCAGTGGTTAATCAGTTGTAGATCTGTTGCGAATAGCCCAGACGACGTAGCCGTTCCGTGACGGCATTGCAACAGAAGAAATCGTTGCGGAACAGAAAATCACCCAGCCAATATTTCAGGCGACTTCGTCGATTTCGCAGCTTTTTGTTTCTCTTAGTGAATATCGGTCGCCGGCTCCGGCGCAACCGGGGGAAGAAGAGTGGGAACGGCACGTAGCTCGTATAGCCTCTCAAGGAATGTAGCCTCGAGCCTGCTCGATCGACTCGTGGATCGCGTTGGTGTGAGCGCACGTTGCTTCTTTTATCACCGTCCAATGACCCTTCGCGACGCGCGTTGGGTGTCACCGGTTGCGATTTGCAACGTTTGCGGCAGGGACCGCGTTGCTTGGTTGCTGAATCGTTTGTGTCATGGAATTGATGTTGCTCTTGCTCTCAGAATGCGTCGTGTGTTTTGCCAAATGTAGTTGATTACCAACTATGGCGTTGCACTGTTAACCAAGATGTCGTGGGTTTGATTCCCGGCCACGGCTACTGCATTACTATTGGAGAAATAAGTCCAATGACCGCCATGCACGGTCATTCAGGGGCACTTTTGAAGAAGCGAAGGTGGTTAACGAGTCCGGCCTCTCCCGCTCTGGCCTCATAACATTATATCGCTTTTAACTTGTGAAAATAACATAAGTGTTGTGCTTGCTGACGTCGCCAGGGTCCTTCGCGTAGTGTGTGGTCGGCTCATGCGATAGCGAAGAGTGCGCTGTAGTTTCAGATATTTTCTAACCTGACTGTTGTTCCCAGAAGCTTGTGAAGAAATCCTTTCGGCATCATTTGCATAAATAACGGTTAATAGGCGTGCAGGAAACGCATCGTTAATCACTTATATTGCACTGACAAAGCTTTTTTTTTTGTATTGAGACCATATCTGCGAGTTGATACCGTTTCTGATAGTGCAAGGTCACTGAATCAGCGCCATTCTGGCGTCAAACGCTTTTACAACGAAGTACGAGGGACACTCAAAATAGTTCATTATACAAACCACCTCGTTATAGAAGTCACGTTCCGTGATGCTCCCGATGTAGCAGATGTGTAAGAATCCTTCGCTGCGCACGCCACTAAATTAAAAAAAAGTGTTCCGGTGCATTAAACAATGGTTCGTTTATTTGGTTTATAGAAATGAACTTTCCCGTTTTGCTGCTTGCCTAGGCCTTGCTTGTTGCGAAGGGAAGTGCTGTTTGGAAGTAAGGTTTCGTTTCATATTCCAGCGGCTGACGTGACAGGATCTATTTTTACAACCACTTTACCACTGATTTCTTTTATTCAGCGCTTTTATCATGAGAAAAAAGTTTTCCCGGCTTTATTGTCACCGCTGCTACGGTTGCATTTATTTTTTTTTTCAAAGTATATTGAAGTGCACCCGTAATGCAAATGCAATGTTCTGACTGCCGCATTGTTTCAATTTCTGGTAATACGTCGCTTAATTGTATGTCTTTGTAATGGTTACTTGTATGGACAGGGAAATCTTCGCAAAACGTTTTGGTTGAGCAGCTTATCCAATTAGGGTGCAATTGTGTTGTTATTCTCTGTAGTTCGACATTCGATTCTTTTTAAGTACTTCATAGCTGAATGCACCACCCAGTTATGACATAAAAAAAGAGGTAACTAAAAGAACCGATGCCCGCATATACGAACAAGTCCCCGCCCGAGCACACGCTGTCGAAATACACCGTATCACAACGAGCTGTCACGGTAACTTCCGAGTGACGTCATCACTGCTATTTCATGCTTACCATTCCTTTTACTCGGCTTATTGATGTTCTCGAACATTTTTTTTTTCTAATATCACGGGGGGGGGGGGCAATGCATAGAACGGCTGCTTGCTCATATTTATTCATCATTAGTTGTTTATTTACCAGTTTATTCAAAATACTTTACGAGCCCAACAGGGCATTGTGTAAGGGGAGAGTCAAAATAACAGAAACATGAATTGCACAATGTACATACAAACAATAACATAAAACGCTGTCAATGATTATTCGATGAAAATCGTCAGCCTGACGACGCCCACTGCAGGGCAAAGGTCTCTCCCATGATCCGCGAATCAACCGGGTCTTGTGCTTTCTACTGCCAATTTATACCTTCGAACTTTTTTAATCAGATCAGCCCGCCTAACTTTCTGTCCCCCCTTCGCGCTTTTGCCTTCTCAGGGAATCCAGTCAGTTACCCTTGATGACCAGCGGTTATCCTGCCTGCGCGCTACATGCCCGGCCCATGTCCATTTCTTCTTAAGTTCAAGTACGATGTCCTTAACCCAGGTTTTTTTCCCTGACCCACTTTGCTCTCTTTTTGTCACTTAAGGTTACACTTATCATCTTCCTTTCCATCGCTCGCTGCGTCGTCCTCAATTTAAGCTGCACCCTCTTTGTAAGCCTGCAGGTTTCTGCTCCATAGGTAACTACCGGCAAGAAGCAGCTGCTATGGGCCTTCCTCTTGAGGGTTAGTGGCGGATTACCATTCATGATTTGAGAATGCTTGCTGAACGTGATCCGCCCCATCCTCATTATTCTGCTTATTTTCCTCTCATGATACGGCTCCACGGTTACTAACCAGTTCTAAGTAGGCATGTTCCTTTACAACTTCCAGCGTCTCTCCACCTATCACAAAGTGCTGTTTCCTGCTGAGACTGTCACACATTAGTTTTGTGCACAATAAGCTTCCGACCTCCTCTTCTGCTTTCTGTGTCCAGTTCAGTAATAATGAGTTGTAATTCGTCCCTTGAGATACTCATCAAGGCATTGTTATCAGAGCATCGCAGGTCAAACTCTTATCCTTAACTCTTTCCACTCTAGGGCCAAGAAGACCTCGTGGAAACACGCAGTCAACAGCATTAGAGTGATCGTGATTCTGTCAGCAGCATTGGAGTGACACTTTTATAGAGATTCTATCACTTTCCTTAAGAAGAAATATGGTGGCTGTGGATCCACTGTTGCTATCTTGCAATGTATGTTTATGTAGGGTTCGTCAATGCCTTGATTCTATAATGCCGGTATTACTACTGATGTCTCGACGGAGTCAAATGCCTTCTCTTAATTTATGAAAGCTATATATAGGGGTTGGTTGTATTACGCGCACTTCTCTTTTACCTTATTTATGATATGAATATGGTCTATTGTGAAGTAGCATGTACGATATCCTGTTTGGTCCTTTGGTTGAACTCTGATGTCGCTTTAATTGTATTAACTATTATTTTTGTAAATAGGTTGTGCAGAACCGACAGTAAGCTGATTGGTATGCAATTTTTCAACTCTCTGACGTCTCCTTTCTTATCAACTAAAATGATGCTGGCGTTCTTCCGAGACTCTGGTACACTTCCCATCAAGAGACATATCGTATATTAAGGTGGCAAATTTTTCTAACACAATTTCACCATCTTTCAGCAGGTTCGATGTTACCTTATCCTCACCAGCGGCTTCGCATCTTTGCATTCTTTCTAGGGCCTTCCTTACTTCCCCTGTCGTTACTGGTAAGATGCCGAATTCCTCTGGGCTAAGATTGCTTCTTACGATATCATCCTGGTTGTTTCGGAGTGAGTGTGTACAGTTCTCTGTAGAACTCATCCACCACCTCGACTATCCTATTCGTATTGATACTGACATAGCCTTCGTTGTCCCTTAATGAACACATTCAATTTTTTTCCTATGCACATTTTTGCCTTCCTAGCTTTCAGGCTCCTGCCGCTTTTTGCAGCCTGCTCAATTCTCTTCGTGTCCACACGGTAACACTATCCGCGTGTTGTGTAATAAGGTCTTCACAAAGACGCTTGCCTGCGCATGCGCTCTTGACACGTGTTCGCACGAAGGGACGCTGCACCGTGATGGTATGGCTTGTTGTCCGATTGTTCTTTTTATCTTATCTAGTTTTCTTACTTTTCTTTTCTGGGGGCTACATCTATATACTTGGTGTTACCACCAATTAAAATCTCAGTTGAAAGCAACGCTTGCCCAGTGCATTTCAATCGTCTTACGCGGCTACAGAAGTTATGGGTATGTTCAGCACTGCATGATCGACCTGTTGTTCATTTGTCGATCGCCTTAGTCCGTCGTGCTGTTAAGCCTACAGAAACCAGGAGTAGTCTTATTCCAGAGCTTCCACTATATACGGCTTGTCTCATAATCATATAAGGATTTTGACTGGGAAAACAGCAGTAATATTCAAAGAGTTATGCTCCCATCGTACTGTAAGCGTGCAGCAGTATCACATCGATAACTTTGTGTTGTTTTTTTTCAAAGCCTTTTAAACCAAACCACATCTCGAAGTGACGATCCTCGCATGCATGAGTATGTTCTGTTCTGTTCTGTTCTGACTGTTAGACTGTGGAGAGGTTAAGGTCCATATTACTTCGACTACTCCATATCGATAAGTTCTGCAAAGAAAAAAAACCATACCTAATGGTTCCTGAAAAGGAACAGAGAAAAACAAATCATAATAGCACACTGAAACCAGTTGAAATAACATATCCATCTACAGTTTGGCTACAGCCATTCACACTGTCATAAAATGTTGACACGCACACCTTTCTTTTTGTGATATCAGTGTAAGCACTAACACATGATTTCATATATGTCAACTACGATAGCTGTATAGATCAGACCGGACAGAATAAGCGTGAGTATGTGTCTTTGTACAAGTAAGACTACGTTGTTTCCTGCTGGCGTCGTCTTTCATTTCTTAGCTTTATTGCTTATCAAGTGTCCAATCAGTGCAAGAATTGTGTTTTATATTCTGATTTACTCATACGCAATGAAGTAGTTCTTGTCTCTTTAGCGCGTCACTTTTGTGAGCCGCGGGGCCAGTGACCCTTCCTTCACGTATTCATGTGCGCATGCCTGAGTCCGCCTTTTTCGAAAGGACGATTGTGGTGCAGTCCGCGAGAAGTGTAGTCTGGGATCCATTTCTATGGGCGTTTGCTTCCATTGTTTCGTCGGACAGTGCGTGTTTGATGCGACCACTCGGCATTAGTGCACAAAGAACACCGAATCCGGCGTTTTCTAAAGCATCTTCGTGTTTAAGAAAGCGCGTCATCTATTGTTTTCGGGACTCCAGTGGACCGGTCCAAGAAGGAAGTCAAAAAGAAAAATGCCTGTGATGCTGGTGGTTCGAGCGAAAATGGGGTCAATTATTGTTCACTTGGGGGGGGGGGGGGGAACAACGCTTGTTTTTTTTGTATTGGAATGCTGCTTTTCAATGAATTTGTTTTTATCTTATATTTTGCTTGAAACCCATTCAGCTTCTTGTTTATGTTCATGACTAGGGTTATTGTCATGTTAGTTCATCATATGCGGATTGGGTGAGCGGTAAAGCATTTTGGGGTAAACGGCACTCTTTCATGCCAATTGAGCAGTTATGTGCACCAACAGGCCACCGTACGGAACGTTAGAAGCGTGGCGGTTTGGGCTAGTTGATATGACATGACGAGGTGGCGCCGCCCCGCACATTTTCCTTTTGCTTTTTTTCTGTCTCACCTGTAGAGTCTGATTGATTTGATTAATATGTGGGGTTTAACGTCCCAAAACCACTATATGATTATGAGAGACGCCGTAGTGGAGGGCTCCGGAAATTTAAACCCCCTGGGGTTCTTTAACGTGCACCCAAATCTGAGCACACGGGCCTACAACATTTCCGCCTCCATCGGAAATGCAGCCGCCGCAGCCGGGATTCGAACCCGCGCCCTGCGGTTCAGCAGCCGAGTACCTTAGCCACTAGACCACCGCGGCGGGGCACCTATAGAGTCTTCTGATGGCAAATGTTAAAATTTTGGTATTGTAAAAGTATATTTTAATAATATTAAAAATGTTTTTCACGTTAGTGTCTTTTTAAAAGATCCCATGACAGCATAAGGTACCGCAGAATAGACAGTGGTAGGTGATAATCCAGCCAAATGTCAATAAAACGAATAGACCAGGACAGGGCACGTAACGTCTAGGAAAGGCGACCAGTGGTCACAAACAGAAACAGGATATTCTAAGAAATCGGCAACGCAGCCGAAGGCGGCCGTGAGTTAGGTAGGGACGATGAAATCAGGATGCTCGCATGAATAAAATAGACTGAGCTCGCGCAGGCATTGTTTTTGGTCATTCGGAGAGGCCTCCGTCGTACATCACTAATTCTGATTGTTTTTACTCCGATACCCATAGCGGCATTTTGAGCGGCACGTCTTCTTAGAGCGACTCGGCAATAGAGGCAGCGGCCAATGTAGAAAGAAATTTGAGAACAATGGATTCGGACACAGTGCGTGTGTGTTTGTGTGTGTGTTTTGGAGCGCTAAGCAGGAAAGGCGGAGAGGGTGAAGGAGAACTCCGACTACCGGGACACTTCCCTGTAACGTTAGTAATATAGGCATCTGATAATGTATCTGCATTCGAGTGCACTTATGAACCGCCGCATGTTTTCTAGAAGCAAAGAAAGTACTCCTGCCAACACCGTGAATTCAACAGGCCGCCACACAACGGTGTACACTAACACGGCAAAACAACGACAACAGAAAAGAACAGGACAAGAGAGGTTATATGTTTCTCGAAGTCCGGGGTCAACGTCACTTTTGGTGCTGGCACCGTATATATATATATATATATATATATATATATATATATATATATATATATATATATATATATATATATATATATATATATATATATATATATATATATATATATATATATATATATATATATATATATATATATATATATATATATATAAAGGAAACAATGTTGTTAAACAGGAGTAGAAGGAGTGCTGTCTGTCTCGCACTCAAATTCACACTTAGTGACGTCGTGACACAAGAGAAAGACGGAAGCGAGGGTGTAATTGAAGAGGCTGAAAAGATATGCAAACTTTCTTTCAACTCTTCCTGCCCAGGATCAACGTCACATCCTGCGGGTGGGAAAATTATAGAGCACTCGAAAAAAAGAATGCAGGCTGCGTTTTCATTCTTTCTGCCCGGACTCACATCCTGTGACCTCGTAACACAAGAAAAAAAAAGCAAAGTAGCATTAAGAGAGGCTAAAAGGTATTAAAGAATTCGTTTCCGTTATTCACAAGCAGGCTCAACGTCACATGCCATGACACCTCGACACGGGCAAGGGAGTGAATAAGGGAATTAAAGAAGACTAGAATAAGGAATCTAGGCTGTTTTTTCAGTCTTTCTGCCCGTACTCTCGGGGACGTCTTGTGACGTTGTAACAAAAAGTCACGTGGGCTTCTTTCCCTGGTCATGGACGTCACATGTGCTACCTCGAGACAAAGGAATAAGGAGGCAGCCAGGGGGTAACGGAAGTCGCGATGAAGGAGCGAATCCTTGCCCGGGCCGGGCTCACCATCGCATTTCGTTACGTCACACCATAGGGAAAATAAGGGAACAAGGGGGTAACAAGAAGACCCAGTAGCACTGCTGCTTGCTCGCCATTTCCCGCTCTGCCGGCTTTGGAGCGGCGCGCTGACGTATTAGGCGGCGGGGAGATTTGCGACGCCCAATCGGATTACGTCCCGTGCGCCCTGTTGCCTGTAGATGGCGCAGCGGAGCGCAAGACGATGTCCCAGAATAAGGGACAGCCGAAATATAAAGGGGATTGCGCTTCCCCGTCGGTTCAATCGGCTTTGCATATTACCGAGAGACGCAGTGTTGTAGAAGTGTCATCCGTCCTGCCTCTATATTTTTTTTTATGCGTGGTTGGCTGGCGGCGTTAACCATAGCGTCGGGCTAAGCTTTCGCTTAGGGCGGCCCGAATTCATCTTGAGAAGCGGGAGTGAGTATGTGGGGGCGGTGACTTGGCGTAACCCTTTTAGCGGTATAACACTTCGGGTTAAACTGAGCCCTCTGGCGCTGACATGCATTCTAATTTAAGGCCGCAGGCTGTGCAGACGTTTTAGGATTGTCATCGAGCGCGATGTTCTCATCTGGATGTTCCAAGTTTCGTGGGTGTCTACCCGTATTTACTCGCATAATCCTCGCACTCGCGTAATCCTCGCACCCCCAACATCGGCCAACAAAAATGCGATTTTTTTTTTCCTCGCGTAATTATCGCACCCCAAAAATCGCAGCAGCAGATGTCGTCTGCTGCTTTGAGCAATGATGATAATAGCACCCATTAGCGTAGCGCCATCTCTTATGCATCATGCATGCTGATGAAACCCATTGAAACCGGGTAAATTCCAAGAAGACTCTCCTGCTACGCTGGGACCAGCTTAACAGAGGGGCAGAGAAAACACATCGGCCAGGGAAACGCCCCAGACACCCTCCTCTTCTTAAACCCCGCGCACCCGCAACCCGTCACTCGATTTCGATGAGTCGGGGGCAAACTAAAGTGATCCAACATGTGCCGTTATCAGAGTAAACATCCAAGTGCCCTTGTCAGATAACTTTAAACCACGTGAATGGAGCAGGTCACGGAGGAAGGAAAGCGGAGCAGGTCATGTTTTTCTTTCCTCCATAGAGCAGGTGCGAAAGACGGCTAGCCTTGGCTCGGCTCGACTTACACCGAACTATTGGGCGCTTGTTTGTGTGTGTGTTTGAGCGTTTGAGGAAATTCTGACGCGCATTAAGAAAACTGACGCCTGGCCAGTGGACGAATAGACCAGTTATTTATTTATTTGCTTTTATTCCTGTGGCGCGTGATACGCGTGCCCTGTTTCAAAAGGGAAGAGAAACAATTACTAACTTGCTAGAACGGAGCTCTAATCTAACCCAAGCCAAGCCACAAGTTGCGTAGTAGGACTTGTGGCACGGCGTGTGACGGCATTCTGTGGCATGGCGCTAGTGTTAGTAGTGCGGTCTATGGTGCGGTGTTCTGAGGTAGCGCAGTTGTGATCCGTGGCTAGCATTGTCCTTTCTGCAGCTACGTGATGAGCCGATACAAGAGCTATACAGCTAATTTCAAGCTAAAGGTCATCGACCATGCTCTAGAACACGGCAACAGGGCCGCCGGCAGGCACTTCGGCGTGGACGAGTTCTGTGTGCGCTACTGGCGACGGCAGCAAGAACAGCTTAAAGCCACGAACAAGTCACGCAAGGCCTTCCGTGGGCCTAAGACTGGAAAGTACCCACAGGTTGAGGCGGCACTACTCGAATACATCAAGAGTCTACGCGCGGACGGGTGTGCCGTTTCGATCGAGCTGCTTAGAAATCAGGCGCGCATAATTGCCCGGAAGGAAGGCATCCCGGCACGAGATTTCCGCGCGAGCAACGGGTGGGCCACACGGTTCATGCGCCGAAGTGGACTCTCGCTCAGGAAACGGACGACTCTGTGTCAGCGGCTACCTTCGGCGTACGATGATAAGGTCATCGAGTTTCATCGATTTGTGATTAGGATTCGGGAGCAAAAGAACTTCCTGCTCTCACAAATTGGAAACGCGGATCAAACTCCGCTCAACTTCGACATGCCGCCAAGCACAACGGTGGAGAAGAAGGGTGTGCGGAGCGTGCATATTAGAACGACGGGTGCCGAGAAGCAGAGGTGCACCGTCATGCTCGCCGTAACAGCGGACGGGCGGAAGCTGCCCCCATTTATTATTTTTAAGCGGAAGACCCTCCCGAAGGCCAAGTTTCCCCCTGGAATACACGTGCGTGTACAGGAGAAAGGGTGGATGACCGCCGACCTTATGGTCGACTGGGTCAAAACTGTTTGGGGACGACGCGCTGGAGCACTTCTTTACCCGTCGCTGCTGGTTGTCGACAGCTTCCGCGGTCACCTGGTCGACTCCGTTCGGGCGAAGCTGAAGGAGCTGCGGACTGACCTCGCTGTCATTCCAGGCGGTCTGACTTCGATGTTGCAGCCTCTTGACGTATCCTTGAACAAGCCGTTCAAGGATAATGTTCGGAGGCTGTATTCGGAATGGATGGCCGAAGGCGACCACGCAATGACTCCCGGGGGCAAGATAAAGAAGCCGTCGGTGGAGATCCTTTGTTCGTGGGTACTCGAGGCATGGACCATGATTTCGCCAGAAATTATCGTCCGCAGCTTCAAAAAGACTGGGATCTCCAACGCCTTGGACGGGACGGAAGACGACGTGGTCCACGAAAACGACGAGGGAGACCACGCTGAAGCTGGCAATGAGTCCGATGACGCTGCTATGAGCGACGAAGATGGCAGTCTTGATTCGGGCTCCGAGTAGTTCGCCGAAGAGACTAATTTATTAGCTAGTGACCTTTGTCTGTGCAAATAAACCTTGATTTGGGTCGAACATGTAGTTTCATTGTAAAGGTAAGCCTTGTATCAGCACTTTTTGAAGCTTTTAGTTGCTTGTGGAAAAACTGCAATTTGTGGCCGTTTTCTTTTTTTTTCTTGCGCTGTACCTTTTCGCGGAAAATTTTCCCCGCGTAATTATCGCACCCCCAACTTTCCATGGGTTTTTTGGGAAAAAAAGTGCGAGGATTATGCGAGTAAATACGGTAATATCAATGGGACGAGGGGAGCACGCAAGATGCTACTTTCCTGAAAAGTTTACGCATACTCCAAATTGGCCTGTCATCTAACGGGTCAGCCAGACTGCGCCCACTCCAGGGCCAAGGCATCTCCAAAGTTTTGCCAATTAACCCGGTCCTGCGCTGGCTGCTACCATGTTGTCCCCTCAGAAGTTTAACTGTACACAAGTGTGAATGTTTATTTCGCTCTATTGAGTTCACAGACTTGCGGTGGCGAATCGAAGTGCCACGGCTTACTGCTTGTAGCGTGGTTTCCCCAATTCGTGAGGCACCTGATGTGTGTTTTCCACCGAGACGTAATCACACACACAGTTCACTTGAAATAGAAATGTGTATACTTATCACCTGCAGTGGTCTGTGTAACCTTACCAATATAAACTCGTGTGGGCCACATATGCTATCACGCGAGCAAAACAAAACAAAACAAGATGAAAAAGTTGAAACGATGGGAACCGAATTCTCGGAGGCAACGTCTTTTCTTTCGTTTTTTTAACAGTGACACTGTTCAAGTTGACAGAATTTTTGCTTGTCGGAAACAAAAGTAATCATCACTATGAACTGGCGCGCACTCTCAACATCCTCTTCTTCATCTTCATCTTCTTCTGCTTCACTCCCAGAACACTTTGTTCGATTTCTGCGAGCATGACTTGTAATGAGCATAACGGGTGAGAGAACGAGTGCAGAGAGAGAGAGAGAGAAAGAGAAAATAAAGTAACAAAAAGAAATAAAGATGCATAAAGAAATAACGGCGAAATAAAAAAATTTTAGGAGGCGAGATTCGTGCCCTCGATACGAGGGCGTGTGTCCTAACAACTCGGCTATCCAGTCTCGCCAGCAGAAACTAGCATGGCCTTGTATAGTGTAATATAACCAGGGGGTGGGAAAGAAATTTTAGTGTGAGGATGAATGATGTAATGGTAAGGAGGAGGGAAAAGGAAGGAGAGAGAGATTAAGGCTTAACATAGAAATAGTGAGGAAGAGCAGAAGAAAAATAATTAAAGAAAGAGAGAGAGAGCGAAATGGAAGGGACGAAAGAGTGGGAATGATAGAGCTAGAGAGTAGTAAATAATGAAAATAAACAGAAAAAAAAGACAGAAAATGATAGAGAGAGAGAGAGAGGAGAAATAAATTGAGCTAGACTTGGCAAAACAGCAAAAATCAGGACTACATGAAGACCCATCAGTTCTACTTCCGCTTTATCATAGTAAGCTATGCTACTTTCTTTTGGGGAGGGAGGCGGGAAGGACGGACGTGTTGAGTGCTTGCCACAGATGTCGCTTCAGCATTTCTCTGCAGCGTTACGCTACTTCACTTTCATTGCTACTATCGCAGTACTTTTCTCCACATTGTTCTGTCTGCGCATCATTCTTAGGAAGGCACCACACGCGCGCACTTTATCTTCGTTGAACTTATCTTATTGGAGTATTCCAGCATCCGCAACATTCCGTTGGTGCATCTCTTCCTTTATTCCAAATAAGTGGTTCAAAGACAGTGTAGGATGTTCAGGACGAGTTCAGTAATCATCGGCAATAGGGGATACTGGTTTCCACGGTGAGTTAGCTCATCATCGGCGGCCAAAATATTTTAGAGTTTGTGGCAAAAACTTGCAGAAAAGTATTTCAGTGCGACCAGGACTACAGCTTTCAACTAATGAGCTCGAAGTCATAGGTACGGTGCCCAGTGCGAGCCGTCGCTTTCCCGGATATTGAGTGTGCGAAATGGAGCTCGTGTTTTCATAGATACGTTCACTTTCATGAATCGGAGGTGGCCGATCATGAACCGGATTAGTCCAGCATGACATCTCGCGCGTCACCCGGGTTTCGTTTTCAGGTACATCAAATGGACAAATTGCAACAGATTCACGGTCTTACAATCGCAGTTATCCGCATAACTGCAAACTGTGAGTCATATATCCATTACTCCGAGGCCTATTTTTACCTATAGACTCCAACATGCGCAAAGTATACGGATATCCCCCTTATACTGAACTACGTGTGATTCTGCACTGATAGAATATTTTTGCTGTACTTTTGTAATAAGTTAAATTATTCTCACGAGCATGAAAGCTTACTGTAATGTGCGCACTTTAGTGCAGTGTGTGAAGTCGACGATGCTGTTACACTTTGGTATTCAATCTAAGAAGTTCGCAGCCGAAAATTAAACGAGGCACGAGTCTCCACGAGACCCCAATATCTTCTGTTGTTTTGAGAGTTTTTGTAGCTGATACAGAATAAATAATTCTTACTTTCCAACATTAAAAACACATATTATTTTTGGTGTCTAAGCACCAAAAACATCTAAGCACTATCAATTAGGTTTATCGCTGCTATTTTGTTGATTGATTGACAAACCACAAGTCTAGAAAAATGCATTTGGCGAGTGGGGGGGGAGGGGGGTCATACATTAAGAAATGATCACGCAGAATGGATACGCGATATATACACAAAATTAAATAGAATGGACATAAACATCAATTCATGAATGCATAATAGAAGAAAGCACGTCAATAAAGGACGAAAAGGGTAGTTAATTGTCCCATACGTAAAAATACAAGAGCAGTGTTGATGAACACATCAAGAAAATTTCATCAGGATTCAATCAGGACTCCGTAGAAATATATTGAAGTACAGGCGTACTAGAATAAAAGATGCGGTTTGTATAGGAGTTCGCGAAAACAGCAACAACAAAAAAAAAGGTATGACTTATAACTGAAATGAAGTTAGAAACCTGCAAAAGAAAGAGGACTTAGAAAACACGTGCTTCTAAGTACTTGATGGTTTCTCGTTGAGGGAGATTTTCATATTTCAGTTAATCAAATGAAAATTGAAAGTTTGAAAGAGTGGTTCCGGCTCCAAGCATTTCCTCATCGTTTTACTTGGGTTTCCTTTTATGACTGAGGCGCGAAATTGTCGCCGTGTTTTGTCTACGTTAGTCTTTTTTTTCGTGCAGTTGTTTCAGTCGAGGCAGAACAACGAGTATAGAATCGTATAGGAGCGAATGAGTGCAAACTCACGATGATGGAGGTACAATGGTGAAGCGGGAAAGAAAGTGGCTTGCAGGTAACAATTCTGTTTTTCAGTTTTGGTGAAATTTTTTTTTTTCAGTACCGTTTCCGTGGGTAAGCCTCCCATTTACAGCTGTTCAATTTGTTCGCGGACTCTCGCCACACGCATGGATTCACACACCTGGAAAAATATTATCAATAATCTATCTATCTATCTATCTATCTATCTATCTATCTATCTATCTATCTATCTATCTATCTATCTATCTATCTATCTATCTATCTATCTATCTATCTATCTATCTATCTATCTATCTATCTATCTATCTATCTATCTATCTATCTATCTATCTATTTATCTATCTATCTATCTATCTATCTATCTATCTATCTATCTATCTATCTATCTATCTATCTATCTATCTATCTATCTATCTATCTATCTATCTATCTATCTATCTTCGAAATGTGAGTTCAGATCGAAGGAAGAAGAAAGCGTAGCGGTAACTGCAACTGGTCAATTGGTGCAACCCACACATTGGATATCTCTTTTTTTTTCTCCCTGGTTGTCTTGTGGCTTTGTGATGCGCGAATGGTCACCCAAAAGTTGCGGAATCAAGTCCACGTCATGGCGTATTCACATTGACAGAGGCAAGATTCTAGAGGCCCATATGCCAACTTTCAGGTGCAATCGCTAAAGAGCCCCAAGTGGTAAAAAATCCAGGAGCCGTCTACTACGACGTCTCTCGTAGTGACATGATGGTTTTGGGACGTAAAACCATAGCATTATTATTATAACTTTGGCTTATCCGCGTGTACAAATCTCGTATTGTTCCCACTGTTATATTTATCCCGTATGCTTTCATTTGGTATATTTATGTGTTCATCGGGCTTACTAAAGTCGGTCGGCTTTTGTTACTCGTCGTAATAAGGCATCATTAGTAATTTTCTTTTCATTGGTCCCACGTGCTACGGTTGCTTGAATATTCATCAGGGCTTGAGCTAAACCAGCAACGCCCTGTGTGCGTTTGGGATTTTGGATGCTTCTGATGTTACTTTATGTTGCATCGTCGTTAGGTGCTAGAAAGTAATAACGCTCTAACCTAATTAGCGCACGTACCTTCCACTGAGCGTATGGAATATTACATACTAATTTCTATATATATATATATATATATATATTGTAATGACGAAAACCGAAACTGGAACTCTCTCTGGCACAGACTCGCATGCTAGGAAGGAGAAGGAGGAAGACGAAGCAGAATAAGAACAGCCGGCCTGCAGCAAAGGCGTTGTGTCTTATTTCTCGTCGTTACAATGGCGCAGTCGACGAAGAAAACGGCTTACGTCTCGGTTTCGTCATCCAGAACGCCCGCCGACGTGCAGCCGCGGTAAGCGTCGCTTGAGGACGGCGTCAAGCCCTCCTCGGCAGCTGTTTACTGACACCACCGTTCGGGGACGGCGTCAAGGCCTCCTCGCCGTCACGCTTCTTCGCTGATGGGACCCGCAAGGCGTCCGTCGCGGCCAGCATCGATCCCAGCACCGACGGATGGCGTCCAGGCCTCCGTTGTGGTTCCGGGAAACTTGTCCTGGGACGCGACACGTCGCGGCAACCATGCGCACGGGCCTCTCTCACCTAGGGATGGCGTACATGCCTCCTCCATACCTGGCAACCTGTCGGCGCTTCAAGCACCCACCGTGTACGGCGTCGAGGCCTACCCGGCGGCGCAAGACCGCTTCATCTACGCCACAGTACCAGGTCACAACTCATCACACGGGTTCCGCTTGCCTGGGAACGTCGTTGACGCTTCCAGCGCCCTGGAACCCATGTCCACGAATCCGACCACAGCTGGATTTCCAAGGGACGCCGTCCACGCGTCCTTGGTCAAGAATTGTACCACCTCGAATACCGCAGTCACTGTATCCTCCGCAGAGGCGGGCCTTGGCTCTTCGTGCGGATCACACGACAGCGCAGCGGAGCTGCAGCATACCATCGCGCAACTCCGTGTCACGACCAACGCCCTCATAGCGTCGAGTTCCAAGCTATGTCCTGCCATCTTGCCAACATTGTGCGCACTCAATGCCATGTTGGCTTCGGCCGCCGCACAAAACTTCGAGGTAAGCTCGCCCGAGAACCGTCGCAATCTCCGGCGTTCTCTCGCGGAGGTATCGGAGCAAGTGAACTGCTTGGCGGGGGCACATTTCGGAGTTCTGCCCGCCGTCCCGCCATCGCCGATTTCCTTCGCGCTACCGGAATTTCGCGGCTTCCAGGACGACGCCGAGGAATGGGTGGCAACCGTCAACGCTCTCGGAACGACTGAAGAGCAGAAGTGGGACATGGCCATAGATCGCCTGCGGGATGCTGCCGCAGCATGGCACAGGTACGAAGGCGTCAGGCAGCAGTCCTGGGCAGAATGGAGTGCAGCCCTGATTGCCGCTTTCGGACGGATTTCCTGTGACTCCAGCAAGTCCAGCTCGATCTTCCCCGAGGCCGAGGATGGAGCCCAGGCAGCGCCCCGCCTCGAGGCTGCAATCGTTCGTTGCAGCTCGTCAACGGAATGCTGCCAGGAGTTCCCTGCTGCTGACCCTGACCGAAGTGGCTGGAATCCTACACTACAGGTCCCGGACTCTGCATCGGTATTCGACCTGAAAATACCGCCACCAGACCTTCGTCCGGAGATACGGCCCTCGCGCTCGTCGTCTGAGGACATCGAGGCACTCAATCCTATTGTATTAGACACAACTGAACCCTACCAGACCACGATCATGCTCAGCCACGCAGACACTCGGCTACCAAGGAACGTTTCCTTCGAGAAAGCCCAGATACCTAGCTACGCTGAGGCCACTGCCATCGAGAACTTGCCGAGGACCAGCCCTCCTGCTGTTTCCTCCCAGCATACGATGTTTGCACATGACAGTTCGCCAGAAGCCACCGGCTCGACTACGTCTGGGAGTTCTGCTGTGGTATTTATGCCCAACCATGAGCTGCGTCCCATCTCATTTCAAGAAATGGCCCAAACGTCATCATGGCTGCCTCGCAGGGCATCCCGCTGCAGTTCAGTCCACCAGCGACGGTGGGACAAACACCAGCGTTTCCAGGTTACTCTGCGACCTTGCCGGAACAGTCAGGGCCGTCCACCTGAACTGCATTCTACGAGTTGTCAGGAAACGTTGCATCATGGACGAGTTCGACCACGGCGACAAAGTCAAGCCCACCCACCAAAAACTTTACCGCCAGCTCCGCGCGCGCACAGGACCCAGTCTCCATCACGACACGGTGAACGACCCAGACGACATAGCCAGTGTCGGCCGCCGGAGCCAATTTCGACAAACTTCCAGCGTGGTCGAGACCGACCACGACGATGTAGCCAACCTCGCCCACCTGAAGCACTGTCAACTGCTGCAGCTAGCCTTACCTACCAGAACATTGTCGTTTGGCCCAACGACAATGCTAGCAGTCATGGCCGAGTGTAATGACGAAAACCGAAACTGGAACTCTCTCTGGCACAGACTCGCATGCTAGGAAGGAGAAGGAGGAAGACGAAGCAGAATAAGAACAGCCGGCCTGCAGCAAAGGCGTTGTGTCTTATTTCTCGTCGTTACAATATATATATCTCTTGCGTGTGAGGCTAAATGCTTATTTGCATTGTTCCTTCTTCTATGCCTCCACCTTTGCCGCGATTTGTTCACTTGCAGCTACATGTTTAATATTGAGATCTGTTGTTCTGCATGAGGTGCCGGAAGTGTGGGGCAATCTGGAATACTTAGATGCAGGTGCCTTTTATTTACAAAGCAAGCTACAACAAGGTAGAAGAAATCCCGTACGCGGCATTCATTAACATTTTAATGATGGTGCTATTGAAAACACTGGGCAGCCAACAAGAGCGAAATACGTGTCGGTATTGTTAAGGCAGAAATATAGCGAGGAGGTAGAGCGAGAGGAATAGAAGTTTCAGTTGACGAAGTTGGACACATGGATCGTTTTTGCTGCCAGAAATATCACCAAAAACTGTTTAATTGTTGTTGTTGTTGTTGGTGGTGGTGGTGGTAGTTGTGATGCTGCAGTATAGGCGAGGTTAGCTTCACTCGCATGACCAGCAAATGTTCCGTCAAAGCATTCTTTTGAGTAATAGGTGTCCGTCACCGCGTGTTTAGCAGCCGAGTGTTTCCTTGGAAGACGATCAAAATTAGTTGCACGCCACCACTCGTTGTCATGAGCACCGGATGTCAATAATTCTTGCTCAAAGATGCTGTTATTCCTTGCTTACTAGGAGTGTGTTCAACAAAACATAGCACATCGATTACCACTCTTTTCGCTTCAGTCTAAATTTTTTCAGGCACTCCTTTTCATTTGCTCTGAGATTTCAAAAGGATCCTAGAATTATCGCTTGCCAGTGATGAGGGCTGGGCATTTCTTTGAAAAAGTATCTGCAACACTTTTTGAGCGTGGTCAGAAAACGCTGCCGATGGGTAGTCGAAACTCCCGACAACCTGTGAGCCGAATAATATAGTGCAGCACGCGGCCGAGAATTGCCCAGAAATTCTCCAAGTCAGCTAAAAGTTGCTTCCTCTTGTCTCGACAAACAAAGCTTGAAGCCGAAAAATCACGTTTCGCAGACATTGTATCAAACATTGGCTGATATGAGCATGGCGCGCTTGGTTGTTAGTGGGGCCGCCACGCCGCGTATTCGAAGAAAAAAGAAGTGCTGAAAGTCATGAGGTGTACGTGATATATTTTTTTCCCATGCCACCTCTCTCTGCTTAGCTTCCAGCGCTTTCATCGGTACGATAGAAGAGAGAATCCCGTTGCACCGCTCCACAAATCTTTGTAACTCCACTCGTACTGGATAGACGGATGGATGGATGGATGGATGGATGGATGGATGGATGGATGGATGGATGGATGGATGGATGGATGGATGGATGGATGGATGGATGGATGGATGGATGGATGGATGGATGGACGGATGGGTGGATGGATGGATGGATGGATGGATGGATGGATGGATGGATGGATGGATGGATGGATGGATGGACGAACAGATGGACGAACAGATGGACGGACGGACGGACGGACGGACGGACTGACTGACTGATTGATTGATTGGTTGATTGTATTAGGTCCTTCGGAACGCGCTTTAGCACGTTGCGGGCCGCTTTCACGTATAAACAGGAAGACCAAGTCTAGACGCATGCCGAAATATTCTGTGGCGGTGTATTCGTGAGACAATCAGTTCTTTCAGTGAATTCATTACATGGCTTCTTGAGGAAGTTTTGCGGAGCCCCTTTATGGTAAGGGTGTTGAGAATCTCACTGAGTGCCAATAGCGGATACAGACGTCTTGAACCACTTTTTGAACTAACCATCGAAAGACCTCCACATCAGAGCTCGCTTCCTGAGGAATCGATCGTTCCGAAAATATTTCGCAGGCGTCAAGAACAAGTGAAGTGATGGTTACATGCATTCCTCACACGCCTATCGTCCTGACGAGTGCGCTGGAAGCTCTACGGGGAGGTATGACACGGGCCAGGAAGTTACACCAGCGTGCGTCATGAAACGGGACTGCTCTCTCCCGTCGCGATTTCTTCGCGCGATATACTGTTGCTACGCCGGCAAGTGGTCAGGACCAGTGGCAAGTAGCACGCGTGGTCCAAACTTGGCCATCAACCAATAGCAGCAATCTGTTTTCTGACGACAAAGGACAGGCGCCGGCAGCTTTGAACCAATTGAGGAGCGAGGCTGTGTAGAAAAAGAGGGCACTCGAGCAAGGGGCGACTTTACGCTTCGCTCGCTTGTTCCACGGGACACGCACGACTGCAGTATTGATTGATTGATTGATTTATAAGAACTTTATCTTTATTTTGGTCCTGAGAAGACGCAGGGGAGACCCCGCGCCACCCGGCTAATCCCACGTAGAGAGACTGCAATATTTGCCCGAACGGTTCTCAACAGTGTTTGCTGCTCGTAGAACGCGGGGTTTCACCAAGCCCGAGGAGTGGTTCACGATTTTTGCTTATTATGATCAGTTTTAGATATTCGATAGGTTTATTGAATAAGTGATTGTGTAAGCGACCTCTTGTTATGATTATTGTTATTATTAATAATATTTGTAGTAGTAGTAGTAGTAGTAGTAGTAGTAGTAGTAGTAGTAGTAGTAGTAGTAGTAGTAGTAGTAGTAGTATTTCGTTCTCGAGTGTCCAGTGTACAACACCGGGTCGTCAAAAGTTTGTGGAAGCTTGCCGATGCGATAATGGTAGGGAGGCGCTATGAATTAAGGACAGACTACAAAGAAGATATGCCAAACATTAACGGGACTATTACAAAGCACCAGGTGTCGTGTTGCTATCACCGTCACTATGGAATCTTCCTTTCCAGGTGCTCCATTTAAACAGCCTATGGACCCCGTTCTAGCAATGCATATGGTGCAAACAAATGCGGAAGCGGAAGAGATGAGCAAGAAACCTTTGAATACTGGTGGAGAAAAGCAAGTGATTGGTGCAGGACCAGTGTCGTTAGTGGCGTAGGTAGATTTTGGGCCACAAAGAGGTTCCGCAAAGTGCTATTCCTAACAAAAGCCTTAGAGCAATTATATTGCGTCGATGTTGAGTTTGCTCTGTTCACGATACAAATTCTCTTGAGATAGTACTGAATGGCACGTTTGATATCGTAAGAGTAGATAATGGCAGGATGATACAATAGATTAGCCCAGCAGGTTTCCTTACAAAAGCTGTTAAGGTAGCCACGTTGACTTTCCTCTGAGCTTTTTTTTTCCAGATACGTAATCTCTTTTGAGGTATTTCACAGATCTTTTGAAGGGTAGAAATAAATTACGGTCAGTTGCATCGAACTCGTCTATTGCTAACTGACTTTTGACAAGCGTTGGTGGATGAGATAAGTGAAAGACCATACCCTCGGAGCATGCCATGTTGTCGAACGCACATCCTCCAACAATTACCTCGTGGAGCCTATCACGCCATCTCAAATCTACGCTATTTCGGCCATAAACTTGTCCAGGTCTCTCGCCTGAAGCTGTACTACGACCCAACAGTTGTGTCCTCACCCTAGACTGCCAGTATGGCGTCTTTTTCTACCGAGGGCGATCGCAGTGAGGAAGAATGACCTCAGCGGCAGCGCTCTGTGCCTCAGCGCCATACCATCGCCAAGAGCTCGTGGTTGCTACGCTTGGCTGAACCTTGCTGACCGCTGCTCGCTCTTCTGCATTTCTTGCTAACAAACCTCGCCTGTCTTGTGCAAAAGGGTTGTCTGGTGGAACGCCTGTGTAAAAACACATTCATGACATTAATTTTAATCTCCAAAGATTGGAGCAACCGAAGCTAAACGTAAACGAAACGTACTTCTTACGATGATGTTTGTGAAAGTGCCAGAAGAGGATGCTTGTTAGAGATTCAAGCGAGTTCGCGTTACCATATAAAGCAAAGAGAGCGGGAACATGCTGGTCATCATCAATTTTATTTCAGGGGAACTTCGCATAGTGTTGCATCAACGTCGTTTAGCAAGTACATAACTGCATTCTTTCCGCAGGCTCTTCACCCGCAGGCGAGTGCAACACTAAGCTCCAGTGGTATCGTGACCGACGGACCAGGGGCGCCATCTGCCCGGACATGACTCCGAGATGGCGTGACGGTGAGTGTGTGCACTATGCATGTCGGGTGTGTTCCAATACTCACCCTAGACGGCTAAATAGACAGCTAAATAGGCAGCGGTCATTCCAGTTCTCACGTAGTCGGCAAAATAGACATCTCGGAAAATACGGCATCGTAGGCAAAAACGATGTGGGCTACTTGACTGTCTAAACGAAATGGCGGCTCAGCGAAGCCATTGAATAGCACGGATCTCGACGGTGTGGTTGTTTGCACAAAAGCAGACGCTTTTCCAGGCGTTCAAAGCGAATATATAGCGCTAGATTTTTCTGTACGTTTAAAGAAATAAGCTAGAAAATTAACAGTTACGTCTGTGTTTTCTCTTAGCTTTCTCTCCTCGACCCGAGGTGGTATCACATCACGTAGACGTCATTTAGACGCGTACATCACCGTTCCCCACTTCAGAAGCGCTTAGACTACTCTGAGGGTTTCACGAACCCTGAAGAATAACGTTTTGCCTAATGATGCCTCAGTCGCTACGTTTGACAATTTTTTACCCGCAAAGTGAGTGTCATGTTGCAGTCGTATCGGATTGAATACTACAGTTAGTTTCTTCCCGAAAGGTTGGCTGGAGTGGTGCACGAGCGGTAGACTCTGCATACTCCTTTCAGATATATCTCGAGTGCTTCTGCGAACGCTCCGCATGCCTTATTCGGGAGCCAGCCTTTCACGCAAGCCGACCCAGATAGCATCCGTCGTCTCGTGCCCGCAGGCACCGTATACCAATGGGCGCGCAATCATTGCCTCCCGAAAGCGGCGGAGCGTGTGCAGGAATGGCGAAATGGAATATCGATGCAGCATTACAGCGCCGACTGCAGTCAGCGCCACCGCTCAGGCGGCGGCGGCAGTGGCTCTTAATTGACCCAGTATCCAGTGGAAGGGAAAAGGTCGAGTCACGACCGTGCTTCAGCGACTTTGTACGGGCGATGCCACGCACAAACTGCAGTGTCCGTCCCGTGCTACTAATCACCAAGGCTACGCTTGTTCGCGGTCTGGCTCTTTCTCTGTTTCGTTTTGCCTACCCAATGCTATAGAGATGCAGCGGTGGTCATGTGCCTTTGTTGTTTGCTGTTTTATACGGGAATATTACGCGCTAAGTAACGAGCCAAGTGCGAAGGGATGGACAGACTACACGGTACATGCAGATTGGAGGAGGATATGGAGGAAGACCTGATCCGTTTCTTTGAAGACCACAGAGGCCGTAACATTGGGGCTGAATTTTCTGATCATTGGGGATTAGAGACTGAGACAGGTAAACTAGACTTTAATAGAGAAGAAAGGGAAGAAAGAGGAGTCATGAAGGTTAACTGGACTAGCTTGCGGTTTGCTACTCCGCACTGGATTAGGTAACGGGGATTAAAAAGAGAGAAAACGGAAGCACTGCAATTACAAGGAGTAAAGTCAGTCACTGAGGGCGGAGCTTCTCTGATCTACATGACTTCGATGTTCTGACATTCGACTCGGAAATCGCGGCCGTTGAGAGGGCCGTGGGCGAGCCGTTCGGATTACTGAAGTGCTCAAAACACGCGATTGAGAACTCGCAGCACATGCAGGGCAGTTCGGGCTGTCGGAGTGTTTAGCTCATTGGCTCATTGACAAGCATAAATATGATGGCCAGAATAGATCGAGTCATGTCCCGGACTTTTCTCGTGCAAGTCGTGGGTAACCAGCGCCGTCGTTCACTCGGCCGCTATCTGTGGCGACCATTCGAGTCGCTGTGAACTGTGCTGTGGCTTTGACTGTGGTCCTGACAAGGGCTCCGGATGCAGTTTTGGTAATGCCGGCCATACTTCAGTGTCCACGTGTTCTGGTGCGGCATTTTAAAGTATAACCAGGAGAAGGTTATCTGATCAGTGTCAGTAATCAAGACAACAGTGAAATATAATCATAGAGTTTGTACTTCATGATGAGGTACGGTTAGGGGTCGTGGGCCGCCTCCCCGTCAGAAGGGTACAATTCCATTCATCCATCCGAAATTCCACACAGGGTAAAGCTGTATACGTGCATATGTTATGTCCACTGGTGTGTACTGTGAACTGCGGTAGGGATGTGGCGGGCGGGGGTAGAAGTGGATGTATAAAGATTCTCGGAGCTTTCAGATCAAAGAAGGCGTGGATGAATGAAGATTCTCGGAGCCTTCAGATCGTAAAAGGCGTGTACGTCCCACTTGCAACCCGTGTTGCCTCCATTAAAACGTGGCTTGAAGAGGAGGAAGAGGAGGATGATAATGCTGCGTATGCGCGATGATGTATCCCAATGAAGATCTGCGGGGCTCTCTGCGAATTCATATATAACACAAGAAGATTACCTTGCTGAGTCAGCGATCAGCTCTCGAATTTTACTAGCCACACTACCACTTATTATTTAGATGATACACTGCAATGATTCAACTTTCAGGAGAATTTCATATTACAATTCCACCTCAGATATTCAACAAATTCTATTATTTCTCTCCCCCCCCCTCTTTTTTTATCTTTTTTTTTCATTGCGCCAAAATAATTTCCCAGTCAAAGCACAGTAGTCATATTCCCCTGGTCTAGAAAACCTAAAGGTATTGACTTGCATTAACCACCGGCTTCTTGGCCAATCCCCCTTAGTGGGTGAGAGCCACAAAAGAAAGGAACAAGCAAGCAAGCAAATTTTATCACTTTGCGGAACTTCATTTGGTTACTGCCACAGGGATGTATGCTCGGCTGTGTTTGATTACATCGACGCAACTAAAAGATTACCATGCTAGTGAACCCCTACCTTTTCAGATCTTTAGTTTATAATTCGTAGTTATGTCTTTCAAAAAGAAAAGATGGTTTGACCGCTTGCTCAGCAAACATTTTTTTTTCTTTTTGGTAGTATTATTTTAAGCTACTTTTTCAGATTGGCTTCATTTTCAATTTAGTTTCATTTAAGTATCCTGCCGCCCGGTTCTTGGCCCATCCCCCTTTGTGGGTAAGCGCCATCCATCAGAGGTCATCAGCATCAGCAAATGCGTGATGCTCAGCCTGCATGTCGTGCGCGGACGCAGTGGCACTTCGAGGTTGAGCGTGCGCTTGGTGGCTGCTCCGAAAGGCGTCCGTTTCCAACCGCGGTGCTCACTGTGTCGTAAAGCTCCACGATGCGTTCTCACGGTGCGCGTAGGATATTGATTCTGCGGTGAGGGGCGCGATCACGTCTCTCTGCGTTGAACGTGCCGCAAACGTAAAGAAAAGCAATGACGGTTTACAGTCGTGGTCTTGTGTTGTGCATACGTATACGACCGATACACACCCTTATTGGCACTGTTCGCGGCTTCAGTTGTAAGTGCACTGCTACATGAAAGAAGTGTAATCTTAAGCGCTTGTTTTCTTTGTTCGACACAATGTCAATTAGAAGTAACAATGATGCACAGTAAATCATAGGTGATGTTATTAGAAGGGAAAGCAATGTTAATGAGAAGAAAGAAGAGTGGACAAAAATTACGAAAAGGTAACTGCCCGGTCACTGACAACTTACTTTTTTGCCCACTTTTCTTTCTTGACATTAGCAAACACTTAATTTCAATGACATAGCCTATACTTTCCTTGGCATCATTTTCTGTCAGTTCTCATCATTTTCTGTCAGTTCTCAAAAAGTCACTTGATCGATGATGTCTCTATTTAAGTGAACAGTTTTTTGTGCGTGTGAGTGGTTTCGTGTTTTAGGGGTAGTCTGTAATGAATCTGGGGACGAATTCACCAAAATTCTCTTTCGCAAGTGCGTATTTCCCATTGGTCCGACAGCTTCACTTATTTTTAGGGGCGAAGCTCCTTAGGGCGTGGGCTGTGCGTCCCCTGTAGCCTGTATGTAGCCACCTCTAGTTTAGTTCTTGCAGTGTTCACTAGATGGCGGTACCGTCCCCTGTATGTAGCCACCTCTAGCTTAGTTCTTGCAGTGTTCACTAGATGGCGGTACCGTCTCCTGTATGTAGCCACCTCTCGTTTAGTTCTTGTAGTGTTTACTAGATGGTGGTACTTGTAACTGATGATGAAAAGATGCAAGATGTTATAAACTAGAAAGCGGTACTTGTAGTTGATGAAAGACACGAGATCTTATAAAATAGGAATGATGTCACATATGGCGCGTGTCATTGGTTGAAGGCAATCGTTCGATTTAGTGCGGCGACGTACGCTAGGGGGAGCGATGTAATAAAATCGAGTGGGCAAAATGTACAGAGGATTCATGGTTTACCAAGTTTACCTCCGGAGCTTCGCCCACTCATCATCATTCACTTCGTGGATATGGCGGAATTTTTTTTTTTCGCATCGTGATTGGCAAACATACTTTCTTACGAAAATTTTAATGGAGAAGCTATTCAGGAAATCGTTCCTTGTATCTCGTATCACACAAATATCATCATCGTCAATGGGTATGTGCCACAAAAATTGAGTAAGTGTCAATACTCATGACTGGTCATCTAATCATGTCAATACCAACAGCTAGCCGAATACAAAGGTTGCGAGGTTTAATATGCGAAGCACTTTGCAAACTCCGGCGACCTTGAGCGTATCTAACTATCTAGCCGTTTGCGTTTGGGTGCTCTCGTGGTCACCCCTGAACTTAACGTGAACCAATATTCGCATGGGAGGTTAAGATGGTTTGACGAATATGACGCGATGGTCAAGACATGAATAATGCCGTGTTGCCATCGACTACGTCGTCAAACACTTTCCGTCAGACAGTGGCACATACCCATGAGCGGGTATGTGCCACTGGTATGCGGGTATGTGCCACAGGTGATTGACACTTAGTATTCACCCAGGAACGACGAGAACACATGTACTTGGGCAATTTTAATGCGCGAGTGTTAGGAAATACCCGACATCAGAAGCGTCGACCCGATGAATGCAAATAATAAATGACAGGGTTACAGCTAGAATCAAACCCAAGCATTCTGTGGCAATGAAGCATTTTACCACAGAGCTACGACAGATCTCAGAATTACTTTTCAAGTAGACGCTAATCTTCGTGAAGCGCTAATAGTGGCATGCAGTGCTGCCTACCCAAGTTTATAAACATTACATATGTACTCCTTTGATACAGCCGTCACGTCGAGTTAACGTGAATTGTGATTAGTTGCCATGCGCTGATGTCGATTTGCGTAGCAGCGTCCCGGGCCAGCATCCTTAGATATGAAGCCAGCGCTTCATATCAGCTTCTGGTGTTGCTATAATAGGCATGTTCAAGTTGGCATCGTTGCGAAAGTGTAAACAGCTGGTTATATAAACATCGGCAACTCTTGATTGATTGATATGTGGGGTTTAACTTCCCAAAACCACCATATGATTATGAGAGACGCCGTAGTGGAGAGCTCCGGAAATTTTGACCACCTGGGGTTTTCTAACGTGCACCCAAATCTGAGAACACGGGCCTACAACGTTTTCGCCTCCACCGGAAATGCAGCCACTGCAGCTGGGATTCGATCCCGCGACCTGCGAGTCAGGAGCCGAGTACCTTAGCCACTAAACCACCACGGCGGGGCATCGGCAACTCTTCAATATATGTCTGTGCGTGCAATATTGGTGCATATACTTAGCATCGTTTCATGACGTGTCGCTCAATAACTAAAATTGCAACACGGTCACTTTGCCTCCTGATGCTTCGCATAACGTTGATTCCCAGGTACGTGGGATCTGCTGAATTATTTTTTTGCATTGTTTTTTTTTGCGTCACCAAACGATGACGCCACGCGATAGCGTCATCACGTGAGATCACAGCGACGTGAGGATAAAAGAGCAAACTTTGGCGGCCTATGGTGGTGTCATATGATGCAGGCATCGCTTGATGATTATTTTGGGATGGTAGTCACGAAGACACCTATACGCGGCCAACAGGTAATTTTGGTGATTGGTGCGACATATATCAATAAGTGACAGTGATTGGTGCTAAACACGGCAGTAGGTAAAGAGAACGAGGATATAAGGAAAGCAGCTTCCTTTTTACGGGACGTGGTAAAAAACAGGAAAACCGTACCCGGGCTATCTAGCCTAATGAGATCAACGTGTTGCAGAACCATCTTGAAGATATCGCAGTGTTGACTGGCAAAAAACAGCTGTTCCTCAGTTGCCACTGCACCACAGTCCCATACAGCTAGGCCAGACGAGCATAAGGTGGTTGGCAGTTGGTTCGCGGTGCCTGGAAAATCTCTCCATGATTAATTAAGGATCGTTTTTTCTCTACATTCCTCAGTGAATTTTTCCTCCTCCCTTTCGTGGTCCGAGATCTTCGACGTCTTTCACTTCGGTTGCGTGGCAACGATGTGCCAGAGAATAACGAAGTGGATCTTCTCCTGGATCTAAGGGACGATCGAAGTTGCACGCCTTTCTTCCTATAACCGGCAGCGGCTGTTGCTTCGTTTCTCGTTCTCTTGAAGGAGGGGCCCGCAAGGATCTTTGCTTTGCGGGACATAATCCGCCGAGACGAGCAAAGGTCGATATACCGCCTGCGCAATGGTCGATACCACGGTGATGCTCCTCGAAGAAGAAAACATTGGGCCTGTGACGCCTCGGGGTGGCGAGACGATTGATTTCGCGATGCGGCCACAACATCTGCCATGGTCCAATTCACCGAGCCCAGTTTACCCAAGAAAATTTATTTTGTACACATCTGCTTATTTTTTTGTTCAGTGCAATGGTTATTGCCTGGAGCAGGATTTGATTAGGAATCTTCACGAGAGGTGGTGAATATTTTCGAGGTAAACTTTGTTTGTGCAGTAATCCTAGTGGTTAGTTAATTATTTATTTCAATTAATTATTTCTTCATTATTGTGTTTAGCTTCTCAAAGCAACACTTGGGCTAGAGCAACTGCCATAGCAGATAGTCCAAATAATATTTACCTATAGCTTAATAGCAATAAGTAAATTAAGCTATACGCTGTTTCATCGATTGATCAATTGATTTATTATTTGATCGATGTACTTTGAAGCAGATAAATAACATCGGTCCTGAAAGGTTCGTATTGGTGAAGTGTTATGATTGAAATGCTACCACAAATATTTTTTAAGCACATCTCAACCTGAGCAAGCGTTTATTAGGGGCGAAGCTCCTTATGGCGTGGCTTGTGCGTCCCTCGTAGTACGTAACCACCAGTGGCACATACCCGAAATAGCGGTCCTTACAATGTCTGCTGGATGGGGGCACTTGTATATGTACATGATGAAAAGATGTGAGATGGCTGTGCTTGGAGTTTCCTCTAGAAATATGGACGGACGAATGGACTGATACACGCACGGACGGACAGACAGAGGGAAGCACGGACGGATGGACAGACAGAGGGACGGCCGCAAAAAGAAATGGACGGACAGACAGACGAATGAACAAACGGACGGATGCACCAAGGATCACACAGATAGGCGGACGCAAGAACAAATGGACAGACAGACTGACGAATGCTGCGCCCCACCAATCATCATTCACTCCGTGGATATGCTGTGATTTTTTTCTTTGAGGTGGTTGTGGCTGTGAGAAACGAATCTGTGTCAATTTATCCAGCACTTCAAAGCCCTCTATCCGCCATTCATGCCTCCACTGAGAGAGTGACAAGCAGAGTAAAGGTGTCTGAAGGGACTTGATCAACCGAGCTGATGACGGCTGTATACGACGTATTCATGAGGTACACTGATTGGGTGCTCTGCAGACATGAACTGAAGGTGGTCTAGTATTCCCTCCACGAATATCCGCCAGGGAAAGGGGCGAAGATGGCGCCATGGGTGGTAGTAGGAGAGGGGGGGGTGTAAATGGGTGGCACTCCTTTTGCCCGCTCCTAATTTTTGCATGCCACCCCCTCCCTGCTCCCCTTGAAACAAACATATTCAAAACATGATGCTTAGGGCCCCCGCCTCTTTGCCACCTTGGATGATCTAACTTGTGGGTGACGCTTCACCCCCACTTTTTCCAGTAAAGAAAAATGCTTGAGTCTCAAAAAGGTTGGCGTTGTGAATGCGTCCACGCCAGTAATTTTCCTAATAGAATTTCGCTCTGAGCAGTTACTTGCTATTAGGTCGCCCATCATCTGCGAGTTTCTTGATGGAGCGAAAAGAAGCAGCCATAGGCTTAAATAAAAAAAAATGAATTGTTAGGCATTCTGCGATAACTTTATGATACATAAAAAAGCGTACAGTGGTATATTTGTGCAATATGCTTTGTCAATAAATGCTCGAGAAGAACGAATGAATCCTTCCACATTACAGATAACATATTACAAACTCTTGTAAGACCTGTAACCACAAGTCAGTTCCAGGTAGGATAAACAAAAAAAGTAAGCAAATTCTCACATCGCAAGGGGAAAAAAAGGGAGGAAAATATATGGAAAATAGTAAAGACGTATGCTCAGTAGTAAATGGAAGTCATATTAAGTTCGCAGAGACGTACATCTAGTTTACAGTCTGCAGGGTATTAGGTACGTGAAATACGAACGTACAAAGGTAATCAGCAGTGCCGAGAAATACAGGGCATTTTTGTTACACACATTGTGGGCATTTATAAGACACTTCACCACCTGTACATAGCCGTCATCGCATGGTGCTCTTCATCTCCATCGTTTTTGGAGACACCTCTTAGGTTTGTTCAGTGCCTCAGCAGTGAATGGTTTTGCCACGTCTTCCACGCCTAATAAAGGCATGTAAAACACTACGTCACAACGTTCCCAAAACACTCGAGCAGTCTTTCAATTTTAGTCTGTAGTGAAAATATGGCGTGTGTATTCTATTTGTTATTCGTTGGATTAGAGGTGACGACTTTGCGCAAGTGGAAGCCCAATTCGTTGCAAGGAAAATTATAGAACGGGTTCAAAACAACAATTCACTCACACCCGTCGTTGATTTTACTTTTTTCCGGCTGGTGGTATGTATAGGAGACGCTGCTTACGAACAAATCAGAAAGCCCAAGATTTTTATTGAAAAGAAATCAAGGCAGCCTGGAAAAATCAATGTTACTGCAGGTTGCTGAGATTGGGAGGCTGCGCGTTTTTTTTTTTTTCCAGCGACTGCCTCATGGTTGCCCGCTTTTCCATACCCACGATTGCACAGCTTCTCCCCAAACACTCTTGAAATTGCTTATCGATTATCCTTCAAGTACCTCTTTTAGGACCAGAGAAGGGCTTTGCAAATCTCCACATTACTTAATTTTAATTCGTATGAATGAAATGAAAGCAAGCTTTAAGAAAACTAACGCAACAAAGCTTGACACTGTTGCGGAAGCAACAGTGTTATATAAATCAGTATATGCGTGAATACCTATGATGCGTGAAGAACAACTTACAGTTTAGCACATTTCATCGTTGTACTTTGTAACGAGATGATTGTCATTCGAAAAATTAAATTTTGTTGCAAAAACAGAAAGCGGAGCATGTTGGTAATGGATTGTAAAATGGCGCAAAAACAAAACACCTGAGCACCCGTGTTGACTTTTAAAGTGAAAGCTATTATGATATAAAAACTCGGATCATGCGCCGTCGCCGGTGTCCGTAAACACATCGCACGAAATTGAAAGAAAAAAAAAAACCTAGCACCAATGACACAGTCAAGCTCGAACCCGGGTCCACTGGCTGCCAGTGCAGCAATCTACCACTTAGCCGCGCCGGGTTTTTTTTTCTTTATTGCCTTCTTGACTACAGGTCAAGCTAATCTGACAATCGCCATCAATATCTTTGTTTGATGCGTTATCACACATGAACCACTTAGCCACGCCGGTGCTTGTAATTTCTTGGCAAACTTGCCTTAGGCAGGCTTGATGTTGAGAAAGCAATCGCGTTAATACGACTTATAAAGCGTTTTAAAAGAGCGAAAGAATGACCAGTAGTCGCAGAAGGCGAATAGCGTGACGAGTGGGTCGTCCGATTCTCCCACCCATTACAAAAGCTTGTTCTTGTTCCCCCATTAACTGTGGCGCATACCCACTTCAGGCTTAATTCGTCATCGCCGTTAGTCCCTGCATAAAATGTTGCACGAATTTCCTAGCCAGTGTATAGCGGATACCACGCTTCTCTGAAGATTGACGAAGAGTAGCATAGTCAATGCCGGGCAACTACACATTAATTGTGATTATTTTTAACGTAGCGGGTACCCAGCAAGTGTGCATGTAGTGGTTACCCAAAAAGAGTGCTTAAAAAAGGCTCTGAAAGGCCGCTCTCCTAGCTTTCGCTGTGACTGTGCTGCGCCTGCCGCGCAGGCCTGGCGTTTTTTGTGTGCCCTCGTGTTTTTGAGTACTATTTTTGCAACACGTTTTGTCTACACTGGCAAATCGCTAGTGCAAAATTTGAACCGCACTTTATTCAAGAGAGGGTGATAAAGAGATAGACAACGAAATGTGCGCTTATTTTCGGAACACTGTCGCGATTGGTGCCCAGCATCATCCTGAGGTTGGAGGGCTTCCTAGTCCAGCAACTCCCATGGCTTCGACGTACCCTCTTAGCCCTGGTGACCAGTTGTCGCTGGTGATCTACGTCTTCAATGAAGAGCGTGGTTTCCCACGCTTCGGATAGGTGGTCATCGTGCGTCTTTCAGTACTTCGAGTAACGATTGTTTCTTGTGGCATTGTAACTTTGACTTGCTTTACGGTTGACCCTTATTATTCGTACAGCAATTTTTCACGGGAATCATAGAAGCTGGGGTAAATCGGCACCACATTTTTCGTTCGCGGCGAAAATGACTTGAGGCCGATCGTTATTGTCATCATCGAGATCATCATCACCCTAATTCCCAGTGCAGGGCGAAGGCCTCTTCTATTTTCCGTCAATCGACCCGTTCCTGTGCCCTCCATGGCAACGTTACACCTGCACACTTCTTAATCTCGTCTACCCACTTAACTTCTGTCTTCTTCATCTTACGTGTTTGCCTTCTCTTGAAATCCACCCCGCCGCGGTAATCTAGTGGCTAAGGTATGTCGGCTGCTGACCCGCAGGTCACGGGTTCAAATACCGGTTGCGGTGGCTGCATTTACGATTGAGGCGGAAATGTTGTAGGCCCGTGTGCTCAGATTTGGGTGCACGTTGAAGAACCCCAGGTGGTCGAAATCTCCGGAGCCCTCCACTACGGCATCTCTCATAATCATATGGTGGTTTTGGGACGTTAAACCCCCACATATCATCATTATTCTTTTGGAATCCAGCAAGTTGCCCTTTATGACCAGCGGTTATGCTGCCTACGCTCTACTTTCTCGGCCCATGCCCAGTTCTTCTTGATTTCAGCTATGGTATCCTCAACCCCTGTTTGTTCACCGACCCACTCACCTCTATGCTTGTCTATTATGGTTTCACCTAACATTTTCCTTTCGATTGCTCGCCACGTTGTCCTCAATATAATTGAACCATTCCTTGCGAGTCCCCAGGTCTTTGCTCCGTACGTAAGTACCGTAATATGCAGCTGTTTTACACTTTTCTCTTGAGGGAAAGTGGTAGACTACCACTCGCAATTTTAGAATGCTTGCCGAATGTACTCCATCTCATTTTTACTCCATGTATACAGGCATCCATATAAATTTGGGAGCCAACGAATGGAAACATCATGGGCTGTGAAGCTTAAATGCACATGATTGAAGTGTCTGAAACAGGCTGGCCGTAGTTTTGATACACGTACATATTGTGTCAAGCCCCTCTTGTCAATTTTTGCGCACCAATTTTCAAAACGGTCGCTGATGCCACAGCATCTGGTGTCTCTGCCGGTACTCGTTTTCTGTGAAAGAAGCAAGTGGAAAACAAATGAAGACGGCCGTCTCATTCCACAGGTGGCAAGGCACCTTTTTACAAAAAATAGATCTACTTATCCAAGCGTCAGACAGCTTGTCTGAGTCAGACGTTTACCGCTTATACAACCTCTATGAAGGAAATGCATGCCTTACTAATGTTGGCTGTGTGCATTTCTCGTTGCAGACATCAAGGAAAACGCTCGAATACATGTTCTTGTATCTGTGTTTGAAACTTACGGTCTAAAAAGCAATAAACAATGTGAACGCACTATAATGTAGTCACGAAAATTATACGTCTAAGGCTAGAGCGATTTCGCATAGCGTATCGAAGGGCTCGATGGTCTGAAAGAGGCGATAATCGTACGAACGCGCACCTGGCATGAAAATGAACGATGTCTGTTGCGCACACACACGCACCTACTCGAGCCACACCCGTCTTGAAACAATAATGGTTGTCTCCACGCGGAAAAAACTGTCCGTTAGCAATGCAACTGCCGAGAGACAGGCCATAAGGAAAGTAGGCATCCGTTATGTCTCGTTCGTTGGTGGCGTTAGCGGATACCATAAGAAGCGAGAGACGTGTCCGAACGGGCAGTTGCTCTTCAGTTTCATTGTATAGCCAGTGTTCACTGAAATAAAAAAACAATGAATTCGTTGAAACCAATTCATACTACTTTTAAAACTGTACCATCGTTAATTATGTCACAGTGGGTTTAGTAACATCCGATGGAGTAAACATCGGTATTTGCTAAATACTGACGTTTACTTCATCGGCCATTACTTTTCAATATTCCGTCGCTATAGTTGTACGCTGTTGTCAGCGGGACGTCACTGTTCTGTACTGTTTTTGTCAACTTGCATTTGACGCAAAACAAGTGCACACTTGGTATGCAAAATCTGCCCTCGTATAGGGACAACGTACGTAAAGTTTTATGTATTATGACGTATGTACGCCCCTGTCAAAATCTAACATACATTGAAATGGTGCGACACCTTCACGGTGGCACCGCCACCTGCGTGTTCTTCTTTCTCACGTTCTCGCTTGCTAATTGTCTTCTCGTGGGAAGTGTTGTGCTTTCCGATTGCGAAAGGATAGTTGTCTAATAAGGGGGAAAGTTTTTTTTTTCTCTTAAGCGTCTTTTCAAGTGTGGCAGCTTGGGCTAGTTGGTATGGCATGACAATAGTTATAGCGCGAGAACTTCGTGTCCTTCTTGTCTCTGTGTCGTCGTTTTGTTCTCGCGCTATAACTATCGTCTTTTCAAGTCGTGTTAGAAATACCATAAACTCTCAGTTGAGCTTACGTCGGTTTAGCGAATGGTTCGGAATAAGAAACTTTTCGGAAATCTGTGGTGTTTTTTTTCTCCATTTTATGCAAAAATCTTCCAGTTTAACAAGCTTCTGAGTAGTGATTATTTCAATTAAACAAACTTGATCTGCGGACCAGGGCTCATTTTGTTGTAGAACGATCGACTAATGCTTTGCGCTCTGCAGTCCTGTCGCACTGCAATGTGTGCTTCAGTGCTTGGACTGCAACGTGCGCTTCAATACTAGCACAGAAATATCAGAGTTGGAAATTGTTTAAAGCGTTCGTCCGAAACCTGAAGAAGAGTGTGACGATGAAGATGCAATGGATGAGGCTGGTTCGAATCCTGCATTTCTAGCTGAGGCTGTATACACATACTACAAAGTTGCGAGACCGTCTCGCATCAATAAGCTGGGCCAGAGGCAGGGATCAGAAACAAACTATCTGGACAGCTTTGTCTCTTCAAGCGCGTTAAGGGCACCGGTTGAAATGAAAACTACAGAATTATTTTCCAAACGAATTCCATTTCATGCGCCCAACTTTATTTCTCTTGTGACTGATGCTGTTTCGTAATCCGATAACAACTTCAGTTCAGTGAGCTTTCAGTCAAGTGCACTATTTGCTTGGGTCCGCTGAAGTTCGCTCAAGCGAGATTTTACTGTATAGATAGATTGACAATAATTGCTCAAGGTACCAACAAGAAATGAAGCAACAGTATACGATAGCATACGGTGACGACAGCCCGGGCCTGTTTCTAAAATGCTCTCTCCGTGTTTGACACAATATTAATAAGATCTAACAGACAATAATGCCAAGGAAAGTCTTGGGGAAGTTACTAGACTGCATTGTAGTGTAAATGTGAAGAAATAAGAGTGGGTGAAAAGATAATTTGCATTGGGCAGGAACGATACCTGCGACATTCGAATAACGCGTTCGGTGCTTTACCAACCGAGCTTCCCCGGCGGCCATGTGTCAGCCACTTTATTGGGTATCTATGTCAATTTAAACGTGGGAGTGTCAGTAAGCGGCACCTGTAGCCATGGCAGCGAGTGTGGCACACCCTTTGTGAACCTGTTTGGTGTCACGTAGCCCGTTGACTTATTACGAGCTGGCAGCTGACCAACAGTCACTCGTATACAACCTAAAGGGACCAAGCCTGCCAGTACGAGACCCTCGTTAATAAATTAAGGAAGGAAGTCTATACATAAGAGCTCATTTTTTCCATGTTTGACACAATATTAATGAGGTTTAAGAGATAATTGTGGCAAGGAAAGTATAGTGGAAGTTATTATCCGAATGGTAATGTAAATGTGAAGAAAGAAAAGTGAAACTTGCCGTGGGCAGGAACAGAAGCTGTCCACTGCCACAGTCTAAAATATTATGCGCTATATACATTTGGAAAAGAGAGACTAGTAATAATAAGAATACTAGCAATAATGCTCAGGGTTTAACATCCCAAAGCAAAGATAGGTTTGAAAGAGACGCTGTAGTAGAGTACTCCGGAAGTTTCGACCAACGGAGGATCGTTAATGCGCACCTAAATCTTAGAACATGCGTCAAGCATTTTCGCCTCTACCGAAAATGCCGCCATGGTGGCCGGGACTCCATCCCGAGACCTGCGGGTCAGCAGTCGAGCAACACTGTCACTAGACCACCGTTGCAGGTGAAGAATCAAAACGGACAATCCATTAATGTGTATTGGTTGGTCAGTTGAGAAGATTGCACTTGGCATGCAAATTAAATGCATGGTCTTTACATTAGTATGAGCACGAGAAATCAATGTGAGATAACTGCGGTGCAGTGCATGCTGCTGTCGACATGTGTTGTAAATGGCAGTCCAGATGTTACCTGCTTAAATGGTCGCTCGCGGCCCCGTACAAGGGCAGCAACGCGGTTCACACAGCAGGACACGAGTGTCTACGTGACACGTGCCAGAATTATTGCTTCCTATACGAGCCGTCCTACACACGGCCGAGCAAAATGAAGCCCTGCAACAGTGTCGGCCGGACTCTGAACGAGGATAAAAAAGAAAGAGCGGGAGAGAATTACCGTCATCGTAAAGGCCGCGCATCGCCCTTTTACATCATACAAGACACAACGCGCGCAGCGCCTTGAACGGCGCGTTACGGGTCACCATCGAGCAGCCCCGATAAGAAAGTATAAAGACGCTGAAGTCGTCGTCACAAAAATAAACAAAACCCTTATACTACGATGGCAATCACGGAGGGAAACGGGCGGCGCGCTGCGGGGAGTACGGAATTTGCGGCCTTCCTCCCGTCAGCGCGAGACAACGCCAAAGCGGCGGCCAAATTTCGCTTTCACCCCTCGGAGACCCTCCTCTCGGCAGAGCCAAGCGGCCGGCGTGTGTGAATCGATTGCCTACCGCGTAGTGCGCGTTCCGACCAAAGCATGGCGCGCCGGTCGCATGCCGCGTGCGCATGCGCAGTGCCTTGCTCCCCTCTGGTGGCGCCGCTTGCGTCCGCATGTGTTTCGTTTCGTCTGCTCCTGCGGGCGACCGGCGCAGACTAGAAGAACCGAGCGTGCGTGCGCCTGCTGTGCGTGTTTTTTTTCTCTCGCGGGCTTTTCTGTTTGCGGCGCAACGCGGTTTGTTTCTCCTGACGACAGGAGCCTGCACACGTGTTCCCGATTCCGTGTTCCTTCGCGTCATTTATTTTGTTGTTCGTGCTGTGATCGAAATCGTGGAAGTGCTTGAGTGGTGTTGAGGGGAGTGTTGGAAAGGTGATACACAAACCGACGCCCCTTGCGGCGGTGTGCGATCTTCGACGGTGTACCGTAGTCTTTCCCGGAGAACGACATCGACGTCCCGTGGATTTTATACGACGAAAGTAATGCCCAACGCGACGTAAAAGGTGGAAAACAAAGATGACGTATCGCCCACCGTGTTCATCGACAACGCGCTTGGACCTCACCTCAACCGAGCTTGAGCTCCCGGAATCCCGGCGCCAGGGCTGCGCCAGGCTAGGATTCTGATCGAACATTTTGACGGGTGAGTCGGCGGGCACCGCCTACCAGATGCCTCAATTGTTTCTTTTGAGCGTTTTTTTTTTTCTATCTCCCGTGTCGATCTTTTTCGCTAGGCGTCTGCGTACGCGTCCGTTTGTGTAGCAGACGACACCGTGCAGCTGCTACGCTCGAGTTGACGGTGACGTATTCGCGCGAAGAACTTTAAATATGTTCGCCTGGCTTGTCGTAGCAGGGCCCGTTTCCGCAGCATCGGTACTGCTGAAACCTCTAACTTCACAGGTGCGAGTGCTTTTGAGCGGCGATTAATGCAATCGTGTCGCACGCGAGAGCTTTCCTGCAGTGCTTCGGAGGTAGTCCGCGCATTAAGGTCGCGCGTGTGCCGGTGAAAGCGCAGTGTAATTTCGATGCAGTCTCCAATGATCGCCGTTCACGTAGCGTCAGAAATCTGACGCTGGACAATAGCGCTCGTTTGTTGTCGCTTCCCTTTTACTGTGTCAAATTTTCGCGCTTAGTGAACAGTTATGCATCTCGAACAACCACGAATTCACACTCTTGTAATGCCCGTATTAAAAGCTTAGGTAATTCTTAATCGAACTTGTGACATGCAAGCTAAAGCGTAAATACGGACACGCGATGCATGGGACAAATGCTGCCGCAGCTAAGTATTTTGTTTGCTGGTCCGCTGTCGTCATGTTAAAGTTCAATTATGTAAACAGGAACAAAAATAGATCCATGTCAGGACAATCGCAATGGCAAGGCAAACTGTAAAATTGCCAAAATATCTAACTGCTGATATATACAACTATCTCATTTCGCTACCGCGAAATGACGTAGTTGTATATTTCTCGGCCCTTCTGTGGCTTGTTTCACGTTGCTCACTCAAGGCTCATATCGAATCTCAATGTGGAATATTGTGTTGATAAAGTGCCACTTTTTTGGCGCTGCAATACCTTGTCCAACCTCTGGCGAAACCCCACCCACAACGGAATTTGCCCGTTTGAACGCGGTGTAATATTCAATCGCGATAACGTGCTTGGCAAGACTGTCGCATTTGGCGTTGCAAACTTCATTCACAATTTTCCGCGACACACCTTAATGATAGCTTGCACATGACGCCAAGGACGCACGACATGGCTCCAACATGTCGACTTAGACGACGTCAAGTTTGCCTACTCACTTGGCATGCCATTGCTCTAGCGTGATAATGATGCCACCGGAAGGTTATTGGGCCTCTGTACATGCGAGGGAACTAGCATGCGATATACTGATAGCACCAACGTGACGCCACTAAGTGCGTGTCCTTTCATGTTGGTGCTCTAACATCTATAGTCTATAAGATAGTGTCATACGGTGTCGTCACTTGGCTTGGAGCACATAATCATTGCTACCATTTTAAATGCAGAAAAACACACTCACACAGCACCGATGCCAGTGACATGTGCGAAAGCGTGTTCGTGTCTGTCACTCACCTCAGCCGTACATTATTTCCGGATGTTTTTATGTAGCGACCGTTGAACGAAACGCACCCCGGAGCTTGACAGAGTGTGATGCTTCAATCGCGCCTTGCAGCTGCGGTGTCGCTGACATTTCACGCTGAGGCGCCACAACTCTGGAGAAAGCAATTTGCGTCAACCATCCGCCAGGTCGATACACCTGAACACGTGAGCGGCATTACTTCCTCTTAAAGGAGTGGCCTGCTTGTCCCAATGTCTTTGAACGCCTTCGGGACTAATGCGTAATAAAAAAAAGAAACTGTTACATACTTATATCAAAGAACGAGCCTTGGTTGCGTTATCTTCATGAACGACCTTTCTTGTGGAGATGAAAGGGGGGGCGGGATTGAAACGCCGATGCGGCGTTTTAGACTCGCAAAATACCGAAACAGGGGCTCATTGCATTGTTTACTCCTTTAAGAAGCGTGGTGAAATGTTCCTTGTACTTCGTCCGTGTGGGAAGGATGAAATTTCAATGCGGCTGATGCAGCCGTTGAGAGTGAAACGCGGCATATATGCTGATCCTTCTGGTTGCCCTGGCGACGTTTCGGAACGTGGCGCTGTACAGGGGCATTCGAAAGGTTCCACGCATCAGTGCCATAGGAACACCTGTGATAGTGGCCTGAAAAAAAGTCATAACCCCAAACTGTAGATAGTGCGTACATGCTTTTCCAGGTTGTTCGTACAATTTAAATTTGCACTTCATGTCAATGTACGATGAAGAATTCTAGGCAGTATTACGTAGTGCACCGTGGACAACCTTAGTAACATAGTTCGCACGTAACTTTGTGCTAAAAATTCCTGGCTTTGTTGTCTTTTAGATGTTCTGTAGAGGAGACAAACCTCACCTTCAAGCATTTGTGTAGCGCATAAACACAATACTAAAGTGTAAATTGGCAATCGCTCCGCTTTATTGTACCTTTGCTACTTCTTGACAAGCGGAAGCCATAATGCAGGGACGCAAGTTTCGTCGTCAGCGATAAAAAAAAAAGATATACGAATACACAAGCCTCCAGACGTCGTGGCAGCATAATGTTGGCGCATATTGCGGTTACTCACGCTATATAAAAAACAGCATCCGCGTGATAAGATATGCACAAAGATTGAACGCTTCTCGCACGCTTTTCATATGAGTGATCACTGGCAAGTTGACTTACTGAGGGGTGCATTAGGAGAATGGCGCAGTTGCTGCCCTCTAGTAATTGCTCACACTAATTCAGGGAGGACGGGAAGGAAAACCGCATGAGTGAAGGTAATCGGTCGCGAGAACACACTCCGACTGAGTCTCCTTGTCCGACTTACAATGCAAGCATAGCGTATGCCAGTTCGAGCAATGCGGCTAAAAGAAATCTCGAATTGTGCAATAAGGCACTGGTGAGTATTAAAAAAAAAATGAGCAGGTCTTGTAAAGGCAGAGGAAGTGGGAAGTAAAAGCACAATTTATTTAATTTTTTAATTATATAGAAATACTTTACAGGCCCCCGTTGAGGCATTTTGTCAGGTATGAAAAGTGAACTTCGGGAGCGCTCTCATAATACAATATGTACGAGTAGCATTCATGCAACAATTGACACGAGGAACAGTGCAACACCATCTAATTAAATAATTATGGTAGTACTGGTAAGAAAAAAGAAATCACCACACTATAGCAAAGAGTAAACATATCTAAATCTAGGGAAATAATCAGATAGGGTATTATCTATAAAGTAATATAATTAAGCTGTATGCATTTATTTCATTGCATACGTAAGAAAGCACCAACGCCTTTTCAATATCGTGTAAGATGTGTACAAACTAATTCGGATTAGTGCTTTGAAAGACGCCGACTAACGCGCAGAAAATATTAATTTACTGATATTTCGGCTTCCATACGGGATCTTTGTTCGTAATAATTGCGAAACACTGTTGTAATCGAGGCCTGTGGGGGGGATCTGAAGCGTCAGTAAATATATATTCACCTTGTACGTGGTCTTCGAAAGTTTTTGCCAACGTTTCAAGTCGACCGGACCCTCTACTTTATGATACTAACTCGATTTTTTTACGCGCCCGGGTGAGTGGTAGGAAGTTAAGCACAATTGAATATGCTACGGAAGAAAGTACATGCGTTAACTATATATGGGAAATGAACAGCATGCACCCCTTTGCTATTCTCGGGTGGACGGTGGACCTCTCCCACCCCGTTTCTGCTCAGAATATATATATATATATATATATATATATATATATATATATATATATATATATATATATATATATATATATATGCACAGCCACGGCGTTCGATATTTGCATCCCTTACGAGCAAGAGTGCAATACGCTCCAGCAGCCACGCACAAAGTTGGGGCCAAGAGGCGAAGGAAAGAGAGAGGGCAGTGAGATAGGAGGTGTGGCAAGCAGCAGTGCACAAGGTGAAGAAATGGAGAAATCAGCTTAAGGACACGTTCACAAGAGGAGAAGACGATCGACACACCAGCACGCCGGTGTGTGTCGTCTTCTCCTCTTTTGAACGTTTCCTTAAGCTGGTTTCTTCAAGTATGTACCAACAGGCCCAGCAACAGATTCTCCTGTGCACAAGGTGCAAAGGGAAGTGAAAGAGAGTGGGGGGTGGGGCGATTTTAAGTGAAAAGAAGAGAAAAGTGAGCGCCGTAACTGTCTCTCAGGGCGAGGACACCTCAACAGTAGCTCACGAGGGATGGGGGTAGAGAAGATATTAAAAGGATAGGATTAAAAGGTAAAGAGATAGAGAGAGAGGAAGGAGAGAGCGAGGCGCAGGGACAGCGAACGACGGAAGTAAGGAGAAGAGAGGAAAGAGAGTGGACGAGGGAATAGAGCAAGAGGGAGGGTGGGGGGTGTTATGCGATCAACCCCTGGCAGTCTCACGAGTCGGGCACGTTTTCGCGTCACGTTTCCACAGGGCCGCTTAGTAGACTACGGCTTTTATTTGATGCACTTTTCTCTCTCGCTCTCTTTATGTCTTACGTTTAATTTACCGGCCACGCTCTCTTTCTACGAACGAATAACCGGTGTCTCGCACGCAGGTGGTCGCCCGCTGCGGCAGTGCAAGTTGAGCCAGGAACTTTTACCCCTTCGCCCTAATACCACGCAGGCCACGCGAATGTCGGACTCGTTATATCGATTCGAGCCCGTTTTTATTTTCGTTGATTTATCAATAGGTTCTGGGAACCACACCGTACGCCACCGAACGTGAACTCGTCAAGTGTATTTCTTTTTTGTCTAGGCTTCTAAAGTGATAATAAGGAGAAGTACCAGGTACTTGCAGCACAACTAGTAGGAGAGAAAGGCTCGTATATTCTTATATGCTTTCACCTTGCGGTTGCAAGAACATGATTGACACTGTGCATTCAGTGTGGGGTTTTTTTTGTGTGTATGTGCGTTTGTACAGCATTGTAGTCTTAAAGACTTCGTGCGTCTTCTCGCACTCAATGAAGAGAACTCTTCAGTTATTTTCTCGCTTCCCAAACGGAAGGTAGGCAAACGCGGATTTCGCCTTGTCATCATTTTTCTATTTCCTTCACCTTTTTCTCTCTCGAAATACGCGTCGAAACGCGATTGTGTGTTTGTGAAGAGCCGTAAGTGGTATTAGCTCTGGAGAGAGCACTGATTCGTCTCACGACTTCAGCAGCTATGGAATCGAGTGTTTCATGTAAGAGAGATGTATAAAGAGAGAGAGGGAAAGAGACCATTGTTTCACTTGTATCACTTGAAATAATAAAAATACCATGATTACTTACTTCTAGTGCAGTAAGGAATATTTGGGTGAGGTAAAGTTCAACAACAAACGCGCTAAAGTAACCTTTATTCCAAATTGACTTGGAGTTCCCGTATGTAGAGACACTTTATGCCGTGACGCGAAAATCATGGATTATAAGAGACGCGGCCGAAAGATAGCAGCGTGATATTTGCAAATGTCACTCGAAATGTTGTTCTAGCTTTTGCAGGTGCTCCACTGCGCGTAGACCATAGATCTAGAGCGTCAGAAAACGCTGCTATGTGTCGCCTCGAAACCTTTGGAAAGTTTAGAAGAAAAAAAAGGGTCACCACGGATATCTAACGTTCCCCTATATATGACTATGTGGACGTTTCTTCAATTCTTTTTCTTCATTGTGTCTGTTCACCACTGTCGAAGTGAGAATTCCATTACGGGGAACTGAACCTTTCCTTTCGGGATTAGCAACGCTATAGTCGTTAATTACGCAAGACTGCAGCGTGCACGTTAGCAGCTAATCTATACGATGCCTACTACGGGAAATGACAATGCGTCACTTGGCACGTTAATTAAGCTTTTCCAGTAGCCGGTGGATTGTTGTAGCTCTGGCAGCTCACGAGATTTTGAAAATTCCCAAAGTGTAACCGGATAAACATTGTCTTTCATTTTTCTCTTCCTCAGTGTTGAGCAGGCTGCGCTGTTGTGCGGACTTCCGGTATGCTTCATCGCTCAAACGCTCGACAGCTGAGGCACTTGTTTGGGGAAAAAAATAAAGGGAAAAAAAGAAAGAATATGAACAAGAAAATTCTAAAAATGGCTTTTTGCTGTCTTCCGCTGATCCTTGCGCGTGTCTCGTCGGATTATTGAGACCGGGATCACGGGTGGGATTAGACACAGTAAATGAGAAAAGCTCCGGTTGTCTTCCCTGATATCGGCAGGCCGCTTTTACTTCGTTACTGGCATACGGAAATTGCAGCTTTATTTATATTTTGTTTGAGAAACGGTGAGAAGCTTGCACGGTCGCAACATATAGCCGACCTGGAATTAACGGGGCACGGGTGATACCATCGAGTTTCACGTTGTACGTGTAAGGATGGAATATATTAAATCTTCGGGTCGATTTCTCAATTCTAGGGAGCACATTATGTCGGACAATTAATGAAGTCAATGTAAAGATCTATCTATCTATCTATCTATCTATCTATCTATCTATCTATCTATCTATCTATCTATCTATCTATCTATCTATCTATCTATCTATCTATCTATCTATCTATCTATCTATCTATCTATCTATCTATCTATCTATCTATCTATCTATCTATCTATCTATCTATCTATCTATCTATCTATCTATCTGTCTGTCTGTCTGTCTGTCTGTCTGTCTGTCTATCTATCTATCTATCTATCTATCTATCTATCTATCTATCTATCTATCTATCTATCTATCTATCTATCTATCTATCTATCTATCTATCTATCTATCTATCTATCTATCTATCTATCTATCTATCTATCTGTCTGTCTGTCTGTCTGTCTGTCTGTCTGTCTGTCTGTCTGTCTGTCTGTCTGTCTGTCTGTCTGTCTGTCTGTCTATCTATCTATCTATCTGTCTGTCTGTCTGTCTGTCTGTCTATTACCTACCTCCCTCCCTTCCTCATTTTCCTTCTTTCTTTCTTTCTTTTTCTTTCTTTTTTCTGTATTTCTTTGTAGTTTAAACTATCTACCTTTTATTCTTCACTAGGCCGTAAGCTTTTTTTCCCGTCGAATTCGCGGAAAATAGAACATGCCTGCTCCGAGTTTCATTCGCGAAAGGAAAGCTCTGCGGTACTTATACTGAGCAAACAGCACCGTACCAATGGCGACGCGCTAAAGTATACCGCAATCCGGGACGCTTAGGAATGACTACGGACCTCAAGTGCGCCGTCGTGCGCGTGACTCATTCTCCCAAAGAGTAACACTGCACGCTTACGAATGACGTCACGCGTACGATGAGGAAAGCGCGCGAGAATTTGCGCGCCGAAGAAGTACGGACGTGATAGGATATCGGGTTTCTTTTGATCATGCGGACGTGATCGTAAGTCCACAAACACGTATATGCCGTCACTATGCAGGAAGCCGATCTGCTGGGTGTGTTTCTGAAGTCGCGTTCATCCATAGAATACCAGACACGCAGAACGACACACCGTGAACGTGTTCTGGGTTCCGTGAACCTGATGTGCTGTCTGTGCTGCGCCGGTGAGGATTATGCGATTAGGTGTTTGGCATGCTGCAAGTACTGAGGATCTCGATACTTATTGTGTTAATTCTAGGTGAGCCTCATCTATGATGGAATAATTGGAAGCACAAACCAACGGGACACAAGAGAAGAGACAAACAAGCGCAGAATGCAAACTGTCCGCCTCCTGAACTCTCTGTGCTACTGACCGTGTCAAGGCAAGCTTCTCAAATTCGTGCTGGGCAAAAGTTGGGTCCCATTTGAAGAACTTGAAGGTGCTCTTCACGTACCTGGCAGTCGCCTAGTACCAGGATGTCCCGCTTTTCACTAGGCAACTTCTTCCTTGTTACCAGCGTAGGCCTAGTCGCATTCCACAGTATACCTCAGTGTAGGTTTCGACCAGGTTGTTCCACGAAGACAGTCTTTCGCCACGGGCACAACATTGCACTCGCAGGCAGTCTTTAAACACATTGGCCTGGTGATACCACTCTTCTCTTGTGTCCCGTTGGTTTGCGCTTCCAATTATTCCATTATGAATTTGTACCAACTAGCCCGCCTGTCAACCCTACTGCGAGCCTCATCTATGCCTTGCTGAATCGTGACAATTACGTTCGTGGCCGTGATAAGAGCGCCAAGTGTTCCCATTTCCAATCACACCGATCACCGTACAGCTGAGACGCGTTATCACAATTCCCAATATGATTTAGAGACATAGAACGTCTTCTATGTGTCTGACGTCTTGTCTTCTTCGCACAGTTTAAACATGTCTTTGAAATCGCAGTATGAACTTTAGGCTAAAGTTAAGTTGTAGCTGTAATGTTGCTAATTATGCACGTTATCATCATTTGTTAGACCACTGTAAAGATTGGCAGTGTTTGAGCTTTGGCGAAGAAATGATGAGGCTTAGTACTTTAACATGCAAACGAATTTGGACGAGTCGCCAATTTGTGTGCTCGTTGAGTGCGAGATAGCGCCATTCCTGCACGAGACAATTGTGTTTCTGATATCTCAAAAGCACGCGTTTGCAGGTTTAAATGTCGTGTCGCGGTGCAGCCGTGCTGTTATCGCAGCTATATTGTCCTGCTTGGTAGCTTATTACATTGTAATACACCAGCGGATGTTAGGTCTTACGAAAAATTGCAATAAATAAGGAAACTGTAAATGCATAGTTGAAGTGACAAGTACTGTCACTACACCATCCTTAGTTATTTTTAAAATGCTAAAGTTGTAATATGTATTATTTTAACTTTAATATTTTTTGTCACATATGATATCATGTTCGCAAAACAGTGGTTTTCCATCTGACTCTCCCTAAGAGGAAAAAAAAAAACAGCTGATGCTTACTCTTTGCTTTGTCTTTTTGATACCTGATTTTGTATTTTTGCTTGCCGATATTTTTGGTTTTGCTGTGATTTTATTTATGGCGATTACAAACATCTGTACATTTTGTTTCTCCTTTCAAGAGATTTCCATTTCGTACTTTTATTTTCCAAGAATAATTTCTAAATCGGCTTCAGCATCCCTAATGAAAATTCAGCAGGCTGAAAATTCATGTATGTGAAAAAGGCACAATTTAGTCTTGTAGTAAAAACACACACATGTATGGGGGAGGGAGGCACTTTGAGAAGTCCCTTTTTGTGTAATTTTACTTCGGAGCAAAATTATGTTCTGCAGTAAATACCAACTACGTCTTCAAACAGACTCGTTAAACAAGAAAGACAGCCAAATATAATGAGTACTTCATTATTCACGACAAGCGCACTTAATTTTTTTCATGTTGATCTTTAAGAATCTCAATCAGCGATCACTGCAAGAACCAAATGGGGTAAGCAAACCTGTTATTCCAGGTAAAGTAACGTTTAATGCTTAGATCGCGTGGTTTGCATTTCCAGCACACTACGCCATATCCCAGGGATGGACGGAGATCTGTCTGATGAATCCGAGAATCTTGGCAACTTTCGCCGATGGCGACCCTGCAAGAAGTGAGTAATCGGTTAAATAAAGGAACAGCTATCTCTTATCGCAAGTATTTTTTGTGCGAAGTATCTAAAGATGGGGGAAAAAATAACAAACTTCATGCGATTAGAAATTTGCGGAAAAAATTACCCGCACCAACGATACCATAGAGCCCTATTTTTTCTTGACAGCGAAGAAAACGCACTTAACGATGTTTTGTGAAACCATTCTAATGACACTGAGGTTATCGTTGCTCGAAATTTGTTTCCTTTAAGTTTCTTTCTCAAGGCTCTAACGCCCTTATCTTAAAAGCAGCATACCTTGCCATCAGCTGGGCTCTTATCTTAAACCTTAACTATATAAAGCCTTCATTGTGCAAATTCTTAGAGTCCTGCTTTATATACTTACTCTATGTACACGGAGCTGATGTATTGTGTGCAACGAACTGAAGGTCAGGGCATTGCTTTAATGAATGCGCGAAACGCCCTGAGCTTGTTTCCGTGCTATAAATATTGTATCATCATTGAATACGTAAGCATTAGTATTGTTTCCGCACATTTCTCGCCCATCTCGTTAAACTTCGCTTGGTGCCTGAAAAGGATATCTGAGGAACGTCACTCGTGTTGGGAGGTCTAGTAAACGAGTTATGATATCTAAGAAAGGACGTTAACTGTAACGGTAGTCAACGTGAGGCAAAGTCTCATCTGGTTCGTTGCAGCTATCTAACCTAATCTAATATCAGATAAGCAGTTGCAGTACAACTATATATGAAGCCGATAATGAAATATCAACTGCCATCAAACAGTTACAGGACCGGCGTTGCAGTCGTCTGCACGGTGTCAACGCAACTGGGGTGCCTCGGCGACCGCGTTATCAGTGGTAAATGAGGTCGTCCATGCCGCTAGATAAGGACGCCACTCGTCCACTACCGGAGATAGATAAGACTTTGAGTATTACCGCGAGTGTGACGCCTCCGTGGTAACAGTCTTTATTGATTCGTGTATGGTCTGAAGAGCGCCGCATATAAAATGGTCACCGCTTTCAGTGTCAATGAATGGGGTCATATACTTGTTTTCATGTCCATTAGCTTTGGGTAGTTAATTATTCATATGAAAAAAAAATGTAAGTATGAAGTACAATGTAATTACTTCCAAAGTTTTTGCCAGGAACATCATAACTTTGCAGATATGTGCTCAGTGTTTTGTAGCTTCATGGTTCGTATATGCGTGCATTTATCGTATATATATATATATATATATATATATATATATATATATATATATATATATATATATATATATATATATATATATATATATATATATATATATATATATATATATACGTGCTCAGATTTGGGTGCACGTTAAAGAACCCCAGGTGGTCAAAATTTCCGGAGTCCTCCACTACGGCGTCTCTCATAATCATATGGTGGTTTTGGGACGTTAAACCCCACAAGTCAATCATCAATCAATATATATATATATATATATATATATATATATATATATATATATATATATATATATATATATATATATATATATATACGTCACAACGTGGTTTATTTCGACGTTTCAGCCACAGTCTGGCCTTCATCAGGACTTTATATATATATATATATATATATATATATATATATATATATATATATATATATATATATATATATATATATATATATATATATATATAATTGTGACGTTTCAACCGGGGGGAACCGGCTTTTACCCGGGTCAAAACGGTAAAATAAAAGTGACGTTCTTCACTGTAAATGACGTACATAAATAATTTGTTTACGGCAATGAAGTAGTGAGTGTGATCGAGATTGTTGTTTGGCAGAACTAGAGACGCAGAAATGTAGTGTAAAAAGCGTTCAAAGTCCTGCAGTATTGCGGTCAATGTCAGGCAGCGCAGGACAGGACGTTACGTCAGCGCTCTACTTTTCAACGTGTGCTGCTGCCTTTGGACATGAACCGCTGATCTCCATTCTTTTTTGAAAGTTGAACGGCATGACCTATGCTGATGTCAAGGGGCTTTTTGGTAGAGGTGTGCTGAATGGAGGCATTAGCAGAATGAGCAGTTATCACGTAGAAGTTTCGTTTTAAAATAAATAAAAAATTCAGGGATGTAACAGCTGCTTGCACACTTTGCACACGTGGACAAAAAAAATATCGTTATATATTATTGTAAACAGTTTGGACCAACACAGAGAACGTACCCGTGCATCATGCACTGTGAGAAGAAAATACTCGTGACAAGGTAGAAGGGGGAGTGGGAAATTAGAACCGACTTGTTCAATTTCGCCATTTTTTAGTTCCTGTGGACGTGTAGTTCACTCTATCACATTCTGCGATTCGCCAGTTGGGAATGAAGCATTTAATACTGCAAAAAAAAAGTCATTACAATAAGAACAAGGTAATACGTGTACTTGGCGCGGTGAAACAAAAGCGAGGAAAACATAGTCATCAATCACATTAACGTAACAAAAGGATAGTATTACGCGCATACACACATTCACACATGGACAAACACATTGCACATTCTCGCACATATACACGCATGCACTGCTGCATTTTTTTGTCATCCGCTATCTCACTTCTAGGATGGCAATATTGAAATTTATTGAAATCTATTGTTTTTCCCTGTCGCTGATGAAAGCAGTCTACACAGTTGGTGTATGCTGTTGCGTCTGAATTCTTATTAAACCGTTATTTAATACGATTATCGAAGTGACGTGGGTCAACTCTGACAAAACATTTAAGTAAATTTAAGTAACGAAATCAAATGACATAAAAGTTGTGCCCTACAACCCGAAATACATAACTTATTTAAAATATTACAAGATCATTGAGCATCAGGCCTCAGACGGGTCATAATTCTTCCTTGTCGAATCCACCCGTCTCTCTTGTCGACTGCTTCAAGCGAATCAATTTCTAACCTGTTACGTTCAATAACCATGGTGCGATGATGACCCGCGTCGTAGTCGGCTAAGTTCAGGTTAATTTTGACCGTCTAGATTTCTTCAATACACACCTGAATCCAGATACGTGAAAGTAAGATTTCTGAAAAAAAAAAAAGTTTCGTTGATATCAGATTGCAGCCGCAGTCGCCTAGAATCGAACTGATGACTTGTGCTCATGTTATATTTTTGAAAGTGTGCTTCTGCAAAAGTGGCTGAATAACAGCTCTACGAAGCCCTCAGCATAAATACGAAGTGTGAAAAACAACGGCGTAGTTTTCTCACAACGCAAGACACATTCACTTGTACTATAAGAATTTCTAGGTTATAGTTTGACCGAACATGCTAGCGCTTCAACAGAACTCTGGAAATACCGTTCGAATGTACCAGAGTAGCATACAGCCGCGACAACACCTTAGAAAAGGTCCACTCAAAAGTACCACAGCGGCATACACACAAGACGATAGTTATAGCGCGAGAACAAAACGACGACACAAAAACAAGAAGGACACGAAAGAGTGTCGTCGTTTTGTTCTCTTGCTATAACTATCGTCATGCCATACCAACTAGCCCAAGCTTCCACACTTCTAAGATACGCACAAGACAACGCCGTAGGACAGAAAACACTCGAATGTACCAGGGCAGCAAACGGACAAGACAGCGCTGTAGGAGAGGAACTGCTCGAATGTATCAGAGCAGCATACGGACAAGGCAACGTCATAGGACAGGAACCACTCTAATGTACCAGAGTGGCATACGGACAATACAACGCCGTAGGGCAAGGACCACTCGAATCTACCAGAGCAGCACACGGACAAGACAACGCCGTAAGACAGGGACCACTCGAAGGTACTAGAGCAGCATACGGACAAGACAACACCGTAAGACAGAGACGTAGGCAGAAATTTCTTTTCAGGGAAGAGGTGGGACGGGCATGTTAATAACTCTTTATATATGTTTCAACATGTGTTTGCATGTGCTCACGCATGTTAGATCGCGCGAAATTTCACTTGGATTTGAACCCCTCTGAGTGCGCGTGTGTCGCAGCAGCTAACCCACTACAGAGAGCACGTCCGTTTCAAACCCGCAAGCTCTCCTCTGATGAATCAAGCGTATAGAACCCTTCATTTCCTCTCTTGCTTCTGTGTTTTTTTTTGTTCATTAGTATTCCTCGATATTTTCGTTCGTTTCCTGGAAAAGCCGCGCGGTTCAAGCTGCGGGCGTTACGGTCGAACGACGTTCACAAGTGTTTTCGGCCTCTCAGGTGCTCCGGCATTGTGAGGCTCGTCCGTGAGAGAAGCACGCGCTCAGCGCTATATACAAGCACAGCCGGTGGAGTTCCCAGTTTCGAAGTCGATGCTCGCAGCTGCGTGTCGGCGACAAAATGTCTGAGCTCACGTGCTGCGCCCAGACCGCCCTTTCGTGTTCCCTTACCCATCGCTCAGCGACTGGCATCCTGCTCGGCGTCTGGAAATGAGATCATAACGGACACAGGCGCCTTGAAAGACGGCTCGTCTGAATCTTGTTTCATTAAGCCCCACGGTTGCGATCCTGGGCCTGTCTGTTTATCATTATGATGCACAGAGTCGCGAGACGGAGACCCGGACTAAAGGGAGGTATGATGAAAGACACAGTGTGTGAATTTATTTACCATTTTCCTTAGAACATTGCGCGACATTTTGTACGCGTGCTATGAACACACGGTGCATGCCCTTCCAGAGCTTCGCTTCGCCTATCTGCGCCCTGCAAGTGCGTAGGGACGTGATATGGTGCAGACTTGACATATAGACCGAACAGAAAGGATGATTGAATGAATGTAAACAAATGCGTCAGGGAACGGCATGCCGTATAGGCTCAGCGTTATTGTTCATGACGCTAAGAGGAGCAGGTGCGAGCGCTCAACGCGAAACAATGGTTGCGGTATGAGGACTGAGGCGACCCTACAAAAAAAAGTCATTCTCCGCGCTCGGCAACATTCCTCGCATTGTTTACGAAGCCTGTTTGCTTGTTTCGTCTTTGTGGCAGGCGGGCATCGCGCGATCAGATAGATCCTCCGTACGTCATCCGCAACGCTCGCAGTCTTTCCAACGGGAGCAAGAAAGATTATTCTGACATGACCCTCGATGTCAGTGGGACGGTCACGCCGGTCAATTGCCCAGTTGATCATGCAGTAGGCGCGCGTCTAAGCACTAGTACCGCGTCCTACGAACGCCGAAGTCTGCGGTGCGACCTCAGCTAGCTGTCGAAGATGTGGGCAAACAAAGGAGCACATGAGCTGACAGAGTAATTGGCGAATGGACGAATGATCTGAAAGACAGCCACCGATGTATTTTGGAGCATTTTATGGGTTCGCAGACGCCATGTGTAATGATTTAGTGCAACAAAAAAGAACAGGTGGCAGCACCATGTTATGTATAGAGGGCTGTCTGAGGAATAGCGTTGCATTTTCAGTGTCGCGTAAGAAACACCGAAGTTTTTAGAATTACGTATCTATGTGTTTGCTAGTAAAGGAACACGCCATCTAATACTTACGCGTTGATGTTGTCCCTCAGATATGCGTAATATTTGCTTTTTTATCGACAATGTTCACGAATATGAACGCAGCCATCAGATCGACAAGGCTGGGCCTTCAGCAAGTGCTTGAACTTTGTCCGGGTGGATGAATCGTGTGACAGACAGAAGAAAAAGATTGTTGTTCAAGTAGTATCCCAAGAATGGTATGAAGCCTTTGTGTTCTGTACATGCTGTAAATAAACTTTTTCTAAACAGTATCCCAAGAAAGAATAATGCGGAATACCTGAGGAGAGGCCTGAGCAATTATCGTCTTTAAAACAACATTGGTGATACCAGGAAAAAAGGAAGAGATTGGACACAGTGGTGTGTCTGTGCTTTTCGGTGTGGCACAATTTTTCTCACTCTGCATAATTAGTTACGTCTAAAGTCTGCAAATTCTATCAACTAGCCAGACACTACTTTTCTATGTACATTTTAAATGCTTTACGCTGCTTACATTTTTTACATTTGGAAACCCATCACGCTATCTGGTGTATAGCACATGTGTATGTATCTAGGGTTGTTTGATCATTTTTGTACTGCCCCTGCAGGATTTCACTTTCATCGCCCTATACTCCACTGCCCGTTGTTGCGCCACAGCTTCTGTTCACGTTTCGCCACACTGCAGCTTCGCGAGAACTCCGTCCAATTCACTCTCTTTTTATCTGTCTCCGGAAGTTCGCAGATGCACACTTCGATGGTTCTTTCAATCCGTTGAAACATAAAATTTACACTCCACTTCTTCGTCTTCGCCTCGAACACCACGTGAGCTGCCCCCTCTTGCTCTCTGACCCTTATTGTAGCGCCATGGTGTTCATTCATTCAAAAGTAAGTGAAATTAGTCTTAGATCAAACAGAAAGAACGGACACGCCATGGCGACGCTCTGCATGAAAGAGCGTCTCAGAAAAACGAAACAATGCAAACCCCTTCGTCAGTCTCATTGCTTGAACGTCGTCTTGTATCAACTCTGGGCCTATTCTTTGCTGTCAATTGTACGAATAGTGACTGCCTCTTATCTCTTGCCCCGTCACTGCGCACCCGTCCTCACGTGATCTGGTCGTGAAGACACAGAGGGCGCAACTGCCGTACCTAACACACACACACACACCAGCAACGCATCTAGCGGTCTGTGTGCGTTTTGTTACGTCACACACACACACCGGCAGGTTGGTACCGTTTTTCCGCATAAACAGCCCCTGGGCATACCTGTTGTCTATGCCGGCTTATAAGTACTCCATGTCTACCTCTATATACTTCAAGGATATGCTGTTGCAATTCACGGTGGCGCTTGCGGCAGTTATGGCCGCCACTCTGTTAGTTCTAGTTGGGGCCGCCTGGGGGCGTTGTCATGCGAGAAGCTCGATCACGCGCTCTCAGTGCCGAAGAAAAAGCGAGCGCTCGCGTTCCCAGAGTGCAGCGGGAGATGGATTGGTCACTCAATCATCTTTTTGTTTCTTTGGGAAAACTGCCTCTCCTACTCGCAATATACCCTCTACCTGTTCCGGCACCTTCGTCTATACATTTCTTCCCTTTGCACGATTCTCTCTCTTTCGTCGATCACCCTCCCGAAGGCTTCATGCCATACGGCCGTGCAGTGTTAGTGGTGTTGTAAGTTGTGTGTTTGTGCTTGCTTCTCCTGTTCTGTGTGTCTTGCGGACCGCAGACGGACTTAATCGAGCCTTTCCGGCGGCTCGATTGCTAAGGTGCACCCTGTTTCGATCTGCGTCCCTTTTGTCTGGAAAACAACGCTACACTTGCACTCTAAACGGGACTGTATCCGAAGCGTTTGCCTGCGGTGTTTTTGCAGCGGCTCGCTGGCTCCTGTTTATTGCACGCGCTCGCCCTCACAAAAGCGCCTTGAACAAGTGTTTTGTTTGGACATCGCGTGCCTAACTCCTTCGTTTGGTTGACATTGGGAGCGGATGAAAATTGACTTTTTTGCATTGAAACGAGCTCCTTGATAGAGAGTTTTAGTACTGCGTACGTTGCGTACGTGGCGGCGTTGCGTACGTAAGGACGCCACGTTCTGCTTAGAGCGCGTACGCAGACCGCAACGCGCACGTATCGCGTTACGTACGCAGCCGCTACGTACGCACGCATGAGATGCGTGCGTGCGTACGTATGAGGTGATCGCGCCGCTCTCGAACAAGTTCGCGAGAGCGCGAGACTTCGTTTTGCAAAATGGCGGCATCGAAGGCAAGCACCAACCGGCTCTGTGGCTTAAAATATGGCCATAATCTGGCTATAATACTTGGATTGGCTCACATTGGCTGTCAACAACACGTGCTTCTATTTTGATCTACCAGTTGACGCAACACGCTTCACGCTCGTTACGTACGCGGGTACTACGGCGTACTAAAAGCCGATTAGTGGCAAAGAACGCCACGTAACGCAAGGCGCTTGCGTGATGCGTACGTAGCACCATTCCGCAGTATATACTAAAACTCTCAGATAACACGTTGCATTTTTTTCGCCAACGCTGGCGTCAGTCTTAAAGCAGTCACTTGTGTAGTGAAAAGTTGGTATGGGTACATAAAGCTCCGAACGCATCGAAGCCGTTGAAGACGCCCACTGTTTGCGACCGTCGTGCTGTGTTTTCAACAGTTCAAAGCAGGTTTGGAAGGGGAGAGATTGGCAAGGCTAAACAACGTTCATCTCGCATCCCAGAAAAAAAAATAATTTTTTATTTCTTTTTCTTAGCCCATTTACACATATGTTCGTAGACACTTTATTATTTGAAAGCTTTGAAATGTGTATATATGGGCAGACCCTGCATTGACGAAGTTGCTTAACTTTTGTCAGCTAAAGTCTGTGTACTTTCCTCAAACAATGCATGCCTCTCTTTATTTCGCGGCTACAGTATATCGATCTAAACAAAACTACGACTTTTGCTGATGAACCGTATCGCATAATATTGCATAGATAAAAATCAAAGTGAATAAGTAGAAAAAAGCGCTTAAAAACACACGACGACAAGTGAAAGTACGACACGATGATGAACCACCTACCTAATGATGAACCACCATCTATAGCCCATGTTTCTCTTCCAAAAAGGGCGAAGTGTTCTCTTAATAATCACTGGTGTTTTACTCACCATGGCCACAATATAATGATAAGTCAAACTTTAGAGGGATTGTCCGGATGAATCTTGACGAGTTGGGCTTCTGGCGACTTATTTTATTGACAAGGACGTTCTTGTACATTGCCGATATCGAGATTATACGGGCCACTGTTGCTTCGAAATCGAACCCGCGCCCTGAAACTTCACACGGGATACACTTTACAGCAGCTGCTAGCATACCGCGGCGTGATGACAAAGTCTTTTTGGTGAGGCCGTTGAATTTGCCTGGTGTTGTCTGACGTGCGAGCTTGCTACGGCCAGACGAGGAAACCTCTAGCACTTCCTCAACGTTACGTCACTCTCGTTGCAAACGACTCTTCCTCTCTACATGCACCTCGAATAATTTATATTCACCGAGTGGTCAATTAGCGCACTTTTGTGACTCCCTTCGGGCAACGCCAGTAGTTGCTAGCCGGTGGCTTCCAGTGCTTCTATAGTGCGTACAGCTCGCTGGCCTGCTCGTACGTGTTCGAGATGTTATCGTGGCTCTCAGAGAAACACTTCCCGAAAGCAACTCTTGATCAATTATCTAGCGGTTGCCCAACTCCGCTTTCGTGCTGCATGCTTCCGATGTTCATCTCGGAGTGCGTGAAACTTTTCCAACGACCTCTATCTCTCTCTGCCCGTCTTCTTTCACGTCCGCATCATGAGTCGAGTTCGTACAGCTGAAGAAAAAAAAAGTAAACACGTTCTTCTAGAGTGTCTTGGAGCACAACGGCGCCCAACCTTCGGGACATATTTCCTGTGTTAGACTATGTACCGTCCAAATTATTTACATGCCTTCCCGTTCGTTCTCTTTATATGAATATATGGCAAAGGTCTAAAAAAATTCATTTCAGCTTGCCCTTTACAAAAACAAACAAAAATGCGCAAGACCTTCAATTGCTTCTATCTAAACAGGCATGCAGGGTACTAAACTCAGAAGTTCATTTCGAGCTCAATATCTGTAATTCTGTGGAAGCTGAAGATAAATTACTGCCCCACCAAGGTGGTCTAGTGGCTAAGATAGTCGGCTGCTGACCCGCAGGTCGCGGGATCCGATGGAGGCGGATCCCGGCGGCGGCGGTTCCATTTCCGATGGAGGCGGAAATGTTGTAGGCCCGTTTGCTCAGATTTGGGTGCACGTTAAAGAACCCCAGGTGGTCGAAATTTCCGGAGCCTTCCACTATGGCGTCTCTCATAATAATATGGTGGTTGTGGGATGTTAAACCCCGCATATAAATCTATCAATCGAAGTATAACTTACTTTTGCTAGAACAAACTAACACACAAACGAACAAATGATTGAACGAACATTGAATTTGATTACAACCCAACGAAAACTAAACCGAGGCAATCAAAGACTGATGGAATGTGCAACGCAATCCCTGCGTTTTTTCATTCTAGGAGAATCATCCGATGTTGTTTCTTTACGTTTTTTTTTGTTTTAGTTTACTTTCCCCAGTTGCCTTCTCTAATCCTCCTTCTTTTTCCCGGAACGATGTGCAACTCAGGCCAATTTCGCAACTCCTTGTTCGCAGCACTCGTGAAGATCGTAATCGGCGTGAACGGTTTAAGAGAAGACGGAACGGCCTGCAGCGAAGCGTTCCCGTTGTCTCTCGGACGATGTGTTGCCAGGAGCCCGGAAAGTTGTTAGGTCCATAATGGATGGCGATAACGGTGGGGGGGGGGGGGGTGTGTGCTTCGACTCACTCGGAGATCAAATTTCCGCTCGAAATATTCCCCCTCGAGGATCAGTTTGGCTTTGCCGTGTGTGTGTACGTTCGAGGAGTGTGCTCGATTTCGAGCCGATAAAGGGGTCATCGGCGCAATCACTGGCAGCCTCTGGCTCCTTCATCTTTTTCGTTCCGCAAACAGGCGTCTCGATTCTCGGAGCTGTTTATAGGTGAGAGCCTCGGAAGCCTCACCGATTGCGAAAATTGACCGGTGAAGTCAAGGTCTACACGACAGATGCAAAAGATAATCGTTTGGCTACGTCACTTCATGACGTCATCTTGACCTCAAAGATGGCCAAACGTCGGGACGTTGCTGTGACGTCACGTGAGGATATGTAACCACGTGACATCGTCTGGTCAATGGTAAGAGAGGTAACTGCCCCTCCGAATGAGAAGACTCAGCCGAGGCCTCTTACTTTATTGAATATGGTTGGGAAACGGCTTCTTGGACTTCTTGGGTGCATGACTCGCCGTGCATGTGCGCCTGCTTGTGTCACTTTTTATCGGACCATGACCCGAAACAGTGATCCAGGTCGTATAGAGATCTCCATCAGTCCTTTCGAAAAATAAAATGACGCATGACGGTTGGAATGTCCTGAGACAGGTCGGTGACGGGCGTACTCCTCCTGAGCACTCTCCGCATTCCCTAAAATATTTAACTTCTTTTCTATACGTCACGTCCTTTTCGTTAAAAATTTAGAGCTTGTACATCCATTCTTCGTAGTCTGGAACCAGCGCGGCTCGGCGTCGGTCACGTAGCCCAGAAGTCCGAAACAGCGACGACCCGCGAAGTTGGTCAACGCCGTTATACACACTCTTATTCTTGATCTCTGTGCCAGGTCACCGTCTGGCGGACACGAAAACGCATTCATTTCACGACGCGCTATTTCTTACGCACGTGCCGTACACTGGCAGCACCTGTTTTATCCAGAACTGCGAATCTGGCGTAGCTACTCCAAAAAGGCCGTCGTGCTTGGAGTTCGACGATCGTTAAAGAACTCGGACCGTGTAGTGGCTTGTGGTCAGTGTTCCTCAAGGCGTTGTTTCGGTCAGCGTCTGGCTGCGTACAGCTGTCCCTGCTTTCGCTTCTATTAGTTGTTGTTTCCTTCTTTTTTTGCGTCCCGGTAAAGTGACGCCGGAGAGAAGGCAAGAAACCGATTGACCTCAATCGCTGCTGGCAGTCCAAGCCGTCGTTATTTTGTTTTAAGCTACTTTTTCTCACTTGCTTGCTTCGACGACTCTCGGACGTCCACGGCATGTCCCAGTGGCGAGTACGGCGTACATAGCTGCCAGAGCGGTTGGTGTTTCCTATACGAAGAAAAGTAAAGAACAAGAAGAAGTAGTCATGGCAAAAAGAAAAGAATAATGGAGCCATGACTCTCTGGAAATGTTTCTTGTTCGAGGACGTGTGAGTTTCGGCAGGGGAGTTTGTCTTCGTTAGGGCTGACATCCATCGCTTTATCTCCTTTTTTGTCTTTCTTTCGTCGTACACACGCCCTTGCGTGGCAGTCCATAAGAGTCAATGCACTTTGGTGGACCAGCTAGCTATGGCTTCCAGCCGGCCCTTGGTCCATCGTTAGTCGATTCTGACCAAGTCCCGGTAAGAACAACGCTGTCTTGTACGTTGCATTCAGAAGTTCCCGGCAATGTTTTACGAGGGAGACCACTGAGCTTAAGGGTCCTTGGAATGGCGCATCATCTAGAAGCAAGAACTTTTTCATTCGTTCATTCATCAGATTTGGAATAGTTTTTCGCCCCTACGTGTAGGCTGCTGTCAGGTCTGTAGAAAGCGGAGCTGACGCCTGAAATAACAACGGTTTGACGATCACAAGGCAGCATGCTTGACACTCAGCCGATCACGCAGAAAGTGAAGCAATGCAAGATCGATCCTAGATATCTTGTTATCAACATAACTCCGATCGCTGAGACAGCGTAACCAATAATCGCTCCGGAATCAGTGCGTCCAAATATGAATGGTGGGGCCGATCCGGCATTCGTTGATTATTTATGTCCTTGAGAGGTTCGCCTGCAGGGATTCGTGCCAGAGGGAACAAAATGCCACAGCAGTTTGACGCCCCGCAGCGAACGTCAAACGAGCGCAGCTAACTATCAAGAGTTTGCAACGGTAAATCTTGGCAGGTGTACTAAAAATCCTTATGGTTCGACTTCTACAATGACTCTCCTGCGGTGTCCGCCCAATACTTCTCTTTTTTCCTGTTTCACCCTAGCTTACGAACGAGCTCATAGAAAACGTTTACCTTTTGTCGACAACGCGCAATATAGGGCGTCAAGCACGGGCGCAGGGCAAAATTGAAAGCGAAACTTCCATAAAGTCAGTCAGTGGTGTGCTGCGTCGCTTCATTGATTGTAAACGTTCGTGCTCCAGCGGAGCTCAAGCGTGCGCATACCTGGGCGACCCGGTCGTCAAACAAAGACGTCATCAGGTGAAAGGCGAGGTCGGTCTATCTGCTATACAGTGCATGGAGCTGCAGGATCGCCAAGACTACTACACGCCAAGACGTCTCGAATGTGGGGGCCACCGAGAAACGAAGGCAACGCGGTTATCAGCGCGAGAGGGCACGCGCGTCAAGACACTGACGCCTCCTTACCCCCTCATCTCGTACTAAAGAATAAGAGAAGAAACAAGGCTGTGGCACTGTCGTTTGACGGAGACGCAGGGTAGTAGTACGCGAGCATGTGGCCGGCCGCTTTGTCATACTTCCGGTGACCCACTTCCGGCGTTCTTCTTTTGCGAGCAATGAAGACACTCCCCTCCCCCCTCCACGCGTACGTCCTCGGTTTCTTTGTTCCTCCGTCAGCGCCTTCACGGACGTGAAGAAGGGTGGAGGGAAATGAGGGGCGGTAGTGGACAAGGATTGCACACTTAGGGCCGCGGGGCTGGCCTCATATATAGGACCCCCTGCCTCGTCTTTGCACGCCGTGATTCTTTTTTGTCTACCGCATGTCCTTGACGCGCCGTTTTCTGTTCGTCTTGGATTTTGTTTCGCTCTTCTTTCGGGGCTCGCGCTTGCGAGCGTGTCCATAGTTTCGTTTTGCTCCCGTGTGGCCTTTTCCGTGACGCTGAGAAATTGATTTCCACTCTTTCTTTCCTTCCTTTCTTTCTCTCTTTCTTTCTTTCTTTCTTTCTTTCTTCCTTTCTCTCTTTCTTGCTTGCATTTATTGGCGGGAGTTTGTTTCGACCAGCTGCGTGCACGCTTGCTTTTTACTCCGGGAGCCACGACTCCTCGTGAGTCTTCCTGAGCTTCACCCGCCCTTTCTTTTCTGTGTGGGCGTCTGCCACGTTGACTTCGTCTTCAGTTCTGTCTCGCCTTTCGACTTCGGCTCGCATTCAGTAAATGGAAGTGCAGGCCCGACGAAAGGGGCCGCGTACCCTCTGCAGAGTTCAACGTCGTCGGCGCCCAACCTTGATGTCTGGAAGTGCCCTTTTATTTACGAAATTTGTCACTGCCCTGTTCATGAGCGATGTAGGTTCACTCTTCTTGTTACTAGATGCATAAGGACGAACCATTAAAAACGTGAAACAATGTGATGTCTAGAAGGGAGGGGGAGCGTCAACTTTTTTTCTGATGCTCCAATAAGTTCCAGAGATGGATCCACCCATACGCCTCGGATAGTGCGGTATCTTTTTGCACCTGTGCAATTGCAGTAGTCTGGGCTGACTACCAATTTTATATTTGGAGGTTTCTAGTTATGAGTACTGTCCGGCATGTATGTAAGTTATATTTGACAATACTCGAAAATATTCAAGTTAAGTCATCATGAAAGGCATTCGTGGATTACTGATGGCAGGATGAAGCAACACCTGAAACCTTAGTTTTTATCGCACTCATGACGTCATAAGTTGTAATGTTTGTTGGAGTTCAAGTAAACTGGCTAATAGATCGGCTGTCTCATCGTACTGCAAGGAAATCTCAAACGTGATTTTCTTGGTCAATGTCCTTCGTTGTTCTACTAGATTCGTTTTTGCACAAGGCAAGCCGGAAACTTGTAAACAAATGTGAGTTCAGATGACCTCACTTGGGACAATGCGACGAGGTGAAACTGAAATTTAACGCTTATTGTAGACTTCCCTTGCTCAAAAGCTTTGGGAGAGAGAAAAAGAGAAAGAAGACATGAAAGGATAGGAGGGCTGACCAGATGAACTTCTAAGAGCATGAGGTACACTGCCGTACCCGAAACTCAGGATATGGATGTTTGAAATTATTAGCGCTAACTCGGACTGGAACCGCTAGTGCAGGTGTACTTTATTTTGAAAAAAAAAAGTGTATCCGTGCTTTAGTTGACCTCAGCTGCGATGACTTGTACGAGTCGATATTGCCGTCCACTGTGATGGTGTAGTGGTTTTAGTGCTCGGCCGCTCGGTTTAGGTCGCTGGTTCGACCCCAGTTGCGGTGGTTGCATTCCGACGGAGATAAAATGTTAGAGGCCCGTGCACTGTGTGATATCAGTGCACGTTAGAGACCGCCAAATGTTCGAAATTTCCGTAGCCTTGAACATGACATCTCTCATAATCATATCGCGCTTTTGACACAAAACCCCAGATATTGATTGTTATTATAAGTAGACGTTACTCGAAGACTAATATCAGGACGAACCATCACTATACCCGTAGTGACATATTTCGAGGAGTCATTTTTGTGGGAAGCGCTTACCGGGGAACCCGGCAGTGGCGTCATCCCGCTCCAAGCGTCGGTGCCTTGTCCACGCCACGCGTGATCGGGCATGCTTTCACCTGTGTCGCGTCCGTGTCGGAAGTTCGCTTCCGCCAAGTGTTTATTATTTTTTCTTCGAACACGATTCGATTGTCCGCGGAACACCGCGTTCTTTCCCGCTAACTCTCCGCCGCTGCATTGTCTTCTATTCCTTTTTCCGGCTCGGCGTACGCCGACTGCAAAACCTTTTTCCCAGCCAGTCGGGCCGCTGCGCGTGGTGCTATGACGTCGCTCGCGCTTTCTAACAGGAAGCATCTTGTGGGAAAAAAACTGTCTTCCTAACAAGGAGTGTGCTCGCGTCCGTGGATTCCGCTACTTGTCGTGGCGAAGACGACGACCGAACTGTGAAATAGAGAAGGCTATTGTCGAAGGCGATGCGTACAAGCATATAGGTGAAGCCACCGTTCCCGTCTTGCGCCTGTGGATGTGTGAGACCGTTGCCTTTCTTGGACGCGTACGAAGTCGACCCGATTCGAGCGAGCGTGATCTTCTCTTCTGGGAAGTGCGAATTCGAATCGAGGAAAAAGTTGGCAGACCCCACGCATAGTGGGAATCGATGATATGCGAAGCACAAATTAGGAAGGTTGATATATGTCACTTTAAAATCAGCAGAACGTTACGAGGTAGAGGTTAATGATGCCGTACATGACTTCTGTGTCATGATTATCATGTTTGGATGTGTCGTTTACCTTTGTCATCTATTCATGTCACGTGATACTAAATATAGTATACGTGGAGCAAGCGAAACGGCCGCGAGCATGCTATAACTATGGTGCGCATTTCTTCACCTTTTGGTCGTCACGTAGCCACAAGTCTTTTCGAAGAGTGAGAGGGTGGCGGCTAGGGTTCAAGTATACTTTGCCTAAGTTCGTGAGTGCGCTTTCTGGGTGTGCATATGAAAACACACGCAAAAGTGAGAAAAAAATATTCGGCGGAAGTTGTTCCACACCCTGGCTACGCCAATAGTCGTCACCGTCGGTCTTGCTCCTGCTGAACGATTCCGGTGCTATGGACGGGTGGGTTTCGGTGTCACTGTGTGGCTGTTAAGCTCTGTGTTTTGCATCTTTAACAACTAAACAGTGTTTCTGCAGTAACATATACGCACGAAAATGGTCGGATTCTCGCATACAATGTTTCATTGTCATGACGAATCCTAGTCGCGTAACACAAAAACAAAAAGAAACAACAGCTTAACAGCACTAGATGGCGGCACCCACATTGCTTTGGTAAAATGGTTTATAGCAAGCGGGGCCTTTTTTTTTTCAGTAGTCCTTGATTTGGGTGAGTACCCGGAGAAACGCAAAGAGACTTCGGCGAAGACGGGAGACACGAACCGGCACTCGTCGCCTGTGTCTACCCGTGTCTCTTCTCTAAGTCGCACTGCATTTTCGCGAGCCAGTAATAATAATATTATCTGAGGTTTTACTTTCGAACCAATGGGGCCCTGGCATGTGGGCCTCCACCCGCAATAACCAGGCAGCTTGATTTTATTAAACATGTTTCTCTTTCTCTATCCCGTTGAGTACAACAAACAATCAAACAGACAAGCAAGCTAACAAAAAAACATATGTTTATTCCGAAACATCCCTTGCCCCTGCGTCGAACTTGTTTTAAAGCATCGAGTCGCATGCTTCAAATCGCGTTGAAGGAATCTGTACGCGGAAGCGGGTTGATTCATGCACCCGAGACGGAACAACACTCGGCGCCGTTGTATATATCTGTGCAGGGCATAACGTACGGACGCACGTTCCGTGAATGTAGATACGGCTGCCCCTGTGTGTTTACTCGAAAGGCGCCTGCCCTCGGCATGCGGAGATAGCTAGTTCGGTCGCCCGAAGAGAGTGCTGCAAGTGAATCTTACTTCGGATGCACTGCGTTTACCTATGGTCTTTTTCGAGCTGGGAACCTCTTGAAAAGACGTGCTTGAGGCTGTGCTTGAGTTCGCCTTTAATTGAAACATGACGCAGTCTGGCTCTGCAGGTTAAGTTCACCACAAAAAGCTGTCGCGACGTTACACACGAGAAGAAAGAAGTAGGGACCTCGTGTTACGTCATTGTAACATGGTAATAGTATATGGCATTTAATGTCCCAAAACAACGATATGAGTATAAGAGATGCCACAGTGCAGTACTCAGGACATTTCTACTATCTGGTGTTCTTTAACGTGTACAGACATCACACAGCCCACGGGATTCTTTCGTCTCCATCAAAATGCAATCTTCGTGGCAGGGATCGAACCCGCTACCTTCTGGACAATGCCTTAACCACTGCTCCACGGCGGCGGACATGTCTTTTTAACACCAACCCGTTGGTTTGAGCGAGCTGGTCCATCTTGTGACTACCTCGAAGCCCGGAAAATCGTCCTGCTGATTTCGTTCCTCATCTTTGTCCTCGTTTCTTTTTCGCGCTGCTTGAAGTTATCTGTATTCGTAACGTGCGCCACAAGTAGCGATGCACCAACTGGCCTAACATATATCCTTTTTTTTGTTAATACCTCGTGCAAAATCTTTCTATGCCATGGACACTCTTACGTCCACGGCAACGCGAAGCCGACTTCGTGCATGAACTGTCCCCTTCGCGCAATCACACTCCCGCCAGGTAACCCGGAAAGCGTACGGGTTCCTTCGCAAAGCGGGCTAGGCGACCCAAAGTGTGCGGAACGCCGTGCTGTGGGAGCGTGCACCAATCATGTCACGTGCGGGCCTCCAGATACCTCGGTGCGAGCACTCCTTTCTCTCTCTCTCTCTTTTTCTCTATGATGCTGCGGCACGGCGCACGACGCTTTCGCAGAGGAAACAGCGTTGACCGTTGCGCGAGGTCCAACGTTCCTTCACCTTGGCTATTACGGACGCGCGAGGAGGACCGTCGACGACGAATTGACCCTTGGCGCTCTTTTGCAGCGGGTCGGGGCGGTCTTCTCCGCGTCGCCCCGGGGAGGCTTGGCTTGGTCGGTCGGTTGTTTGGTCGGTTGGGCTCGTTGCCGCTGGCGCCGCTGTGTCGACTCACTCGATATCGGAGAGACCTGGTCGTGGCGCGAGGGATACTCTGCGATACCGTAAAACACTGCGTTCAAGCCGCGTCGTGAGTGCCCCTTGTATTTGCTTAATAGACGTACAGTGTGAAATTGACGGGAATCCACTAGAAAGAGAGAGAGGGGGGATGTAATGAAAGGCAGGGAGGTTAACTAGAAATACGTCTGGTTTGGTACTCTGCACTGGCGAAAGGGATAAAGGGGGAAAGCTCTCGCAGTTCAGCTACTTCGAGAGCTGATTTGCTTCCTGTGCTACCGACGTACAATTCGGAAGTCCAAGAATATTCCGTGCAGAAATTTGGCACTGCCAGCGGGCAACTTGTCCGGGCTAAGAAGGGCGCTAGCCAGCTTAGTAGCTGTCTAATACTCCGTGTTTTTCAATCCATTTCCAGCTGTGACGTTATAGACATGAAAAGACACCTTGTGATGCCAGAAAGACCCCTGGAAGGCGCACTCTCTGTCAATTCTATAACCACCTGGTGATAACTGTATCATAAAGAGAGCGCACTACTATCGGCTCTTTGTATGGCGCGACGTTGGGACACAAAGGTTTATCTGCAAATCCTTTCGTCGCTGTTAGCAAAGGCTTGTTGTTTCCATCGGACAAAGAGTGTCAACGTCATCACACGAAAAAAGATAAACACTGCCTCAACCAGCACGCCAGCAGTGATATGCATTGTAGTCTCCCGCTGTTTACAGAATACGTTCTGGACAATTCTTGGTTTTTCTATGAATGCGTTGACGCAATCACACTCCACGACTCCTGCAGGGTGAAAGCATGTGCCTGTGATGTGCAGTCTCCCTAGTTTGGTTATGGCCAGGACTTCGTGCTCTGAAACATCATTGTAACGCACTGTGGCTCCTAATTATCACCCAAACTCGCAAGCCATTGTCGCTCACTTCGACCACTCCTTCCGTCACTCCAAATGGTTCTTCTTGCTGTACACTGGTTTCGAAGAAATAATAGAATTTCGTACCCGCTGTGCCATGCACCCGCACTCAAATTCTCGTGAGCGGGGATCTCATTTGTCGCCGCGTGCACATAATAAATTCAGGGGCCCCATCGGGAATATGGAGACGAAAGAAACTCGACGATCGAATGCCTTACGTAATGCTTTGCTTCGTGTTATTTATTTATTTATTTATTTATTTATTTATTTCAATCGCATTGTGCTGTGCTGATCTCCCGTGTCCTTCCTCCATGTCGAGAGTTGCACCTCCATTCACAGCCTCCACAGCTCCACGCTTCAGTTGCTCCAGGCAACAACGGAATGCGGCAACGTGAGAGTTTAGGACACCTTCATAAAAGGCCTTATTACGTCATCAGAAATGCCGACCGCCGACTAGACCACGACCGAGAGAGTGCACTTTGGTGCGACGGCGTGGTGGGACGACACCCGAACATAGAAGCAAGACAACTGAGCTTGTGCATTTTTCTTCTTTCTACGCATCTCGTCCCACCATGCAGTTCGGTCAAAGTGAGTTCTTACCAAGTTGCCCAATTTTTCCACGCTGCCTAATTGAGAAAGTACCCCATTATTGTAAAGCAGGGCATGCGAATACGCATGTGACAGGTGCATCTTTGAGGGTCACATATCTTCGCGTTCGTGGCCGCATTTTTTCTTTTCAAGTACTCTGAAGTCTCAAAATTCTAAAAGCTTCGTTTAACATCATGTCAGGCGTTTTCCCCGACACTTGTCTACGGTATTACTTTCAAGCGAGTGCCTCTCTGCTACGAATGTACCGCCATGCATCGGCGGTTGATCAAGCCGCAGTTTCGAATCCCACGGACCACCTCTAATGCAGGCGGCATGAATGCCTCTGCGCAGGGGTATTGCGACACGAGCCACGATCTCTGATTCCCCTCTGTCTCCTTTCCTCCGCGGCTACGTCGTAGAAAGCCCAAGGTTTTCGGCCATTTAACCATACCTGGATTTCGACGAAGGGTTACGTAACATCTACGCATATATTCACGGAGCACGCCTTGTACACACACCCCGTCTGCGAACTCACCCGCTAGTTTCATCTCTCCGTGGTTCGTCGTAATGCGTCGTAATGGGCGAGTCTTGTATCTCTCTCTTCCCCCTTCCTACTTTACCTTCTCTCCCCGCGTGATCAGATACACACGAATGCACGCGCGCGCTTTCGAGAGGCGCTACCATTCCTCTGATCGGGGCCTCCATTAGCGACGAAGGAATTAATGAACCCCTCGCTGGGGGGAAGGAGAAGGTTCCAGAACAAGCATGCAGTATTATCCGGGCACCACGTTGGAGAGCACCCGGGACGAAAATGGCGCGGCGCGAATATGTGCCTCGCAGGTATTTCCGAGAGAAGTATTACCAGCAGAGGCCACGTCGTTGGAGGTCCCCGTCAACTGCGTACGCATCAACCGGCGTACGCGGTCGATCCAGACGCGCTCATCTATGGTCAGTCACGAAGTGCTCGAATGCGCCGAGAGGGGGGCGCGCGCACCTGTGTCGGTAGCTTCGCGCGGATGACTGCACGAGATGGGCCACGTACGCGGCTTACGCTGTGATTTATCGAAGGCCCTCGCTTATGGGAGAACGGGGGGGGGGGGGGGGGGGGAGGCGAATGCGACCGGAATATCGAGTGAAATGGCCTTGTGCCGCTTACTAGCCAGGTTACTGTCCAATTCAGCCGTAGTTTTTCTTATTGTGACTTGGTGTCTCTGGCGTAGTCAGGGGGAGGAAGGGGGGCATTTTTCTTCCAATTTTGTATGTGTGTATATAGACTCGCAATCATTATCTCACTGTTTACTCATCTGATGTTCATTGCCATTCTATTCCTATTAAAATTATTATTAATATTTCTAATTCTCATTCTTGTTAGGATTTGTGTAATATTGACATTTAGTTCATGTTATTGTTTGTATGGAAAGTGTACCAATTCATGTATGGATTCCCTTTATGCTCCCCTTACACAATGCCCTGTTGGGTCTGTAAGGTACTTTGAATAAATAAATAAATAAATAAATAAATAAATAAATAAATAAATAAATAAATAAATAAATAAATAAATACGCATGAATATACACAAAGAGCTGTTACCACCAACCTATCCCCGACAGTGACCTCTAGCCCGCGACGTAACCCGTGCCCCTTCCCCCGAAAAAAAAAAATAACTCTGCCTATGCCGCTGCCTCTAGTGGACCTAGTCATGGTGAGGCAAGAAAGTCGAATTCATCAGAAACAAAATTGAGCAGCCTGAGCAAAGGTAGCCCATGAGGTGGTCAAAATATGGCGTAGAACACAACTTAAGAGAAGTCCAGCCACTATTTCAAATTTGAAAAAGGACAGAGTGACACCTAGCCATAGCCATACAAAGCACACAGATGAATCTGTGGTCCATGCCCGTACTGTCATCTTTAGTTCGCTTGACAATTCAGTCCTCATGAGTATTGCGTAAAGGCGTAGAGAACGTAGCTTGTGAGCTTTGATTATAGGACGCTATAACACTCAGTCGCAAGGCTTATAATGTGGACCATTTTAGTGTTTACGAATACTGAATTTCACGGTACGTTGGGTCGGCAGTGAGGCATACGCAATACAACAATATGCATTGCTAATACTTGCGTGATCACGACGCACTCTTGCGGACGCCGTTCGGCCTGTGCTCTCAACCGATATATCGCGCGCTTGCATCTGTCTGGCGCGAGCTTGACCACTTCGACGTTACAACGATGCTTGACCAAGAGCATCGACCTTCGCGATAACTCCATAACTTACATTCGTCCGGTGCCTTCACTTTCGTTGGCGATCTTGTCGCCTGCCAACCGCGCATGACGCGACGTCTGACGGCGTACGCCACTTCTTTTCCCTACTCGTCTGGTTGAGGTCACTGTCGTCTGCTGTGTGAGGAAGAACGCAAGAAAGAAATCTCTTTGATCGCACGCATGGTTTCCATATGATGCAACGTCATTCTTGTTCTTCTGTCTGGGATGCAATGTCCTTCCTTTTGTTCATCTGTCCCTGGTTTCCGGGAAGGACGGAGCCCTGTGTGCCGACTCGAACGGCACCTACGGTCAGTTAGCTTCATTGTCTTTGGTTTCGCGCTTCGCCGAGTTTCTCACCGTCTCTACAATGGTATGTCCTTCACAAGCCACGCCTGCTTTGAATTCAAGGGTGCAGACTTACGCGGGCATGGACGGTGGCTTACGCCCAACACCCGCCGTCGTATGGCATGTACAGCGTTCATTTTACAGTTAGATAAAGGAACCGCGTATAAAGACCTCCGAAAATACGATGAACGAGCGCTACATTGTCTTATGGCGTTTGCCATCTTTTTGCGCAAATTGTGACTCCAGGAAAACAAAGCTTTTGATTGGTTTACAAACATAGAATATGAGCCGCGAGTCGTCTCCTACTGTGCTTTTATCATACAGTCGAACGCCCGTTCTGTCTTGTATCGCAAGACTATCACGCGGGAACTATTCAGGCGAAAACCTTTCAATGTCTCATAATCATGACGAGCGTCCGTCCGTCCGTGCCCTGGGACGTTGTCAGCTGTGGCTCTCCCCCTTTCCCTTTCTCATCAATGTCGTGATCGCTCAAAGAATGTAAAAATAAAAAAAATACATTGCACACTCGGCTATTTTTTATGGCAATGTCATTTTTCGACTGACCACAGGCTTTCAGCAAAGTCGACTGTCCACAGGCTTTCGCCGAACACACTTTGAAATTTACACTGTCCTTCAGTTTTTTTACTTAGTTTTATGAGTTTTCGAGTGCGCAGGAGGAGATAACAGTGCGTAGCTGAAAACCACGAAATACTGATAGGCTCAACGCTAAGTGCTGGCAAGAAATAAGGGGCGAGGAGGAGACAGCGCCGGTAGGAAGGTTAGTGAAGACTTGCACGAAACCGCTCTCTCGTACTTGAAGTAGGAGTAGTTTGGGGGCCCTTTAAGGGTCCGGCTTAGGGCAGCACTCCTTCAACAGTTACAACGTAATTGCTCTAGATAAAGGGATAAATATAACTGCTTCTGCTGAGATAACAATTACTACAGCGTGTATTAGAGCTCTTACGAAACAAAAACATAGTTGTATATATGCTGGACCGTATAATGTTAGCGTCGAGCATTCATGTTGTGAATTCTGAATTAAAGTCCAGTTATCTCTCTGATATTGGGTAAAATATACAGGCGCCGATTATTTTTTTTCTCATTCTAAAACTCTACTGATGCTAAGGTTTATGCCAAGACAACAGGGGGGAAATGATTGGATGACCAGCTTTGTTCTTGTCGTTAGCTTTGGATCGATTGCCAGATATAGAATAAACTGCTGCAATGGGAAATAGCTATGCAATTTTTACCTGCGTGTGCTTCTGTTGCGGCACTTGATAGAGAGTTGTTGATATATGTGTATCGAAACGTTCCTCGAGTCGTGTCAGAGAACATTGATCATTTGGACAAGACAAAGAGATGCACTCCAGGAAAGATGAGACTCAATCAGAGCCGTAGTACGTTTGATGATGTAATTTCGCGGGAGCGGAGGTTGAAGGGGTTCAACCATACTTGATGTATGTTCGGACGTGCGGGTGTACTTGTGAGTGTTATGCACGCAAGCAAAATTTAAAAAAAGTTGGAAGGTCTTCAAGCCCCCCCCCCCCTCCCCGCCCTGACTGCGCCCCTGGCGTGGGAATAGCACAAGCCAATGAACCACGTCACTATGTAGAGAATGAATGTCGAAAACGCTGCCGTTTTTTTTTCTTAGCGTGGCGTCTGCAGTTGTCAAACGGTCAGACTGTTCCCCAGAGAACCAACCAGGAAAACCATTCCTGAGGAATGCTCAACATTGAGTTTCTTAGAAACACATGGCACTGGAGTTTTCCTTCCGCATGTTGAAGTTCCACGTGAAACGAAGCGTATACAACTGGTGTTTTTTTTCACCTTTCTGTCTTTGTTTTCTCATCGAAATCTGCTGTCGCTTTCTTACCATCGACATCGTCTTCCTTGTCTGTGAGAAACCTGAGCACCGCACCCTCGTAAGCAGGGAAACAAACAAAATAAAAAGCTCGCGCAGAACTATGAAATCATCTATATATACACACGCCGTTGTATCTCCATTATGGTCTAATGGCACGCTTATGTCTTTTATTAGTACTTTGAGCGATAACTCCCTTACCATCGACTGGAGGAACAGCAGCGGCAATGTTATTGACGCCACGACGACCTTGCAGCCAACGGTGGTGTCACCGCCCCCAAGCAGCGGTCCCTTCTTCAGTCGCCTCTCGAACCTAAACGAGTTACTTCCTTGAGCGCTAAACTAAGTACAGCGACCTTTCCTGATGCAATATGTAAACAGTAACCACGTCTCCACCTCTTGCTTTCTGAGCTCGTACCGTCTATGAGAACCATGCAGACGCGCCCATACTCAACGCACCCATGACCGCTTCTCCAACGGCTGTCTTCTTAAGTCATATCTCCAGCGGCGGTGTTGTTCGGCCTCCTCGTCGCCTGAACGGAAAAACAAAGTAGGTAAAATACAACGAAACGTAGCCCGTCTTTGCACGCTTGACTACCTTCCAGGGCGCGGTGCATCCTTACCTGCAGGACTGTCCCTCAAACGTGCCCCTTCCGGGAGGGAGATCGGCCACAGTCTCCTCCTCCCTGTTACCAATGCATTCTGGCTGCCGATGTTTTCAAAGTTCTGTTTGACTCCTCTTTATGAGAGTGGCGGTCTGGGCGGGTTTGTATCCCATGACGTTGTGTGTGTTTATTGCAACTCAAACAGATAAACAATTAAATCTCTGCTGTAAGAGGGTTTACGTCCCAAGTCTGTGACATGACAGTGAGAGAGGTCAGAGTGGAAGGCTATAGAAATATCGACCACCTGGGCTTCTTTAACGAGCACCTGAATTTAAGCACGCGGGCTTCCAGCATTCCTGGCTCCATCGAAAACGATACCACCACGGCAGGAATTCGATGCCGTGACTTTAGGGTCTACAGTCTAGCTCCGCAAGCATTAGTCCACCGCGCCGGGTATCTACTGCTAACGCATATCTAACGCACAATTTACCTTTCTCTCCGTTGTTGTTAGCGTGTATGAATTATTTTCACTCTGTGTGCTTGTTTCTTGTCAGAACCGGAACACGAGAACAGCGATGCCTACAAGAACTCGAGGAGCAGTTTCTAATGCGTTTGGGAATTAGTTGTGTAGGCCTTCTATACCCAGTCGCTTTTTCTTCTGCGTGTGTGTGCGTGTCTTGAGGGAACTTAACGATAAATGTTAGCCGTTGAGCTGAATGTCATCATCAGCTCTATCACGAGCAACGCGATGCCTTGGGACACCCAATGGAATTCCTACAGTTTTCGCGAAGGGCGCGCTGCGCGGTGCCGCTTTTGTTGTTGCCCGATAATGGTGCCACCCGCGTGACAAGTGCCGATAGAACGTACACGTACTCTTTGTGAGCGAGAATTATTTTCTTTGTATGCGTCGTCCATAGTTACGTGTGCCGAGGGTCACGGTTGACCGCGTCTTCCTTCAACGGCCTTACACTTTCGAGCTCCCTTCGCGGGTCGCATTGGACAAACACAATCGCCGGTACATGCTTGTGTGTGTGCGCGCACCTACAAACGCGGAAGCGTTGTATCATTGTGGGGCCAACGTCCCGCCTCGGCATCAACGTTGTCTATGGAGGAAGTAATGGCCTTGTTGATCTGAGCTGTACAGGAATGGAGTTCGCCGACGAAACGTGTGAAGCTGGGCGCGCGGTCAACCCGTCAACAAAGAGTCGCTATGATTGGTTACTATAGTTTTTTTTTACATAGAGATATATATCAGACGATAAGGTATTGGTGATGATGATGATGATGATGATGATGATGATATGTGAGGTTTACCGTCCCAAAACCACCATATGATTATGAGAGACGCTGCACTGTAGGGCTCCGGAGATTTTGACCACCTGGGGTTCTTCAACATGCGCCCAAATCTGAGCACACGGACATACACCATTTCCGCCTCCATCGGAACTGCAGCCGCCGCACCCGGGATTCGAGCCTGCGATTTGTGGGCCAGCAGCCGAGTACCTTAGACACTAGACCACCGCAGTGGGGCGGTAAGGCATAGCGAATTCGGAGTTTGATACAAGACGTTTAATGCAGTCATTGTGCAGTATAACCTTATTATGATCGTTAGGCTATCGTAGGGCTGTGTGAACGAGCTGTTACAGTTGATATTCGCTGATGATTATCGTTATCTTTCTTCGAAACTTGATATCTCAGCCTCCTGTTCACTCAGTGACTCATTTACTCACTTTCTACCGGACCTCTCGGTAACTGATACCCGTGGCCCTGACAAAGTGGCGTAACAAAGTGAATTTAGGGGGAGGAAACAAGTTGTTTTTTTAACAGTAACAAATTCTGCGGATTTTTTTTTCTTCAGATGATTGAAGTCTTTCCAGAAAAACGCTATAGTTTTTGTTTCCTTCTTTTTTTGTGCGTCGAAGCTGTTTTACTAGAGTTTAAACAGAGCAAAGAAAGGGATCATGGCCGTCAACGCGCGAAGCATTCAAACTGCGTCTAAGAGCTACCTTAGAATCTTTTTTTTTTTTTTTTTTAGCTGACGAACCTGGGTCAATGTTTCTACACAGTGTCGAATGCGTGAAGTTTGGGTTGCATATGCTACTTAAGTGAAATCAACAAATAAAAAACAAACACACAATGGATACACAGCGAAATAGAGAAATAAAACACAGAAAAATAAATACACACACCCTTTCTAATATAGGTAGGCGAGAAAGGGAGGGGGTGAATGTAGCAACCACTGCCATTACCACCTAGAATGGATGGCTGCGCAAGGTATGGGCATGTATAAACGCACAACAGAAACACGGTGGTAAAAAAAAGAGAAAGAAAATCGTCATTTTCTGCACGCATGGCAGTGGTCGCTGTGGCGCGTACGTGAAGAAAAGCCCCCCCCCCCCCCCCCCCTTCGCACGACGCGGAAATGGTTAGGCTGTCACCTCGCGGGGAGAGGGCTTCTCTTTGACGGCGCAATGATCCCAAGCGCGTCTATCTCAGGAAAAAACGCATTTCTGGCGTGCGAAACCTCGCAACGCCCAAATGCCGGGCGACCCAGCTCGGCACGAGGTTTTTGGGTGGGTTTCCGTCGGCTTCTTCTCGTCCACCTTCGACTATGCGGATTGTAGGAAGGCTTTCCGTTTATCTCGATTGTAGAATGCTCCACTATATGTTTGGCCTTCTGAACATCTCTCGTTTTTCCGACGACAGATCGGCGTTAAAAGGATGCATGGATAGATTTAGGATATATGCGTTGTGATATGTGCTGTATACCGTGTGTACCTCTGTGGTATATCTAGTCCGGTGTTATGCTAAGTGGCTACTGTGCATACGGACCACATCTTCCGGTCCCCCTCATCATCCTTCATCCCTCTTTCTTTGCCCCTTTCTTTATTACCTGTGTAGAGCAGCAGGCTACAGCGAACTAGCTGAGGCCGACCTTTCTCCCTTCCAATAAATTCTCACACACTCTCTGCGTGCCGTAGATGTTCTGTCGTCGTTCAGTGAGTTTCCGTTACAATTGTGGGTTGCCTTGGCGTTCCGGCCCACTGTTGGTTGAAATATGTGGAGAAGTGACGAATGAGGTTATCACGTGCTTTTTTCGGCGTAATGCACCCTTTTTACATCGCTTGACCCGTAGGTATTGCGTGTTCTGACGAGAGTCGAATGTCGTGCCAAGCGGTAACTATGGTAGTCGCCGATTGATGGGCCTCGACCAAGCAGTTTGCGGTCGTTTTTCACAAATGTATGGATGAAGCCTGATCTTTCATTTATCCATAAAGGAGCGTATAGATTGCCCGGTCGAGCATAACTGCAGATGGCCAGGGCGTATAATAACGCGTAAACATACAGTAAACGTTCTGCTCGAACTTCAGAACAAACAGGTAACTACTCTTCTGCGAATGAAACTCACATCTTGCAATGACGAAAAAAAAACAACACTTGAGATGGAGCGTTGACAACACTCGCATGTAGTTTGTTTCTCGTGAGTCGTACATACAAAATAAATTAATAAATAAATAACAACAAAAGTATTGCTCGTATACACCCGTTACAAGAATCATAAGCGACCTTCAAATGCAGCTTGGCCATTCTGCCAAGGGCAACAAACACTAGACAGAGGTTTGTCAAGGGCGGCTGCTCCACATCTGCTTTGCCGACTTCGCAGTCATTTCAAATCGGGAGCGAGAAACGCGTGCGACGGTCCAGTTTTTTTTTCCATTTTCAACGCACCCCTCTTCACCTTCTAAGTCGCTTATCTCTTTTTTTTTTGTCATCTCGCCCTTCAAAGTCAGGAATGGAAATGCAGCGTTTTATGACAGTCAGTCCCACGTGCCTCCGTCGGCGCATATACATATATATGAGGCCCGCTGCCTCCTATAGCGTACGACATGCGGGGAACGCGGTGCCAAGTGCCTTGAAACGCCGGAGCAAGCAGCTATGCGGGGCGGGGTGCGTACCACCCGTCCAGTCGTCGTACTGTATACGTGGTTTCCACCCCCACCCCCCTCCAGAGTCCTTGCCCCACCACCCTTCTGGCGCATCTGTGGGCTTCTGTATACGCTCGCCAGTTTTTACATGCTTCCGCCGCTGGAGCGCTGAAAGCCCTCAATGGGGGGGACGGAGGAACGACCGCCTTTTGCCTCAGCTTCCCGCTAGGGGCTTTTTTTTTTCTACGGGCCTCATTCGTATCTATGCACGCCCCGTATGAAACTGCCTTGTTTCCATGTGCGCAGCTTTCTTACACTTTATTAACTTTACTTTCTGGTTTCGTTGACGTGTGCCGCATGCCACGGAGTCAGCAGTGGAGCATTAAGAACTGTCTATCTGCAGCGGCGGGCCTGCCCCGCCACCGCGGTTCCCGGTGGTCTATGTGTTCTTTTTCAGTCGATGACGGCAACGGCGTGTGGTGAATCTAGCCGGTCGGATAATTCAATCTGCATGGTTCTGCGTTTAATCCTTAGTCCTGAACTTTTCTCAGGTGGTCTCGCAGACATCGCTGGTCCCTCCGCGATAGATTTCCCGAATCCCAGGAACATGCAAGAAATACCTACATCTGGCACTTGACAGCATTCATAATTGGGGCTCCAGCCTCAGCTTAAGCTTTACCGTGTTTGCATGAAACGCAACCGAATCGGCGTAAGGTAGGTTGTAAGAAAAAAAGTGGACATTGCGGATCGTCGCTTACGCAGAAAGTTCAGCAAGTCGGTACACCCTGCTTATACAATATGAAAAGGCGTTGAAGGTACACTATAAAACAGTTATATAGCCCGACTTTTAACTGAAGTTTATTCATCAATACATACTACGCTGTTGTGGTGAGTAAGCATCGGTTTTAAGACGGCGCTCTGTCTGATTCGTCGGTCTACTGATGACCTCTTCTGTTTGCACTGTTGCAATCTATAGTGACTTTTAGGCTCACAGAGTGGCCGGCGTTCCACTTACCAAAGAGCAAAGAGTGATGCATAGTGATTTCAGCTTTTTTATGGTTGCGGAAGCTATATATACTGGCCTCCCATTTTACAGACCTCAACGCGCTTGTCAGGAACGCCCCGCCGCGGTGGTCTAGTGGCTAAGATACTCGGCTGCTGACCCGCAGGTCGCGGGATTGAATCCCGGCTGCGGCGGCTGCATTTCCGATGGAGGCGGAAATGTAGACCCGTGTGCTCAGATTTGAGTGCACGTTAAAAAACTCGAGGTGGTCGAAATTTCCAGAGCCCTCCACTACGGCGTCTCTCATAATCATATGGTGGTTTTGGGACGTTAAACCCCACATATCAATCAATCAATCAACCAACCAATCAATCAATCAATCAATCAATCAATCAACGCGCTTGTCAGGAACGCGGGAGCAGCGTATTCAGGAGGGCATAAGCAACGTCTACCGAGAGCGACCTGTTTTCAGGTAGCTCACACTTAAGCATGTGCTGCCACCAACGATGCTTGATTAGATATGGGCTATCTCAGGCTAGATGTAACCGGCAGGCGTTGTCAGTGCATCCCGGAATGCGCCACTCTAGCGTTATTCACAAGCGTTTTAAGCTCTGTATACACAGATGACCTCTGCTCCTCGGTTTATGCTGTTATAACGAATACGAGCACTTTGATGGTGGTGCACAGTGGTCTGCAGACGCTGTTCACTGAAAGAAGAACGTTGGAAAAAATCGCAGCATATCCACGGAGTGAATGATGACGAGTGGGGTGAAGCTTCCATCCATCCATCCATCCATCCATCCATCCATCCATCCATCCATCCATCCATCCATCCATCCATCCATCCATCCATCCATCCATCCATCCATCCATCCGTCCGTCCGTCCGTCCGTCCGTCCGTCCGTCCGTCCGTCCGTCCGTCCGTCCGTCCGTCCGTCCGTCCGTCCGTCCGTCTGTCTGTCTGTCTGTCTGTCTGTCTGTCTGTCTGTCTGTCTGTCTGTCTGTCTGTCTGTCAATTCGTCCGTGCGTGCGTGCGTTTGTTCATCCGTGTGTCCGTCCGTCTTTATGTGTGTCTGTTTTTCGGTTTGTCTGGCGACGAGCACGAGCTACCTAGGCCTTCCACACCGCTTCGTCCATGCCCCACCAACGATCCGACACGTACGGCGATGATCCAAGAGACTGAGAGAGGAACTCGTTCCCCACGCACCCACGCACAGCCCGCGCAGCAGCCAACCGGCAAGTAGCGGTACAGCGCGATCTAGAGTATTCTCACTCAACTGCAGTTCGCATGTACTTCGACGAGACAGCACTATCTATCATACTGTTCGGGAGATACTGCTAGTTTTGGTTGACGTGGGACAAGGTTAGACTAAGAGGAGCTTCGCTACTACAACATACTGCTAGCCGCGCCGTTCCGCAGCCTCTGGAGCATGCGGCCACTCCGCAGGTAAGCGCAGACAAGCGAGAAATAAAAAAGCAATCGCTTGCAGGTGATCTATGGTATACCTGCTTGGTCGGCCTAATCTGTATGCGCTTGCTATAAATCGGTGACAAGCTCGACGAAACTCAGCCACCTGCTTTATGGGGAGCACGTTAATGATTACGCAAAACTAGCGGACGCGCTGCGACTATTGAAGAGCGCCTTCCTCGTCTTATCTACATTCGATGCTCACAGACTCAGTTGCGGCCGTGTCGTCACGTCGTTGAGATCGAGCGAAGGCGTATATACCATCAGGGCCGTATGTTAATGGGACTCGTATTCCTCGATCAGCGTATGTGTATATACTGTCGGTGGACGTGCTTCCTTATGGGTGCGTAATCGGGGCAGTTTTCCTGGTGACCTGAGATAGGCGTGCATCTTCAGATGTATTCCAAGACAGGCTCCGCAGTTACGTCTTAATCCTCATCATCATCATCATCATCATGGTCATCATCGTCATCATCATCATCATCATTCTCTGGAAGTCATGTCTCCAACTTCAGACATTCTTAAGAATTTATGAATCACCATTACGACATTCAGAAACAGCCTTTATTTCCACCCCGGAATCATTTTTTTCTGCTAGATGGCCGCGATTTCACACGCCACAAATTATATTTGTGCAAAATTTACTGGAGCCTCTAAACGTACGTATAAGCGACATCATGCCGAGTCGTGATAATTTAGCCCCGGTGTAAATTCAATTCGACGACATTTTTCCTAATAATCCCAAATTACTTCCCCATAATATTTTGGATGGTTTACTACAAGATCACCTGCGCCGTATTACAACGAACGTTATTATTGCTACAGACGCATCGCAATACGACGAAAAGTCAGGGGTTGGTATTTTCAGCCCGATTTTAAATTGGATTTATTCCCTTCGACTACCCGATTTCATACCCGTTTTTGTGGCTGAGTTTCTGGCAGTAGTGCTCGCCTTACGCAAGTTAGATACAGCAATTACATCAGCTGTCATAATAACAGATTCCCTATCTCTCTGTGCGGCACTTTCTGTTGGTGCTGATAATCAAGTAACAAAGGCGTTCCGTGCTCTAGTACCTGCGCATTTGACAAAAAGTACGATTAGTTTGGGTGCCTGGACATAAAGGTTTGTTTCTAAATGAAATAGCCGATTCCTTAGCTAAGTCGTCAATCAGCGAACCAATTCTCCCACTCTGTCCATCATCCGCTTATGTGACTGCTGCTCGATTCCGCAGACGTACGCTTATGCAAGTCTTTAAAGGTTCAGCACTAACAAACTCTACAGAATATCGCCATTTATTATATCCCTGGCGAAGAGACTTTTGCCGCACTCGAAAACAAGAAGTAGCTATCACAAGGCTGTGTTGCCGGGTACCAAATCTAAATTTCTATAAACACAGGTCTGCTCAGGCACCTTCGCCACTGTGTGCATTCTGTGATGAACTGGAAACAATAGACCATTTCTCTTTGACCTGCAGGCGGTTTAACACATTACGAAAAACCCTATTAGAAATACCTTTACGTGGTATTGGTATGGACTTATCTCTGCCTGTCATTTTGTCTTTTGGAGCTTCCATTTCTGGTTTCTCTAATGCGACAGTATGCGCGGCCGTCCGGGACTATATTGATGAAACTAATAGGTTGACTAATTAACCAGTTTCATTATCCTAACAGGTCCACATAATTATATACGTATAAAATCATATTATTGCTCTATTCTAAGAATAAATTCGTTTATGTAAATATTTGCATGCATTACATTAAGCAACACACTTTCCTAGGCTATCGGTAATCTTTCTGTTAAACCTCCATCATTCAAAATCTGAACAGTAAGTTTTGAAACCACTCGATTCTTGGCCGATCCCCCACAGTGGGTATGCGCCACTTACAATAGGAGAACAACAGCAACAACAACAACTTTTGTTTTGTTTAGTGCGAGACACTTTTCGCTCGTTGCAGAACGTGGTGTCCTCTACTTGTGGCGTGGTCCACAAATTTTTCCTCGCGAATGTACTCGCTGAATCTGTGTTTCATGCACCACGTATTGCGATAAAAACTGCGAAATTCCCGAGTAACACTTGCTGTATGACGCTACAGAAAGACACCCGGCTGTCTTAACCAGCTTACCGGCGTTTATATTACACGTTTAAGCGATGAAAGGAAGCCCTGCAGTGTTAAAAAAAAGAGCAGAACAAATGTGAAAAAAACAAAATGGCGAAAGAAGCCAAACAGCTCAGCTTACCTGAGCGTGGAAAAAAAAATCTTGCTGCGTTGTCCTCGCTCGGTGTTTTATGCCTACCCATTTAGCTTTGTATTTCCAGTGATTTATTTCCCATTTATATAATCCTTTAGAACCTTCCCGGACGCCTGCAAATTGTGCGATCATCCATCACAAGACCCGCCTGGCGACACTTTCGCAGCCCGCACCGCTTGCACAAAATACGAGGTGCGAAGGAGGTCAAAGGTCACTTTCACTTGATTCGATAACTGTCGAAGTTCTTTGGCCTCTTACCCACCCCATCCTTAGTTTTTTTGTGTATTTACCAGCGATTATTCAGTGCTTACTACATGCAGCGCCGTCTCGCAAATGCAATTAATCTTCACAAATAACGTTACGAAAAGTCCACGTCCTTTCGATTGCATTTCTTTAAGCCCTTTTCTTTGTTGTTTTTCTGGAAGGGTTCCGTCGAGTGAAATTTGTTATTTTTTTCTGCGTGTCATCTGGTGTTTCTTGCATGCTCATTGAAAAACATCTCTTTTCGAGCGCAATGCAAACACACACTATCGATTTTACCGGTCTCATTTTTTCCCCCTCTTTAACCATGTAGTAACCAATCCATAACCAATGCACGCGCCGGTTACTCGGTCAAGTATTGCGAGTGTCGGCCTTCCCACTCACGACCTTCCGAATCGTCTCCGCTCTCCGGTGCGTGAATATACGACGGCTTTTCATTTCCCTGCCAAATTCATTTGCACCTCTCGCGTGCATGTCCCGATATTCCGGACACGTAGCCCACGATGCCACGGGCGAGAATAGTCTATAGGGTTCGCGAGGTCGGCGCCTGCTTGTGCACTCGTGCTCGCATATCGAACGAGTCGTGCAGGTTCCCACGTGTGGCTTCCTTCTTCACGTATATACATGCATGACATGCGCAAGAAACCCAAGCGAACAGTGCATCGCGTTGGCCCATTTTTGAACCGCGTAACGAGGCGAAAGGTTTTGCAACAGGTTGCGCATCTGATTGTGCCCCGTTTTAGTGATGCTCGATGAGGGGCGACCATTAAGCTCATTACGAAGTGCCGTTTACAGGCGTGACTTCCTTGTTGTTGTATAAGAATAGGTCAGAATTAGATTACCTCCCTGTTTGTAAAGCATCGGAGAGTGCACGGTGCTCACGTTTGAACTCGGGAGTCTAGGGCAGTTTTTTTTGTGAGATTCATTTCGTTTTGCATATTTAGGGACCGAACAAGATTTTATTGGGTTTTTGATTACATTAGTATGTCGAGTACACGAAACGGTGACAACGTGTTACAAGTGTACTTCAAAATTCTGCGGTAAGTTGTCGCAACAGTGCACCAATCATCCTTACAAAAGGCGACAAATGAAAAGGAACGCTTAGTTAATTCAGCACGACACCAATCCTTGCGTATTGCGTATGCATACCCAATTGGTTTGCAGGTGGGGGTGAAGTCGGGTTGCGCCACAAGTCATACAGTCTATACGCCACAAGGTTTCATGAAGACGGTGACTGTACCATATAGTTGTGCTAGTAGACCAAGCTCCTTAATGTCGCTACTGATGCCGTCCTCCATTGTGTATATTCTATACGGAAGAGTATAGGCTATCTACTTCAAGAAGTCAATTAAGGAACAAGCGCATTTAGGTAAGTTTAGTGGAAGCTCTACTATGTGCTACGACTACTTCTCGTTGGACTACATCGGTAATTATGCATTAGGGCCGCGTGCGAAAGAAGCGTTTAATACAGGACCGCGTGCCCCACTTTGAGAAAAATAAATAAATAGGAAAACCAAGAGAAGCACGTACGCGCTCCACTGTACACCAGCTGCCGGACAAAACAGTCTCAACTGGAGCACTTTGGCCTCTCTTGCCCCGCGTGCCAGTCGTGCTTCTCAGAGCCGAGAATGGGGCGCTGGACGAAGACAAAAGAGGACGCGCTATGTGGCCGAGACTGACCCATTATTCGCTCTTCACTTTCTCCGCGAGCCGTCGCAATTGTGCCGGACACTGGAACAACGACGGAGTGACCGCGCCAGTGACCGGCAAGCCGGCTTCCCCGTTGGGCAAGTTCAAGAGGCTCCGCGACCTTCACGCAATTTGGGCGGTTTGCTCATAATGAGGGCTAAGAATAACAGTCGTTCTCTTTCTTTCTTTCTTTCTTTCTTTCTTTCTTTCTTTCTTTCTTTCTTTCTTTCTTTCTTTCTTTCTTTCTTTCTTTCTTTCTTTCTTTCTTTCTTTTTGAGCGATTGCCGTCATCCTCGTTGTCGTCTTTGTAGTAAAGTAGTAGTAGTAGTAGTAAACAGTAGCAGAAGTAGCACTAAAATAGCAACAGCAGCAAAAGCAATTAAGCGATTCACGTGAACAGACAGATGGGGGGAGGGCTGGATAAGGAAATAAATGAAATGATGATGATGATGATGATGCTCGAAATGATTGTGATGATGATGACGATCATGATGGTGCTTTCCTTGATATAAGTAAAGCGAAATGATAAAGACGGTGATGATGCTGACAAAAGGGGTGACAGCTTGGCTGTCCAACAGCTTTGACGCCATTGAAATAGGATTCTTTCTTTCTTTCTTTCTTTCTTTCTTTCTTTCTTTCTTTCTTTCTTTCTTTCTTTCTTTCTTTCTTTCTTTCTTTCTTTCTTTCTTTCTTTCTTTCGAGCTGATGGCTGCGACGCACGCGTCTTATCTTGAATGAGGACCCAGCTGCCCAGTACCTATTGTCTTCTACTCGGCAGCTTCGCGCATTCGAGAATAATGGCGTCGTTGGAAAGGGAGGCGTTTGAAGAGGAGAAGGAATTTGTAACTCTAAAGGTTCTAGTTCTTTTGCATCGTTCATTGTGCTCATCAACGAGTTCCCCGAGGATAACGACGCACCCGAAAAACGAAGACGATTGAATGGCACTATACACGAGAGCGCGGTTCCAAGACCAACTAACGTCAACCTTTCTGGGATTTGAATGTTCTTTTGAAGATTCTCTGGTTCGACATGGACTCACTCACAGTTCTTTTGTAGTGCGCGCCTATGCAAATTTCGCAGATTTGTCGGTATGGCACGAGTGCACTTAACCGCGGATCGCTGTCTTTTCGCGACAGCTGAAATATTATGTAGGAAAAAAATTCCTTCAGCCTGCATTTTACAAGTTGTTATTCTTTTCAATGGCCCTTCTTAGTTTGAGCTATTTGTTCAATTGAGAGCGGAATTTTCAGTGCGCCTTGTTCTCGATCCAGACAAGGAGCTCGAAACATCTACATGATTTTAATTATGCTAAATCAACGCAGCAGTGTGCTAATCAGCGTTCAATAAGTTCTTAAAGCGTCCTTTCTCGTTGATCGAAAAGGGCGCATCCAAAACGTGATTCCTACGACGTAGCGCGGCTGCATTCTTTGGCCAAGAGGACAATCATGTGCGAATCCGGTGCTAGCACCAACCTTGTTAGTTTCGCCATCATTGTCATCGTCACATCATCATCAACACTACGCCCACTGCAGGGCAAGAACCTTTTCCGCGCTTCACCAATGAACTTGGTCCTGTGCATGCTGCGGCCAAGTTTGGCTTCTCTTGCACTCCAGTCTTTTACTCGTAATGGCCGGTGGTTATCCTGCTTAAGTGCTACATGTCTTGTCCATGTCCACTTGTTCGTGATCTGCAGCTCATGTTGTTCTTAACATACATTTATTCCCTGATCAAGCTTCTTCTTGTTTTTTCCCTTTATCTGATGAGTATCATTTTCTTCGGATGGCCCACTGCCTGTTCCACAATTTATGTTGAACCCTTTTTCAAAGCTTCCAGGTCCTGTGCCGTATAGGTCAGTACAGACTAAGTCAGAGCTTGCTACGTGCATCTGGTACGTACCTTTCTCTTGAGGGATAGTGGTGAACTAACTTGTCAGGGATGAGTTAAATTTATATTTCCATTGCAATTTGTCCCCGCTTTCTTTGTGCACTTTTTTGGTTATTATTTTGTCGTATATTACTTTACGCGTAGACTTTATCTGCAATTGTATGAATCAATGCTGTTCTGCTTCTTAGCACGAGGTCGTGGGTTCAATTCCGGGTAAGGCCGAGCGGTTTTTTCGGAGAGGGCAAACTTCAATAACGCAGCAGGTTCACGCTTACAAGAAAAATTACGGCTGGGAACCTTCGAAATTAATCTGGAGCTTTCCGCTGCGGTATTTCTGAATGAACTATGACTGTTTTTGTGCATATGAATGAAGAAATGGTTTAATCGATTATTAATATTCTTAAAGGCACTACAAGCTGTTTGAGTTGCGGTGGCTTTTTGAAATAAATTTGGGCATTCCGCCGTAGCTACGTACTCCCTCTTTAATTAAACGTCTAAAGTTCGTCAGTTAGAAGGGTGAAGCAGTCCGCAATGCAGCATATTAATTAAATGCAGTCTGACATCTGACGCCCCGCTTGTTGAAAGCCTTCTAATTTGTTGACTGTGCGAGCATTGTTTCTCGCAATAAGCCCTGCAAGCAAAAAAAAAAAAAACAGGAAGAAGAAAGGGAAAAGTGACGAATCGGTGGCTTTTCGATGCGTTCCTCGTTGTTGCGTTCGTTCCTGGAATTTCTCGCTTTTATGTTTGCTCCAATGCATCCCGTTGACGCAGGGCCTGATGCCGTTTACCGAATTGCGCATTGCGTCCCCATGGGACAGAAGAGCTAGAGGATGACTTCGAAACGGGCTCGGTCGAAACGTACAGACAAATCGAAACGGGAAAGTGGGAAATAAACGTAGTGGTCATAAATTACTGGGAAAGAGCGTATCAGAAAGGGCGGCGGGGAAGAGGACGAGCAGGAAAAAGACGGCGATCGATTCGTCTCTCGCAATCTCTGGTAATCCAGACGCTCAGAAGCCCGATGCAGGAAGTTTTTTTTTTATTTTGTTTTTATTTTTCGCGGTGAATCTGTTTTTCCAGGTTTACAGATGTTGTCAAGCAAGGAATCGCCCTAACGGAAGCCTAAACAAAAAAAAAAAGGACGAAAAAAAGTTGTAGGACGATATACGAACGGCTGAAGAAGTCGAAGTTTTCTCGTTATTGAATGATATTTTAAACATAACAAAGACGCTCAAATACGCAAATAAGAAAGAAAAGTAAACTTGACTGTATTATACAGGAAAATACGATGAAAATCTTGAGCTGATGCGAATGGAAATATATATTTAGCTTCTAGCAGCCGCCAGGGTATCTGATTATCTGATTAATGCGTATTTGGCAGAGCATTATTCATGTTACTCGTTTACTCTTTTCTGTACGTTTGATTTGAATGCTTCACTATGACTGGACGTTGAAATAAAAACAATCGACAAACACATTTTCGATGGAGGAGCAAATGCTGTAGGCCCACGTGCTCAGATTTGGGCGCTCGTTGAAGGACCCCAGGCGGTCAGAATTTCCGGAGCTTTCCAGCACGGCATTTCTCATGATCATATGGTATTTTTGGGGACGTTATAGTCAACCTATCAACATCGAACAAACGCTTCATCGGTAAACGTGGTGAGATCTGGTATTACTATACTCGGTGCAAAGCGTGAGTAAGTCCAAATAAACGCGGCAAGTGACTGGAATGTTTCAATTGGATAAATAACTACGGAAAACACGTAGCACGGGAAAAGAAAGCTACGAGAGGGGCAGTTCCTATCGGAGACAAACAGCACGAAAGTCGAAAGACCAGGCAAACAAGGACCCGCAGAAGAGCGCCGATTTTCAAGTCAGCACACTTGTGTGTTTCCATCCTCGCCTGGTCTTTCGCCTTTCGCGCTATTTCACTCCAATATGTCCCACCAACATGCCCGAGCAACCGCTTTAGCTGTCTGTCCAATGTAGAAGTTTACAATAATGAAGCGCGGGACTGGGCTAGTTAGTACACTGCCAAGTTGGATGAAACCCAGCGGGAAACACAAAGCGTAGAAATAAAAACGACGGGACGGGCTGACACGCAGTGCTTTTTTGTTTCCCGCTGGTTTGTATCCAATTTAACTGTGTACCGACTAGCCTAATTAAGCGCCTGTTCATTGTGACTGGAAAGTTGTAAAATCCACTCAAATAAAAAGAAGCCCAAAATCTCACTAGACTATGAAGTTGGGTATACTCGTAATACATGACTGATCACGTAGAGCAAAAAAAAAATGACACAGGACCAATTTAACCATGTACCAACTAGCCCGATTCAACGCCTTGTCATTATGCCTGGAAAGTTGTACAATCCACTCAACGAAAAAGAAGCCCAAAATCTGACTAGAGTGTGAAGTTGGGCATGTTGGTAATGCATGACTGATCATGTAGAGCACAAAATCGACTTAGGACGAAAGAGCTTGTCTTCATCTGTTCTCTTGTCCTATGTCAAACTTTTGCACTACGTGATGAGTTACACCAAAACCTACTTACTCCAAGCTTTACTGGCAACTCTGATGATGATGATTATGATGACGACGACGATGATGATGATGATTCAAACAGCTCATACCACCTCAATAGGATCGGGATGATGATGATGATGATTCAACGCAGCTAATACAAGTTCAGTAGGATCGGCCAAGAATTCAGCATACATATTAGCGAGACTTTTTCCGCTATTCCCTACATGGCCCAATCTGTCCGGTAGGTCGGTCGGTCGCAGCGCGCGGGGCCGAACTTGTTTTCTTTCTTCCGCCGCTTCTCCCTTTCTCTCTACTATCAACAGCCACCCTCTGCGTGGCCTTTCCTTGGCCGCATCCACCACTTTCGGCGCAGTTTTTCTCCCGCCACCCTGACACGCAGTAGAAACCTGTCGAGCAACGGAGACTAGAGGCCCGATCGGAGGACAACATCCGTGGCGCGCTCGCTTCCTATAGGACGCAAGGAGAATGAGGGAGAGAGCTGGACTGGAAGAAGCGTCGGCGGCTTCAAATCCAGTTTTATTGCGAGCGGTTCCCGCATCCCCGTGGGGCCGAATAAAGAGTAGATGAAGGAAATTACGAGAATACGACCAGCGATGACCCGGGGACGCGTCATTGGCTTTGACGCTCGACCGGCGTGGTTAGTTGCTGGTTCAACATTTCGTGCGCGACGCGAATGTTCGTGAAGGTCTTTTTCTAGTTGTCTCGTAGAAGTCATTTTTAATAGAGTTACCGTGTACTCTATCACTGAAGCACACTTAACGCGTGTGTCATCCAAACGCCTTCAATAACAATGCATTCTGGAGAAGCTGACGTTCGGGCGAACTTTTGTATTTATCGAGGCCACCGGTGCACACAGTGACTGCGATTGTCGCTATCCGTCAAAATTCAAGCCTGTCGCCGGTGTTCGACTCACCAGTGTCGTCACACGTCTATTTCGGTCCAATGGTGGCCATGTTACCAGCAAAAAACGGAGTGCGACTTCACCGCACAGCTGTGGCTGCCGTTCAGACCGGCGCGCGCCTTTGCTACAGTGTTACCTGAAGGCGGTATTCTAGTTTTGAATAACGACAGCAGCGCTTGGCGCGGAAGGAGGGAAAAGTTAAATGCGGGAATAACGGCGCTTCCCGCTTGACAGGCCTTAACGAAACCTTCCGAATGAGAGAGAGATGGAGAGAGAGAACAAGGAAGGCCGAGAGCTTAGCCAGATATTGCCATTTGGTTTGTTATCCCAGCACTGCAGGGTAGCAAACCTTCCGGGTGAATTTTCTTTTGTGTGTGTGTATCTGAGCGAGACAGATGTTCGCGGGAAGATGGAGGCTTGAAGCAATAACAAATATTCTTGAGTACCGAATGTCACAGGAGCCTACTTTCCGACAACTGTGCTTGACTTTGTGAAGGCAGCAACCCGAGTCAAGCAGTGGCGCAACCGAGGGGAAATGGGATGGGAATTCAAATTTTCTCTCCCGAAGAGTTCATGTTTTGTATGTGTATATATGCACGTACACATACAAACACAACCGAACAAGCACAAAAAAAAAGTCTCAATATACGCCACTGCTGTCAAAGTTGGTGCATTGAGAAAGACCAGGCCGCCTGTGGAAATGCTAGTTCCAGCGACACTGTCGCTTCTGTAGCGTTTTTTTTTTTTCATCCCGATTTGCGTTGGCGTGTCTTCGTTGTCGTTCGTGTGCACGTGTGAGCACTGCTATAACGTATACTCGTCATCCAGTATCTGTGGCTGGCAGCCAACCAAGGAATCGTACAGGTTAACAATATTGTTTATGTATGTACCTCTGTTCAACTGGAAGCCTCGCGCTTTTGTTATCAGATTATGCTCTACAGCAAAAGTTTATGGGTGGCTTCCGTGTACAAGTGTATACCGGCTATTGCACAAGAGTCCACGGAGTGCAATTTTACTCGCGTGAGCGGCGTTCGCGATTAGCCCGTCGTGACCGCGAGTCGGGTCGTTTATCGCACCGATCGCTAAAGTTGCTCAATCCCGAACATCCGCAGACGATGTTGCTGGCACGATCTTGCGTAACGAGATATTTGGATTATGAAGATAGGAAGCATCGTGGATAAATAGCAGTACTTAATGATAATCCAGGAGGTGCTAACCTGGCTTATAAGCTGGCTTGCTACTCCAGCTGCTGGGTGATGATGACGATAAATAAGTAAATTGCGCGGTGAATTCTTCTTTACCTGCCTTGCTTCATCACACCTTTACGTAATTTTTGCACAAATCTCAGACATTCTGCGTAACAGGGTTTAGAAACTTCGATGAGGGAGTCTTACAGCACAACACGTAAAGCTTCTAAGGCCTCTGCCGACCCTGCAGTAAACTGGCGAGCCTTGAAGTCATCTTGCTTGACACGGCGTTTGTGCTAAACACTTGACCTTCCTGAAAAGGCCTCGGAGATCGCATGGTTATGTTCGGGAGTTCGACGATCTGGCAGGCCATGCCTTGTCGTAACATCCGCACACTCTTGATCGGGAGACGCGCGCGCAACAGCGGCCGTCAGGGGCGCTGCTGGTGTCGTGCCGTCCCGTGATCGATTCGCGGGGCCGCGAGAGAACCCTCAAAAGCCCGCACAACCACGTTCTCGTACCCAGTATTTCTGACGGCGCCCGCAGTCATACTCCCTCCTCGCTCTTCTCCGGTCCACAGCTCCTTGCCACACAGCGCCAGTTCTTCACTCATTCTCAAGCTCCGCGCTGAAGCGTTTCGAAACGTTCCGCACGCGTGATGGATGAAGCTGCCATTATCCACTGACTCGCCGAGCACGAAGAATCCCCATAAGATAGAGAGAGAGAGAGAGCAGGGGGACGGTAAAGGAATGACGACATATGTGGTGGCAGCGGCGGTACTGGAAGCTAGCTGGACACGGCCAGAATTGGAAGAGCACGTCGGTCTGCCTGTCATCGACTTGTCTCTCACTCTTTCGCTGGGCTTTTCACGTGGTGTGTGTGCCGTCGGATTGTGGCAGTGATTTCGGCCCACCCTTACCTCCTATACCCGTTCCTGTCGTTCCTTTGGGTGGCGAACCGCTCTCGCGTTAAGACCCTCGTTGATCGCGTTAGGAACGCCGTCTTCCAAGCATCGTTATCGGTGAGGGGCACAGCCTCTTACATCCGCCCTGCTGGTTTCTTGGAAGCGGGGATTTCGTTGTCTTTTCTCTTTACTTTGAAGTCCCAGTCAATCGGATAGGGACACATAGCGGGCGTGGAAATGTATCTGGTTGATTTTGTTCTTGTGGTGCTTCTCCTTGGTTCGCTAGTGCCTTCTTTGCATAATCGATAATGGACGAAAGCTTATATGCAGGTACGCGATAAACACAATAGAAAGCACCAGAAGTGTCTGACCTATAGAGCACATCTTCCCCGCGTTATAGCAATATTTGTAAAGAAAACAAATTAATTTAAGAATACTGTTGTTCAGCTGGAGCGAACTGTGATTTTTGTCAAAGACGCGAGTTGCGACGCTTTCAGTCTTTTTTTTTGTAATCAGACGACCAACTTTTGTACCGTGATAATTGGCAAAACATTGTTTATTTACTCGATTCAGTTCAAATCTTACAATGAGGGCGATCGTGGTTAAAATGCAAATTTAAATGCCAGACAAACAGCTATAGGTTTAGCATGGTGTTGATGTACCTTCATGGGCTCCGCCACAGTACGCAGATATCCGGTGATGGCGACAACGGTTCAGCCACACCTGCAGTCTTTAGGTACGTGCCTCCATTGCCGCTTCGAACAGTGGGTCTGGCCCCGCGCTGGTATTATTGTTTTCACGTAAGTTCAGTGGTTACGTCTTGACCTTTAACCCACAAAGACCAGAAATATTGAGTCAAGTTTACGCATACGTTAGTGTTGTGTGACTGGAAACTAGGGCAAGGCGATTGGTTTTATTACAAATTTTTCTATTTTACGGTAAATCCTTTCATGGATAGCAGTTGAGAAATGTGTTTAGAAAAAGTGGTTAATAATTTAGAGTACTTCGCAGTGTACTATGAGAGAGCATAATGTAATCCCGCGGGCCTCACACTTGATGAGGCCATGTTATCAGTAAATTACAGCATATCCACGGAGTGAATTACGATTATTGGAGCGAAACGTCCGTGCGTCCATCCATGCACATGTCCGTGCGTCCGTACGTCTGCTCTTACGACGCTAAGGCACCCATCAGACGAGTGGACGCTTCGCCCCACTCATCACCATTCACTCCGTGGGTATGCTCGCTGCGCAGGACGGACAGGCTGACCGACCAGGTGATGCTATGAGGAGCTTAGGCGCAAAAAGAAATTGTGGTGTGACGCAGTAGGAAGGCATCGTCAGCGGATTGCCAAACGCTGCGTTTTCCTCGCACACCCAGCGAGTACAGTAAATCGTGTGTTTAGAAACAGCGTTTAATGACTTCAAGGACTTCTTACTCAACTTTGAAGGGGCACTGAAGCGTCCCAATGACAAACTATAATTTTGTTTACAGACAATAGTGAAAGTTCAGAGTACTTGGTACTCTACTATTGGACAGCATTAAGCCGTCCCTTGATGAGGTCATGTGAGAAAAACGCCGTGAAGGAAAAAAAAAGAGACAGGGAAGTTTATTGCAAACTGGTAACACATTTCGGGTGAGTACAACTGTCTGGTGTAACAAAATCGCTTCAGTGGCGTGTACAAAGAAGTGGACATTGACAGGATGTAACACACAGCACTTCAATATTCTCACAGATCACGAATCACTAAAAAAACAAAAATAAAAAGAAACGCAAAGAGCACAAAGCTGGAACAAATTCACATATCACGCGTGACAAGAAGCAATTAGAACGGGGGGGGGGGGAGGGTAGAAAAAGTGGGTAACGATTTAGAGTACCAGGTACTCTACCTACTATGGGAGAGCTTAAAGCAGTTCCCAAACTGCGCGCAACTTGTGTGATTAGAAAGAGTGGTAAACGATTTAGAGTACTTGGTACTCTACTATGGGAGAGCTGAAAGCCGTCCCTTCGAACACCAAAAGGTAGAGAAGTTCCAGAACAGCAAATCTCTGACAGATCAATTATTTTGAACTAACTCTAAAGATTTCTAAGCTAGCATACGTCACCTAGAAGGGTCTTCACGTTTGCACTAGTTTTTCTCAGGTTTTGTTTACGTGTACATAGCTGGAGATCATAGTTGACGCAGCATGAATCGCCAACCAGGATATCTTTTGAACGCTCTAAATATTCTTTAAGCAAAGTCTCAAACATGTACCTCCTTAATGTTGTGGTATAGAAGTTTTTGAAAGCTGCATAGGACGGGATTTGGGCAGATCCACATTTGTGCTAGACACCAAGACCACATGTGTCAGCTTCGTCAATTTACCATCCTGTGTTAGTGCGTGGATGGTGACATTGTTTTAGATGCGGAGCATCTTATACTCGCGCCTTGTAGTGCGCCGTCCGCGTCGTCCGCGCCGTCCACACCGCTTCTCAAACATTCGACAGCTGACGCGCGCGCATGCGCCGTCGCGCCGTCGCCCACTCTTCCACCATCTGTGCATCCCTTCCTCCTCTACACACCGCGCGCGCTTCACTTCTCCACCATCTGTGCACCCTTCCTCCTCTACACACCGCGTTCGACATCTACAATTCTCCTGATTCTCCAGTGGACGCGCATGTGGCGTCGCGCTTCGAGAACATTAAACAGCTGACAGTGCATGCGCCGTCGTGCTGTATATATACTCAAGGTCGGCGCTCGCTCGCTCAGTTGCCGCTCGTCGGTTGGTTTGTACGGCGCGTCGACGTCCAAGGTCGCGGTGAAATGAATTCCAACGAATCCACAAACACAATGATCGACGTCCCTTCGACCAGCGCCGCCCTTTCGCATACGTGTGTACGTGTTCACTCATTTAACACCCCCTCCTACAACCACGTTAACCAATTTAGCCATCGACCCAAGTAAGTCGCAATTTAACACCTCATTTCACAACCACGTTAACCAATTTAGCCATCGACCCAAGTAAGTCGCACTTTAACACCCCGTTAACCAATTATATGCTCCGCATCCTTCTCAGTGTTCCCCCGAGGGAAGCTGCGGGCAATTTTTTTCTTCTACCTGTCTTATCTTTCTTTAGGGGCGAAGCTCCTTAGAGTAATGGTCGTTTCCTCATCTTTAGTAGTAGTAGTAGTAGTAGTAGTAGTAGCAGTAGTAGTAGTAGTAGTAGTAGTAGTAGTAGTAGTAGTAGTAGTACGTAGCCACCTCTAGGTAGTTTTAAGAATCGCTCACTGGATAGCGTTGGGTGTATATGTTCTTGGAAATATTATCACTAGATGGCGTTAGTAGCTTTCGTATAGTGGCCAAATTTAGAGTTGGCAGACGGACGGACGGGGCGACAGACAGACGGACAAACAGACAGACAGACAGGTGGATGCTTCACCGCACTCATCATCATTCACTCCGTGGATATGCTGTGAATTTTTTGCAGGAGCTCGATTTAATGTCATTCCGCCGCTTTGAAACAGAAAAAAAAGAAACCATATTACCAGCGCTTCGCTCATTTGGAGTCGTGAAGCTTCTGTATTTTAGAAGCCGGGTTACTTTGTGATTCGTTGTAAAGCAGTGGTTCATATTGCACTCAAAACCGTGCATGGTCTCAGGATACCGAATCATCGGAGTCCCGTACTCATATGCATCGCAAAGTGTAGTAACTTGAGCATCCCAAATTCAAAACATAGCTGCGAGGCGCAGAATGCAAATGTCTCTCATAAAACCGGACTAAAAAAACATTTTACTCTGTAACCGAAGACGCTCCTGACAAAGTTTTCACACGCATGGCTCGCACGTATGCGATGAACCCATTCCTTCTCGCATTTCTGGTTTCAAATTTCTCTGTCGCACACGCGAGGCACAATACATACACGTCCAGCGCAGCCCCATCTGCCTACAGACGCCCCTCTATTTTCGTGCTTTCCAGTCTAGTAGACAAACACACTCACAGGATGAACTCGAGTGGGAGAAAAAGAGAGATTAGAGAAATTTCGCACGCACTACCCAATGGTCCCTTCCCTATTTTTCGTTACACGACACACACCGACGTTGGCAAATTATTCGCGCACAAACGATGGCATAGTCAACCTTTTTTTCGAACGCTGCAAGTGCACCCGTGCAGGAAGAAACATGCAATTCGAGTGGGCGTTTTCATGCACGCGTTTTCTACGCACAGTTGTTAAGCGCGCTCGAGCGTACGTGCACGTAACTCTCGCGTCATCTCCCCGTATTCCCGCTGGGCCGTGGGCTCGCGTGCTTCATCGCCGCGGGGCCCACTTCCCATAGATACGCGCGTTCTTTCCCTACGCTCCCTTTGCCTTCGCTCTACCTCCCAATAATAGCGCTCCCTTCCCTTTGTCCCTACGTTTCGCCAGTGCGCATCCCTTTTCTCTCTTCCCGGTCCAGTAATAGGGAGAGAAGTGAGGCGAGATAGGGAAGGGAGAGAGTGCGCGTCCATTTGTATTTCATCCTGTCTTACAGCTACACGTACACGTACTCTTTCTGTAGATACACGTACTCTTTCTGTATGCACCCTTTGTCTCTACTGTACAATCCCAAGCGCGAGCGTACTTTTCCCATTTGTCCCAAGAACTCGCTGTCGTGCATGCTTTTCCCTCTTCCATGTTCGAAAATAGAGACAGAAGGTAGGATAGATTGGCGGAGAGGGAATGGCTCCGTTTTCAACTGTCTCTTTCCCCACTTTCGAAGCACTCCCGCTCCCGCCTTTTCCTCTTTGCTTTCCCCAATGGGGAGTGACTGGCACGCTTCAGGTTGCGTGCCATGGAGACGCTCTTGCGCGAATCCCCACTGTTTGCAGGCAGAGGATGTCTGATCGCTTCCGCAGTTCGATGCAATTTGGCTGAAGCTAATGAACATCAGGTTTACCTGGCGATTGGTAACGCAACGTGGAACTCAAGGATGTAGAAAACGAAAACGTTGTCTCCTTGATTCAAGGCCTCGTTTCCCATTGTGTGCGTCGGTGCAACTAGTACTTCAACTGAGCCCGAACCTATGTACAGGTTGCGCTGTGAAGGCGCTGCATTTGGTGTGTTTACCGATTGCGTGGGAATGATGCAGATTGGCGCTCGAGAGGACAAAATATCTTAGCAAGTAAATATGCGCAAAGCACACATTGAGGAGCGTTGACACTATACTAAAATTTGCGTACTGTTTTAATACGCAACCGTCGTATCCTACTCGACGTCTGTAATCTTAATACAAGTCCACATCATTGGACATATATGATCTAACCCAGTGTCGATAACATCACGTCCTTCTCGCCGAGCGTGATGGCACCGCTGGTGCAGGATTTCTGCAACTCGTCGATGCTACTCGGTGACGTAGCTTTGTCAACAATTTTATTCTCAAATGTAAAAAAAATCAAGAGTGCAAGGGAATTACCATTAGGCCGGCTCCTCATCCACTGCACATAACTTCACACTTAACGGCACGTGCGGACCCAGTACTATCAGTCACCCTCTCCTCCCATAGCTCCTTTCCCACGTTTTGAATCCCTACGTACTTCCAGTCAGACCGCTTCCAATCCACACTGACTCATCGCCGGGCTTATTATACCGGACAGAATCATCCCCACGCGTCTGTCTATATACAGCCTGTCCTCCTGGTACACGCCACCACGTCACGTGGCTTACATGCAGTTAGCCCTGCAAGTGCGGGAAGCTTGCCCCCCCCCCCGCATTCCCCGCGATGGTCTCCTATCCCAGCTTGGTTTTGCGAAGAGGGGGCACCGTCCTCTTCGCGCGCTAATGATGCACTTGCAGTGTGCAAGCACGGCCGTCAGAGAGGGGACCTCGAGTCAGGCATCTTAATTATTACTCGTTTAAGCGGAAACCCGCATTTATGTCATTTAGCGGAAGCTCCCTGTGGGATGCCGCCATTAGATGGCATTGTTTGAGAGGGAAAAGGAAGGCATACGCTATGTGCTTGCTGTGACAGGCGGGGCTTTCTTCAGGACGCGTCGCTGGTATGGAAAACAACGCCGGCGTAGGGACGTTGCTTGAATCGGGTACTTGCATGCGTGTGCTCGGCTTAGAGTGCAGGGTTCTAATGAGCGCCTGACGTCGTCTACGTCGGTCGATGCGTTGACAACAGAGACGCTGTGATGAAACCGAAGGGATGGGTCCATTATGGGAGAACATGTTGGGACCCCATGCTCCCTGTGGGGATGCAATAGGCTACTATACTTACGAAGGGTTCTTAGCGTTCCATCAATAGTGGCACATCCTTGAAGGTGGTAGTTAGCTGAGACCGTTAAAACGAAGAGCTCTTTGTTTCTACAGTGCGTGAGTGAGAGTGAGAGGGATGGGAGACGTTGTAGGTGCGCAGTACGAAGTCACAAAGTAAAGTTTTTCGAAAGTTGTCCTCAAAGAGAAGGAGACGCTCGCGTCTGCACGCTGGTCTCTATGCAGTGTCGTTTTAACCTTCGTTCTAATGACAGGGTCATTCACTCTCTGATGCTGTTTCGTTTAATGACGCCATTGTTCGTCAGATACTCTCATCGTATGCTTTCACAATAGCAATCACTGGTGATATCGAAGCAGGAGCGCGAAATTAAGAGAGGACAGCGAGAAGAACTGCATGCATGTTCAGAACGTGTGAACGCTCTGACGTTCTGAACTGCATGTTCAGAACGTCAGAGCGTGTGAGCGCATTACTGAACGCACGCACAAGTAATGCTGCTTTATAATAGACATAAAGGAAGAAAAAAAACAAGAAACGTGATTTTTTTACATGTAGTCACTGAACCAATTTGCCTTAATCGCTACTCACCTTTTTTACGCGAGTGCGATTATGGTTTGTTCTCCACCTTTCGATCTCCTTCTTCTGCGTTCAAGTATCTTTAAAAAGAACCAAAGCGAATGGAATGAAGCAAGCTTCTCCGTCTTTCTCTCTTTCCATCACGAGATATAGAAACACATAACTAAAAAGCGAATCAAGAGATAAAGAAAAGGAAAGAAACAAGCTTGTCTCATCAGTTTTTCTGCCATGGGAGAAAGTTGAGGTGCTCTCATATTCCGCAGCCGCTAAGGGAAGATTAAAGAGCCGGGCCCAGCGGCGGGTTTATTTCGGCCCATTAAACGGCGCGTTGCGTGTTGTTAAAGGTGCGCAGTTGCGCCTCCCTTTCATCTCGCCGGCTGTCACGTATATACAAAGAAGCAGAGTGGCGAGAAGGAAAGAGGGCGTGGCGACGGTCCACACTGGGAAGCACCCATTTGTTTTACAAGCTTCTCCTCCGCGTGGCCCATGCATGCGGAGTGCAATCAGTCGACTGGGCTTCGCATCTTTGTCGCCGACGCGTAATCTTTTTACGCCATTCCGAGAGAACTGGAGAGATCGAAAAATGAAAGACAATTCGGGAAGCCGAGAATTTTTTTTACAACCGCCCTTAAAAAACAATTAAAACCCTTGGAATGTGCCTCCGCGAGGTGGCTTGTAAATGGTGAATGCGGGAAAATGGACGCCATGGCGTCCATTTTCGCCATGGCGTCCATTTCTGCCATGGCGTTCATTTTCGCCGTAGCGTCTATTTTGCGTCGACAGCGGGCTCCAGCCAGCTGTCGACGCAATCACAATCCGTTTCATGCTGGATGCCTGTCGCAGTATATAGCGTATAACAGTCTAAGTGCGTTTTTGTCTTCCCCCCTCCCCCTTTTTTGCCCTTTCATTTAGCCTCGGAAAGAGAACCGATCGTTTAATTCGCAAACGTCGTACGTCAAGCCGCATGACCATAGTTATAGCGCGAGGACAGAACGACGACAAAGAGACAAAAAGGACACCGGCGCTGTAACTGTCGTCATGTCGTACCAACTAGCACAAACTGCCACACGTCAAGCCGCAGCCACGTATGCTGCTGGTGTAAGTGTGAGTACCTCATGTAGTAGCTGTGGTGAGCTAGCCTATAATATCCCGAGGCACATTATTAGGAACATCCGTCACTTTATTGTAATAATGCGATTCGTTGCTGGACTAGTTTGTTCAGAATTGTAAACTGAAGGAAGCAAGTCGAGTATGAGACAGACCGCGCACAACGCCGGACTAGAGCATCAAGCCGCAACCGTTTTTATCGTATGAACTTTCCTACATGCAGCATGTACAGTCGCGCTCATCTTTGAGTTGCAACTCGCTTGCTTTGGTCAAAGCGAACCGAAGCCTGAACGACGACACCGACAGACGTTGAATTTGTTCAGGAAGTATAGACAGTTTAGTTCACCAATGCTTTTTTCCGTAGGTGCCAATTTGCAGTGTTGGTGCCATTATGGGTACAGACATCGTGTTGCAACTCATTGAGCGCCATTGTACAGGCAGCATGTGCAAGGACACTATTGCCTCACCAAGGAGACACGTCGCCTGAATCCACATTAGAACGTCAAATCTACTAATTATTTTCCTTGTCGCGCAACGGCACACGAGTAACACTGACAGAATATCTTCCTTTCATTCTAAAGTGGTGCGCTTCCAAATTTATCTAGTTACCGAATTTCTGCTTTTGCGCAAAATTCGAATGCTATAGTATTAAAGACGCAAGTCCAGTGCCGTATGCATGTTCTTCTGCATCGTGTACGTAATGTGCATTATGCAGTACATGATCAAATCAGTATTGATAGAATCAATAACATAAGCAAATCACTCGTTAAGTCACTCGCTAAGTTAGGACCGCACAACAATTCGAAACGCGCACGCAGCCCTGAAGTATGCAAGGTGCCTTGGTCCCGAAACAACTACAGTCTGCAATCACTAGCTCATAATATTCCAACAATACTCAACCGGTACAAACACACAACCGCATTAAATAAAAAAAACATCTGCGCGACCACCTTTTATCTTTAATAACTCATTACCCTTCACTCTTGTACGAAGTGTCATTGTTACATTTTATGTGTAGGTGTGATGTTATGCTGATCTGTATGTATAGTACTTTCGATGTGAATGCCATGTAAAAAACACTTGTTGACATGTGTCATATGCGTGCTGTTGCCATGTAAGGAACCCTGGGCCTTCGTCAAGCTGCTGCGACAGCTTTTTGCCCAGGTGTCCCTCCAGATTGTTTTCCGGTAAATACAATTGAATTCAATTGACGTATCGCGTCGTAGACTCGAGCAGTGTCCTTGCGCATGAAATCCATCAAGTGCGTTCCACTTCGCAACGCGTGGACCTCCTGACAATTTGTAAGACATTTCGAAACTTTGGAACAGGGGCTGGAGGTGTCGACCCATTGCGGTAAAAGTGTGAGCCAGCCAGGGCACCCCGTGTAAGGGAAGGTCTATTTCGATATGACCGCCTTTTCGGTTGCGCCCAGATCTCTACCGACTTGCGTTGAAATCCATATCGGATTGCTTGTTATATACCCTGCTTTTTATGGAGAGAGACTGCTCTGCGATTCTACGAGCAAGGCCGTAGAGAAGCTTCACCAGAGAGCAAGAGAGTAGAGTTACAGAATAAGGCAACTTGACCTGAAGCCGAACCGTCACGTGCTAGGGGATTAGCGAGGATAATCCTGAAGAAAGTGGCCTGAATCTCACCCTGAGGCAGAGCACTTGACATTATGTGAAGAAGCGCGAATAACGGATTGAGCATCCCTCTACAAACGCTGTCCCAGGCCGGCACAAAATGAAGAAAATCGGGAAAGATCACACAAGAAAAGCCAAAACCTGTCGGATTGCCGTTTGAACGCAAATAATGATGCCATGCATGGGAACGCTTCAAACCAAGAACTGCTGTTTCAGTGCTGTAACTCTATAGGCTCCTACCTGATCCACCCAGGGATTGCCTGGGAGCTCAGTGGTCAAGGTATCATCTAATTTATAAGCGGCAGAGCGAGAGATATGATAGTGAACGGAATGAGAACTAGAAACGTTAGGTCAACGTGCTTTACAGGAGGCAATAAACTACCGGGAGAAAGGGCGTGCCCGAGAACAGGTAAGTTTAAAGCTGCTTAGAGCTGCATGTGAAAATCTGCAGACTGCTGTTTCAGCCGTTATAGACGTTATTTCCGGGTGTTCCAACTTAAATCTTCAAAGAAATCGCAAAACAGATTAAAAGAGAAGAGCCGTGGAACCTAATCAACTTCAGCGAGATAAGAAAACGGCGATGAAATGAAGAAAAAAAGATGCAGAAAGGAAAGCGAGAAGATACGGGCATTAGCTCGAAGACAACCACACAAGTTGAGGGGTATTTCGTTTCGAATGCGGCCACTGAGTCACGTCTAACGGTCCCGCATCAATCTTGCACAACATACGGCTTTCCTCCGGCGGATAATCTCTAAAAAAATTAAACAGACATAACAAGGAAGGAAAGAATAAATAAACTGTGTAGGGATTACGCAATGGCAAGGAGATTCGCCTGCATAGATAAGACAGCGTCTTCTTCCTCTTTCCCGGGGCCTCACGTCTTTGCGAGACGAAGACGTGAAGACGTTGTTAGCCGCGGGCCCGCCTAATCTCTCTTACGAAGGCTGGGCAAATCTCCTCTTCTATACCCTTCCTCCTTCGTTCATTTCTCTCCTCTATGGTGGTAGTGTTTGGTTCTGGCTTTCCGATGGGGTGGCGAACCTCGAAAAGTATACAGCGGACGAGGCCTAATGAACGCCAGCAGTGCGGGAAAGTGCGTAGTGCTGCCTTCGTCATCAGAGAGGGAATAATAGAAAAAAATGGCAGATGAGGAAGCCAGGGCGGGAAGGAGGCTCAGAGAGGAAAGAAAAAGAGGAAGACAGTGATGAACGAAGCGTCGTTGAAATAAACGAATCTATGTAAAAGGAAACGCAGAGAAGCGGAGAGGAAACAGACAAAAATGCAAACGAGAGGGCGGTAGATTCAAAAGGAGGGAATGAAGAAGAGATCATAGTATACGCAAAGAAAGAAAGATTTGATTGAAATGAAGAAAGTGACTAGTAGAAAAAAATCAAGGATTAAACGAAAGGTGGAAGAAAATTATGCCAAAGGCCACTCTAGAGAATTAGCTGCCGAGTGAAATAACGGCGGAAAAAGAAAACACGCAAAAGTAGAAACGAAAGGGACGGAAAAAACCTCTGACGAAAATTAGCCGACCCGTCGAAGAAGAAAACCTCCTCAATGATCTACGAAGCGAACAAAAAAAAAATGCACGGAACAGGAATTACAGGGACCAGGAGGTGGAAGCAAGAAAGAGGGGCTGTAGAAATGGTGATGCATTTGCGGGGAAGTTAATGCCCGTTGCGGCCCTGTAAAGAAGCCTAAAAAAATAAGATGGAACAGCTACTAGAGGAGAGGCGAACGATGGCTAAACCAGAAACTAGCTCTTCCCCTGGCAGTTTTTGCAGTCCTTTCGTCTACATCTCTCCTTTCCTCTGTGTTCCTCCACCGTAACTCTCACCAGCATATACTCTGTTACCCTTTCCCTACCCTCACCAGCATATGCTCTCTTACCCTACACCCTATCAGCGAAAACAGCCTCATCACGTAGGAAGGTTGAGTCTGTAGTTCGCAGACTCTACGCTACGAGGCGCTGGTGGGGACGCCGCATCGACTCAGAGACCAGTTTCGGTTTTTCTCGCCGTGCACACTTTGGCGCACGTGCGAGCCAGCCTTCGGGTTCTCTTCATTCTCGTTTCGTTGAGGCGTTTACATTGATGTGCCGCTTTTTGTTTTGCGGCGCTTGCGTCGATGTTGGCCTACAAGGAATGTGGAAAGGAGGTTAGAAGAGCCGCGTGCGCCTGTCACTTGCGGAAGCCCTGTTCGTTCTCTTGGGTGAGAAGGAAAAACGTGCGCTCATGTTTTGCGGATGCTTCCGCCAGGGACCTCACCCAGCACCGTCCATGCCACTCTCCTCTACCGACCTTCGCATCTAGGGGGGGGGAGGGGGGAGGGAAATCACCTGTTCGGGAAATCTTCGTATTAATTGTGTGCACTGCGAGCGACACGAGCATGCGCATGTCCCTTCCAGATTTGCTCTTAAGATAATTAGATGTCCTGGCCACGAATAATTTAGGTATGCTTTGATTCTCGACAAAAAAAGAACAGAGGTATTTGATGAAAGTTACTCACGAACGTGGCGGTCTAATGGAGGCGTTCCTCTACGCCCAGCATGACCCCTAGCTCCGGCCTCCTCATCTATCTAGGCGGTGAGCCGCTTGTGCGTGCTGGTATTCGTGTTATTTGCGTGCACTGAGAAATCCGCGAGATTGCTCGTGTCCCCTGTGTACTTCGTCGAAACATATTTACTCGCCCTGGTAGCGCCTTCCACTCTTCAGAAAAATTCTGTTTCCGCCCCCAATCACGATAATGAGCTTCATTTAATATGGTACGTAACCACATTGGGTTGTCCCCCAAGAATTGGAGAGTAGAGTTGTTGCGTAACGATAGACAAGACAAAGAGTACACGTAACAATGAGACTGCTAATGTTTTGCCACCACGTAGTCTTGAAAGAGAGATTAATCGTGAACGTAAGTCTGTGTCAAATAGATGTGCGATGATTAAAGCAGAAACTACATGGAACTTGGCATTCTGCCTTAACATTTTTTTTTTAATTCAGCATGCTGATTTGTGTAGCTAAGGACCTAACGACAGGACTATACTTGCTGCTTTTCAAAGGATGAATATAATTACCAGACTACTAGCATTTAGAATATCTCACCTTCATTACGCTTATATAGAGACGCAGAGTTTCACCCGCAGATTGTGCAAGCGCAAACGTGTGGGTAGGCACGACACACTATCACGTCATTGGTGCACACAAGTTTAACCATGATCATACTACATTCGCTTTTGCTTTTATTCGTACTGTGTTGCTTCGTCAAACGAGCCACACACCACGAGCAATATAAAAAATAAGTTTAATCGAGCAGCTGTTTCTTCCTTTTTTTTTCGGACATGCACATCAAACGTACCGCCTGGGAGAATACAGAACTGGCGTGCCTTGTATGGCAGCTTCCGCGGACGAGTCTTTTGATCTTTCTTTCCCTTCACGGGCACGATAACGCAATGTTGTTTCGGTTTTGAAAACTTTTATATGCATGTTTCTGAACTAGAAAAAACAAGTAAAGGGGCAAATGTGCAGTGTGCCAAAAAAAGGTGCTAGGGAAGAAGCAAAAATCGGGAGAGCAAAATGGTTCGCACGCTTTTTAGTTGTTCTTCATAACATCCATTTTTCGTAAGTGTGTGTTTTCATATTTGTTTGCTTGTTTGTCTGTTCAAAACCACCTCTGTGGGAGATAAGGGTAAACGAAGCCATGTGCTAGTTCACTTTGCGTTCACAAGAACGTAGCTGTGTGACGTCAGCTGTTTCCACGTCCATGTACTGCGTGACCGAAACGAGACAGGAAAGAGCGCTCTTTCCTGTCTCGTTTTTTTTTTCTTCAAGTTTGTGCAGCAATTCAATTTTTTCAAGTATGAACCAACTAGTCTGCAAAAAAGTATTGCATCTACCCTACATTTTAATCCCTTCTCGCAGCGCCCCCTGCAGTGAAGTCTGTGCACTTTTTGCCTGGTGGCTATGATGCGTGTACTTTACGAATCTTTCGCTTAGCCACCACGGGTATGGTGATATATGTACGCGGCTTCTGTGTCTGACATGTCGTGCAGCAGGAAAGCTGATACGCAAAGCCCACTGGGAGGGTAGGGGAGGTGGGAAAGAGCAGGCTGAAACGCACCCCGCTGATCTATAAAGCGATCGCCGACCCCTCGACCCTCGGCCCTCACGTTCCGAAGGGCCTTCACTTTCATCCTCTTGGCCGTGGTTGTTCCACTTGGACCTATCGCGATGGTAACATTGCGCCTGCGTAGCACAGCTTCGGGGGCGTGTGCTGATAACTGGTGTTGTATAACATACACCACGAACGAACATGGCCGCTCGTTCGCTCTGTGTCTATCTTTCGTGACGTAGCGCGAACTGTACACGCTCTAAGCGAGCTGTCTTTTCGGTTACTCATTGATTGCTATATGGGGGTTTAACGTCCCAAAACCACCATATGATCATGAGAGACGCCGTAGTGGAGGGCTCCGGAAATTTCGACCACCTGGCGTTCTTTAACGTGCACCCAAATCTGAGCACACGGGCCTACAACATTTCCGCCCCCATCGGAAATGCAGCCGCCGCAGCCGGGATTTGAACCAGCGACCTGCGGGTCAGCAGCTGAGTACCTTAGCCATTAGACCACCACGGCGGGGCTTTCGGTTACCTAAGCCAATATGAATGTGACTCCTCCATCGAGGTTCAGGTATTCTGAGGTGTGGTATGCTCAGAGACTCGGGAAAAGCATAGCGTCTGACGCAATAAGAGCTTTATGTGCTTTCGTTAATTGTAAACATTTTTATGCTGCGGTATCCTTCTATTTCGCTGTGGAGTATAGAAACACTAAAAGAGGGAAGAGGTTAAAGAGGGAATGCTAAGCAAGTTTCAGCAGACAAAAGGTTACGCTTGCTGGTGAGCAGGGTATTGAGGATAAGAAAATTTGGAAGAGAGAGAAACGTAGAACGTGCGCTGTGACTGCCCCTGACCAGTACAGAATTACTTTTTTTTTAGAATATGTAGTTGTAATTCAGGATTATGGTCTTAGGAATTGCAATAACGAGTTTACAGTACTCAGTTCCAACAGTGTTATATAAATCGTATGGAGAAATATCTGACATATATTTTAGAAGTACAGGACCGTCTCTCGAGACGTTTGCACATCTTTTAGACTGAGCAGGAAAAAAAACGGTCTGCCTGGCAATCTCGAAATTGCAATTAAACATCTCTGTTCCAGGGAGACGCAAGACGTTTCAAGGGCTAAGAGCGATGCGTTTGAATTACGACCGCGACTTCCCGAAATGACTCTTTCATTTCAAGAGCGCAATGTTCGTGCTCACGCCATGACACACTTGCCTCGATTAGCTTCAAGAAGCGTATATCCTGTGCTATGACGCTGGCCGCAAAAAAACTTTCGCAACTTGCGCTCGCTCGTTGGGCAACTGCTGAGACATTCGCGGTTTCTCAATCTGCGGCGTCGCATTGTGAGGCCATTCTGCGAGATGATGTTGCTCAATTAACCGCGTAAACTCAACAACGATTCATCAAATGACGCCTCTGTAACGTTGTATACTTACGACCGTATCGTTCTGGAGCATGCTGCCACATACACGAGGACCAGCGTGCTCCGCTGCACTTTTGAGCCGATTTGAAAAGGCAGTTCTACATGCATGGTGTCCATGGCAACTAGGTGTATACGTGCGCGTGCTCACGTCACCCCATCGCATCGCAGGCTTGCGATATACGAGCGCTAATTGTTTTCAAGCTCTTGATCTGTTTTGCGTAGAGAGAGAATAAAATGAGGGAAAGGCAGGGAGGTTAACCAGAAAATGGAGCATCCGGTTTGCTACCCTGCACTAGTAGAAGGGGGAATGGGGAAGAAAGATTGGAAAGAAAGCGAAGAGGGAAATAGACGCGCGCGAAAAAAAAAAAGGGGGGGGGGGGAGCTGGGGTGCTACAGTCTATACCATGGGCCGCTGCCACGCAAAAAGTTCAGTAAGGCCTTGTCCATGTATAGTAGGCAGGGAGACCTGCATTCAGCCATAGTTATGAGGCAGTGTGTAAAAGTAGTTATAGCGGGTGTCCATGGCAACGAGAGATTCATGCCTGCGCACACGTAAGCTCTACAAATCGCGGGCTTGCGTAATTCGAACGCTAAATGCTTTCGAGTTGCCCAGCTGCTTTGAATATGTGGGAAATTTCGCAAAATGCTTCGTCAGTTTAGCACTTAAATTTCCTCTTGTTTCGAAATGCCAAATGGGATGCAAAATGTCGTACTATAGAAGAGCTAAGCTCTATTTTATGCGCATATATAGAAATATGGCGTCTTGCCGACTACCGAAGCAGACGACAGCAAAAAGAAAACGAACTCTGACAGCTTGCACCACGGAATGATTAATGCTTTATATGGGTTCGCAATAAATATGGCGTCCGGTCGACTATTGAGCTAGTGGAGAAGATAAATAAGGTCACCCGCCGGCCTCCAGGGGGCGCTTCATACTGGATCCATTTGTTGAGGCCTATATTTTATCGTGGAATCGCATGCTTAGTTGGAGCTGACGTATGCACGGTGGCCTGTTCTGTATGATAAAAACTTGTACAGGCTGTGTTCCATCCGCGGAGACGATTTGTTTTGTATACACGCAATTCACTCCTCGTGCGTCGGCCGGCAATGCTCGAAGCGTCGGCAAACTACAAATAGAGGAGAAATATATTTTCGGGGCTTCTGACGCTTGGAGATATGTGCATGCAGGACCACATTTTCCCAAGTGCTTTTTGTGTTTGTTTGCTCGAGCGTGAGCTCTTTAGCAATCCAGCCGAGCGAGACTAATGTGAGACCCGAGGATGCGACGGGATCCCCGCACTCCTCTCACCCCTTTCAAAAGGGGTTATGCAATCCCGAGTTAGATATGTCTGGCGGCCTTGCTCCTTTTGATCGAAATCGTGGAGCAAAAAGTAAAAAAACGTTTGAAAGGAAAAGAAATGAAATGAAAAGGGCGATGGCGTAGTGTGTGTTCCACGAATGTTGGAACTCGGACCAAAATTGCCAATCGAATGTTTTTTTTTGTTTTCTTGCCGTAGGCGTTGATGTTCCTTCAAGTGTCTCACTGATGACCCCCTTCGAAGTCTTTGATGCTTGAAGTTTGAGATGATTTGTCGGGTGCAGTGAGCCAAGGTGGCAGCGATTCAGCTAGGGTGGTGTAACGGTAGCAAGGGTCATTAAGTTCTTAAGGCCTAATCATTTTTTTGATAGATTGATTTTACGAAAACGCTACCAATCTTCAGGGACCTAGGCAGGCTTCAAGGGTGGTCGTTCTTTAATTCTTTTGCGTTGTAGTTAGGTGATTTGAGTTAGGTGATTTGAGCGTGTTAGTATCAAGGGCATGTGCTTTAATAAATAAGACCGCTAGCTCCTGACTGCTTAAATTTTTCGAATCGCCGGATGGCTATTGAAATTTTAGCTTTGTTCTACCGTTACTGTGGATCAGCTAGATTAGTGAATTCATTACGCACATGACTTTACGTAGGCTGCGCACGTGTGTTGCCGAGTTGATGATTGCGCATGTCTGTGTGGTTCAGGCTGGCCAAGTCACACGTTAATTGATTGATATGTGGGGTTTAACGTCCCAAAACCACTATATGATTATGAGAGACACCGTAGCAGAGGGCTCCGGAAATTTCGACCACCTGTGGTTTTTTAACGTGCACCCAAATCTGAGCACACGGGCCTACAACATTTCCGCCTCCATCGGAAATGCAGCCGCCGCAGCCGGGATTTGAACCCGCGCCCTGCGGGTCAGCAGCCGAGTACCTTAGCCACTAGACCACCGCGGCGGGGCTCCCTTCTTGTCTGTACGTGCACATAGCTCGTTGGTGTTCCGTTTTTTTTTTCGTTTTTTTGTGCAAACCGGAAGAAGCAAAATACAGAAGTTGTCCCCCGAAAGAGTTGGGACAATGCCCTTTCAAAGCTGATGGACGCAAGCCACGCCCCACTCCGTGTAATTGAGCGTGCAAGAATTTTTCACTTCAGAAAACTCTGCTAGTTGTGGACGTTGTGCGCAGTGAGACAGCTGGTAGATTTCGGAAAATAAAGAAAATTAACAAAACTCTGTGAACGGCGAGCTTCCTAAAACCCGTTCCCACTTTTCGACACCCTTTGTTTTGCGTTTTTACCTGTGCGCTGTTTGCTGATAAATCAATACGTTGCACCGCAGCAGATGAGTGAATGGTTGCCGTGTAGTGCCGTGTATTCTGTATGTTTGGGAGTCATGCGTGAAGCATGACGAAGCTGTGGTGCTCGCGATGCGGATGTAATCTCGGGCTGCAATCTTAATTTTGTTCATTGTGACTGGTAGATTGACATATCCAATGAACAAAACTACCATAACGTTAGTCACTCGCTAGGGACACGAGAACGTCTCAAAATCTTTCTCATATGTCAACAGAGATCTTCTATACCGGGAAAGGAATTGGTTGGCGGTATTGAGTGGTGCAGGAGTAATTGCTTTCCCGCAGTGCGATACAAGCGGCAAATTACCTCGAATTACCCTTAGTGAGAACCCTTATATTCGTTTTTTTTATTTCGATTGTTGCTTTCCTTAATTTTGTACTTAATTTACTCCCTCTCTTCAACACTGGGGAGCCAGCCAGTGTAAGAACTGGGCAATCTTATTCTCCCGGTCTTTTCATTAACTCATTCTTCTTCTGAAACCGTCGGCAATGTAAGATGCAAACGCGTTTAGCTATTCCATCCGTTAATTGTCTATCGACACAGGCTTCATTCGATGGCGCTAAAAGTCACGAAGTGTAACTTTTTTTTCTTTCCAAGCTTTAATCTTCACATTTTCTTAGTATATCCCCTTCAGTCAGAAATCATAATGCGCTATTAGAAACGCGTCAAGTTCACATGGCCTAATTCTAAGGCACGCAGAGGTCAATTCTAAATAAAGAAATGAAGCGAAGGGCTATTTGTGTAAGCTTTAGTAATTAAGATTAATGAGTGTGCAACTAATTATATAGTATTCTGCCGCGTGTCAGCTTCAGTACTTGGATAAAAAGAATCTACTATTAGGCCCTAAAAGCATGCACAGTTTTTTTGTATTTCTTTCCAGTGAATAAAAATTATATTTTCAGGTTGGTCCTGGCAAAGAGTACCCTTTCGCCAGAGTAAATCTCTGGCGTGGAGCTCGCTGAACACGTCAAAATACTGTCGATGTGTCATGGCCGGGAACGCGCCGATGAGGCTTGGACGCTCTTTGCACTCGAAATAGCTACACTTCTACTTCAGGAACGCGTCACGTCGAACAGTCGTCGAACATAGTAGTGTTATCCAGCAAGGCTATTCTCAGTGGCAATACGCGGCATAATAAAATTAAATGATCGCCAGTTGTCCACTTAGGAAGCCTGCACGAATGCGGACATAAAGTTTCAAGCCATTTGATGAATAACCCAATGCGTTACGTGCCATTACATTTGACGTGTACATTTGTACACACTGTGACTGGAAGGATATGCGCCATAGCATGGAACTCAACTCGATCCTGTTGCAATTAACATCGTTGCTTTTTGTCGTTCCTATTTGCCCCTTCTCAATTTCTGATAACGAGAGACGGGTATTGATTGAGAGCTCGCTTTTTTTTTCTGCTTGATACAAGCTAATAAAACCAGCCGATAATCAAGCAATGGAAAGTATAGCAGAGATTACTTTTATGTTTCAACTGTAGTTAACTGATTGTAATAATTGATAGTGCAATAATTACTACACCGCAGTTATAACGTAGCCCCGCCGCGGTGGTCTAGTGGCTAAGGTACTCGGCTGCTGACCCGCAGGTCGCGGGTTCGATTCCCGGCTGCGGCAGCTGCATTTCCGATGGAAGCGGAAATGTTGTAGGCCCGTGCGCTACACTTTAGGTGCACGTTAAAGAACCCCAGGTGGTCAAAATTTCCGGAGCCCTCCACTACGGCGTCTCTCATAATCAAATGGTGGTTTTGGGACGTTAAACCCCACAAATCAATCAATCACGGTTATAACGTACAGGTGATGCCCACTGTACCTTTCATGGTCTCTTTTTTTTGTCGGTTTCATTACCTTGTGTCCTCCAATTTCCGTGCAATGCCCTCATTCCGGGAAGAAGAAACGAACCTTAAACTTTGGTACATCTATAGGTCTACATCGACCTGAATTTACAGGCTCCACAATACTGCACGATATTAGCTGCAGAGAAAGGGAGTACAGCAGGCTACGCGACGCGATGATGATGATTCCCCCTCGGGGGTGAACTAACTCGCTCGCGAGTAACCGGCGATCCGTGGACCTGAATTTGAAGTGACCGCCGGCGCGGGGCCAGTGCTGTGTCTTCGATGACCCCTTCTTCCGTGGCAAACAACACACAAGGGTCCGTCCACAACAGAGGAGCCGTGGGGGAAGTGACCGCGCGACTGAGACGGCCGTGCGAGTTTTTCGTCCAGGCCGGCCTCAATTGGCTCGCGGAAGTGTTTCCCGAACAAGGAGGCGGCACCGTGTACCGCTAATACCCCGGTTGTGTCAGAACACGTGGCGAATTACGCGTGCCTCCGTGTTACGGAAGCTTCTTAACTTTCGCCACACCCCTAGAGAAGAAATCGGTCCTGGGAGTGTTTACCCCCTGAAGCCATAGGCATGGACAAGCACATCCGTCTTAGGTGTAAGCGTGGGTATGGCTTCATGCCTGCTGCAGATATGGTCACTGTTGAACGTATGTGCACAGTTGCTTAGTATACAAGCGTGCTGTATGTAACCGGACGGTTTCGGACTTCCTCTTGTATGAGGCAGACCTGTGGATGGCTAAATATTTATCTGGCAGCCGAGATCTGCGTGGCAATTTTAATCCTGTTCTCACTATGTTCTGGTGGCAGGCGGGACTCTATATTGCCTCGGGTATTACGGGAATAGTGTGTCGTGTTGGTGGTTTTCGTGGAGTGGTATTAATAATTGCGTGTTGTACGCGGAACTTTAGGAAGGCATTCTCACGTAGATAACTCGACCGAATTTCGTGATGATTAGTCACTGTCTTGGAAATTGAGGTCTAGGATCGGCTTTGCGGGCTGTCCACCCTTTTATTGGGTGAGTGTCCTCTGAAAGAGACTCGCGTGTCGCGATATAGCTGGACAAATAGTTGGTGTTGTAGATTTTACACCCATTCACCTAATAATATCCAACTCAAAAGAGCCATTTTCGAACTCTCTTTGGTTATTTTTAAGTTCCAGTGCGTTGCTCCGTTTGTAGGAAGCGCCCTCTATGCAGAAATCTAGATGTCAAGAGGCTCCCTAATAAGGCAGTCAAGTGTGGCTACAGCGAACTTTTTGTTGTTTCCCTTAAAAATTTCCGTCCCGTCGGGTGCGACAGAACAGTTGATAGCTGTACGGTGGAGACAGCTGCATGACCGAAGGGTATTGGAGTTTACTTACGGAATAATCATTTATAAAGTTTTGTATTGGAAGCAGAGAACAAATTAGTTCACTTGAGTAGCATAAAGTCTGTACTACCTCTACTGCGGTGTTATAAGAACGTGGAAGGTTATCTGCAGGTGTATAACATTGCAGAGTTCCGGTTACGAGTAATAAACACGCTAGTCACGAAAAGTAGTGGTACCTTAGTGTCCCCTCAAGTTTATCTGTTAGCAGGTGCTGTCACAGTTCAGTGGGCAAGCGCAGACAATACGTTAGCTCAATTTACCTAGTAGTCAAGACGCTAGGTTTGTGCAGAAACTTGCTTAAGAGAGGAAGCGGGCCCAAGGACCTGCTTGTATGGCGGCGTACCATTAAGATCGCCCTTCCTTTGTGAGCAGTGCCTCGGGAGGAAAGTAAAAGACCCGTAATGGTACTGGTGGGCGAATTCACTGTTGTGCTCTGCCAAGCCGGGCATCAATGCCCTCTGCCCATTCAGCGTCTTCAGAACGCGCACACCCTTTCAAAGACAGCCGGCTAAGAGGCGGGTGGTCGGGGGTCACATTCTTTTCTCTCTTTTCGCTCCACTACCACGGGCGGTGGCGACGGACCGATGCGTGACATTGATTTCAATCGCGAACCACGAAGAAGTGCTGTCAGAGCCAGTGCGTAGTCTTTCTTTTTTTGTGCTAGCGTAGCCGGGGCCAGTCACCTGCCCACACGTGACCACCGGCCGGGACGGTTGGCCGTTAGAAAAGCCGCACGACCGCTCACGTCCAACTGGCCGTGGTACATACAGGAAGAAGCGTTCCACGTGTCTTTGTGGGCTTTCTTTGTTCAGTGTTATTTTTTTAATATGCTATTGCTCGCTGCTGCGCAGCGTTCTTCAGTGAGATTGAGACCTCCTTCACGACCGTGAAATCGCCTCCACGCGAGCTTCACTTGCAAGCAACCCCACTGTTGCTTTATGGCTTTCGCGTCGTGTCTCTGCCGTTGTCCAGCCGTTGGCACGTACCTTCTTGCGGTTGTATGCTGCTCTTTTTTTTTTAAATGCTTGAGTACCTCACACTTCGTGTTTTGTTGATGTCTACGCATCTGCAGAGCTTCCACGGTCGCTCCGGCAGGTTGTACACCCCTGAGAATACGTCGTGGTCTTGTGGGGTGCGCCATGTTGTCCTGTCGAGTATGCCATTCCTATGACGGCGTGCTGGTTGACGGCTGACTGTAATTCCGGGTCCTTGCTTTGCCGTAGTGGTGCCTTACCGGCTGTCGGATGCTGAACCTCGTTTCTTATCCAGTCTCCTATGCTTGTTCGTCAGCCACTGTCAACTTGTGTAATTCAAAGTATCTAACATATGACGAATTCATGCGATACCCTGTCAAGATAGACATGAACGTGACAGGGTTAGCTGGTTAAGAGAGAAATCAAATAAACCGAAGAGGACGCTGTCTGGCAGTTGAGTGCAACCGGTACTGAGAATCAAATATGCAAAAAGCACAAGGACTTGTGTGTTTGCAAAGCGTGCTCTTACCGTTTGCAGTTCTGCTTATCACGTTTGAAAATTTACTTTCCACTTGTGTACGGATTTATTGTATATCATGTTATCAGGAATGCGAAACAGTAACGTGTTCTTAATGAACCTAGAGTTAAACGACATCGGTGACAGTTAGATTAATCTCCTTTTGCATTGCAGATTGTTAGTGAAGTTCATTCAGAGTGGCTGTGCTTTGCTTCTGGTGTGCGTGATGCCCACATTTTAAGTTACATGCCCCGCTGCTGCTTAGATGCGTAAATTCTAGGACGCTTGCAAGGATACGTGTGGTAGCATAAAAAGTGCACGTTAAAACACCTTCGGTGGTCAAAATCATGCCGAATTTCCCTGCAATGGTCTGGCTAATAATAATAATAATAATAATAATAATAATAATAATAATAATAATAATAATAATAATAATAATAATAATAATAGTAATAATAACGTCACTTGGGCGAGTAGATCACCAAAATTCATTGGAACTCGTGTTTACCCCTTCAATATAGGAAGTGATGCTTTTATTGTCGCAGCAGGTCGAAGGCGCAAAACACTTCCGCAAGGACGTCACTCGGCACAAATATACGTAATGTTCGCACTTCGCGTAGTTTTTCCTCTCTCGATGAAATAACTGTCCACAAGCGCACCCTTATAGCATGAAACTGTTGTTTCCTTATGGTGTGACCCCGCTGTAGCGTCTCCGCATCAAAATATAGAAACACATCAGCCGAAAGCAGCAAGCATAAGTGGTTATGACCTCAACGCCTTCAGAACCGTTGCCCCACTTCTTTTTGCTCCCGTTTATTTACGTTTCCTCGTGCCAGAGACCGAACCGCGGTCATTATCGCCGCACGAACAATGAAGCGTGCTGTGAGCAACGTTTTCCTCTTTTCCTCTTTTTTGGTATCTGCCATTGATACAGGCTGTGGTCCTTCCAAAAGTGTGATAGTTTTTCGCTTGAACTTTCGCGTTGCTTTGGAAATTCTGCTCACTGAGTGATTATTCATGTTATGGTTCGGTTTTCCCATTACTACAGAGACCTTGAACGAGGAAGGCCTACAGATTTTTTTTTCTGTTCACTCTAGCTATTACGCTTCGAAGAGGCGTCACATCTTTGTGCTGGTTTTGCTCCGAATTGTCTGAATGCACAAAAAAAAAAACTGGTGCAGTGGACCTGAAGAGGACTAAAGGCGGAAGGGAGATGGGGGCGTTACATATATACAGCCTGGAATGCACTGTTTAGCAGTGCTCTATATAGTCTTATTCCAGAAAAACTGTCTACCTCTTCCGAAGTCACTGCACTTTGCGATGCACCGTTCTCTAACAGCTTTTCGGACCCTGCAGCGGGTTAATCGTTTATAAACTTCCGTGCAGGCCCTTCCTTTCCTGTGGTCGTAATATACCATAAAAAGTTATGTTCCTGTACCAGCTCCGTTTTTCTGCAGTGGTCTTCCGCCAAAACGGGCTCGGAATGGACAGGGCGTAGCGTAAGCGGTCGTTGCGGCCGGCTCTTGGAAACGCACTGTGCGGTCTGTCTTTTTGTTTGTCCGTTTGATTGAGGTCTTGTGTATGCATTTCGTGGCCCATAAACGGCGTGACGATGACGTCTGCGGGTCCAAAGACCGCGTCGGTCATCTCCGGGTCGCAGTTTACGCGGACAAGGTCGTTTGGCGGAGCGCGACCTCTCGGAGGCCCGTCAGCCCGCGGTGACGCGTCGTTTTTTTTTTCCGTTTTGAAGACTGGCGATTGTGCTGCATGCGTCCGTTTCCCAAAGAGATACGCTATAGGAGACTTCGCCATTGGTTTGCAACGATGTACGCCGGCTGGATTACGGTTAAGAGACGACGTCACCACCTCGGAAAGCGGGGGTTACGGCTCCTTCCGTGAAGTCATTCGAACACATTTCATTGTTTTCTTCTTGGGGGGTGGTTTCGTTCGTTTTATGACGGCTGTAGCGGGCAGCGTTTACGAAGAGTGGCTTTATTTTCTTCCGTGATTGCTTTTCTATTGTTCTTGAAAGAAAGGAGTGACTCCTACATCACTCTCTGGCTCTGAGTGCTTTAGTTCTTCAATTGTTGTTCACTCATTCAGTTATTAACCCCACGCGTCGTTTTACACTAACGATCAATCCTACGAACAGTTTCTACTGAAGACGGATTATCCCTGTGGTAGGAAACCTTTCTCGTAGTCTATCAGAAACATTCTATGCGAGCTCGAGCAATGTCGAGCAGAAGCCTAGCGACAAACAGTTCTGGCTATCGCAATAGTTACATAACATTTAACAATTTAGAGAATGCACGTCAGCCGTAGCCGCACGCACACACTAACAAACTCCAAACTCACAAAGCTCTAAACGTTCCTAATGACATCGTGATATTCACTAGAGACAATACAATACAAAAGTACCGGGAAAGGTGGAGGCTTCAAATGATGAAAAATCACCGAACGGAGAATGTTGCTGGAGTGAACGTTTCGACAAGCGTACTTGTCTTTACAAAGGCAAGGGCACTTCAGAGAGAAAACAATTTTATTAAAAATAAGCGTTCCTCAGTCCACGTCCACTAAAAAAATGGCCTATCCATCAGACAGGCTTAGAAGTTTCAAATGTTGGAGCAGTGTCTTCATAATGAATGAGAAGGAGTCCGCCAGCCACTTCTCCAGGGTCGCATGTCTTAGCTTCATAGGTATGTGCTTCGGGCTGTCGCCCATGGCTGCGCGACAACACGGACAGTCCCACAGAACGTGAGCGTTATCCCAGGAAGCCACCGTAGGCCATGCAAGTAGGAGACTCGTCCTTGCCTTGTATGTAGTGCTGAATGTGGGGTGTCATTAAAGAGTGAATTTGGGCTCGCCTTATCAGGGCTGCCTCGCGTCTCGTCATGGAGGGAGGAGGATCCAAATAAACCCTGCGATTGCTGAGCATCTGATCTAAATGTTCACTCCAGTCTAAACGTGCCATAGCAAGTAATTCGGTGCGCTTCAGTGAATCCGGCCCCTGCAGAGAAGGGCCTGGAAGATTTACGCGGGACATGGCGTGTGCCATTTCATTCTCTCTGATTCCCGAGTTACCAGGTATCCACTGTTTATGAACACGTAACAAAGGGTGGTCAGCTAAGGGCTTCGTAAGTTCGCTCTAGCGCGCGTCTGGAATATCACCTGTCGCGAGGGCTCGACAGACTGCTTGCCTATCTGTGCGTATCAGTAAATTACGGGCATTTGGGTTGGGCATGATAACTGCTTCTACTATGGCCGTGATTTCTGCAATGCATTGCGTACTACTGTTGCAATGAAAGCCCCGTTGATAGTTCATGGGAAGGCATTGCCGTTGGAAAGCCCTTACCGGTATGAGACGGAGATGCTTCAGTGTACAAGATCCACCCTCCTGTTGTTTCTTGGAGGTGTTGCCCTCGCGATTCGCGTCGTGCTGTTTGGGTATCTCGATCCATGTGCCGCGGCAATTGAAACGTTGGCTCTGGCTTCGTTTGTGGCTTTGCGATTTCTAATCTTTAGTGACTCGTGGCCTGATAGAGGAGATTTCCCTAATCGAACAGGAATGATTCGAACGCAAAACGCGAAATGTTCTCTTCGTCTTGAAGACACTGCGCTAAAAACCGTTAAAAATCCAAACATGGAGCAATCCTGCAATGAGTAACAGCGTAATTCATTGAGTGAATGCTTTCACTTCAATTCCTGCTCGTGTCTTGGGAACACGCTTGTTCGGAGAAGCATTGAGCACAATATTACAATATAAATCGCAGAATCTAAGTCACGCGAGGTTGCACGCAAATAACGCACTATATAATTCGCGAAGGTTTTGTCGGCTACCACCGACCGTCGCTATTCGTGGCATGCCTCCTACCGCTTCCGATTACGCTTGATGCAACCTTGAGTGGCCAATGCAAATCGTGCGCAGGGGCGGTTCCTCTATCTATGTATACGTCCCATTGTGTACGGACCCCGAGGACCTTGCATGCCGTCACTTTTGTGAGCGTATAGATTCAGTTCAGTCGCCCCCGTTTCGCAAAGCAAGTGCTGGGCTGCGTTTTCTCTGCGAGCTCTAATTTGTTCGCCGGCGGTGCCACTATTAGCCTCAGAACGAGAGTGAGCGTGGGCACCACGCCGTGTTCGTGACTGGTTCCAAGAACAATGAGGAGAGAGTTACTACAATGAAAGGAAGGAAGGTGGTAACGAGAGCTGGGAAGAGGGAAGATCGGTGATTAATACACAAAACGACGAAGCAGCTCGGGCACGTGTGTACGGGTGATCCGCGTCACCGATAAAAAGGTGGTGGCAGAGAGAGGGCGCTGGACGGCATCGCGGAATCGCGTTGCCATGTTCGTGCACTGTAGACGTTACGTTCTTTATTCCTTTTGCAATCGGCGTTCCGTCACTCATTCATCGCCGCCGGTCTTTTTGCAGCGCTAGTGTACGCTGTTACGAAAGCGTGATGTCCACCAAAAGTGGAGGTTAGGCATTCGAACCCGGCGCCTCCGGCGACTTACGCGCGCCGCGTTGGGTATGTAGGACTGGAAAAAAGCGGCGCGACCTTGGGATAGGAATGACGACCAGATAGCGTCTCCTGTTCGGAACAACGGGGCTTTCTGGCGCGAGGGCAAGCGTGCAGTTTGTATGTATGTATGTATGTATGTATGTATGTATGTATGTATGTATGTATGTATGTATGTATGTATGTATGTATGTATGTATGTATGTATGTATGTATGTATGTATGTATGTATGTATGTATGTATGTATGTATGCATGCATGCATGCATGCATGTATGTATGTATGTATGTATGTATGTATGTATGTATGTGTGTATGTATGTATGTATGTATGTGTGTATGTATGTATGTATGTATGTATGTATGTATGTATGTATGTATGTATGTATGTATGTATGTATGTATGTATGTATGTATGTATGTATGTATGTATGTATGTATGTATGTATGTATGTATATATGTGAGAGAGCTCTCACGAGTTGTATATGTATGCAGTCTCTGTGCCTTTGAGGTGCCGCTCAGGGGCAAGCTGAGTTACAGCTTTGTAACTGAGGTTGCTCATTCGTTAGCGCTACGTAGACGCACGAACAGAAAAGCAAAATGTTGCTTATACCTCCCGAAGCCATGCGTTTAGCGCGTATTGGTGTCGCTTAGCGCCCGCTGGGCAGTCGTGACGGGACCCTTATTTCGAAGCCGTCGTAAGAAGATAAGTGCCTATGTTCCATTCGGGTTTTCCACCTCTCTTCTAGTCGTCGCTTTACACGATCTTAATTGGTGCTTTGGTGCTGCAGACGTAACCTTGTCGACGGTCAGCGACACGAAAGGGTGTAGCCCGAGGTGGGAACAAATTTTTATCAGTAAGAACAGGACATGACTGCGCAGGCATAGAGAAAAGAAAAGAAGATATGTATTCTTTTTATACCCTCATGAAAATTGAATATATACACAATGTTTTTTTAACTGATTATTTTTGTCGTAAGTGGAATGGCCCACGACCTTTTTTCTTCTCCTCTATAACTTTCCTTCCCCCTTTTTCCTTCCCCAGTGCAGGGTAGCCTACCGGGGCTCAGCCCTGGTTAACCTCCCTGCCTTTCTTCTTATGTTCTTTCTCTCTCTTTCTCTCAATGAGACAGGAACGAAGTGTACAAGATGGGGTAGTTCGTCCTTGCCTAAGTATCCACTACCCAACTTGTGCGATATACCTGCCAGCAAGTCCGAGCTGCTGTAGTCTCCAGGTAGACCTGACCTACTGTTTCACGCTACATGTAGTTGAGGAAATCATGCTTCAGCAGGAACCTGATGAACTTAGCCGGCAACCTTACTGCTTCAGCACCTGATGTCATGATGTAGCTCACTCACTCACTCACTCACTCACTCACAACAGACACACACACATGGATGCGCTCACACACTCATGCTCACTCACAGGCATGGTCCTTTCATTATTTCCATCTTTCCTGAGCGACCGCCTGTAGACGGTGTGTGCTCCCCGAGTGTGCTCGTGATTGTGTGTACCTTCTCATCTTTCTGCAACCTCTTTTCTCCCCTTTATCCCTTCCCCAGTGCAGGGTAGCGAACCGGATGTGCGTCTGGTTAACCTCCCTGCCTTTCCTTGCATCTTTATCTCTCTCTCTCTCTCTCTCTCTCTCTTTCAGGATCCCGTATACACAAATCCGTAGCCCTTGTAAATATATCGGTAGAATGCAGCGCCTGTAGTCTCGCGTACTTGTTTCATCTGACGTGTATCCTGTGTCATTTGAAGTTCTGGGTCTATATACCAACCAGTCCGACCGCAGCGCTTCATTCGCCGAACTGTGGACAGAAACCTGTAAATTGTTAAGTGCATTTCCAAACTCTAAATGCGACTATAGGTGTCCACACCAAGAGCCTGACAATGACTGAGTTATGCCAGTGGTCTCTGGTGAATGTAGAAGGCATACGAGCTACGAATTTTTAGCGTGTATACTTCCTTGGTGGCTGCCTCTATACGCTTGCGGAAGAAGCTGCAGTAAGCAGAACGGACGCGTTTAGGGCCAAGTATGGGCAGACGCGTTCGGTCTTGCCCTCAATGACTTCGAGACACAGACGCTTCGCGGAAACGCGCCTGGTGGTCCGAGAAGGGTGCAAGTTCTACGTTCTTCCGTTTTCCTTCCTGCACACTTCTATATTTAAACCCGTTTTTTATACAGTAATGTGAATTTATGTGTTGTCACTTTCATCCCATATGTAGAACATTGATGATGTTGAGCACCCCACTGATTCAGTGCAAATGGGGTTCATTCTACAGCGATAATAGTTTACGTCATTATAGAAAACATCTTAACCGGTTCATACGCACCCTTTGCTTTCCCAACTAATAAAGAAGAAAGAGGTTTGTTTCTGTGTGCTCACGCAAGGTCATCTGGCTGGCGCTAGACTGTGTAAATTAGAAATGATTGAGAAGGGCATTCGTCTGACAGTAGACATCAAACAGGCTGATGACAATGGTAGATGTGATGCTGCTACTGATAGTGGTGGAAGCACCTCAGTGAGCCCTAAGAAACTTATGTTTTACTGGCCTCACTGTCGTGTATATAGTGTCAACAGATTACCAGCATAACTTTAATCGATCATCATCATTATAAGCAGCGACAACGATTCTGGATTGTTTACGAATGAGCTGACAAGTTGTATAGATTGCACTGCGTTTAATTTTCTGACGACGTAGTCACACGGTCGTCCTTATCTTTCAAGGTATAAGCTGCTTACTCAACGCTTGAGTAGGTTTCTATTTTCTGTGCTATCAAAGATCATACCGAGGGATGTGCATTAGTGTGTGTACGCAGCTTCCGAACATTTTGCAGCGTTTGCTAGACTGGCCGAGGCTCAACAGTTTCGCTTGGTTTATCGAAAGCCGTGCAGCGCATGCACGAGGAGCTGTGACGTCACACGGCACACAGGTGGCGCTCCGGAGAAAGCCTGAAAGCTCCTGGCTTTCTCCGGAGCGTGAGCTTGCGTGACCTCGCTTGACAGTCCATCCGTTCAATCGTCCGTGTGTCCGTACGTGCGTTCGTCCGTCTGTCCGTCTGTCTGTCCGTCCTTCCGTAGTTCACGCTACATTTGTCCTGGCATAGCCGAGTCAAGCCACTGCTAAGTTTTTACTTGCCACTTCTGTTTCAGTGTTACCTAGCTGAGCAACGAATGCACGACTTGGAGATTCGCCGTCATGATTGAGCCTAAGGTGCCGCGTTCTTTCATCTAAATATAAGTGGTGCAGCAACAAGGAGGAAGCAGTCGAAGCCGTGTAGCGGGTGTTTCTCAGACGTAATGTTCTTCCACGGGTGGAACAGATGATGGAGCGGTACGTTCGGAGTGGTACACTTACTCCCTTGGGGGTACAGTGTTCCCGCGTGGGCGCCTTCGGGGTTTGTACACACGCCGGCGAAGCGTGGGTGTGTGCTCCTAGTATAGCACGAAATCAAGGGTGCCTATAGCTGCTCCTGTCTCACGATAAAAGAGCACGCGAATAACTCCGGCGTTAAGCGAATAACTGGCGCTGCCGCGTTCTTGGCGCTCTGACCTAGATGCTGCCGGCGAAGTGATCACGCATGGCGTGGTTCTCACGCTTTTCGCGCTCGCCCTCGCAACTCAACCTGTGATTACTTTGAACCCCCAAGAAGGAAGGGCGGTCAGCGCGCGCGTTTTCTTTTGGCCAGCGCCGATGAAGCATTTTCTCTTGTGGACTTGGAACGATGGGCGTTTTGCTTCCAGAGCTTTTTGTTTCCATTACGCACATGCCCATTGTTGTCTGGCGGGAAAAAAGTCTCCTTTTGTGAGCGAGAGTGGTGGTTAAGGGTTAGAGTTGTGCTGCCCTCGGTTACGGAAAAAGTTGTTATTGTGTATAGGATGGGAGTTAGTCACTTTAACCTGAGCTTACTCACACAGTGTTAGTACTTTGCTTGTGAGCGTCTTTTCACCATACAGAAGCAAAATAATGAGCACGGAGATCTGGCGAATGCTACAGTGGTGCCAACACTCGCTGCAAGTTGTGGAAAGTAATGCATGCAAATGCATCTTTACAATTTCCTTCGGTTGTTGTTCTGGCTTTTAACGTCGAATGCAGGTTCCTTTGGACGGTGTCGAACGAACTAGTCAGTATACAATTTTGATTTATTGATATGTGGGGTTTAACGTTCCGAAACCACCTTATGATTATTAGAGACCCCGTAGTGGAGGGCTTCGGAAATTTCGACCACCTGGGGTTCTTTAACGTGCACCCAAATCTGAGCACACGGGCCTACAGCTTTTCCGCCTCCATCGGAAATGCAGCTGCCGCAGCCGGGGTTTGGTACCGTGACCTACGGGTCAGCAGCCGAGTACTTTAGCTCCTAGACCACCGCGGCGGGGCAGTATACAATTTTCGAATACAGTCATTTTTGTACCAAGGCCTTACGCGTTGCGGGCTTCTGTATTAGGCCTGGTCAGTGCTGCAGTTTGTGAAGTCGACTGCCCACAGTTGTGATTCTTTTAAGCGCAACGGACAGTCATACTTTTCAGTTTCCAAAGTTGGGAATACCTAACAGTACTCGCACGTTAGGTTGTTGACCCCCAGACCACCTTTCTGCCCCTTTTATGCCCCTTTAGAATGATTCAAAGATCCGCTATGGTTTTACAGAATGGCTCCATTGTTTTAACAGCCAGGGCTCCTAACAAGGTGGAATCCCTCGCTTTTTGACATCTAGGCTCATCTTTCCGTCTACCATCGCTCTCTCAGTTCTCCGGAAAGCCTACACGAGAACGCAGCCGCCGTGCCTCAAGTCATCTCTTCACCGCTCATAAACGATACGGCGTCCCCTGTCAGGCTTACCGCTCTGATCGAGTACATCGAGTGGCAATGGCAGGGAAAGGGCATGGGGGGAAGGTCTTGCAGCGTGCCCCTTGATGGATCGACACCCATGCATCGAGCGCGGCGGCTCTCTTTTGAGGCATCGTTTGGCGGCCTTGAATCACGGGGGACCGAGACTGGACGCGTGCAAGCGTGCAGGCACTCCGTACGCATCCAAGGTTGGCCACTCTTTTCCGCGTAGACGCTCACCGTTAACGTGTCATAGGCATTATGTGTTTGCGTATGCACATGTTTCGGAATTCGGTTGCCGAGGCCTCCCTCGATATGCCAGGCAGCACGCACTTCTGATAGGCCATGGTCCCCTCTTGAGTTAGGCTGCATAGGCGGGCTGCGCAGCGTGGGATAGTCCCGAGGCAAGGTGACATTCGCGGGTGCGTTGCGTGCGATACGTTCGCCGGTACCGCGTAGAGTAATTACGGGTGCTTCGGGCGCGAGATGTGTGCATTCGTTAGTTTGCTCAAGGCGGCGCCTGTTCCGACGTGAGGAACGTTTAGTCTTTGACGGGAAATGCCGCGAGCGTCGTAGGACGAAGACGCCGCTTTGATGCTTGCGCGGACACTTGACCGCCTCCGAATTTGTCCGCGAAGATTTTCACCCATCGGTGGACTGTTCCGTCCAGAAGGTGCCGACTCTGTGTGTGTGAGCTCGCAACCTTGAGTGCACCTGACTTTAAACTCGTGAGCCATTGCGCGGGCACCTTATTTCGCAGCTCCCTCTGCCAACTTTGCATACAACCAGTGATTATCCAACGTTTTAGACTTCAGTTGAGCGTCATTCCTATCTACCGTATTTTGTGCTGAATTCACGTCCCGTAATTGCAATGAAAAGGAGTACTGTGTGTTGTCATGTCTCCTATTAGGACAGTTCCAGATATGATGCGAGTTGTCTCACGCGACGGTTTCGTCACCTTTTAGTTACTATGAACGTATGTAAGCAAACAGATCTCATCGTATCGCCAGGCAATTATGTATTGTCGTGCATGTTGTGCCTTCAAGTTCAACGTGTATTGTGTTAAGGTTTGTACGACTTTATGTCGTTAGAGGTATATATATATACGTGTGTGTGTGTGTGTGTGTGTGTGTGTGTGTGTGTGTGTGTGTGTGTGTGTGTGTGTGTGTAAATAAAAGCTGCCAGAACTTTTGACAGGCTGCAGTATTTCATGAGCCCCCAAGGCACTGTAGTTTTGGATAAGCTTACGGCAATATTCACATGCAAAGCACTCTGCAGTAAATTGGGTGATATCCGCCCAGAAACACTTTACCAAACCGTACATTTTCCTGCTGTTGCTTTCAGCACAACCTATACGCCATAACTACCACGACCACGGCGACCACAACAGCAGCTCGTTTTTGCTTCATAAGCGCAAACCAAGTGCAGCAAAAACGAAGAAAAAAACACAGATTGAAGCGCTTTCTAGAAAACAAAAAAAAATTCCAATTCCAAAAAAAAAAGCTTTTATGCGAGGAAAAATTGTCTTCTCAGACAAAAAGTTTCCATTGCTAGAAAGTGATCCTGCGTTATTTCTGAGTTTTCCTTCTAGTTTAGCTTTTGACGAACGGTTCCTGATGGCGATTATCCTAAAAGTTTCGGCTTCCTTTCCACCACGGATGACCTGGAGGACGCATCGTCTAGACAACCACAGGGATGCGAAACAGCGGATAGCTCTTTCCATCTCGCGGCAGGCAAGCTCGTTCTTCGAATGCCAACGGCATCGCCAGACGCAGCAGCTCCAGCTTGCCGGGCTTGCATTCTCTCCTCTCGAGCGAGGCATTCTCTCCGGGCTCGGCTAATCCTCGGTGCACGCCGTTGAGGATGCTCGTCTCCCGAAGCCCAGATGGACGGACGAGAAGAAGGGCCACGGTGCTCAGGCTTTGAAAGCTGATCCCCGCCACACGTGCTAGATTCCGCGACCAATTTTCCTTTTTTTTGTTGTTTTCTTCTCTTCCATGTGCGTACGTCTTCACTGGCTTTGTTTTTGTGCCGGCCGTCACCCTCCCCCCTGGAAGTTCGCGCGACGGGAGCCCCGCCGAGCACTACCGGAAATGACCGGTCCTCCACCCGGTTTCTCAAGCGCCGCGTGAACTCTGGGCTTCCTCTGCGTGCGTTTATGTGCGTTATTGCGTGCGGTACGTGCATGTGTACACGTTTGTATTGCTTCTTTAGTGTATGTCTGTCGCGTGGTATTTTGTGCGTGTTCCAAGCCCAAGATTTAAGTTTCTTCATATTATATTCAGAGATAAGAAAAAAAATCTATGCCTGTCGTATTATTTCATTGACGTTCCCGACCCGCTAGTCACACCGCCTGTTCGTCAAAAGCAGACTGAAGAATTACAACATGGCTTGAACGCGTCCTAGAAAACCATCATAAACCGGAATGGTGGGCCTAGGTTAATTGTCTCTTGCTCTAACTTAATTCCGGTCTACGCGTGGCAAAAAGAATCTCGACGTGTCTACGGCGAATACTGCAGCTATCACAAGAATACTGCAAATCTCTTAAGAGACCACAGCGGGAGATGGGTCACCGTAAGCATACGCATCCACTTTCAATCACAGTGATGTGTTAAGGGTTCTCAGTAACGCTAGCTTGGACAATGACGTATAGATTAAAGTATCGACAGTCAGTTGTACTTGTCATACGATGATTGGCTAATAGTTACAACAATTATCATAAGACTACCTAGATAATTAGAAATGGTAACAGAAGAAGGAATTGTAGTGTAGGCCTAAATAAGTACAACGGAAAACAAGAAAAATTGCAGGTTTCCAGCTACAAGAAGACTTCGTACATTTAGTGCCATGAAAGCCAGCGTTTGAAGATTGAAGTTTATCATTTTCTTTCCCACACAGAAAGAGTAGCGAAAGCTAAAGACAATGTCGCCAGACAGAAGCCCTTACTGCTCTGCGCACTCGGCATGCATGTGCATGAATTTAAGTTTCAGAGAAACAAGAGAGTCAGCAAATATTTCCACATGTATGTGCATAATTTTCAATGTAAATGAAGCAATACAGGTAGCAAGGAGTAGAATTAGGAAAGGACTTATTGTCGTACTAAGCTACAATGAGCAGTTGTGGCACCGTAATCAAATACGTTATTCAGCATATGGGTATACGTGGCTGTAAAGACAGAATAAACACAAACTCCCATTTTTCTGGCTTAAACTGAGGTATTTGCCTAAATGTTGTTTTGTGAAGCTTATTCATGATCATTGGCTGCGCGTCGAACCAGAAAAAAAAAACAAATGTGCGCGTCTTGAAGTCACCGATGTCATGGCGACCGTCAGTGAGAAGCTGTTCACATGGGGGGAGCCTCTTCTTCATCTGTAGCTGCTTGCCTCGCCGGGCGAACGCCGTTGTAAATGCAGCGAGGGAAGCACTCCCTATCGGAAAAAAAACGAATGGTGGGCATGGTGGAAACCACCACCCACCATTATAGTGGATTAATGTAGTGGGTGAATGGTGGAAAACGCCCACCATGGCGCATGGTGGGTATGGTGGGTGCTGCAGTGCCGGCAACACTTGAGCGCGAAATGACGTCAGAATCACCGTGACGAGCTGCCACAAAAAATAAAAAAGAATTCTATAAAAACGGTATAAAAAACACCCGTCCCGTAAAAAAAAAAAACACGGTGCCACGGAGGATCGAACGTGCAACCTGCGGATTCCCATTCGAAGACGCTAACCACTGCGCCACACCAACATGACGTTGATTGCGTGTTGAATACTTAGTTGCCATACAAACTTAAGGTTCAACTTAGTTATGTTTGTCGTGTACACAACATAGACAAGATCTACACCTGCTACTAAACATTGGACATTAATTAAACACAAGCAACTGCGGCTTGTAACGATTGCCACTGTGTTAATGGCACTATATTAGTGCTATTTTTTTACAATTCACAACTTCAAGAAAAAAAAACCAAGTGGACTGGGGAGCAGCAACAGTTTACCGGCGGGGTCTGCCAAGTTTAATATCCGTTTCGCGCTCGTTCTAAAGGGCGACATCTGCTCACGCTTTATGACGCTTCTAGGCTCATTCCATAGATACGCCCGCCTAATTAATTTATTTGATTGAGTATTGGGATGCTTTTCGCGCAATGTAGAGGGCGGTCGCGCCAGCGCAATGCTGTAGCTCTTTCGCTAAAGCAACAACTACATAACGGCTAGGCCAAAACGAATGCAGTGTGCCGGAAACATTACGCTGTCATATTGGTTTACCAAGCACACGAATTGCCGGCGAGTGTGACCGGCGGCTGTCGGTGAGAAGACACTTAATTACGTTCTCTGGGAGCGCTTTAATTGCGTCGCATCGATATTTGTTGCTTCTTGAGCGGACACCATACACAATGAAAAATGCTTCACTTAGGTTAGTTGATGCCATATGGCTGCGCTGTATTGTCATACTTAATCGTCGTAATCATGTATTCTGAAACCCGGAAGCACGGATAACACAATTGTACGGGCTCGGTCAGTAGGCCTAACCTTTGGTGGAAATCATGGTGGTAGAACATGTAGTGTACAGATCCCAGCTTTGTACACTATATAAATTGCACGCCATTATAAGCCCACCCATCATCTGCTTACTGCTTCCCAGCATTATCGCGATGGTGGGCAGAGCTTCTCAGCTTGGTACACCATGTGGCCCACCATAACAAGCAGCACCCATCATCTGCTTAGTGCTTCCCAGCATTATCGCAATGGTGGGAAGAGTTCCTCAACTTGGTACACCATGTAGCCCACCATAATAAGCACCACCCACCATATGCTTAGGGCTTCCCAGCATTATCGCAATGGTGGGCAGAGTGTCCCATTATTGCCCACTATCTAGCCTCTGCTTTCCACCATCATTTCCACTTTACCCATCATCTGTACACCATACCACCCAGTATGTCCCAGCATAACCACCATATTTTCCACTACGTCCCACCATAGCCATCATAATTTCCACCATGCCCACTATTATTTCCACCATGCCCACTATTATTTCCACTACTCCCACCATGTTTTCCAGTATCCACCATGGCAATTTTTCCGATAGGGCTGTCCGGACGTAAAACTGTCTCACGCCGCGATAAGAAGTTGAGTCGCTGTCGCTCTTTCGGGAGATAACGGCGGGACAATAAGAGGAGTGGGAGACGACGCCATTCTGTTCCGCAGCATCCGGGTGCGTCGGTATTCTCGGGAGTCGGCGAATGTTCCATCAGATTACGAAGAACGCCGAACACGTGCCCTCAAGCTCAGGTTTTCTGTCCGTATTCGCGGCATTCCGTGCAAGATATCCGTTGGTTTATGGCGCTCGCTCTGACGCGTGGTGAAATTTCGAGGAGTGGGAAGATATAGCCTCGTCAGTCTGTTTTTTTTTTACTTTTCATTGTTACCAAAAATCGTGTTCTTTGGTTTGCACATGCTATGCACGTCTTCGTGCTCCCCCTTTGTCCTTCTACATCTATCTATATTCAAAAAAGTTTTCTCATCGCCAACATCTGGTATCTTTCGCTCGCGTTGATTTGTTGCTCTCAAAATAATGGATTACTCTTGTTACAAATCATCATGCTTTCTTATAAAAGCCCTTTCAGGGAAATATCGTCTGTCAGTGACTACAAACGACCTCCTTGAAAACAGTAGTAGGAAGGCAATATTGGAATATAAGAAGAGTAGGAAGGAAGGAGGAAGCAACAAAAAGGGAGAAGGCAGGGAGGTTAACCAGAAAGACATCCGGTTGGCTACCCTACACTGGGGGATAAAGGAAGGGGACAAGAAAGACGAGAAAGAAGGAAGAGAGGGAAAAAGGGGGTGGGAGAGAGACTGACAGTAATTTCACTGCAGCGTGTAGAACTCTACCGCATGTCAGAGGCGTTCACACAAGCCTGTCTTTCTCAGGAAACGCAGCAGGGCTTTCACTGCCTTGTGGGCTGTCGAGGCATGTGTGCGTTGCTGTAATAGCACCTGCACAGAAAGAGGCCGATCATCCAGTCGCCGCATTGCGTTGGCAAGTACTTGTCTCTCTGAGGCAAATCGAGGACAATGACACAGCAGGTGTTCGATATTTTCGTCGGTGCCGCAAACATCGCACGCCGCACTGTCAGTAATTCTGATTAACGTGGTATAAGCTTTCGTGAAAGCAACCCCCAGCCAAAGGCGATAGAGAAGCGAAGCTTCACGTCGATGTAGGCCGGGTGGAGGCCGGAGTTGCAGCGAAGGGTCGAGCTCGTGTAGTCGTGTACATCGTATGCTTGGTGTGTTCCACTCAGTCAGTGTGAGACTGCGGGCCAGTTGACGAATCTGCCTCGCCGCATCCGCTCTTGAAAGCGGTATCGGAACGCTGTTCGCTTCTTTATGTGACGTGCGAGCAGCATGATCTGCAGAATCATTGCCGCCGATACCACTATGCCCAGGTAACCACTGAAAGACGATGTCATGGCCTTTTTGTATTAACAGGTGGTGAAGTTTCACGGTTTGGTAGGTCAACTGGTCGTGCCATCCGCGTCGGAGAACTGATATCAGGCACTGTAACGCTGGTTTTGAGTCAGAAAACACAGACCATTTACCTGGTCTTTCTTCTGAATTGATGTGTTCCAGTGCATTGCGCAGAGCCTCGAGTTCTGCCGTCATTGAACTTGTCACATGTGAAGTCTTAAAACACCGAGTTATCCCTTGTGATGGTATAACCACTGCTCCACCTGAACTAGACGGCGTAGTAGAGCCATCCGTGTAAATGTGCACGTGGTTACTGTAGTTTTCTTCCAGTAGGAATAGACTCAGTTGTTTCAGGGCATGTGTCGGTAAGTCCGATTTTCTCCTCATTCCTGGAATCATTAAGTGAACTCGCGGCCGGCTCAAGCTCCAAGGAGGAAGCAGTGGCTTTGATGCAGGTGCGTATGTCTCAGCAAACGATGAACGATGCTTGGAGACAATAGTGCCGTATGTCGTGCGGGGCCTTTCAGCAGCTAGGCTCGCCAGGTGGTGAGAAGGGGTCCTGGCATAATGCCTGAGGTGCATGCGCATTGTCTCGGTAATAATATGCGTATTTATCGAGTTATCTTCAGCGATGGCAATGGTTTCAGCCGTTGAAGCACTGCGGGGTATTCCAAGGCATATCTTAAGTGTATAAGAAGAGTAAAACGAAAAGGAAAGTTACAGGCTGACGTAATGGTTTTGCGCCATTTTTCAGGTGACACCATAACTTTTTTTTTTTCTTTTAGAGAAAAGCCGTCCACACATCGCGCCAAATCCATTTGCTAAATCTTTCCTTATGATAGATCCACTGGCCACGATGAAAACGCCGCCGAACTTGATGGTGTCACAGTTGGAAACTGTTTTCCAGCACTGAATAATAACAACTTGTATAATATATAATATTATATTATAATATAATAATAACATATTATAAATAATATTTATTTTATTATACTATATTGTAATATATATATCAACAGCATATATATTAGTTTCAGCTCTATAGTGCTGAAACTATTAAATATGCTGTAACTATGAGTAAAGCACTGGTTTCCTTCACTTCTACTGTCTGTCTTAACTGTGTCGCGATAAAAGTTATTTCTTCTGAAACATTCAATAACTAGGCCTACTCGCCATTATGCTAGAATATAAAGAAACGCGCTGTACCGCCGCCGGGAAGGCTACTCCTGCCAGGCGTCCTGGCATGGCCCGCTTTTGAAAGCGATCTGACGGCAGGTCTGCGAAAGGCATCGTAAATAAGCACTTCCGCCGAAAAGCAACGGCGCATCCAGTGCGCACCCATGCCTGCCCCGTCGGTCACGAGGGTGTAGCCTGCCGCAGCAGCGCCGCCTAACGTCCCGAGTCCAAAGTACCACCTGTCTCTCTTCGTCTGCCTGCCCTTGAGTGACATCACTCTGCTTGCCTGACTTTCCTCTCTCCAGTATCCGGAATAGCGCCTGTCCCATTTCGTCTGCTCTTCAGTTCCCAATTTCTGCTTTCCAGTTTTCTGGGGTTTTTTTTTTTACTTTCCGGTGTTTTTTGTACTTACGAGTTGTCGTTTGTAGACGTACAAGTTCTGACTAGGCAGATATCTTTCGACGTCATGTATTGCTCATGGAGCACATCACATCGCCGAGAGAGAGAGAGAGAGACATAAAAGGAAAAATCAAGACGGCAGAAGCATGAATTACCGGTAATCAATGACAAATGTATCACTTCTGATGACACGTAGTGATCTGTTCCTGAAACAAGTGCGATCTTTACTACTGAAAGTCAAAGCGTAATGTGAGACCTTAGCCTGAATCACGGCACCAAGATCCAAAAAAAAAAGAAAAAAAGAAAAGCTTCGCAGTCACGGAGTTGGGTTTTTGCTCTTTTATAAGATATGACGTTATTTTCATACACGTAACTATTTTCATGGCATTTGGCGTTGAGTGCGTTTATTTGGGAGTTAATACTACTCTGCTGTACTGGAAACGAAGGTTTACGAAACCAAGAGCTGTCATCTCATCAGGCCTCAAGTTATCAAGCAAATTTTGTACATATTTTCCTGTTCTACAACTGCGTTCCTTCTTTTTCCCAGCCCAGCGAAGCTCCAATGTATAATCTGTATCTGCATAATTGTTCCAATATATGTGCTGAGCAGTTCGTGGTATGGAATACCATCCAGTCCGAACCAACCACCTGCGAAGCTTCCCTTTTGCGAAACCAGCATTGGCTTTTCAGTTAGAGCTCTGTATTACTTTTTGGTCAGTTGCAGATTCTTTGTTGACCCGGCACTGCATTCCTGAGCGCATCAGGCACCATCACATCAACAGCACACCACAGCGCAAACGCTGCACCGTATTCGCGAGCTCTGGTAGCCGGACTTTATGCGAACCTCACGTTTTTACATCGTCAAGTGCACGGCGCTACTGGGATAAGGTAGCTGGACAGGGAGCGGCGAAAACGTGCCATAGACGTTTCATTACAAACATACGTGCAAGCAAAGTTGGGAGAGAGCATCACGTGAAGTCTCTAGTTGTTGGTGAATCAAACTCTCGGTGAAGTCACTGCCCTTGCCCTTTCCCACGTGAGGGTATCCTACTAACACGTGACCCCGGAGGCAACGTGATGTCTGAGCACCCTTGTTCGGTTGCGCAGCATATATTCGCCTGTTCTGTACTCTCCCTGCTTTGACGTGGCAATTGTGTGCTGATGACGATGCGCGGTGTTTAATGACGCAGGGACCAGATGGGACGAAATTAGCGCGAAGGCGCTGGTCACTTGTACTCGGGGGAATAAAGGTTCACGTGGCATAGCTCTGGATGGACCTGAAACCTAGAGCGGTCAATGACGTATGTATAAACGTAATGCATATGCATAAGAACTAAAAATCACACCGACTGTGGTGTAGTATGCTGTGAATATGGGACACGCAAGAAGGCTATTATAGTCTACCTTGGTTGATGTTATGCTGGGGTGGCTAGGGTGCTCGGCTGCATACCCGCAGGCCGTGGGTTCGATTCTGGCCGTGGTGGTCGAATTGCGATTGAGGCGAAATGGCAGAGAACCGTGCACTGTGTGATGCCAATGCAGGTTAAAGAACACCACATGGTCAAAATTTCCGAAGCCCTCCATTACAAAGTCTCTTATAATCACATCATGGTTTTGAGGCATAAAAACCGACATTAGTATAAATATTACTAAGAAGGTTATCATAGTACCGCATGTATTAGGATGTGCTGTCGGGCAGGTACTTTTGTTTGCTTCAATTGCGCTGTGGCATGCTGCAGCCCCTCCCAGGTTTCGCTACCTGCATCCAAACAAACCAAAGATATTTTCGATTCGGGTGCCGTGCAAGAAGGAAAGAAGGAAGCAGAGAGGGAGAGTGACGCGTTCTCTGTTTTCTCGCACTATCTCGTCTCGTGATCTCACGGCAGTCTGACGGACGATGAACGAGAAGAAAGGGGCTGGCGATTAAAGTATGTAGCGTTGGCTCACAGGGTAGCGCCAGAAGCGCGCGCACGCGCGCCAGAAGAAACATTGCGAAGAGATTAGAGGGAGACCTTGCGAAGGCAAAAGTCGTGAGCGTAGCGAGCGAAAGCGAAGCGATACGACGTTTACAGCTAGTAAACAACGTATAAACGCACGCAATTCGCTACCGATGACCGAAAGGCGATTCGTGACTCCTGAGAATTGTGTTTGGAAAGAGATAGAGAGAGAGGGAGTTGCCTTGGAAGGAGTGGGGTGAGGGTGGCAGGTCGTGAACCCGAGTCGTCGGCGTAAGTGCGAGTTCACGCTGTGCCAACGTGTTTTGGGAAAGGGAGTGATGGAAGCGCGATTGAATTCAGCTGGTGAGAAAAGTGGCTGCAGGTGTAATAAAATGTCTGCTTTTTTGTTTTGCAATTTTTCTGTGCCTATTCAGAGGGTCTTACAAGATTGAGGGTTTGAAACGGGTCGTTGGCGGTTTTGACGTAGAGGGATAAGTTGCTGCGCCTTTCGAGGAAGGCCAAGGTAAAGGTGATTGTGTCTTTCGATTAAGCTGCACTACGTATACGTTACTTGCACCTTCTAAAGCTGACGTATCCCTGTAATGAATACGAAGATGTGAATGAAACTTGTTGCTTACTTCACCTGCTCGTCGAGCCTACTGTCAAGCAACTTGAATCGCGTCCTGTATAATTACCGGAGGGGTTCGAAAAAAAAAAGAGCGACCCTTCTTTCGTAGTTGGCTCTTTCCTGTATTTCTTGGCATTCTCGCCATGGTCACAACTGGAGTTCCATGGGAGTGTCTCCTACTTTAGCCTAAGGTAGCGTCCCTATTTTGATGTCCCTTTCAGATGGTTCTAGGGAATATGAAACAAGTGCTGGTAGCTGACGTACTGGTCAACATTAGAGTAAGAAGCGAAGGTGAGCGTGCCAATCACGCAATCTATGTGCCTTGGATGGTCGACATTGCGTAAGAGGCCCTATGCGGCAGTAATAACCTCATCGTCTTAATCACCAGTGGGCTAGATATTGGGCAGGGTATTTTGTCATCCGGGGCTTGATCAAGTCGGTAAAGTAGTTTTATGGAATGGGTAAACAAGTTAAAAGGACACAAATTAGGGGCAGTGGCGTAGGCATAAATTTATGCCGGGGGGGGGGGGCACGTCTATTGTCTTAAGTAGGGTCGGGCTGGCAAGTGCGGTCGAGCGACGTTTCGTGTTCTGTACCCTGGAACCGAAACGAAATTTGGGAGGGGCACAAGCCTGGTGCGCTGCGCCCCGGCCAAGCCACTGGTTGCAGACAACATTCACATTGTTAACCGTTCTTAAACACTACTTGTCATTGCCCTATAGTTCGGCGTGCCTAACGTGTCAGTGTGTTCATGTTTGTTAAAATAGGAGCTGGAAAAAAATCAATTTGAAGTTGTTATTTTTTTGGTACTGGAGAAGCGGTCAACTAAGAATGGAGTCGCTAATGAGATTGGATAGGTTAGCCTCTACACTCTAAGCCGAAATTCGGCAAAGTTAGACTAACTGCAGTCGTTAAACCAATGGACGAATGGTTCGTCCAACAGGGACTAAATGCGTGACAATGCGTGTCTTGCGCAAACGCCCGGCAATGAAGGGACCAACGGGGAGGGCAACTGCGCCGCGATCGCCTCCTGTCGATGCTGCACTGCAATGCTCGGCGTGGTCGGCGATCATGAAAACAAGTTAAATAGGCTATACGCCACTGTGAAAGTGAAGCACTATGAAACGAATAGAAGATGTTATTAGAGGAAAGTAGTACAACACGCTGTCAGGGAACACAGCAAGTGCCCTCGCGTTTCCACCATGCCGGCACGGGCGAGCCGAAGCCAAGTGAAAGTCTCCGCAAACACGGGCAATGCCGAGAACTCGCTTTAATGTGCTGAATAAGTTCGAACTACGGTGAACACTGACAATGCTAATAAAGGTAAGCTGTTCATCAGCGGTCGTGTACCCACATAGTGACCACAAGTTCAAAGCGATATATAGGAAAAGTAGGCTTCGTACGTCGTCGGTATCAAGCGGGCTGCCGGTGTGAGTGGATTGCCGGCACAAGCGAAGGAAACGTCGCGTACAAATTCACAAAAATAGTAGCTCAGGCAAACTTATGTCTTTTTATCCATGCGACAATCGTTATCAAAAATCCAACGTGTAGGCGATCGCGGATACGACTAATCGTGCGGCCAGCGGTACACAGGTTGTGCCTTACCAGCACGATGAAAGAACCGTGCCTGCGAACGGTCTCGTCGCTGTAAGTATACAGATATCTACATCACTCCGTAAGACACAGCGAACATGGGGCACTTACCTATTGTTCATTTGTGACTATAAAATAACGACGACGAAAATTTCACGCGAGCCGCATGTTGCAATCGCCGGCGGTCGTTTAGCCGTACTCGTCGTAAGCCTAGCGACGCCGTCGGCAAGCCGACACGGTATGGCATCGGCGGGGCGCCTGCGGCTGCTTCGCCGGCTTTCTCGCATAAGCGCCGCTGCTATGTTTGTGTTTGCGGACTCGTGCGCCAGTACTGCGAACGCTGGTTCGGCCGACATGATCGAATACCAGCTGATAATTCGTAGTCTCGGGCTGGAAGCATGTTGAATATTAGATGGATCCATATTAAAAGATCGGTGCGCAACGGTGCTACGAATTAGCCGATGTAAATTTTCGCGTTACGGTATCAATGTTTATTGTTTTTTTTAAGCCGAGTAAAAGTCGCCCACTGGCACTAGATGGGAGGTCAAAATACTGTGCTATATATACCCGAGAGTCTGTTCTTTGTAGTACAGCGCGGGCAGTCAGTGTTTGCGGTGTTTTACTTTGAAATAATAGTGCGTATGTATGTATGTATGTATGTATGTATGTATGTATGTATGTATGTATGTATGTATGTGTGTGTGTGTGTGTGTGTGTTGCATGAATAACATACTATGATCTTCAGTGCTGATTAAATTGGAATAAACATAAAATATACTGCATAAACGCAGTGTCGCCATTTTTTTTGCCATTGGTCCAGACGGTTTAACTGTTAGTCCCGCTGGATCATTCTACTGGGGCCAACATTTAAACCAAGTGGAGTAAGTGCTTGGGGTAACAGTTGAGCCCTTGCAGTTACTCCCGCAGTTAGTCCAAAATTGGTTCAAAATCTGTGGCAGCGCATTTAGACCCCCAAAGGACCAATGGCATACCCCACTTTAGTCTTTTTCAGCTTAGAGTGTAGGAATATGCTGGAGCACATTCAACTCAACATACGCAGGGCAGGATTGAGACATGATTCAGCATATGATATGCAGGTAGTAAATAGTAGCTTTAAAATCTTATAATGAAAATTGAAAAGTAAACTAAAGTGCAACGTCACATGTTTGCAATAAAGGAACTGCCATTTCGCTGTCAGAGGGCCTTGTAACCCTCCTCACAATGCCAAACAGAAGACCGGTGACGATTCCATCCTGATCTTTCTCCACATGCTTGGTGTTGCCATTTAGCTAGCTGTATAAACACTTATCCATCCCTGAACTAGGAAAATTTTAAGAACGCGTAGTGCTTCGCAAAGGCCCGACTCGCAGAAAAGGATTTTCACATCTGTTGCGTCACCGCTGCGTATTCGAAAAATGAAGTTACTACGTTGTTCAAGGAGTGGAAGTGTGGCATTCGCCCTGGGCCAACCAGCCTCGTTCCTCGAGATCAATGGTAACAGCGCCCGCCGCGGTAGTCTAGTGGCTAAGGTACTCGGCTGCTGACCCGCAGGTCGCGGGATCGAATTCCGCCTGCGGCGGCTGCATTTCCGATGGAGGCGAAAATGCTGTAGGCCCGTGTGCTCAGATTTGGGTGCACGTTAAAGAACTTTAGGTGGTCGAAACTTCCGGAGTCCTCCCCTACGGCGTCTCTCATAAGCATATGAGGGCTTTGGGAAGTTAAACCATCCATGTCAAGTAATCATAAATACTAATGGTAACGGAGTGCTAAAATAATACTTAATTCATAAAGACAGCTTTGTTCTTTGTTCCATCACCCGTGTAAGCCCAAGGCATGGTTTCCAAGCTTGCACGAGGTTCGCCCGTGTGAACACGCCTTGAAAACAAACACTCTCGCTTATCGCTTGTTTTTCCCGATTGTGTTTTATCTAGAATACCTGTCGCGTATTTCACGTACGTGCTTCGAGTGTTTAGCGACGAGCAGCGTGAAAGGAATACTCGCCAGGTTCGCCCCGTTGCATGGACCGAGTTGCGTATTCCGTTCTCGTTTCCGGACCTCGAGAGTCGGACGGCCGACAAACAGCGTTATCGCGAGAGGTCACCTGTAAAAGCGCGCCGAGAGGTGTGGAGGATGATAAGGAGGCCTTATCTTCCGAGCGTCCACTTCGAAGGTATGTAGGTTGTTGCGTGAACAGCGAGGGTTTATACCAATTGCGTAGAAGATGAAAATTGCAAAATTTTTTGGTGTAACCCGCTATACAACCGTGGTCAGCACCCTGATAGATTGATGATTGATTGATATGTGGGGTTTAACGTCCCAAAACCACCATATGATTATGAGAGACGCCGTAGTGGAGGGCTCCGGAAATTTCGACCACCTGGGGTTCTTCAACGTGCATCCAAATCTGAGAACACGGGCCTACAACATTTCCGCCTCCATCGGAAATGCAGCCGCCGCAGCCGGGATTTGAACCCGCGACCTGCGGGTCAGCAGCCGAGTACCTTAGCCACTAGACCACCGCGGCGGCGCATGTGGTCAGCACCCTCTACTCACGTTACTAAATATGGCACTTGGGCTGCCTATAGACTACTAATTTACGAATGATGCCAGTTTTCGTTTGTATAAAAACTTGTATATACTCGCCATAAACGAACCTAGAGTTCTGGTCTATAGTAATTTAAAAAGGAATTATCAATAAAAGCGTTGAGGTCTTAAGTCCAAAGAAGTTCATTGATTCGTCTGAAGGAGTATTTATCTACAGAGGGGCAACATAGACTTTTTATTAGCGTCCTTAAGACAAAGTAGACACAATTATGTCAGTGCATTAATGTGCAGAATATTTATATAATGTAGTGGGCTATGTTTGCTTACATTGTTGTCTATAGCCTATTGTTCATACGCTGTAGTTTATGTTGATAATATATAAAATGTTTTCACAGAATATCCACGAAGAGTACATGAACTGTAGAAAAACCCAAAATGATTCAGAAAACAACCTTTTTAAGTTCCAGTCTCTAGTTGTGTCTCCCAAATTGACATGAAACACTACAAAATCATCGTGGCACATTCTTTTGTTTCTAAAATATTTTAGCCGATATTGGTGCTTGCAAACGTGTCATTCAATTTGTGCGCATCCCAAGAAGTTTAGTAACAAACCTCGCTCCATATTACTTCCACTATTACAGTCGCTTGAAGTTCTCGCTCGGATAGTTTCGCAAACTGCCCAGATGCCCTACTTACATGCATTTGATGACGCGTGGAGCACTAGAGGGAGGGAATAAAAAAATAACGCTGGAAGAAAATTCTATAAACCAGAAGGCGCGTGATACATGTGCGCCAGAAGTGGCAATAGCTCGTGCGATTAGCTAAGTACGTGGTGATAAAAAAAAAAAAAGTCGAGCCGATAATGCAACGTGAGAAAGGTCTGATATTAATGAGCCACATCAGCAGCGGTCGCTGACTGCATAGATTAATTAAGTAAAAAATGACGCCATGAATGTGGTGCGGTGGCTCTTTCACATATAGAAAGACAGAGAAAAAGAATCAAATGCGGATCATATTAATTACGCTCTTTTTCCCTTTATAACGACACTATCGCTCACCCGTTACACTGTGAGGGTCGTTAACCGCATTTTATCGTCTCCTTTTGGTACTGCAGTTTTTCCCATGAAGTAATGGCAATTATTCATTAGAGGCGAACGAAAAATTTGCACCTGACCCACTGCGGTCATTTTTATTAACGAGCTTCTTTACATCAGAAGAATTACCTTACTGTGTTCGATGATGTGCACAAAAAATTCGTATATCTACTTTCTTTTTTTTACCGCATTGTGGCCCTCTCCTTAGGCATTTGTCATTTTTGTTTATTTTGTTCTGCGTCTCTTGCATCCACGTTGGCATATCTCACCTTCATTCATGATGAAGTATCGCGCAATTTCATTTTATTTTTTGATTGACGGAATTAAAAAAGTGGATATGGCATATGAAACTTTTACGGGCCGATATTGCGGGGTCATTGCCTCCAATCGGCTAACATCGTTATATTGACGAGAGCGTAGGCCCCGTCTAACCAGCCTCGCCGCTCGTGATTTTTTATATCCCAAGCCGCAGCGCATAACGCAGGTAAGATAGGTGATTATTCTTTATTCTTTATTCGAAGTATACCTACAGCACCCGAAGGCGTTATAGCAGGGGGGTTACAGATTCGAAAAAAAAAAACAAATTTTCATTTACAGCAGACACTTGTACACTTGTGAGCCCATTCGACTCATGTATTGTTCTGACAAAAAAAGAATTTGCAAAAATTGCAGTCTTGGGACGGTATTTTCTCAGTTTAAAAGGATGATCAATTCGATTTGACAAATAATACGGCGTCTGTAAATACATATCCTTATTGATTCCAGTTTTCCAGATTGATCGCGAAAAAAAAAAGTTCCATTGAAAGGTCATTGATCCGTTTCCTTCACGAAGAAGCAACAGATGAAGATGGCGCTTATTTGCATAATTAATGCGTCACGTGAGCTGTAACAAAGAAAAATTTGGCATGCAAATAGCCGTTAGCACATTACTCTGCTTGTTCTTGTTCGCCTAACTTTGGCGAACACCCTCTTGGGAGGATTACTAAAAAGTTATTATTCAATAATGAACTAAATAAATAAAAATGAATAATATATAATACGTAAGACTTTACGCCCGTAAACCACAATATGATTATCAGAGATACCATTGCGAAGGGCTCCTGAAAATGTGACCATGCGGGGTTGTTTTACGTGCAGTACACGTGCTTCTACCATTTCGCCTCCATCAAAATGTGATCGGCGTGGCTGACATCGAACCCGCAACCTCCGTGTCAATGGCCGAGCACCCTATAATCACCGATGAGAGGTGGGCCAACAATTGAGGGTTTTTCATGAAGTATTATGAAGTTCAATAACTATGGAGGTTACAGAATGTAAAGATTGCAAGGTACACGAAAAATTGGGGTGCTCGGTGTAACGCATATATCCGTAAAAATAAAAAAAAGAATGGTATTTTTTAAAAATTAAATGGTAATAAAACAAAAAAAAAACCTTCTGCCTTGCGTTCTTCATCGTCTTGAATGAGGACATAGTCTTTTTTTTTTTTTTGAAGAGTACTAATTCTGGTGAGTTCACTCAGCAGGCTGCCTGTTTGTGATGACGCCTGGTACTAAAACATACAAAAATGGACGCCTATATGCGCCAATCGCACGAGGACATGAGGAGGAACTCATGCCGTGCTTTTACGTCAGAAACATGCTCCAATCACGCTTTGACGGTCCACTCGTGCTTATTAGTGCGTTTTCTAGGCTCTTGAAGGCTTGGCCTTTCATTTGTCTAAAAAAAACAGAAATTTTATTTTTTGTGTGGGTCAGTACCCCTTTTACCACACGACGGTTTCTGTTTCTGCTTTCGAAATAATTTTTCGTAAGTTCGAAAACGAATTTCCATTTCAAGTGTGTGCAAAACCTGGCTTACAATGAATGCTAATATAAAAGGGACGACGCCACGTGCCTATCGATACTCCAATAAGTATCGATCATCTATAGCCTACTCATAAGACTTGCACACCTCAGTGTTTTCTACGTGGTCGAGCAGAGAGGGTGCTCGCACTTTGGAGAAATAATTAAACCCACGTCACTCTCATTCAGGCGTGGGCGTTGTATAGCTCTAGCTAATTAGCTCCAGGTGGCGATATAAGCAGCAGAAAAGTAGCACGGGGTAATTAGGGCACGAATGGTGCCTTCGTTCGCGTTAGCCGGCCGGCTGATACTTTGTTGATCAGCTCTCGACGTTTCCGAATGCTCAGCCAAATCAGTGCCTTCCTTCGCGACGTGGTAGCTGTATGCTTTCTCGGGTCTTAAACATTGATGTGCATTCTATTTTTGTTGGTAGTGTGATTGATTTCCTCTGAGAGACCGTATCGTAATGTTCCCCTGAAGTGGCGTGTTCGATTCACAGCGTCTATGATTTAGTTGCTGTTGAGCCCAAGGTTGCGAGACTGATTTGGCAGGCACCTTCTGGTTCAATCAATAAAGCAATCAGTCAGTTACTCACTTTATCAATCGATCAGTCGACAACGATGTTGATGAAAACATTGTAAGTCCTGAGAGAGATATCCCACGCCACCCGGCTACTACCACGGGCCACCAAGTTGAGCTTGGTGGCCCATTTCGACCAATCAATCATCCCATCAATCAATAAGTCAATCAATCATTCAATAAACCAATAAATAAATAAATAAATAAATAAACTCAATCATGCCTACACATAGGTGAAACAGAGGTGTGCCTAACAAAGAAAAACCAGCCCTTAAAGAACCAGTAAACAATCCCTAGGTCTAAAAATTGTGAATATGTTCCCGCAAAAATTTTCCAAATACGAACTGAATTACGGAAGTGACAGGGAATATAAAACACCGGTTTAAGGTGGTTTCAACTTTTTGCGCGACCGTACACCCTTCTACCTCACAGCTAGGGAAGGGAAGGCGTAGCTGGACATCATGACTTGTTCAGACCAATCCACTAGCTGCGTTCTGCGTCAAATCTCCGATCGGTTACATTGCGTCACTGCGCGTCAAAGGGCGATTGGTCAGGCGTAGGAAAGCTGCGCGGGAATTGCTTTTCGAAATGGAGGCAGCGCTGTAATATTCGGGACACGTGATCGCCGTGGTATACTCTACGAATTGGCGAGCTTCCTTGCGAGATGTAAAAAAGTGTCGGAGACAGTTGGCTGGTTATTTATGCTTGCTCTTTCGCTCATAGCGAGGGTCTCGTTCTGGTAAACTTGGCACCTTCAGGTAGTACGCGAGTGATTACTGATCAGCTGCCAGCTAGTTACAAGGTTACATGCTACGCGAAGCCGATGGGCCGAACAAAGGGGTTCCACAGACGCTGTCATGGCAACGAGTGGTGCTGACTAACACTCCCAGATTTCATCACCATCATCAGCATGACTACACCAACTGCAGGGCAAAGGTATCTGCCCTGTTCCGCCAGACAACACAGTCCTGCCCTTTCTGCTGGCTCCTCATACGTGCAAACTGTTTAATATCACCTGCCCACTTTTCTACCTTTCTATCGCACGTTTGCCTTTGGAAATTCAGTCAGTTCTTTGAAGACCAACAGCTATCTTGCCTGCGCACAACGTTCCCGACCCACGTCCATTTCTTCTTGATCTCAACTATGATATCCTTAACCCCGGTTTGTTCCCTGACCCACACTGCTCTCTTCTTGTCTCTTAGATTCCACCCATCATTTTTTTTCCATCTCTGGCTGCGTCGTCCTCAAATTAGGCGGAACCCTCCTCATCAGCCTCTGTGTATTTTATGGTCCATAGGTATGTACCGGTAAGATGCAGACGCTTTATATACCTTCATCTGGAGGGATAGTGGTAGACTACCCATCATGATTTGAGGATGCTGGCCGAATATCCTCCACCTCATTCTAGTTACTTCACTCTCACGGTTCAGCTCCACGGTTAGTACCTGTCCGGAGTAAACTTCCACATTTAAATGCATACTCAATAAAGCGGACAGGAGGACGACCCCCACAATAGCTCAGTTCATAGAGCATCGGACGCGTTATGCGAAGGTTGCAGGTTTGGCCTTTGTCATTTGCAAGACTTCTCTTCGCCCACTTTATTGTATTCACATTTACATCGTAAAGACTACAAAAAACGTCTCCTATACATTTATTATATTTATTGTCTGTTGGTTTTCAATAAGGTTGTGTCTAACAAAGGAAAAGGAACTCTTGAAATTTTCCTCTTTTCTTGCACATGTGAAGTGTTAGGATGATGACGACTCAGACGAGCGCGTACTCGCCATGTAGAGATGCGGATACACAATAATTAAGCAATGCACTTTATATGCCAGTACAATAAAAGCTTGTCAGTTACATATCAGAGAGAAAATGTCGTGCAGGCTCGCAGCTAACATTAAGTAGCACGAAGAGAAAGATGCATCGTATGGAATCTCAATATTCAGATGAAGAACTCTCGACCAATCCCGCAGAGTACACGAGTTTGTGCCATACTAATGAGGCAACCAACACACTGACTACTTCAGAACTGCAGTTTTTGACCCCCCCCCCCCCCAAAAAAAATCACAGCATGTCCACGGACTGAACGATGATGAGTAAGGCAAAGCATTCGTCAGTCCGTCCACGCTTCCCACCGTTCGTTCGTTTTTGCTTGCGTCTCTCAGTGCGTCCGTTTGGCCGTGCGTCCATTCGTGCGTCATTGCGTCAGCCCTTCCGTCCGTCCATGCGACCGTCCCCGCGTTCATACCTGCGTCTGTCCATCCGTCGGTCTGTCCGTCCGTGCATCGGTTTGCCCCTCCGTTCATCTATCCGTCCGTCTGCTTGTCTATCTGTCTCTCTGTCTGTCCGTGCGTACGTCCATCCATCTAGTGAACACTCCAAGTGTTACCATCTCGCATTTTTTCATCATATACATGCATCATATGGAATACCGCCATCCAGCGGACATTCCAAGTACTAAACGAGAGGTGTCTACCTACTACTACTGCTACTACTACTACTACTACTATTACAATTACTACTACTGCATACATCGCGGACGTACGACCCACGGCACCAAGAACTTCGCCCATGAAAAGAAATCCTAGCTATTCTGTGCCACCGTATCGACGGCACTGTGCACAATTGCGAGTGAAACCTAAGTCGGACGCGGCAATTAAAAAGGGTCGGGGTTCAAGACGCATGCGCGAGAATAAAAGCCCCGGCTGGCCGCCGCCGCCTCGGGGAATGGCATACGCTCTTAGCACGTGCGTTCCACATATCCCACCGCCCCTCCCTACGGGGGCCTCTTGCTCGACGCGAAAGCCGGCTGGGATTCGCCGATAAGCGGACTTTTTAGCCGCTAGCTGCTGCGTCGTGGGACCAGCCTAGACTCCAGCTACTTCAATGTACGCTGTATCCCTCTCCCCCTTCAGATTCCTCTCACTGCTCAGGTACCCTGGTGTAGGCCCTTCTCTACATACGTCGCATAATTCGAGCAATTACGGTACACCCCGCTCTGTGAACTCTATAGCCCTGTTTCTTGTGTGTGTGTGTGTGTGTTTGTGTGTGTGTGTGTGTGTGTGTGTGTGTGTGTGTGTGTGCGTGCGCGCGCGTGTGTGTAAGTGCGTGTGTGTGTGTGTGTGTGTGTGTGTGTGTGTGTGTGTGTGTGTGTGTGTGTGTGTGTGTGTGTGTGTGTGTGTGTGTGTGTGTGTGTGTGCGTGCGTTCGTTCGTGCGAGCGTGTTTGCAAGGAGACCTCGGCCCCGCCAGCGCCCAGGGCAGGTGCGCGTATACTCGAAGGCAGAGACAAAACGACGCCGTCACAAACGCGCTGACCTGCGTCGAGTTGAAAGAAAAAAAAAGTTTTGTCATTGTTCTGTTGATGCCTTGACTACTGTGATCGAACGATTGCGTGCTTTGCCGCATAAGCGGTGGCTTCCCGCTGCTTTTCGCAACAAAGCGGCACGTAGCGCTTGCTATCCACGTCGGCTCGGCAGAAAAAAAAATTAGAAAAAATAGGAGCATAGGTAGCCCGAAGGGAGTATTAACCCAGCGTCTAACTTGTTCGGTTATATTCCTCTTGTGCATTATTTTGCAGCAAAAACTGTTGTGAAATCATAAGAAGGCTGGTGTGCGGTGCCGTAGTTGTGCGCCGCTGCCGCCGGTGTTCGTAACCACTATCGCATGAAATTAGAAAACAATATAGTAAATAAAAACACCTATATAGGACACGACAGGATTCAACAACGGCTTCCCTGCATGCCAGTCTAGTGTATACTCTACCGCAGAGTCACTCCGGTGCTTGAAACTGCGTTGCGAAGTTGCCTTAGGCAGGCTTGATGTTGGATATAGAATCGCGTTAGTAGAAGTAATAAAGCGTTTTAGAACAGCAAAGGAACAACCAGGCATCACACAATTCGAATCACGTAATGAGTGGGTGGTCTAGGGCTACAACCCATTACGAAAGCTTGTTCTTAATCACCTATTAACTGTGGCGCATACCCACTTGAGGCATAATTCTTCATCGTCGTCAGGTACTGCATAAGAAAATTGAACAAAATTATTTGCATGTGTGTAGCGGGTATCACACCTCCGAAAATGGCGAAGGATAGCATAGTCGATTGCGCCATACTGCACAGAAGTTAAAATTATTAATGACGTAGTGGGTACCCAGCAAGTGTGCTTGTAGCAGTTACCCAAATAGTGTTTAGAAAAGGCTCTGGAAGGGCGCTCTTCCAGCTTCCGCTGTGACTATGCGGCGCGTTTAGAGCAGGCACGGCGGTGCATGCAAAATGGGGGAGTGTTAACTTACACTTCCTCATTTGTTTCTGCGTAGTACTTTCCTCAATAATTATTTATATCGTGTCATGGACAAAGTTCGTGCAAATTCAGAGCTTGAACGTATGGTGCTGTTTGCATATCATAGTCATAACAAAACGGAATCTACATCTCAGTTTTTGCACAATGCATCTGATCACTGAAAGCCTGAACGCAAGTATTTTCAACGTTCATATCGCTGCTTGTTCTGCCCACGGTGGGATAATAGAAGCATTACCGATGGTTTAGGCGCTTTATTCATGATGCGTTCTGCTGCCTCACAAGCAAGAGGTACTGTGACACTAAACTCGGTCAGTTACGGGTTACCGCTTATAGTCTTCTGCAAATTACACTGATCTCATTTTACTAACATTTCTCGCGTATGATATTCAATTCGTCTAAAAACATAGAAGGCTTCAGCGCTTGTGTCACTCACTGCTTGTCTCTTTCGATTTAACGCCCGCTGCGTCGCGTTTGAAGTGTGCAGGCACATCTCTCAGTCACGTAATGATGTTGCTCAACGAGCAGTTTACATTCCTTATCAACCGTCGTCACGGACGCTATTCTGTTCGTAACGCACACACGCAAGAAGGAATACACGAACTCTAAATTGTTTTCCACGAAGCTGTTTGCGAAAGCGACGCCTTCTGGCGGCGTAACCTTTCATTTTCTTTCCCGCGTTACGTCATTTCCATGCATACTCGCTAAGGACTGACCCGTCCCCAGGCGTTTATAGCCTGGCACTATAGGCCCAGTACTCCACCGTACACGCTTCTGTGTAAACTCGGGGAAAACATGGCGGCAGGCTGTCCCCCGAAGGCCGCTCATCTTAAGAAACGCTCGGAGACGCCATCTTTGAACCCTCAAGACCTACGAACGCCTTTATCTTCTTACGAGTTTTAAGCTTCACGGTCTCGCGCAACGTTGTTTCTTCGGCACGGCGTTAGTTTAATCACGTATTCACGAACTCTTCTTCCATTTGGTTTGTTCGCTGCTGGCTTTTTTTGTCGGGGTGCCGTACCCTCTCGCGAACGTTCGAGCGAACGCTGCTTACGCCAACGCTTTTACGTGCAAGAGCGTCGGCTTTTCGTGCACTGAGAGAGTGTTTTCCGGGTGGCTGTCAAGACCGAAAGGCACGCGCGTCTATGCGCTCCGGCTGTCAGGGTTACACGCATCTTGTTCATCTTGTTCTTGACACGCGCCCAGCTGCAAGCGGTCAAGGTCGCAACGCGACGGCATCCACTTGGGTGCCGGTGGTACGCCGTATTTACACTCTTACACTGCCCGCGATGTTTATACCCAGGCCTTGGCCTGATCTGTCCTTGTCATTAATTAGCGCGATAACCTCAGGGCACTCGTGAAGTTCGTATGCGACGCCGGTCTAATCTCATCGCGGTTGTCTGGAGGTTATGATGGTTGACGGACGGCCCGAAGGTTGTGTGATCGAATCCTTGTCACGTCGGCCGCATCTCAATGGAGACGAAACACTGTAGACTATTGTCGAAAAATGTACAATTCGTGGTACTCTCCTCGTTTCGTTTCCTTTTTTTTTTGTGTGTGGGCAAGTTGCCTCAGCGACAGTAAAGACGCCTTAAAAAAAGAAAATGAGAAGGGAGTGCTTGGAGGTGAACTACTACAGCTTGCCAGCAGATTCGCGCCCTTTATGAACACCGGGTGGTCTTTGTCGTCCTGTCACACGTAAATGAGTGTCTGCGTGTCACTCGTGTGGCGTGCGTGAAGGTGTTAAATGTGAAACGTGTGCTCGGCCCTGTCATAACTGTCACGGAACGTCGCGCGTCTTCTAACATTAGGTCAGTGCCACAAGTAGAGTGTACATACGTACTTCACTTCGCCTTGGTATAATTATTTTTTTTTTCAGACACGCGTTTGTTGTGACGAGAGCTTCCGGCGTCGCACGTCTCTACCTCAAGCTACATATCTCCTAAACGACAGATGTATGGTGAAGGTAAAAAAGTTTCAGCGTATCCACGGACTGAATGATGATGAGTGGAGCGAAGCGTCCATCAGTCCGTCCGTGCTTCCGTCCATTCGTTCGTTCTGGTTTCCGTCCGTCTGTGCGTCTGTCCGCGCGACCATCCGTGGGACCCTCCGTGCATCCGTTCCTCCGTCCGTCCATGCGTCCCTCCGTCTGTTGGTCCATGCGTCCATCTGTCCGTCCGTCCGTGCATCCTTCCGGGCGTCCATCCGAACGTTCGTCCGTCCTTCTGTCTGTCCCTCCAGTGAACACTCCAAGTACCGGCGAAATTTAGTTACCGGTGTTTCTCCTTGTCCAGTTTGTCAAAGCCACAGGACACTGCGAAAGCACATAAAGCATAAGATCCATAATGTCGTTAAACTCGTCGTAAACAAAGAATGAACAAATGAATGAAAGAACTGCGGGAGCTCCAGAAACGGATTTTGAAAACTTGACACCGATGCTTTAACTGCCATCTAGCGAGGACTCCTGGAAACGGAAAGACGTGATGTTATCGCGCGTGGCCTTTTCAGTCACGGCTGAGTTGAGTCGCGACAACGCTGTTTTGTGCGTAATCCGCAGGAAATCGCGTTCGCGTGCAGCCCATATACGTGCGCGTGAGAGTTGAAGTGGAACATTGTTTACGTTTCTCGGCGGAACAATCCAAGCGCGAAAACGCACCCCTTGGTCTGTGTCCTCCATACGCGAGTTTCGCGCCGAACTAAATGAAGGGCGGATCGCGGTGTAATCGTCCTGCAAACTGTCAGAGCGCATCCCATAGACCTTGTTGCGTAATATTGATTGATTGATTGATTGATTGATTGATTGATCAATTGAATAAGCAAGAGAGGGCCTTGTCAAAAGAGAACGAGAGAAAAAACAAAAAACCGTCATTCAGTTAATGGCTATGTGCTATAGCACATTAGCCACAAACAGACGCACACAAACATGCTCACTTACTCACTCCATTACTTAATCCACTACGGCGTCTTTCATAATCATATGGTGGTTTCGGGACGTTAAACCACACATATAAATCAATCAATCCTTTACTCATTCTACTCACTCAATGACCCATCCCACTCACCCATTCACTCACCCACTCACTCATTCCAGTAACTCACGCACCCATACCACTCACTCACTCATTCTACTCACTCAGTGATTCTACTCATTCACCCATTCCTCTCACTCACTCACGTACTCACTCATTTAACTTACTCACTCATCCGTTCCACTAACTCACTCATCCCCCTCACCCACTCCACTCACTAATTCGCTCATTTTATTCTGACTCATACATACCAATCACTTAGCCATTTCACTCACTCACTTATTCCACTCACTTATTCACTCCCTGACTTACTTCTTCAACTCACTCACTGACCCATTCCACTCACCCCCCCCATTCCCAGCACTCACCCATTCCACTCACTTGCTCATTTCACCATCTCAGTGATTCCACTCACTCACTCACTCATTCTAATATCTCAGTCACTCACCCATTCCACTCATTTTTTTCGTCATCATACTCACTCATTCACTCGCTCGCTATCTCTCAAGCGCATATTTACCATACACTTCAAACAGCTCGACAAAGTTATAATTCCATTGCTGAGCTGTATTCGGGACGTAATAATTCTTCAAGCCTGTCGTTAAAGAACGATCTTAAAAGAGTGTGCATCAGCTTTACATTCCTGACAACACAAACGCTTGAAGTTTTCACCTTTCACGCCACGTCAAATTGAAAGAAAATCGAAAGAAATTAAAAGGTTGATTGGCGGTATTTTGTAACGAATAAATTGCAATCCTTCCGATGATCACTCCTCTTCTAGTGGTGCCCATTCCGGCAACAACGACATGGCTCGATTTCGTTCAAACCAATTACGAAGAACATAAAGAAGACGATGGAAACGGATGTGAAAATTCTTACAAAACCCTGCCAACCAGGAAAGTAAAGAACGAAACAACAAAGCCAGCGTCGACATCGGAGCAGTTCCACTCCGGAGCGTAATGAGTTTTCTGCGAAGCTGTAGCCGTTCGTAACAGCATTGGAGAGGGCGGCTGGAAGACGCGTGGCAAAGCGTGGGAAGACGGGGGCCTTACGCAACGCTCTCAAGTGAGCGGTAATTTTTAAAAGCGGCAACGTCAATTGGGCATGTCGTCGTGCAGCATTCGGACGCTGAGTGCAGTAACAACGGAAGCTTGCCAGAGTAAGATGAGAGAAATAGACCGGCAAGCAATGTCTAATATTTTGTAAGCACACGTGCCGTCACTTACGTAACGTCCACAGTTTGAGTCGTGGTGGCTGTTGCCGATGGTATTTCGTCTTGTCCTTGTGAAATACAAAGCGCAGGTCCATGCCGATCCTGTGGGACTTGGTGAACCGTTAAAGCTCTAAGCAGTCTGAAGTCGACACCGAAGCTCTGCTGGACGCTTCTTCAGTAAAGAGTTTCACTTAAGGCTTCGAAACGAGCCCCGACTCGATAGTCATGCTAGAAAGCGGTGGGGGTCGGGGGGCGGGATACACTTTATTGAAACGAAATCGGAGCCGAAATACAGGATTCAGGCTAGACGAGGAGCTATATTGGGGCTATGGGAGCCGTAACTGTATCAGACCAGTCACTGGTCTGTATATGAAAGTTTAGGCTTCTTAACAACTCCTCCCGCGCTTCTGGTGAGGGAGCTGGCGTCAAGACTTACGGTAAAGCTACCGAAAGTAGTTCGCGCTTTCCTATACTTTGTTGCTGCTCATCGTATAGACGAATACACACACTTCGAGTACGTTTTTTTTTTCACAACAAGCCAGGTGATGTGATGAACATTCCACTTTTAGAGAGAGTGTGTTGGGCTGTGCTTAGCCACTTCGCAATGGTAAGATTTTTGGAGTGTTCTTAATTATTGTACGCGAAATGACGGCACCCAACATTGGCTGTAGGTTGTAGCCTTTGTTTTTCACCCTTCTCTCGTTGTACACGTTTTCGCTCGGTATTATATATGCTGCAAACCACACGGCAAACGTGAACCGTGCAAAGCGTACCCTTTATTCACTGTTCTGAACTAAGATATTCCATTCTCTCTCACACATTTTCGACGTTTTATCAACGTTTTCTCATCGACGTGTTTCACAATTAGTTCGATGCAACGATTACCGTGGTATAATTATCAGCTTTGAAATTCAAGCGTACAGCATTGATCTCCCAATGGAGTTACCAGTAGCATGAACTGAGGCTACAGGCAAGACGTACCACAGCCAAAGGCCTCACACCTCTTCGCGACTCTTTTCTTAGCCTTCCCCGACGCGCTCCCATGTTCGGAAGAAAAGTCATTTCACAACCGCGGGGCCTCAGGTACGTAAATATAGCCCTGTTCCTTAGACTCTACAACTTGGGATGTGGAGGAAGAAGAAGAAATAGATGGTGCCTGCCTTTCTCCTTCTCACTCGCACCCTTCTGAGCCAGAAAGAGCGCTAAAGATTGGTGCTGAGTGCAGTTTCGTGTTAACACGCTATAACCTGGTTTCGATGGCATATTTAGTCGCCGAGGAGCTTCGCAACCGAGAAGAGCCTGTGCACATCTTCCGTCAGTCGTATACACGGCTGTAATCTTCGCTTTCAAGGAGCTCCTGTCAACAGTGCGATGATACTTCCAGGTCGTTAGATACGCCAGTACATGTACGCAAAGGCGTGAGTCGCCATTACAAGTAGGGGGGTTCACGAAATTACTTAATGTTACCGGTACTCACCTTATGTAGTTAAAGGATGGTGCCTGCTTATTTGTCGTTGATGCTGTTTCCGTCAAGTGTACTTGGAGGAAGTGAAGAAGGAGGAACATAAAACGAGTGCGAAAGGCAGGAAGATTTGCCGGAAGTTGAATGTACAACGTATTATGTTGCAGTGAGTGCAGATAGAGGGAAAACTAAATGAGTGAGGGAGAGAGCGAAAGATGCTAAAGTGAAACACAAACATGAACACGACTTATGTGTTCAAGATTGATTGTTGAGTGAGACATGAATTACAGGCTCTTCAGATATGCTTGACCTTAAAAATAAACCAAATGTTTTTCACTTTCACACCCATGGACAGAATGTTTTTTTTTTCTTTCTTAGAGAATCCAAAAACTGGAAAGATCATCTGCATGGTATTGCTCGTATTTCAAGCCTGTCTGCCTCCGTTGAAGATTACATCACCGTACACATTGTAACCATGTGTTTCGCAACGTTACATTTCTGTGTAATCTGCCCTGTTATCTAATACCACCTAAACGCTTCTTTAACTAGTGAATTGGCGCGAGAGTCATGTGCCCTCAGTGTGAAGAAGAGCTCGCATGATTCTACGCACGCTTACAAAACTGTCACGTTCCTGCGCACACCAGCCTGCTCCTGTCTCGCGGGAGCGTTCACTTAAGCCGCACGATCTTGCGTGGGTCGAGGCCCTTCCCGCGGCTTTGTAACCTTGCCCGTCAATCACGGCAAATCAGGAGGCGGCGAGGGCGTGCCACTGGTTTCAGCCGTCGGCGACGCGTTTTCCGACAGCTATCGTTTTTGCACGACGATACCGGCTGTGCGCCGATACGTGTATGCGGCGTCGAAGCTCCTGAACACTCTGTCACTCATTACTCCGATGTCTAAATGGAGCCCTGTTCGTTCCTGGCGAATGGAAAATATTTGCGAATGTTTCCCACTTTTAGCTTGAGCTACATAAGTGACTTGAATAAGGGCGCGCTTGTGCAACCCCTACAGCCCTAATTGAATTGAATTTTGTTTGTAAGAGTTCCATTCCTTGAAACTTAATAAATCCAACACGATCACAGGCAGGCTTCTGCTCTTACTAAACGTTCTAACACAACATCTTTGAGTGTTTGTGTGACTGCGAGGCGTATTTCATAAGTAAGAAAATACAGTTGACTTTAAGAGGCGCCCTTCACTCACCAATATCTACTAACTTTTCTTGGTGAACTTCGAAAGTGTTCATCAAGGAAATGTTCATCGAAGGTGTTCATCAGAATGCTTTCAAAGAGTTGGTGAAAAACTCCAGGGTGACGTGAAAGCGTGCTTTCCCAAGCAAGCACGCTTTCACGAATCATGGATAACATGTGGCATGCGTATTGCCATCGAACAATGGCAATACGCATGTACCATGTTATCCAGCTTATTTAGCTTGGAGATTTCCAGCGTGACCCGACAATTCCAGCACCCCATCACTTTCCACCGCATCAAGCATTCCGCGCCGACCTATTGAAAAGAGCTACAGGATCCCACCTCGTAATTACGCATGGAACCTGCATGCCCATCCTCACCGAACGTATACCCGCATCCCATTTCGACGCATAACCATATGTCACCGTGAAAGTGGATAGTAGTTTCAGTTCCAAAATCATGCTAATGTTCACCTCCGCGCCCATCAATCTCATCATGACTTTGCCCAAAATGACCACACATTTTCAGCATCCCAATGCTCCCATCAGCATGTTTCACTGTGACGTTGCATCATGGGTTCGCGCCCTCTACCAGTCCGCTTTCCAACGAGGATCACGTTTATGTAGGCATTGTTCATGATGTCATCAATAAAATAATGTTGTAGCCGACACGTATGCGTGTAGATTGCTTCGACGAACGGCTGAGCTTGGGAAATGCATCCGAATATTCGGTAATGTGGAAACAGCCCGCGGACTTTCTCTCCCCGAGCAATGTGTACAGTCGCGTCGAGGGCGGCTCCTCCAGAGACGCCGAGTAGCGTTTACTTGCGTCGATGACGGAACAAATCGATTCTCACGGCACCGCATGCCTAACTGACTTGATGACTGGTCGCTCGCCCATCAGACCATGTCGTGTACGTACGCATACATACGCGCTCCATCGAAGCAGGAGGGTTCATGGAACGCACTAGTATTGCTTGGTAGGCAACAGCGTTCAGGGCGTTTGGCTGCGGACGCACCGTTATGCAGGATCAATGCGCGTATGGGCGCATGACTTTGAACGGGGAAGCGATTATAGCTGAAAAGAAGAGAAAAGTGAGCCCCGTAACTGTCTCTCAGGGGAAGGACACCTCAACAGTAGCTCACGAAGGGTTGGGGTAAAGGAGAGATTAAAATGATAGCATTAAAAGGTAAAGAGACAGAGAGAGAGGAAGGAGAGAGCCGGGCGCAGAGACAACGAATGACGGAAGCAAGGAGAAGACAGGAAAGATGGACACGGTTGCAAGAGTCCGATGACGGAGAACCAATGGCGAGAGCTCTTGTCGGCGTCAGGATATAGCGTGAGGCAAGTCTAGTAGGCCAGAGCTACGCTGTCGTCGAATATCGGTGAAGGTGATGGCGTAGGGTAAGCCCAGTCGGCTACAGCTACGCTGACGTTGGAGATCGCGAGTGCACAACCAGTCGGTACGGAATCCAGTGAGCGAGTCTGACTTTGAATGGTACTAGAACTTTTGTGCACCGCATGTGCATTTCAATACTACGTATTTTCTGTCCAGCGCATCTGATAATTCTATTGACTACGATGGACCAAGGGAAACGGATTGCCTTTTGTTTTCTAATGTTATGCACAGGGCGAAATCGAAGCTTTGATGGGTCATCTGTGCCTCCAAAATGTGTATTATTGCAAAATGTTGCTACAGATAGCTATGTGAAGTGTTAGTACGAGTTGGTGTGATTTTGATCTAAATTATGTTGTTTGGTCGATAATTAATAAACAGAAAGAAATAATAACGAGAAAGAAATACTAAAACGAGGCACAAATGTACTCTGTTATCTCAGAAAATAGTATATTTAGTTAACGATGCGCAGACTGGGTAGTGCTACAATGATTGGCCTTCCAAATTGAATACTTTACCACAGGCACTTGTCACGCGTGAGCTCTTCTACGTACTGTCAAAGTCCTCGCGACACTGGAACAGAATGTCAAGCCCGTGTGGCGACTTTATGCTCTCCCATAGTCGAGTACTAAGTACTCGAAATTGTTAACCACTTTTTCTAAACGCACTGTCCACGGGACGGCTTCAGCTCTCTCAAGGCATAAAGTACCAAATACTCTTAAATTATTAGCCAATTTTGCCGAAAATTTTATCAACGAGGACAGCTTAATGCTCTCCCATAATTGAGTACATCGTACTCTGAATCGTCGATTATTTTTTTTTGTGAACACGGTTGGTTTTGTAGTGCTCATATGAAAGATGTATACACTGTCTTTACTTGTTATTGTTGTTTATTTTGTGTATGTATACAAACACAACCTCTTTTTTTATTCAGCGGCCGTGGTGTAAGTTACGTGTACAATTAAAGTTCATTTCCTCAATGCTCTAATCAACTTGTTTACTCAGGTAAAGACCTCAGATGCTTGATAAAATGCAGAAATAGCTGTCAGTGGTGGAAGCAGCGCAAATTATGCAAAATTTCACATGATCAAATATTACGGCACCATCATGGCGTCTACGATCACCAAAGCTTAGGACGTAACTGCTACTTAATCGAGACGTCAATATTATACCACGTAACGTGACGTCACAGGCAGATATAATGAGCGTCCCTCGGCGTCGGCATCAATATGAACGATGTAGAAAATGATAGCGCGAGGACGTCATTTTTCCACCACGAATAACAAACTTCTGTGACGTTCTAACGACGTCACGTGAATGACCTGGTCACATGACATCATGGTATGGTCAGAGGAGGGCCGATTCTAAAGGCAATGTAAAACCACTTAAGGGGCAGAAAGCTTTCGGAGGGGAGGGTGGTTGGACGTGGATAGATACATTGTTTGAGAACCAACAAAGTATTATGCATCTCCACAAAATGAATGGAGACGAGTGGCTGAAGCCACGTCCTAAAGTCCTTAATATCAACGTCGAAGACCCCATCTTGTATAAACGGTTCGTCGTTGTAGGTGTTATATGTTACGATGCCGCAATTACGATTGTTTTTCATCTATAGTAAGTATTCTTTTAACATACACACATATGTGTCACCTAGCAACTGTTTTCTAATCCTCGTGACAGCGGGCAAGGAACATCGACGATAAATCTGGGTCCTAAAGTCCGTAATGTCTACGTTCAAGTCGCCGACTTGTATATAAAATGCTTGTGCTTCTAGATGATTTATGCTGTACCATTTTTTTGTGTGTGAGCGGTGCAGTTGTTCTTGTTTTTTTTTCATAGCTGTGTAGGAGGTCTTGTAATACGGCACAGACGCTGGTACATGGACGACAACAAGGTCAGGTCCAAAAGAGCTTCGCCCCGAAAAGCTGGTTTTTGCCTCTGACTCGTCCTAGGCGAATGCAAAAAGCACCCTGCGAGCTTTTTCTATGTCTCTCCCGTTGGTTCGCACGTCCGTATTTGGCGGTGTGCACGTTATCGTGCGCGGCGGCCGCATTTTCGATGGGCGCGGAAATGTCGTAGGCCCGTGTGCTCAGATTCGGGTGCGCATAAAAGAACCCCAGGTGGTCGAAATTTCCGGAGCCCCCCACTACGGCGTCTCTCATAATCATATGGTGGTTTTGGGACGTTAAACCCTACATATCAATCGGTCAACTTTATTGTGCCGCAGGCAGTTCTCAAATCGGAACTCCTCGTCTAGCTTTCTCCCGCCATTTCACTGCGTAGAGCTTGAATAGCAGGACGCACTGCTATGCCGCGTGTTGCGCAAGCCTGTACCGCGACGGGTGTAATGAATGCGACCGCGTTGTCGCCCACGCACTTCCTCATTAATAGGGATATCTACTGCGCAAATTGGTTCCAGGATTCGTCCAATCAGGAGCGGGATGCGGTGTAGGCACTGCCGAGAGAAGTCATTTTGCCGACGCGTGGGGACCGAGAATACCGACCGCCGCGCCAGGGAGCAATCACTGATCGGCTATGCACCTATACTTGCGCATCAAAGACATCCAACTGATTGGCGTTGTTCCGATACATCAGTATCGGGATTGTCTCGGTGACTTCTAATAAGCGTGATTTGTTCGTTCGAAAAAAAAAAGAAACAACTTCATGTGTATTCTGGAAAACTGAGACATCCAATGAGGATCGTACGTCACGCTGTGAGTAACGCTGCATGTAGTTTCCTAAACTTCTCTCTGCGATTGTATTTCTCTGCTCTCTGCGATTGTATTTCGATCCCTTTGGTCCCTGTTGAAGGATACCGGTATCGCTGGGGTGGTATAGTGATCATGCATTGGCGCAGCGAAGATACGTCCATGTGTTGGCTAAACTACAGCGGACAGCGCTGCTAGACTAAATCAATACTAATAGTCGACTGATAAGTGTATCATTACATGCGCTACTGTTCTGAATGATGTCTTTTTCGCGTAGTGTCGAGGGCGCTAGCTGAAATGGTGAAATTGTTTGTTTTGATGGCGTGAAATTCAACGCGGTGAAATTTCAGCACTATCAATCAATGAAAGTGCATTTCTTAGTCACCAATACTTGAACGTAAACTGCAGCATTTTGATTTTCGCTGGCTCTTACGGGTCACGGCAGCATCAATTACAAACTGCATAAGAATTGCGATACATATGATATGTACGAGGAGGGTGTACTGCGATTCAATATATACCAAAGAAAGCTGTTCTGGACGGTCATGAGTTCTGATTCGGGCCTTCCAGGCGCCCTGAAAACCGTCACAGTAGTGTGCCTAAAGTGAATAGCAAGTTACCGCCAGGTATACGAGTGAGGTATGCGGGACGAATAAAATATTTGCGGCTAGTATTGCTGCGCGAGCTACTCGTATTGGAACTTGACGTGGTAATCTGAGTGAAACATAGCGAACATTTCAGGCATTTTTTGTGCGAAATAAGCGATGGACAGTGCACTACACCACACATACACCCTTCACACAAACAAAGCTCTCATCGTGGCACACAATTATAGCAGTTAGGTGGTCCAGAAGTCGGCTTGTCTCGCACCTAGTCCGCGGTCGCTGCCACAAAGTGGACGAAGCGAACTGTAAGTGCTGGACACAGGTAATGAACGCTGTCCCGTGGCCGTGGGCGTCTAGATATGGCGTTCGGTCGTTGCCACACATACCGTAGTCCCCCCAACCGCCCAGCTGCTTCTAATGCGGAGATGAGGAAATGGTGGCCAAAACGACTAAAAGCACGGCGCTACACGCAGCAAAACAGAATAAGAAAATGCGAAAGAGGGGCTTGCCCGCGAGATGTCCAGCTGAGGAGTGGTCAGGCCGTATGAATGCAAGTAAGGATTTATGGGACACAGGGGACGAGTTTTATTTCGTCTTGCTTTATTATTTTGCGGTTTTCTTGGTCACAGTAATGTTTCTTCTCACGCCTTGCAGTCGGAATGCATGTTCATACTTCCGTGAAAAGGAGACTGTGCGGTTAGCCCGCTTGCTATGAGGTGTCCCTGTTCTTACCACCTTCGTAATCGCGTAGGCGAACTTCTAGTCTTTATACTTTTCGGCTATTGGCTTCCATTTACGATTATCGGAGATCGATACGAGCAGAAAGACATAAACGCAATCTGGGAGTTCGAAGCCTACTTTTCTAGCTAATGGAACCGGCTCGCAATGGTCGTGCAGAAGAAGCGGATGGAAATGGTGTCGCCACGCTCCGCCTCGTTGTTTTTTGCACCATCAGCTTACCGACGCGGCAAATGCGATTGCTGAATAGTAGTGCGGTTACAAATACAATCAATCGAAATGGGGTGTACGAGAGACCGAAAACGTGGCGCCCAGTTCGTGAACCTCAGACGTGCGAACCCCAGACGTTGCTGGAGTATACCTGTAAATACGGCCGATTCCTTTTCCGTTCCACAAATCCTCCAGGCTGTGCTCAAGTGAAGTCAATGCGCGGCACGATAATTATTTGTGCTTGCCGTGTATTTGGAGAAATTTGTGCCTGAAGTATAAGAGTAGCAAACCGGACGTGCGTCTGGTCAACCTCTCTGCCTTTCATTTCTGCCCCTCCTCCTCCTCTTTCTCCTCCTCCTCCCTTCCATATTGATGCAGGAAACGATTATGACAGTTTGAGCAAACTGTGCAGGGACGCAATTCAAAGAGTGCACTTGCAGGCAGGCAAATGTCCCTGGATGTTTCCGAGATCGTCCAAGGAAAACTTTAGTGGATGCATTTCAGAAAAAGACGAATGTTGTATTCTATATTTTTAAAGTCAAAATTGGAAGTACTTATTCGGTTTAGCGACTGAAAATTTATTTTCTGGTTGAGCGACTTAGTTAAATTGGAAGAGTAGTGTGTCATTTACCTTCGGAGAGCTTCGCATCTAGTGCAACTCGAAAGTTATCTCGCCTTGCAGGCTCTTCAAAAACCTCTTGGGCACAATAGTTCCCATAAAGCCAAAAAAAGAGGGGGGGGGGAGCAGCCGGCTCTGATGCCTATAATTCCTTGAAGTGAAAGTTGAAAAGTAAGCATGGTAACGTTAGAGAGGCATATAATAATTTAGACATAAAACACCACGGTAACTTCACCTTTTGTGGACTTTGGTGGTTACCGTCGCAAAATTTGAAAGTGATATGGCATACGTGCAATAAAAAATCAATCAATTTAATCTTGAGTACTTCGAAAACGAGGATTGTCTCAGCTAGTATCCAAGCTTTCGGACGCTGTTCCATCTTGCTTGCCGACGACAAAGAAGCGCTTTAGTCGAATGCTCTGAACAAAGACGACTGCATACGAAGGCAAAGCTTGTTTGAGTATTCCGTTTCGAAAGTGCCTATTATAAATTTTCCTCAATTTTTCTGCAAATCCACCTTTCCTTTTGTTTTATGGTAATGTTGGCTTGTGCATCTCTTTTCAAACCTCTTTAAGAGGCGGAACGGGAGCATCGGAACAGGCCTTGACTAGCAACTCAAACTTTGAAACGGCGAAGCTAATTGAATAAAAGCACTGACGCTATTTGCCTTCGCTCTCAGCCACGAGAGTTGTCAGTAGCGTGTAGAGACTTCAAGTTCCGTTTGTACTGTTTCAGTTGTAGTGCCTTGATCTTCTCAAAGCACCTCAAGAAGTGCAACGAAACTTTCTCGTGCTCTCTGCGCGTTTCTCGTTTGTTGTGGAATATTTTTAGTCGTTGGCTGCTGGCCAAAATGAAAAATAAAATAAACCTCGTGCTATTCAGTGACCCAGTGAATCAGCCGTGCTCCGAATCATCCCTTCAAGAATAGAGCTGGTGGCAGTTCTCCGAGGTCAGATTCAATGCAGTTAAACGCACTTTTTCTCCTCATTTCTTTTGTTCATTCATGACTTCATGATTCGGCACGCTGAACAGCCATCCGCTAACAAATTAATTGAATAGAAGATGCCACCGTGTGTACAGCAAATACTTACAGATGGTTGCCGAACAAGGGTGTCTTTATCAGGAAACACTAAAGAATCATTTATTTAGATCTGTTCCTACAGCGTACGTCATTTGCAAATAACGAAATATTTACAAATAGAAGGCAGGGCTAACGTGCAAGTTGCTCACAGCAAAAGGCTTTGTGGCAGTGCTTCTGTATTGGACGGTATCAGTGTAACAGAGGCGTCTGACGTTTCTTCTGTCTCGTTCGCATAAGGTTTATTACATATACGGAAGTCTTAGCTATCGAATAACAATTGAATTCAGAACTTTTACGTGTCAGAACCATGCTGTTGTTATGAGAAACGCAGTAGTAGAACGGGGGGACCTGCTGAAAATTATTTCAACTTTTTGGGGCCCTTTAATGTCACCTAGGTCGAAGCACGAACGTGTTCAGTTTGTTTCCCACAGAAGTTAGGCCTTGTCGCGACAAGTAGAAGTTGTGCTTTACTGCGTATAGCCGTTGTTCGTTTTATCCCCAATACAGCAACAGCTCGCTTCTGTTAGATTACGGCCACTAAGGAAGCCGTGCTTTACTGCGTAGCCGTAGTTCGTTTGATCCCCGGTACAGAAACAGCTGGCTTGTTGCCGGTCGCCGTGTGCACGACTGAGAACATGGCGACGAACGCTGAAACGATCCAGATTGGGTTCCGCACCTTGTGTCAAATGCAAACGACGTGGCACGTATGGCATGTACAATCAGGCCTACTCAATATGCACGCATAACGGATAGAACAATCACTGGCTCGCTCATGGACCAGCGACAAGAGTCTAACCTTGAACGCTGCTAACGATAGAGTCGTAAAATTTTCGTGCTTTACTTAGCCTTCTGTTGTGAAGGTCATACGCGGTGTACAGGTAGAACATTCTACTGGTAGCTTGACTAATGACAAAACGATGCATATCACCACGCCGGTGTCAAGTTTGGTGCATAGAGTCAAGCGGTTCATGTAGAGGTTCATTTTATGTAATTGCGATTTTGCAGTGAACGCTGGAAGGGAGAGAAGGAAAAAAACACGAGAGCTCCACGTGATCTTTTAAGTTGCAGCATTTGTATTCCGGCTGGTTTTGTATTCGATGTCTAGTACAAGGGGTGCCATGTTTCACGGTTCTCTTAGCATGTATATGCCTCGCTGGTTGTGTGGCCACGGCCGCTAATGTTTTAAATGTTTTTTTTTGATCGTGTGGGAAGTTGTTTGTGAGCTCTCAAACGCCTCTATGAAATAGCGTTGAGCTTGTTTTACGACTGTGTAACTGTAACATGAACCAGGGAACCAAGGAACTTTAACCAGCCGCGCCGGCTACAGCTTTATGTTGCTAAGGGGTACGAGATTACATTTTTCTCACCTATGGCATGCCGCATATACCATCGGGTGTGTGTAACATGAGTACGTGTCAAAGGAAGCCGCAGATGTTGAAGATTAATCCGCAGTGATCGACTACTTCGCTCTTGCAGGTCGTATGTCTATTTGGCGTGACAAGTTCGTTCTCTCTGTCGTTCATCAATTCGTTCATTTATCTTTATTTTCGTATTGAGTCTGTTTCTCCGGCAGTAAAAGGCTTCGCCCCCGAGTCAGGACAAAACAAAAATATAGCCTCTTGACATGGTTCAATCAATCAATGAACGTAGGGTTGTAGGACAGCCTGCATATAAGTTTATACAGCTTGACTTACTAAAAAATTTCCCGGAGCTTTCTCTTAATAAATACTCATTACCGTTCACTAGCCGCAGTGATTGAGCAAATATTCAACAGTAGGATTGACTCAACGTTTTTCTGACGAAATCTTTAAGCGTAAGTCGCTCTTCTTGTGTGGTTATTGCGGGCTTGCCGTTTAAGTTTTCATTTTTTTCTTTCTTCTGAAGAAAATTTGTTATCTCTCGTTTTCCTTTCATTTTTGGCTTGTATGATCCATAATGGGTAAGTAGGTATGCCTGTGTGCTCGCTGGCCTTTATTTTTCGTTGACACCCCAGTCCCCGCCCCCGTTGAAAATACCAATGGCGTCGATAAATCTACCTCCGCGGAGAATAAACCCAAGCCGCCACCTATGAAACATGCCAAGTGAACAACTCTTCCAAAAAAGGAAAAAGTGCCGCCACATCCACGAAGTGAATGATGATGAGTGGGCGAAGCTCCGGAGGTAAACCTGGTAAACCATAAATCTTCCGTACATTTTGCCCACTCGATTTTATTGCAACGCTCCCCCTAGCGTACGTCGCCGCACTATATCGAACGATGACACACGCTATATGTGGCATCATTCCTATTTTATAACACCTCGCATCTTTCATAATCAACTACACGTACCGCCGTCTAGTTTATAACATCTTGCATCTTTTGGATGGATGGATGGATGGATGGATGGATGGACGGACGGACGGATGGATGGATGGATGGATGGATGGATGGATGGATGGACAAACGGATGGACGGATGGACGGATGGATATGGCTGTACCCTTTAGATCGGGCGGTGGCTAGCGTAATACTTAATGCCGTCAGCTACAAGTACCGCCATCTAGTGAACACTGCAAGAACTGAACGAGAGGTGGCTACATACAGGGGACGCACAGCCCACGCCTTAAGGAGCTTCGCTCCTAAAAAAAATTAACATGGTGGCTACCAGTGCTGCCTCAACGACAGCAGCTATATAGGAGGGAGATGCAGTCGTGTGTTCTCGTCCATCCGGCCGGCAGCACTCCCGTTCTTCAGCCACAGCCCAATCATCGCCCGCTATGCATACGTGTGTGTGACTCGTGATGGCGGGCAAGGCCGTCATCGCCTCGCCTTGCTACAGGCCGCCACCGGCGCAAACATCCTCATTAACCGCGCAATGAGAGTCGGGGGGCCCTTCCGTGAGATATATACCCGGCAGCGTCAGGCGAGGTCTGTAGCTACGCGTTCCCACTGGCACGCATGTGTAAAGCCTATACGCCACACGGCGTCAGACGTACGCAAAGCACACAAGCCCCAGTGCTTGATTACTGTACGAAGGAAAAGCGCTCTGTTCTGCTGGTCTTCATGCTTTCACTTTTTTTCTTATTTGTTGTATTTGTAGTCTATCGGGAAGAGTGGTTCGCGTTGCGGAGAACCTTTTCGCGCGGGCTCGGGTCATTACTGGGAACGGCCCGCCCATTTTCACGTGTTCGTGAGACGCTGGGAAACAGCAGGCTTATGTACCTGTCAGCCTCGCGTTATTGAACGTGCGTGTTCATACACGCACTCAGTGAGCGACGAAAGACGCCCGAAAAAATAGGTATTCGCTTGCAGACGCGGCGTCGGTCTCCCGAGACGGTGGACCGTTGACGGCGAATACTTACAAAACGTCCAGCAAGAAATGCAGCCAAGCGCGCGAGCTTACAGGTGGTGACCGTTTGTCAGCGTACTCAGTACGGGCGGTACCCCTAACTAGACCTAACACGCCTTGTTTGTGTGCCTGTGTGCTTTTGTGCTTGTGTGATTCTTGCAAGAGAAAAGTGAGCCCCGTAACTGCCTGCATCACAGTGCGGCACCTCAACAGTGGCTCACAAGGGATGGGGGTAAGGAGGGATTGAAAGGATAGGATTAAAGGTATAGAGATAGAAAGAAAAAGAAGGAGAGAGCGTGGCGCAGGGACAGCGACATACGGAAGTAAGGAGAAGATAGGAAAGATGGACACGGTCGCAGGAGTCTGAGGACGGGGCACCACTCGGCGAGAGCTCTTGTCGGCGTCAGGAGACGGCATAGGGCGAGCCAGTCGGCCAGAGCTACGCTGTCGTCGGAGATCGCGGGGGCACAACCGGTCGGCACGAAATCCAGAGAGCGAGCCATGCTTTTGTGCGCGTACGCTTGCCCACTCGAGCGCGAGTGCTGAAGGTGTGAATGTTTGATTTATATGTGGGGTTTAAGAAGGCGTGAATGTAACGTTGGAAACGCTATACTCTTCTGACGGTGGTGATTGTTGCTAGCATTCGTTCCGCTTAATTGTTGGCAGCAGCAAATAACCACGCATACATGCATGATGGTATTGAATGTTACTATGCGTATCGTAACTCAGCGTTCTGCGTATCACTGATCAATTCTTGCAAAGTTACCTCCTCCTCCCCTCTAACAATTTTGTTTCCTCCTCCTAGGTGCATTTTGTTTCTCTTTGTGTGTGTGTTAATATACCGATTATTTTTATTCTCACCATTTGGAGCTTTGAGCTTCGTAGCAGCGCTATAGCCTTGTGCTTCTGGAACTCTAACTCTCTCTGTATAGTCGTGAGCGTGGGAATTCATTTGTATTCTTTGGAAACCTGAGCTGTGAGCGTGCGCCATCTGGTTATTAGCTACATTTTCAGTAAGTTTTTTGTCCCTATAATATGAACCGGCATAAGGCTGTACAGTATTAAAAAAAGACGACGTGTTCAGTACTTCCGCTTCAGTACTTCCGGTTAGATAGGAAAGAAAATATAGATCCAACACTAGTACGCGAGATAAAGCGTCAGACATTTACGCTTATGCATGTTATATTTCTCCAAAGAGGTGTATTAAGGCAGTTATTTCTGCGTTATTGAGTGGGCATGCTATAGAGGATGTGTATATAGTATAGTTTTGTGCAGGGCCCCGAGAATCTTCCGTTGGATCACATGCACTAGTTTTTCAAGCTCATTCACTAACCTCTATAGTTACATAACGTCTCAAGCCCCGGAGGCTCGCTATACTCACCTCGGACTAAGCAGACCCCGAATCCTGACCTGTGCTGTCTGCGTCGCCACTTACTTTGCGTGCGAGACAAATGGTTCCGCAGGAATGCTACCACTGCTTTAAAGTTCCCGCCACTGTTGACATTTCACCCGCCTCGTTTGGTCGAACGTCCATTTGCGCGCGCGCGCGATGGTTTGCATATGAATGTGCAATAGTGTCTCTACGTATGGCCTGACGTGTCCTTTCGAAACGTCCCGCTTGCTATACGTGATTTGCCGTATACTACCGTTGCGCCCTTGGGCGTCATTCTTGAGAACGAGGCCAGAGCAATCGCTGTGCTTCTGCGAGTTCTTCTGAAACGCCTTCTTTATAAAAAAAAGACGTGCCACTTGCCTGCGAGCTACGCTGCAATGATTTGTAGTGTCTCTTTGTTCTCTCGGGGCGCTTTACAAACCGCGGGTTAATCGTGGGAACAGTAAAGGGCTGGTGGCGCCATCTTTGAGACTGATTGCTTTTTGCTGTTCCGTTCTCACGTGGCTCTGTTCCACCTACTGTTCTTATTTTTTTTTCTCTTAATACTTGCGTGACTCGAGCTTCATTACGTGCGTACACATTGCTCAAATTTCAGGAATACGGAGCATGTCTCAAGGAGCGTTCGTTGTTCTTGCACGCGTTAATTGCGCGAGTCTGTGAAATGTTCTGGAAAGCGTTCGAGAATGTTGTTATTCTTAGCTGCCACGTATACACGTTTGCAACTAGCCAAACGACAATTTCGGCGAGTTGGATAGAATTATTCGTTGGGCATAACACTAGCGTTAAGAAAAACTAGAAACACGGAAAAATTTACCAAAATAACAGAACAGCGATGTGATGTGTGTTTTTTTTTTCAGTTTTGTCCGGGTCTAATTCATTCCTCACGGTTTCTACCTTACGATACATGTTCGCACCTAATTTGACCTTGGTGAAATGAAAAAAAAGAAAGGCAAGAAATAAAAGAAAGTAAATACAATAAAAAAGGAAGGAAAAAAAATTGCCCGCAGCTTCCCTCGGGGGAACACTGAGGAGGATGCGGACCATATAATTGGTTAACGGGGTGTTAAAGTGCGACTTACTTGGGTCGATGGCTAAATTGGTTAACGTGGTTGTGAAATGGGGTGTTAAATTGCGACTTACTTGGGTCGATGGCTAAATTGGTTAACGTGGTTGTAGGAGGGGGTGTTAAATGAGTGAACACGTACACACGTATGCGAAAGGGCGGCGCTGGTCGAAGGGACGTCGATCATTGTGTTTGTGGATTCGTTGGAATTCATTTCACCGCGACCTTGGACGTCGACGCGCCGTACAAACCAACCGACGAGCGGCAACTGAGCGAGCGAGCGCCGACCTTGAGTATATATACAGCACGACGGCGCATGCACTGTCAGCTGTTGAATGTTCTCGAAGCGCGACGCCACATGCGCGTCCACTGGAGAATCAGGAGAATTGTAGATGTCGAACGCGGTGTGTAGAGGAGGAAGGGTGCACAGATGGTGGAGGAGTGAAGCGCGCGCGGTGTGTAGAGGAGGAAGGGATGCACAGATGGTGGAAGAGTGGGCGACGGCGCGACGGCGCATGCGCGCGCGTCAGCTGTCGAATGTTCGAGAAGCGGTGCGGACGGCGCGGATGGCGCACTACAAGGCGCGAGTATAAGATGCTCCGCATCTAAAAGAAAAAAAACAAGGAATTTAGCAGTTCAGTGGGTCCGAGTTGGCTGAGTGTGCGTTAAGTACACCGCCATTAGCAAAATGGCCGTAAACAAAATGGGTTCCGAGTGACGATACAGTGTAATCTCAGCCCAAGTAACGACAGGGAATCAATAAAATACAATAAAAGTACTTATGTTCGGGCTAGTTAGTTTGCGCTCGCATGGGCACGAAAAAGAAAAAAAACGCACTTAAAGTTCCGCCGCTTCACACTGTATAACTGCTGAAACTTCGTCCGCGTTTATTACAGCAACGCAAAATTGACTCGCCTTCAATGCCTGCGTTAAGCGATGCAAAAAAAAAAAAATGAATGTTTTCAGTCCGCTTTTTTCTTTTTGTGTGTGTGTGTGTGCGTGCGTGTATGTGAAAGCGACAGACCGGAAAGATAATGCTCACCTGACTCACGTCTTGAGAAAGAGGCTGCCTTTGTAAAATGCAGTTTTGTTTGGCATTTATTGAAAAAACAAAATGCGGGGTAGTTGGTCATCCGACCACTTGTGCAGCATGGCAGAGTTAAATAATAAACACGAGACGCATATACACAGGACAAGAGCTGAAAGGGGTTGTCCAGCTTACATGTGTCTTTCCCCTAATATGGATCATATACAGGCCGGACAGCGCTTATGTTGCCTGTATGTTAACCGAATTTAATTTCGATACTTCGCTGAGTGTTCTTGCGCAATTTTATGCAGTTTCAATTCATGAGTGATATTCATGGTATTCATATTCATGGTGATATTCATACGTGCATGCGACATGGTTCGCTCATGTATTTATATACGCAGGTACGTATATCTGCTCTGGATTATACCGTGAATGCTCAAGGGACCTCTATTCTGTCCCTTGTTTGAAGCATCAATAAAGCGCCTTTATCAGTGATGAATCGCCTCGGTATATATACTCCAGCATACCATGTTTACAGCTCTTCTGACCGTGCTCAAACACTTCAATGACGAGATGGCGGTATGCCAGTTTATGTAACATACGGCAGTATATGAGCGAACAAGGCCCGCCGCAGTGGTCTAGTGCGCTAAGGTGCTCGGCTGCTGATTTGCAAGTCGCGGGATCGAGTGCCGTCTGCGGCGGCTGCATTTTCGATGGAGGCAAAAGTGCTGTAGCCCCATGTGCTCAGATTTGGGTTCACGTTAAAAACCCCAGGTGTTGTAGATTTCCGGAGTCCCCCACTACGGCATTTCTCGTAATCATGCATGTGGTGGTTTTGGGACGTTAAAGTCCGCATATTGAGATTAATTCTTAATTATTGTATGAGCGAACAGAGAGCCAGAACGCAAGTTCTTTCGTGCTATTCGTTCTACGTCCTAGACGACAGGCATTTATAAAACGAGTACACGTGGTCAATGTCGCATTGTGCTTCTGCGATGTGTGATGCTACCGAAGTGTGCATGCACTGCTATGCATGGAGACATACCAACACTGCTTCTCTTTAAAAAGCGGATGAACGCCCCGTTTTGTGTCGGCGTTTGTAGCAAAGTACGAACTTCACTGCTCTTACTCATCTTTCGGTTCCCTTTTCCTTATTTTTTAGAAGAGCTAGCCAATCGGGTTCAAGCTGGTCAGCTGCCCTGCCCGTTGCCGAAAAGAACTTTCAAGGGTGTTTTAGATGAATTTTACAATCGTCCGTTGTTGGAGTTGTCTCTGAACAGTGGCCGAGATGTTCCTATAGGCACGAAGGTTTTGAGGGAGTTGCGTTTTTTTGCGGGCAACTGGTCTTAGAGACGAACCTTAAACAGCCTATAGCTTAGTGCACTATTGTTCTTTTGTTTGTTCTGTGACTATTTTTGTGTTTTTTCTAACGTATCTATTTCATTGGTCCTCTCTTCTTTTTACCTCTTTTCCAAGAGCATGGTAGCCAATCGATCTAACTGTTTCTTCATCCTCTAGCTCCTTCTGTTCTTCTACCTAATTGCATATGTAGCTAACTGAACGCTAGATTCAGTAGACCTTCCCACCTTCTGTCTTCCAGTAATTTTCTAACTCTCCCCTCTCTACTTCTCTGTCCCTCTCTCTCAAGCTGCTTCCTGCCTCGTGGCTTCCACTACTGCACGATGTGCAGGACACGTCCGAAGCGTCTGAAGCGTTTGAAGGACGCGTCTTTTTCGCGCATGTTACCCCTTTCTCTTCCAGTGTCGTTGTCATCCTAGCTCTGCGCACGTGCTTCTCTGCTCTCTTCTCGCCATGAATGCGTGCATCGTGGCGTGTCGTGTTGACAATGGCAGACGGGAGACGGCGGACACCCCGCGTTCCACCGGCGCGCTACGCACGTGAGCCTGCGTCCCTTGCGACAGCGATCCCGACTGCGATATCGGATGTCCGTCGATGTACGTGTACTTACGCCCCTGCATATATGTCTATAGTCTATACACGAATACATGTACGGGACTACCCAGTGTATGTACGCGTCGCAAACGAGGACTCGGGTCGTTTTCATCGTACGACGTCTAGCATCAGGTACGGGTGTCTCTCGTGCGTGGGATCTTTCGTCCGCTGACGCTTTTCTATACATGCCGCCGCTTTCGACACCCGTCATGAGGACTAGGTTGCTTTTTTTTTGTATGTAAGTTTATCGTTACGTTTCGAGGTCGTTTCTGTACTGGACACGTGACGTGTGCCCGTTGGCACGAAGCCATGTTGTTGCGTCTCCGTATACGTAATTCGCGATCTGTTATGAGCGGCCTTGGCGTCCGCGTTTGTCGTAGTACGCGATGTCCCCGTGTTTAGACGCAACACTCAGAAGGAACGAATTGCCTCTCGCCGCCTCGTATCACTTACGCCTGCTATACGATGCTCATCTCTGTTTTCACCTTCTCTTGGCATGCATAATGGATTGAGCATGCCCTGGTCTGCGTGTAATTTCGTTTGCGTGAACATAAATAGGACTGCTTGAGACGGCTGTATAATTGCCTTAATTTGGCTGCATTTGAAATAAGGACTGAAGTAAACTAAGTCTTGTGCTACAGTGCCGTAGCATTTCTTAATAAAGCAGTATAGAATAAGTGACGAAATAAAGCGTTGTTTTCTGCGGAAAGCTTGTTTCATTATTTTCCAACGTTACTGCGTCGCCACGGAAGTGACATGTGCCCGGAAGGATGGGTTGGGGGAAAAGGCAATAGATCATGAGAAACAAATTAGGGTAGGTACCTTATATGTGAAAAGCAACTGAAGAAATAAATAAGAACAGAGTAGAATGGTTCAACCAACAAATGGGTTTCAAGGCACGTTAGTCGAAATAAATAAACTCGCATGGACAAGATGTGTGGCGCGTAGGCAGGATAGCTGCTGGTCATTAAAAGTAACAAATTAGATTCGGAGACGAGACAATAGCGCGAAGTAAGAAACAGGGGGTTAGGTGGGTTGAAGCGAATAAGAAGTTTCGGGTCATGCAATAGCCGCAGCAAGCGCAGCACCGGTTGATTGGCGGAACATGGGAAAGCATTTGCCCTGCATTGTGCGATGTCAGGCAGCTGCTAATGCTTCTGCTGCTGGGGCTGCTGATATGCTGATGATGATAAAGAGTTTGGTCAGTGACGCTACAAGTTTGCAATCTATACCATGTTCTCATACAAGATGTGGTGAAACTAACGCAGTGTCAAAGAACAAGTCATCAGGAACTATGTTAGTTCAAGCTATGAAACCAAGTCAGCTTAGGATTTAAACGTAATAAATGTACTTTTACCTTATTGTGTTTTCCTATCTCTTTTATTTTAAAAGAGTCAGTTGAACGTGGAGCGTTGTAACTGGATTCCTAAACGAATTCACGCTTGTTTCACGCAGACACAAGCATATCAGGTGACAAGTATACTGTAAGCACAATACCTTGCAGTTTGTATTTAGGAAATGTATGGTCTGCTGGTGTTGGCGACGTCATTCCTGCTAAGCTACCGTCTTTCGTGTGCTTTGTGAATCTATTAGTTTTGCGCTACGACTCGGGGACAATGGTTCATTTTGTAGCCGAAGATTCACGGATTCTCCAGCAGGCAAGAAAAAGAGCCAAGACTACCTGTCTTTTCAGGTGGCTCACTCAGTCGATCTAGGATGCTTTATCGCAGGCATGGCACACGCCTTCGTGTGCCAGAAGAGAAGGAATTTCCCTTATAAGTGTGGTGTCCTTGCTCCAGATGCCGATCGTGCGAGGAAGCGTCGGGGGTCATAAATGAGCGCAAACAGGGACAATGGCAGAGGGAAGCAAAGCTCGCTGTCGTCGGAAACGCAACCGCAAAAAGAACACAGCGTGGATGGCCCAGTTGCAATCGATGAGACGTGTGAAAGCCTGTATGTGGAGAAGGCGTCGACCGCTAAACGTGCACGTACATATGCCGGATTTCAGCGTCGTGTTGTCTACTCGCTGCATCGTCTGTCTACCGCAGAATGGCGCCACTGCATGCTATAGTTGACCTATAGATGGGCGGTTATTGTGTTATATAGATGCATATATGGGTAGCTTCGACATAATGAACTGCTTAACACTAGTTGAAACTATACAGGACGGAGGTAGGAAGGGGAATAAGAAAAAAAGACAGGGAGGTTAACTGTGTCGCAATATCTGCTTTGCTACCTTTTGTTGGAGGAAGGGTAATCAGGGCTAAAGATAACGAAAAAGGAAGTATAAAGGACCAAAGAACAAAAAATAATCCAGTACTATCAGCGAAACCGCAACACGTGCACAAAAGCAGAATCACGAAGTGCGCATAGGCGTTCATTCTTCTGTGATCAAAGCCAATGAGATGTGAAAGGCAGAAAGTTGAGTGGACAAGAAAGATGACCGAATGAATTAGTTAGCTAAGGTTTGTGGCTTATAGTACACTACTGAGGTAAGGTTCGATTAATCGGGCAGGCGAAAGTCCACCTAATCTCCAAAGGAGATAAGCGGTGCTATCTCATGCTATTTTTTGTGCTCCAGTTGTGGATGAATCCACCGTCCGCACTTGTTTCATATTTATCACGGACGTGTTCTACTTTTCCGTGTTTTCCCCCGAAATCCATCTGTTTCTGTAGGCGAGTAGTCAAGTACGCAACAGGCTAAATATTTTCATGTTAAATTAATACCCGTTCTGTCGCTTCCCTCGCCTTCAAGCAGCTGTTCCACACTCTCCTCTTTTCTTGTACCGAACTACAGTTAGAGTCATAGGCGGATGAATATCACTTCAAAGAATAAAGCTTTTTACCCTTAAATTGACTGATTGATTAAATGGTTGCTTGATAGACTTTGTTTCCTTAACTTCTTACATAACGCGTCGATCACTATCGGTGCCGTAGCCAAACTGAAAACAAAGAAACAATAAAATACACAAAATCAATGGCCGTTGATCGGTTGATTAATTCACCTGGCGGCCAAAGTACCCTGTGTATAACAGGTTGACTAAGAGTCCTGGCCAAATTAAAAAAAATAAAAATGAAGTTTACAGTCACTTGTCACACAACTTCAGTGAACAGTTCTATCCGCCGTTATTGCTTTTAGTTAGCCCACCAAGAGAACGACACGATCCGCGATATCCGTGAGAATCGACGACATTGACGCACCGCGTCGGTCCTGCTGCACCAGGCAGCGAATGGGGGTCGTTAGACGGAAAGGACACGTCGTTCCGTATTCGAGCCGCGTCCGCTGTTCGAACGACCACGGGCACTGCGAATCGGCTGTGTTCGCACGTTCTTCCGCGATTTCTTTCCTACACCCGGGCACCCCGCCCGTCCTCCACAGCTCCTCGAATGGCCCTTGTCTTCGCCTCTCGCTAGACTCGCAAGAGCCCTCGGCGGCACCGAGGCGCTACAGAATGGTACATTAAGGAGTATCGAGGCACGTTCCTCTCGTTCGTCGCCGAGGCTTAACGGTTCTTTTGTTCGAGAGCTACCATGGCGAAGTGACGCTGCTGTACACGAGAACACGATTGGGAGTGAGAGAAGTGAGGGTAGGTCTTAGACGCGGATAAACCGTAGGGTGGATAATGGTCCTCGAAGCTTCTGTGTTCGTAGCAGAATGGAAGTGGTTTTGGTAGTAGTGAAGGAGCAGATTGATTGATTCATCAAGGATAGCGTGTTTTTTGTTTGAATGTCAGGACTTCTTTTTCTTGTTAACTACGGTCAAAGAAGGTAAAGAAAAGGCTCAACTTGATCGCTTGCTCATGTCGGGGAACCATGATGTTGACCGAACTTTTCAGAGCAATCTTTTCTTCGTGTAGCCATTGTGAATGTGTGCAGAGTTGCTGTGCATCTTACTCTCGTGCTCGTACAGCTTTAAACATTTACTTCTCTTCGTCTATGTTTTTTTTTTACCTCTTCTCATCGCCTATTCCAAGCTTAAGGTATGTAGCAAACCAGACCTGAGTCTTTAAAGGTGTCGTGCATCTGTCTTCAATGTCTTGTACGTGTCAACCATTTACGACTGACATGCACAAGATATGTCGACAGGCATATACGCATGTCAGCCGAAACGCTGCATGTTTGTGTTTGCGGGTCTGACGTAGAAGCCAGCAGTTTGGTGTCAACGCCTTATGGGGCTTCGTCGAACATCAACACGTCGAGAACACTGCTGCCTCGTAGGAGCTCCTGTCCTTGAAGGGGAACGCAGTCAATATCCCATGGAAGGAAGGGATGAATACTATCCAGATAGAATATTTTCTACCCGGTTAGAAACTATTTCATGCCTGCACTAACACTGCACACGTAGTGTGAACTCAGACTAACGAGATGTTGCCACTCGCTGTTTCGTTCCGACGTAGCCGCTACAATATTAACGGCAATTGCGGGAGGGATATAACGAAATTCCAAATTTTTCGGAAACTATGCACGTGACCGCGATGTGTCCGTACGTATATGCTGAGATGCTTTCGCCTTCTCCCTACGACGACATATATAAATATCCATATCTGTGTCTTGTAACCAGCAAAACGGGAAAATTGAGGTGCATTGGTGACTTACAAGTCGTCGATATTGTCTTGGCTTCGGTGGACGCTTGCTAATGTAAAAATAAGAGAAAGAGAGAAGGGCAATGCGGGAAGACCACTGACGAGAAGCTAATAACAACAGACACTCCCCGAGTCTGTTTGCTATCCCATATCGGTAACTTAGAAAGGGGGGTATGCCAATGCGTGCCCTCTAAAGAAAAAGAAAAGAAAAAAGCTGATAGCTGTCTATCCTTCAACGGCTTCTGAAAAAAAGGGGGGGGGGAGAATTAGATCATTGCTACGAAGGAAAGGGAAAATTAACGGACTTTGGAGTATAAATCACGTGCACAATTGCGCCCCACCAACGATAATTTTAGTTCATGTACCCAGTTCCACGGGGATGTCTCCGCAGTATACAGTTTCCTGTAAACTTCAAGCGTACGCCTTCCGAGAACCAAGTGACGTGGGGAAAACGCTCGGAGTTCCACAGACTTCTCCTGCAAAACGATTTATGCAAACCTTTTTTTTAGGTTTGAAGTTTTTTCGTTTCCTTTTCATGAAACGAAAGTCATGAAGCTCGCTCACGTAAAGCACCACAGAGGGTGCCACATACCGAGTATACCAGGCTCCTACGTGCGTTTGGAATCGGGGCTGAAATAACGGGCCGCATAGAGTCGAGTAGTTGGGAAAGTAGATACAAACGGCCCTTGGTTACGCTGCGAAGGAAAGGACCTCGCTAAAAGAAGGCGACGCAAACACAACCATGGACCAATCTCTAATGCGTCGAAAGCTCGCGTGTTCGCCTGACGGAATCCCCCGCGGGAGAGACCGAGAAACGTTTGTTTTTTCGCGTCGATACGGAAGCGGCGCGGCTTTTTTAGGTGGGCTCTGGCGCGAACGCCAGAGAGAACCACGGTGAAATAAAAATCCGGGGGCAAAACGAAACGAAAGGCAGACTCTCACGGCACGTCGCGGTGCTTTATTATTATTTTTTTTTTCCGCGTTGCGTGCGCTGCGCGCTAGCATTTTCCTTTTGGGGGTCACAGCTGCAGGATCGATTTTCGGGTTGAGAAAGCGGGACCGGGAAAGAAAACCTTGGTCGTTGCCCTTGGTGATCGCAGCGCCATTGCGCAGCCACTGCGAGCATTTGCCGAACTTTGTGAGGTGGGGCGTTGTTTGGACCCATGGCTCTTGAGTGGCTGGGCTCCTTAGAGCGTAGAGTTGCAGGGATCCCAAGCTCACCGTATACAGCAAGCTACAGTTACGAAATTTAGTCTCCCGTAAGTCTTCTTTTAGTGTCCGTTGGATTTGGATACTGGTCATGACGTGTACTGTCCCCATTTCGAACGCCTACATGGCTTTGTCCTAATGTAGTCACCTACGTGGCTTGGTCTGAATCTGGCCGAGCCGCCGTCTGGTGGCGAACGTGGGCATTAGCGTGAGGGTTCTCCACAATTCCTTGTAGGAAGTGCAGCAGTTCAGCAGATTGCCAGGTCTGAAAGAAACATTGAGATTGAATTTAGGTCACACGTAGTCGTCAGCAGAATGTGCATACTTATTTTTTTCTACTCATTCATTGCTATAAACAGTGGAGCCTTGGAAGAAGGACCCCACCTTCAATGAACTTCTTCCTTACTAATGAACGTTCTCTCTCAGTGTTGTTCTTTTATCACGTTTTCCTAACTGACTCCCCTTTTTTTCTTTGTTATAATCAGCATTATATTTTTCTTTCAGGCAAAGTCCATATGATTTCTTCTTCGAACTAGGCGAGTACATTTGTCAGCAGCCGAAACGTTCCTTCTTTCGAATTCCGTTCCGTAAGATAACCTAGATGTCTCGGACAGACTTCTAACAAACGCTGGCAAAAGTGGAAGAAAAGTTTCATTGATTTCTAGGAGGAAAAGTACAACAACACCTAGAAAGAAATACCAAAGAAGTACTTTCAAGTCCACCTTGTTTCGAAGATGTCCCGCCCTTCCAGTTGACCACGGCTATCTGCGCACAGCGATCGCCGAGATTGAAATGCCCGCCTCCGGTTCCATTTGGACCATTGTGTCTTGCGTCGTGCTCACTGCTACATGGAGAAACAATGTTGGCGTGGGACGACCAGCGTCTCATCCCGTCTTGTCCAATATGTATCTTCTGACATCGCTCTTGTACTGGCCGACTTCAATCCCCCGTATGTTACAAATAGAAAAGCATCGCCGAGCGGCGAGTCCACGAAGTTCTCTTGGCTCTGCAAGCAGAGAGAAAAGCTTGCTCCAATTTATTTCTTTTTGTGGCTTGCCGCAGCGATTCGATGCCCTTGTTCTGGCGTTCAATCAGAGACTACACAGATCATTCTGCTCTTTTTCCCTTTTTTCTTTTTGAGTCGATATCTTGGACAATGTATCGCGTACGGTTCGTCTTGTTTTTCAATACGGAACTCTTGTCCCGTGGTGTATCTAAAAAAACAACAAAAACACAGTGATGGATTTTTTAGTATCGGCGACATGGAACTATATAGAATCCAAAGTTCTCGTGCATGGTGTCGAGGAGAAATAACTTATACGTTTTGCGAAAGAATTTCTTGTGCTGATCGCAGTCGTTGTGCAATATGGCGTCCCTTGTGCTTAAGGGGCACTTTCTGAAATACATTATTTTACATGCAGAAAATGAATAGAATGAATAAAGACTCTATTTGAAGAACGGTGAAGTTTTCTGTGGCATTAGGGTGACACTAGAGTCCTCGTCACAGCGTAACGTCGGGCAACCATGTTAAGCAGTTACAAGGACATCAATGAAGCTCTAAGGAGCTTCAAACGCGCAGCTCCACAGTCTTATTACATGAGAAGGACAGCTATGGTAAGTCGAACCAGCCATCGAAGTGGTCGAAAGGTTTAGGCTTTTCGGTATGATGGGAGCGGCCCACTTTGGGCTCGTAACCTAACTAAAGTTTTCCCAGTCATTCATGTATTCATTCAATACAGTTTCTAAAACTACACCAACCAACAGCTTCGCTTCTTTCTTCTTCACAAACAGCTTGAAGAACTCTAAATGTGTTTTGTGGATGTCGAGAAGATATAGTGATAGAGCAAAACTGAATCAGACGTTATCCGAACCATAGGTAGTATATCCTGCTCTCCGATCCTGCACAGAGGTTGTATAGAGATGGAGAGGATGGGATAGAAAGTCAGAATCGAAAGAAGTGTGTAAGGATATCAGGATACTTACACTGGGCGTGTTGTTGCAGGACGTCTGATGAGGTACGGCAAGGGCACGGGCTGCATTTCGTGGTGCGAAATGACCCCCCCCCCCCCCTCTTTCTCATATTTTAGGAAAGTTTTGACAACAAGTTTCAGTCGGAGTTATATACATACTGTCGAAGTTGTGTACATGATCTCAGTTTGCCGCCCCGCCGCGGTGGTCTAGTGGCTAAGGTACTCGGCTGCTGACCCGCAGGGCGCGTGTTCAAATCCCGGCTGCGGTGGCTGCATTTCCGATGGAGGCGGAAATGTTGCAGGCCCGTGTGCTCAGATTTGGGTGCACGTTAAAGAACCTCAGGTGGTCTAAATTTCTGGAGCCCTCCACTACGGCGTCTCTCATAATCATATAGTGGTTTTGGGACGTTAAACCCCACATATCAATCAATCAATCTCAGTTTGCCTGTTTCAAAATTTTCACCCGCATGTTAACACCTGTCACATAATTCTGTCGCCTGAAGTGTGTATTATATGACAGCTGTGTTCAGAGCTGTGTACAGAGCTGTGTCTCGTGAAGATTTTCGAGGTAGTAGGGACTCAACTGCCTAGTAGGTGTCCACAAGCTCCAAAAAAGAGGAACGCTTCTGTTTGTGATGACGGGCATAATGACAGTGTTTCTCTCATCATTTAGACGAAGTAATACGTCTGTAGAGATTGCCTTAATTGTCAATTAGAAACATGATGTGCATCATGTTTCTAATTGATGTGCACCATTGCAGCCATTAGTAATTCATCAATCTTCCTGGACAAAGTAACAAGCTTTCTTACCGAGTGAAGTCCCCTAGCTACACTGTATACCCACCCCTTATGTAATACCCCCTTGAGGGGTTTTTAAGAAAATAAAGTGATGTGATTTGATGTGATCTGATTCTGCAGCTATAAGATGCTTGCGAAATGACCGTGATTCTCAGTAATACTGGACTGAATCAATAGTTTTCAATTAATAAGTACTATCTGCCATTTTCCTGCTAGCTTCGCTAACAATACGGCCACACTCGGGACTGGCTAAGTCTCCAGCACAACTCTGTAGCGTAAGAAGTGTTCGCGAATGCTGGCTCTTGCAAAGTATGTTCTGTGTTCATGGAAGTGTTGCGTCTTGTTGCTTCTTACCAGCTCCTCGAACTCCAAAGAACTGTTGCATTACTGTGATTGCCTTGCGCATGGGCGCTCACGTGGATGCGTGGCTAAAGTGAACTCTCTTTGTCTCTTCTGCGCAGGCGCCGGCGTAACTGCGGCCTGTCGCGGCCTGTGGCCTCTAGCAGCGGTGCTGGCACGGTCATGAAGGCGGTCGCCATGGAGACCGTTGATGACACCGTGACCACGGAAGATCAGCTGGTGCCGCTGCAGGTCTTTGTGCCGGACCTTGTCATACAGGTGAGCACGATTTCTTGTTCACCTCGTGTGCCAGTGGAGTTGCTTGTGTTTTCTCTTTTTCACTTCCGGCAATGCATGGGGACAGCAGAAGCCATTCTAGTGTATTGCATTAAAGCAATTTTGGGACTCTAGGACTATTTCGTATACAATGGTGGGCGAATGCGTCGAGGGCGGCATACTTTGTCTGCACTCGCAGGGCATTGGTTCATTCACACGTATGCCTGTTCGAAGTCGGCTAATTAACTCATGCATGCAAATGTGAGGGACAGCTCGAAGTATTGTAAGTAACTTGGCACAACTTGTAAATCTCCCGAAATACCGACAGATTTACACCGCTTGCACTCAAGAAACACCCACCACACTTTGTTTTTTAAAGAAGCGTGTGTGAATGTGTCCTTCGAGGGATTTCGAAGTTGTGCCAAATTACTTACATTATGACGAGTTACCACTTGGCACAACGACAAGTTTTAATAGGACACTTCGAAGTTTTGGAGGGTCACTAAAGTGAGACGCTGAACCAACTGATACGCATTAAGCATTGCTTGAGAGATGCATCGTCATTATTTTTTCATCATTAGCATCAATGTTAGTTCAGAAAGAGAAATTCAACTTCAGAATTTTCGATTTCCCGCCAAGTTTTAGCATCTTGATGTTTGTGGAATGTCACGGATTTCAAGCCTCTCTCTCTCTCTCTTTTGACCTCACTGGTTGAATAAAATTTTCTGTTTCCTGAGTTCACCGAGTGTGCTCGTGATTGTGTGTACCTTCTCATCCTTGTGCAACCTCTTTTCTCCCCTTTATTCCCTCCCCAGTGCAGGGTAGCAAACCGTATGTGCGTCTGGTTAACCTCCCTGCCTTTCCTTGTATCTTTATCTCTCTCTCTCTCTCTCTCTCTCTCTGTTTCCTGAAATTTTCTATGCTGGGCCTCCTGCATGCTTGAATATAACGTCATTCATTTTTAACACACATAGTTATGTAGACGATAGTGGTCGCCACCAGAATCGATGACATCACGCTGAGTTTCGGGCAGCAACTGCAGGCAGGTGGTGCCATCAGTGTGCTCTTCCTTCGTGTTGTCTTGTTTTCCAAAAGCGCCATACAGACGAGATTGAAGCTTGTGCTAAAAGGACAACGCTATTTAACCGAACGCTAACAAAATAAAATAGTCGTTTGAATAGTGTCACCTTAGAAGATGCCGATCTTATGCTAATGTTGGCCAATGTGCATAAAACGAAAGGATGCGTGTTTATATGACCAACTTTGGGTAATTTGAAGACATTTTATATCACTTTCTCGGTGACGAGTCAACTCCACAGCGGTAAAGGTGCAGTACTTGAGAATTGAATCGCGGGATCAATTTTTTCTTCTAATATTGTTATAAGGAATGCGGTAGGTCATTTCTCGTGATAACCGCACCCTGTCGCTACCAATCTGGCTGCCGTAGGTGATGTTGGCTCTCATATAAATGTCGAAGTAAAGATTACTCCGACATGACACAGCCTACTGAAGTACGTGCATTACTGAGCCCTGAATTTTTGCGTTTTAATCGAAGAGTAGCGTACTTATATGACCAATGGATAACAAAGAAATGTTAGAAAGGTTGTCAGTCGTTTCAGTTTCTTTGCTGAAAATATTCTGACTAATGTGACAACTTTAGTATTAAAATTAAGAAATACGTCTAATAACACATTTAGAGTGCTACTAGAGTACATATTTTGCTTACTATTTTGGCAAATCTTATTACCAAGGAACACTAAATACGATCATCGGTGCAACCTACTGCTTCAGGGGATGCGTGTGAACTGTACGCCGCGTTCTCGGTCGATCATTTGTGGGGATACTTTTATCATCACCTTACTTCGCGTTCAAAATAACTCCTTAATCTAACGAGGAGCAGCATTACCTCAACTGGAGTCTACACTCAGTGAAAAGTGCAGCACAAGCCGAAACAAAACTGTTTCACTCACTGCCTAAACGTTAAGTGTACCTTCGACAGTGCTGCACACATTTCGAGAAGAGGCCGTCTCATATATACACGGCGCACGCTAAATCACCCACCGACGGACGTCATTTGCGTATTACGTTCGGTCCGACTGCTCGCGCGGAGTCCGTGAAATTTCGTGGCGCGAAATGACCCCCGCCCCCCCCCCCCTTCCACTTTCCTCCACAAGTCCGCCTGCATCAGCCTCCGGTATGCCTCCGTTGAACATTCGCGACAATCGGCGGCTCGCAGAGCTAGTGCATCGGCGCTCCGGGCGAGGGCGCCATCTACGCAGACGCCAGCGCCGCGGTGGGTACTGCACGCAGTCGCCGCTCGAAAGAAAATCATGGCGCGCCCCGAAGCCTTTCTTGAAGAATGCATTGTTGCGTGCACAGAAATGGTGGCCGCATAGAGTCATTTCCCTCGCGTTCGTTGCTCGAATAACCTTGTCCTTTTTTTCGTTATTTACTGTGCAATATCACCGTTCTCGCGTACGTCACTTTGTTCGCGAGATATAGGTTGGCCCGAAAGTGAAACTTGGGGTCACGCCACCTCGTGTATTTACTTCACTGCAGTGCACAAAAGGCTGAGAGAGAAGTTTGCTCCGCACGGCGCTTTCGCGTAGTGTGTGTATATGCGTTGTGCGTTGTGTGTTCCTCGCCCCCCGTTCACTTTTCTTCCAGCACTTCTGTGTCTGCGCTGCAACCATTAATACAATGGCACATGCTCCAGTTTCGGACAGCTGGCGTCATTTCTAGCCCGAACGTGTGAACTCCATTTCGTGCGGCACGCAGTGCAGCGTAACACTGCGGACAGAAAAAAGCCGGGCGGGTTTCGAAATGGCGGAGAGCAACGACGCTGTATATTGCGAAGGAGTTTCGGTGCGGTGGTTTATCTAAACCTTATTTATTGTCCTATTTCATTTGCGCGTGTTGCGTTTGCGAAGGCGCGCACGCGAAATTCAGTTGTACACAGTCGACTGTTACATAAGCCTCGACAAATGCTTGCCTGGCCGGAGGGTACGCAAAAAGGTGAGAACGGCGGGATTGCCCCGAGTGTCGTTCCGTTACGCAGATTAAGAAATGATCCGGAACGCGCAAAACGCGTGCGTAGGGCAGTAACCGAGCTAGATACAGCAACTGCAATACTGGCACGTGCGTGAGCTACTTTGCCGACAGTACGGCCTTGGGAAAATTGACGTTGCCTTCACATTGCGCGTCGTTGACTTGTTCTACCGAGCGGCTTTATCGCTTCGCTTTTGAAATGTTTGTGGGATAGTTTTTCTCAACGCATACTGAGGCTGTCTAAAGCGAGCAAAGTCATTTTGCAGGAAGCTGCAATGGCATATGAAGAAATAGTTGCGATCACATTAAACTAAAATTATTATAATAGCAGATAAGCTGAGCAAATTATATAACTGTTCGGCTATGCTACTTGTGTCCAAGCGGCTACCAAAGATCTGAGCTGCAAAAAAAAAAAAAAAGGAAGAAGAAGGCAAATATTACGCGGCACGAACCCCTTCTGTTTCCTCGACACCATGCAGGTCTAATATAGGTAGAATGGTTCTGCATTTCCAGTACGTGGCATTATCGTCGCGCTTCTCCGTAATGACTTATGACAATACTATGTACGGTTTGATGTGCCGGAAACTCGACATGGCTGTGAGGTGTGGTTTCGGAAATCGCGACCATCTGTTGTTCATTAGCGTACACTGGCATGACGCAGTACAGGGCTTCTAGCTTGTCGCGTCCATTGAAATACGACCACCGTAGCGGCATCGCACCTACGACCTTAGTGTCTAGAGCCGAATACGGCAACCAATGCACAACCATGACGTACCTATGGGATGGAAGAAATACAAGAAATGCAAGCCTTACATGCAATCAATACTTTTACCGCAGACCTCTTATCATTTGGGACGGGACGAAGGTCTCTATAAAACAGGTTTCGAATCACCCCCTACATTTGCGTGGGAAAAAAAAAAGAACGATCGTTCAAGTGTGCACGTCTCCGAACATCATCCGGGGATGTTGCTTTGCTTAATGCGTGGGTGTCCCATTTTTGCGTAATTACTCATACGAGAAAACTTAGCGCTGATATTCACCTTGCTGTAACGCACGAAATTCATCATCGTAGTGAACCGGTGATTTTACATCTATGATGGAAGAGAGGCATCTACCAAATATTTTCAACTTAAAGTGTACTGCGCGCGCTGAGTGAATCTGTGGCCTGAAAAATTTCAAATTTTAACACTTTAACTTCCTGCCATCCTAGACTGCACTTCCTTACCCTTGATAGTTATTCCGTTGTTCGAACTAGCCGCCGTTTATGTGTCCTGGTGGTAACAAAATGCATCTTCATGCAGTGCAGGTATAGTGACCACGAATGGAAACCATGACACTGAAGTAATCAGAAGAATCAAAATGCGGTGCATGAAGTGCATTTGATAGGCACTCTAAGATTATGAATGATCGGTGTGCGCAGATTTGGGTACACGTTAAAGAACGCCAGATGGTCGAAATTTCCGTACCCTCCCCTACGGCGTTTCTCATAATTGTATCGTGGTTTTGGGACGTTGACCCCCACGTATCAATCACCAAGACTATGAATGATAGTTTCCTAGTAGCATCAAATATAATTGTATGTATCAGCAGCTGCACCTTGCCGGTACTTACCTACCAATAGTCAACATCCACCAGTACCATCTAGTCGTTTGATAGTGATGACTGTACAAGTTTACGATAACCAACAGTCAACGTTTTGCTTGGACAGCATGTTATTACCTAATTTACCCGAACATCATGATCTGCGCAGTCCTCGAATTCTAGAGTTTCTACATCATCTTGGGAGTTTATGAACCACGGCTGCTATTTTAGCCACCATTTCGGCAAAATTAAGGGATTGTGCATTTTTTCGCTTTGTGTAGAATGTTGAGTTGCCGGTCATGGTTGTGCCGAGTCATTTCAGCGAACTTGAATGTACCAAGCAGCTGCGCCATTCAAGTGCTGTACGAGGCAGTCTTACCTCCTGCGTTACGCGTATACGGTTACAGAAAAAAAAGTAAAAAAAAAATGGCAGAGCCCACGTTCAGTTGGAATCGATGATATGCGACGCACAAATTAGGAAGGTTGATATGTCACTTTAAGATCAGCACAACGTTGCGAGGCGGATGTAAATTATGCCGTTCATAAATTCCATATTATGATTATCACGTTTGAGCCTGGTATTTGTGCTCGTCGTTCATTCACGTCACGTATTACGAAATTCGGTATATATAGAAATAGCGAAATGACCGCGAGCACGCTATGAATGATGCATGTAGTCATGTCTTACATGACACGCATATCATGGTTATCATGTTTGCACCAGTCATATACCTTCCTCATTCGTTCACGTGCCGTAATACTAAATTGGATATACGTGGAGCAAGCGAAACGACTGCGAGCGCATCATGAGCGTGGCGTGTAGTCATGATTTATAGGACAAGCATGTCATGATTTCCGAATTAGGGTCTGTCAGTTATGGTCGCCATGCAGACATGTCATACCATACCAGTTTTGCAATATGTCATGTGAACAAAACCACCGTATAAGAGCAGCAAGACCACGAAATGCAAATCATGACATTCATGACATACCTGTCATGATTTTCATATTATGATTGCTCACTTATGCTCGTTTTAGTCACGTTATGCCATAGCAATTTTGGTATAGATCTCACTATCCAAACGGCCAGGAGAGCTAAAAGTCGTAGGCGGCTGGGTAGGTAGGTAGGTAGGTAGGTAGGTAGGTAGGTAGGTAGGTAGGTAGGTAGGTAGGTAGGTAGGTAGGTAGGTAGGTAGGTAGGTAGGTAGGTAGGTAGGTAGGTAGGTAGGTAGGTAGGCAGGTAGGTAGGTAGGTAGGTAGGTAGGTAGATGGATAGATGGATAGATGGATAGATAGATAGATAGATAGATAGATAGATAGATAGATAGATAGATAGATAGATAGATAGATAGATAGATAGATAGATGGGTAGATAGATAGATAGATAGATAGATAGATAGATAGATAGATAGATAGATAGATAGATAGATAGATAGATAGATAGATAGATAGATAGATAGATAGATAGATAGATAGATAGATAGATAGATAGATACGGTCAAACTCGCCGAAATTCGGTAAAAAATGATTCGCATTAAAAAAACTAAGCTATTAGCTCTTTCAATGTGAAGCTGAGATGAGGACGAGTGTATGGGTGTAATATCTCGTGCGTGAAAGTTTTACGATCGGTCCCAGAACGTGTTGGTGTTCCTTAACCAACTGGGTATATTTTCATGCGACTACAGTTCTAAAAACTTTTCGGTGCACTTGAATGGTGTGCGCCGCTTTGGTGTTATTACGTGACAGTGGAACAAACTGACAAAATGAGTTTTCAAAGACGCATACGCAGCTCTTTTTTTTTCCACGAAGAGCATGCCTCGATCGAGTCTTGAGTGTCTTGTAGACATTATAGCCCTATTAATTTGAGCTTGTCAGAGTTGCAAAGTACATGCTTCCAAACGGCTACCCAATACTGAGCGTCTCTGCTGAACATTTTGTCGCGATCACACGCATAGTTACTTTAAATGGATTTCATATCCGTCTACAACGCCCCGCGGAAAGGCAATCACGAAAAGTGGACGTTGAGTTCAAAAGGGAGTTTGGAATGTTTAATAATACGCTCATTGTTTACAGGTGGTATGTAGCACACGGGCTTTCCTCTCCGTTCAGCTCGCCTGGGGCGATGCTGCAGCAGAAAAGTGGGCGTCTCGTTCGGTGAACCGTTTTTAAATGTTCAGTGTCGTGATTTATGCGCTTCGTTCGAGCGCGCCTTTTCATCGCGTACGATCGAGCGCCTGCGGCGATGGCTCCTGTCAAGCGCATACCACTGCGACAAGTATATGTACTACAGCGGTTCAGTAATTACGTGCAGTGGACGAAAAGGCTAGGGTGCGAGGTACTGGCTTGTGCGATAGGGCAGCTTATCGAAGTGATTGCTTGGTTCGAAAACTATAGTCTCCAATCTTCGTAACTGAAACCAACTGTCAATATTCGGTACTACGCGTTTGAACACCATGGGTGACGTATCTTTAGACCAGTTCGTTTTCAGGTTCTCACTGTTTGCTTTGTTCCATTTAGGAGGTACAGATTGGGTGCTATTTTTGAAAATATTAACCTTGGAGGAATCGGGTTTTCTTGTTAGACCTTTCCACAGTTCAGGCTCATTCGGATTAAGTCTACAAAAGTTTTAAGTAGTGTATCTACGAAAATCAAATAGTAATATTGACAACAATAAATTAGGCTCACTCGATCGTTGGGTGATTCGCCGAGGAGCTTGTAGAATCAGCCGTCTTGCAATTGAAACTCACTTAAACTGTTATTGTCTCCTTGATTCAGGGTAGCTAAAGCGTGTGTCCTGCGAAGTCCTTGTCCGACGAAAAGAAATGTTTCGAAAGTTTATCATCTGGCTTTAGAAATCGAAAAGAAATCAGGCTCGACGCAATTTTTCTGAAGCCTGTTCCGGGTATAATAACCGGGTGAAGCGATGTTTTTGCCAGAAAATTAACAACCACGACATATTCAATCATTTTGAAATTGCCATGATAGATATAACACACCAAGTGCATATACGAAGTTAATAAATTTGTGGCCGTATGAGGCGTGTGTGATTTTTGTATGGAAAGGTTCAACACAGGATGAGAAAGGATTCAAGTATTTAACCAGTATGTACGCATACTGAAGCTTGCCGTATATATAGTCTTGTTTGTTTTCTTTGTTTTTTTGCTTATCTTTATGACTAATTTTGCGAGAGCGGGTGTATAGGATACAGCGATATTGTACACAGGATTGGTACTTAAACTTGCGAGAAACGTAGCCAAGTAAAAGAGGGGTATTATTATTAATCTTAGAAATTCCGAACCATCGCCAGAATTCAGCGAGAGCGCCCATAATTTGGCACTACCTTCATTTATCGTTAACAGGTTAGCGCAAAGTCTATCGCCACTAATAGATGTATAACG